>NC_083828.1:374149-974149 GCF_015708825.2 Lethenteron reissneri | reverse complement strand
CGGCTCGCTGACCTGGCCGCACGCGGTCACTCGCCCTCCGCCGGTTCTCTGCAGGCGTGGGACGACGTGGAGCGCAAGCACAAGTCCAAGGAGGAGGCGTTTGAGTACAAGAAGCGCGTGGTGCTGGACCAGGAGAAGAGCAAGCTCAGCCTGGCCGAGGTCTACGAGCAAGAGTACCTCAAGCAGGTGCAGGTACGGAGACGCGGAGAACCGCTGGCGGCCGTCCCCTCGCGCTGGGATCGACCCGCGGGCTTGTTTGGTTATTTTTGGTCATTTTGTTTCAGCAAGGTAAGAACTGTGAGAGAGGGAGAGCAGGGTGAGCCTCGTTTGCCAGTGACCCTAGGTCACTGAAAATGATAAAGTACTGCAATTAAGCAAACATAAATTAGAAAAAAAAAACTAAAATATTGTCAGTGTACAGCACTCCGACTGACCCTAGTCAACTAACCAATCAGACGCGAGTACTCACCCTCGCACGCACTCACCCTGGCCAGCCAATCAGACGCGAGTACTCACCCTCGCACTCACCCTGGCCAGCCAATTAGACGCGAGTACTCACCCTCCCACTCACCCTGGCCAGCCAATCAGACGCGAGCATCCGCCCTCTGAACGACTCTCACCCATCCCCCTCTTTAGGAGAAGAAGGAGGAGGAGGAAGAGAACCCGAAGCACGTGGAGATCAAGAAGATGATGGACACCCTCTTCCTGAAGCTCGACGCACTCTCCAACTTCCACTTCATGCCCAAGCCGGTGAGAGAGCGAGGACGTCCCGTGGCAGTCGGAGCGAGCGAGCGATGAGCGCGAGGTGCCGCTTCCGAGTGTGCTCGTGGTGCGGCGTGCTCGACGGCTCGTGTTGGACATTCTCTCTCTGCATGTGCCAGTCTGTGTGTAAGCAACAGCACCGGGGAGATAAAGGCAGCCGGGCGTGGTGCTGGCCACCCATCACCCTCGTGTGCCGTGCCGACCTTCATAGGTTGCCCCAAAAGCATGTTAATTGCTACGTGGCGGATCTTTGTTTTTGTGTTGTTGATGAGCAGCAGCGCAGCGATTGGCGCATGAGCTACGAACCAACCCGTGTTCGAGTCCTGTTCATGGCCAACATCGCTGACAAAGATTTGAACTGGGCCTCCCCTAGGCTGACTCGGCCTTCAATAATAAGTACCTGGTGCGATGTGCAAACTGGGGAGACAAAAGCTTCCGGGTGTGATGCTGGTCACCCACCCCTTCGTGCGGGACCGTGTTGGCCTTCATAACTGCTCGCGAACAGCACTTGCCCCAATGGCCTGTTGAGGCTACACAGGGGATCTTTTCTTGGTTGCTGACGCCCCCCCCCCCGCCCGTGTGTTTGTGTACGCGTGCCGTGACGACCCCGCAGCCCGTGCCGGAAATGAAGGTGGTGGCGAACGTTCCGGCCATCACCATGGAGGAGGTGGCACCCGTGAACATGAGCGACGCGACGCTCCTCGCTCCCGAGGAGATCAAGGTTCGTGTGCACGCACACCCAAACACAACAACTACAACAGCCGCCATTCGCCACTTAAGTGGAGGTGATGTCACCACGGCACTTGTGCCAGGCTAGGTGCACTTTGAGGCTACGTGATGTGTCGAAGACTCGCTGGCAGGATGTCACGGCACAGACCCAGGTGCTTTCAGCTCGTTGTGAGCGTCGCTCCTCCGTCCTCCACTGTTGTTTGATTGCAACTGCCGACAACTGCCCAGTAGCGTCCTTAACGAGCCTCCTTCAATAGAGGCCGATCTTGACACCTCTGGTAAGTCTTCTGCAAGTCCACTCAGCTCCACATATTCCTGTAAAGCATCAGCCCATCTATCTAGCCCATGCTGCACCTGTTTAGCCCCCTCTATCCAGCCTAGCACAGGCTGTTTGGGTATGCGGTGGCTGGGCATACGGGCTTCGCGACCCAGCCAACGCAGCCTCGCCTGCCGGAGGAACTTAGTGATGCGACTGTGTTTAGATCTTTCAAGGATTTGTGAGCTCACATAATCCAGTCTGGTTATGCCCAGGATGGATCGTGGACAGGGCAGCCTGAGTGTTTCAAACCGGTGTAGATGTTCCATTAGAGGGACCCATATTTGCAAGTACAGAGAAGGGAGGGCATAACTGTCGGTAAGAATACCAAAAGCTTTGTGTGGAGTGACAGACCAGGTAGCATGCACATAGCGTTATGCAGCTGATAAAAGATAATGCCTCTCGACTGATTCGGAGTGAGACCTCTGCTGCCAAACCGGAGCTGGTGAAAAGCACACTGTAGAGGTATGCAACCCCCTCTCCACAACTCCTCTGTCAATGGGAAGTTGAGGGGTAGAGTGTTTGATCATACAAAATACCCAGGTAGGTGCTTAGTTTTGGTGGGGCTAATGATAAGGCCCCCACCTCTTAGTCGCACACTCCAGGTTCAGCAGCAGTCTCCAACTCCTCAGAGTGAGCAGCAATTACCAGATCATGAGTATACATAACATGGTTGACTAAGAGAGGGAGCCTTCCCTTGACCGCACCCGGGCATCGGTCAGCCTCTCATTGTATCTGTACCAGCTGTAAATTCCTCTGGTACACCCATGTAATGCTCCAACTTCGCGGTCGAAAAATGTTAAAATGTCGGAGCCAGAGGACACCCTTATCATTATGTTCCATCTATCTAACCACGAGTGGTGAGACCTCGGTGGCATCGATCTTTGTAAATGTAGTTCCATTACAAAAAACAACTCCACACACATATGTCAATAGCCCTTCTTTACAGCAGAGGCCAGAGAGTGACCGATCCAATATTTTTTCTGTTTAAGGCGGTGTTATTGATTATTTCCAGTTTTTTTTATTTGGCTTGTGCAGCACTGCCAATGCAGTATCACCACATAATCCGCTCCATTACAATGCACGTTTCGAGCGTATATCTTCCCGGTGAAGGTTATTGTTAAAAAAAAAGATGAAACACTTTTCTTCAATCTTTCCCCCCCCAACTTTTTTCGAATTGTGCAATCCACGTCACGAGATGAAAATCTGTTTGGAACAATGCTCCCCCCCCCCCCCCCCCCCATGTGTTGGAGAGCGGCCCGCAAGGGATACGACAGAACGACTTCTGAAATCACTTCGTGTCGATTGGTTAACTCCTAAAGGCCCAAAGAGTTTGTTTAATTCCACGCAGTAGAGGGCAGCACTTTCCCACCCACCCGGATGCAGGATTAATGTTAACCACATGGCCGCTTCAGCAATATTCTTCATTGCCAGAGCTGGAATTTTGACAAATGAAAAAACTAAATGAATATAATGGGAGTTTGTGCATTCTGGTGACCAGGCTAAGAACATCATGTCGCTACGTTTCAGAACCTTGCTTAATCACAAACCTGCTTATGGGGTCTGTCAATTCATGGGTCTCTGCAGTGTATGGGTCTCTGATAGTCCATGGAAGTCTGTGAGTCTATGGGTGTCTATGTCAGTCCATGTGTCTCTGTGTGAGCATATGGAGGGGTCTGCATTGTCATTAATGTCTGGGCTGGGACCATCAACTCACTGCACTTGAGAACCCAGGTGAATCCCTTGGCAGCGGACACCTGGATTCCAACGCAGAGTCTCAGCAGTGCTGCCTCAGCGCTCTGGCCCCTGATGAGGCCACAAGGCGACCATGTTTTCAGCCTCACGTCTAAGCATTTACAGAACCCACGCGAAGTAGCGTGAGGATGACCTATGGGTGGACTGGTCGCCACTATAAAAATATGAAATTCTCAGCACTGGCTCAGCACTGGTTTAATGAGGGGAGCAGCTGAAACCCGCATTAAAATCCTGGATCTCAGCGACTTGCGCGGTATGCCCATTCCTCCCGGCCATTAAAAATAAAACCCACGAATTAAAACTTTGCAAACGCTTGCATTGGCTTCAGGAGAAGAAGAAGGGCGGCGAGGAGGTAGGCGACCTGGAGAAGACGGCGTCGCAGCGCAAGCGCGAGCGGCGCCTCAAGAAGTCGAGGAAGCGCTTGAAGCAGCGCGAGAGGCAGCGGCGGCAGAAGGTGCTGGAGGAGAAGAAGCCGGGGCTCACGGGCAAGATCGGCAAAAGCAGCGCCGAGCACAAGCTGCAGCAGCTGACGCGCGAGGGCAAGGCCTCGCTGCTCAAGGTACACGGCGGGGCGAGTGACGTACTGTTTGTTTTGCCCTCTGGACTATTCTGAACTCCCCCTGCCCCGGGGTCCTTCTCTCACACCTCCGATTAGCAGGTTGGCTACGTACGGTGCAAAAGAAGTTCAAAATACATACAGACATGCATACGTCAAAATACTTTATATTTGAGATGAGTTTCAGATTAAACATTTTCACATTTTCTGGCACATTCCGGGTGGTTTGGCGATTTGGTCTTAGGCCAGATCTTTACATGCGTAGTAGTTATTATTGCGCTGCGTTTTCACGACCCAGGACACTTGCGTATGACAGTCGGAATTTAAGACAGCCCCACGGATCCGCACGGCTGGTGACTCATTGTCTCTCGTGTCGACTTGTGCCCTGTGTGTGTGCGCGCGATCCACAACTTCAGGACGAGGGTAAGGGAAAAGCCCTGCGATCGTCGCAGGCGTTCTTCACTCAGCTGCAGGAGCAGGTCCGAACGCAGGTGAAGAGCGACAAGGCCAAGGGGTCGCGCAAGACGACGAAGTCGAAGGTCTCTGCCTCCAAGCTGAAGCTCTGAGCCCTTTGGCATTTTTTATTTTGATTTCTCTGGAATAAAGACCAGGCAAGAGTTCTGCCACTGGGTTTTAAAAAGGTTTCCTCGTGCTGTCATTGATGCTTGTTTTTTCATCACTGTTAATAAGATGAGTACTGTTTTTAAAACGATTGCATCGCGAAATGCACTGTGGTTAAGAGTTCTCGTGAATGTGATGTGTACGATCGGTTTAGGGTGCCACGCTATTGACTTTGATTCCCTGGCACGGCTCACATCAGTGGCGAGTGACATCTGAAGTCGCTACTCCTGGGCCTCCCCCACTTTCACCAACCTGCCCCGACTGGTATCAAGTATGGTCAAACAACCCCAATGGGGAGGCCATGCAGCAGTGGATTTCTAAGGCTGTGTATAGGATTTAGTAATTACATAATTTTTATTTTATTTATACCTCCGCCACATCTACTTTATTGGTATATTATGGGCAAGTCGAAGTCGTGTAGGCAACTGGCAAACTCCACCAACTTGCGAGGCAGGGCTCAACCATATGCCCCTTGGATAAAAAAAAAACCCCTTTGTAAATTATTTCCATTGTCTACAGGTATGGAGTCTTTCATAATACAGCTTGTTTTTGGGTTAAATTGTGTAAATGTCTTTAAACCTGCCGCAGCCAATGAGTAAGGTTTGTCACAAACTGAACATGACAATTTGTTACTAGTACACACCGGTGTGTTGGAGAGTAAACCCACGTTTTGCCAGTAATTACAACTAGCATCAGGCGGACAGCCAGATGTGGAGAAATATTTGTTTCATTCCTTTGGAGGGATAGATGTGATGGTGTCATGAGTCCTTGTGTGAAGGCCAGACCCCCCCCGGGGGGGGGAGTTAATGAATGCATATAATTTCCAACTTATCAAACCCCTTCGTGCCAGTTTGCATGAACAGCCATTGACCAATTGAGTCCCAGGGCCAATTCCCTCCCATCTCCATTCTCTCCACCATTGGTGTGCAGGCTGCCTCCACTGCCCCACTGTGGGAGCTCTGGGTGCTGCCAAGGCCAACAATATTTTCAGCGGCGTACAATGGGTAACTCAACCTTCTCACCCAGGAACAGGAAGGGAGATTGCCATGGTCGTGGCTCATCTTCAGCACGAGGACATTGATCTTTTGAGTAGAGGATTAATCGGCTTTGCCCATTTTATCAAATGGTTCATTGTACAACTGTTTAAATCCTGAAATATTTAAGGCTGTAGAGTAAACGCTGCACCTGAACACTTGTGGTAAACGCTGAAGGTTTAGACAATTCCAAAATTGGATGACCTTTTTTTAAATGTAACCCAATGCTTTTCTTTACCAGCAACCAGATGTAAAGGCTTTTTGATGTCTCAAAGTTGTACTTGTCAATATAAACATTTCAATACACAAATCAAACGCATTCTTGTTTCTTTCTCACCACCACACAACCATGATACAGAACACAATGCATGTCACCTGGCCACTGGATTGGGCTTCAGCCCCTTTTATTTTTAATGTTTATAATACACACCATACTCTACAATACAGATTATTTTAGATAAACATTTTACAAGAAATGAACGTTCTTGCAACGGCCAAACTAGACAGCTTCGTTTTGTGAACACGCTCTGCAATCCTCGCCAAGTGCAAAGATCATTATTCGGTCCCTGGTTTTGCCGCTGGAATAACCCAAATCAAACGGTGACGTTTAACCTCCTCAGTGGCAAAAGGATGACAAACTGGGTTTAAGGTATATATATTTTTACAATGCCGACTTATCAGGACACTTCAATTTGAGATACTCCCCTTAAAGCAGGTAAGGGGGGGGGGGGGCTTTCAGATAGCTCTGGCAGGTGACATGAAAACACTTTGGCAGCATCTCGTAACAAATTAGGACTCAACGCGTTTCCAATTATCGAAACGTGTAACCAAGTGGAAAACAATCCCACACCCCTACCGTAAACCATTCAACGATGTCCTCGCTCAAGCGTAGTGCCAACTTGCAGCATTCGCAAATGTGGCGAGATGTGATCTTAATTCCATCAGTTCTGACTGCACGAGCAAGTCTTACATATTCTGGGGTGGGTGGACTCATGTCAGAATCTTTGCAGGTTCCAATGAATTTGCAAATATGCACACAGGCAGTTGCAGAAGACGTAAAGGCTGGCTCAATTACACCTTCGTAAAACAAACACGCCCCCCCCCTCTCAAACTCTACACTACTTTGAGGCACTGTGGTTACCAGTGGTTGCTCAGAAAATGTTTGAAATGCATTGGCTGGTAGTGCCACCATTCGTGGCACCTGTGTTTTCATTTAAACCTGGCCAACATCCTGCATCCAGAGCACGTGGCTATAAATGGCAAGGTGTAACTTTACAAGTTTGGTGAAGTTGCCATGACAGTATTTTAAATATTTAGTTACCAAAGTCCACCTATGCACCCAGAACACCCTAAAGTGCTCCCTGTTGCATCCCACACGTTTGAGGTGTAGCGAAACTCCCGAGTGTGCAGCTATCGAGCTGATGAGCAAGTGGCAGCCGGCACCATTCACTGCGGCAAAAACCTGCCAAGTAGACTTCCAAGACCACACGGTAAATCGACCAAAACCAGCGGTAGGCTGAGGAGGGTAATGCACATCCATTAAAATTGCAGGTTATCTTTTCAGTATATGTTGCAGTTCGCAGGGTATTCCACTATTAACCTATGTAAGTTACATGTTTTTCTTAAATTATGTATTGTGCAAAGCTGCTAAATGTCAACCCTCCTGAATAAGAGACAACTTAGCGTGAATTAATGAGTAAATTCCACAAGTATTTAACCACAAATTTACAATTCGAACAAACCAAGCAGATCGGAAGCTGAATATTATTGCAGCAAAGAGGCCATTCTCTCGTGGCAACGCGGGTGTCAGCTGTGATGTGGATGGGTGCAGGACAGGGGTCAGTAGGTCGCATGCTTAAAACATACCAGCTCGCTGTACAGACCATGGAGCAAGCGCCTTGTGTCAAAGGGTGTCATTTTACTGTCACGAGTCTTGCGTGTTGGCAAATGTTAAACGTATCGCTTCTGGATTACAGAATGTTTAAAATAACCCCCCCCTCAAGGTATTTCATTATTTATGAGCCATGTTGGAATTTGCTATCAAGGTGAGTACCGGTAGGAAATTATACATCTCAGGAACCACTTACAACAAGGCTGCTGCTAATTCCAGGCTATGAAGTATAAACGAAACAGATGCCAGCACTGGCTCGATACAGCATTCTCGGAGTATCTTGTGATCCACTAAAAAAAGTGCCATCGAGCCAAAATGAAATCTATCTGCTGACCGACCCGGTTCATGAGCTTGGGCACAAGTTCACCAAAACATAAATCAGGAAAATGCTGGCAAGATATTTCATGTTACGATGAAAGACAGCCGCTGAGTACAAGCACAGCTTGGCAAACTCCATGCTCTCCTTGACTCCATTCCCACTCCGTTCCGCAACTGGTTTATGCAGCAGCCTTAAGGTAAATCGCTCCGTCGACATCTTTACCCTGCATCACAAACTTGTCTCGTGACGAATGAGGTTTACAGCGGAGCAACTATTTTAGGCCGTGACACACCAAACGCCACCACGACATGAACGCGCGTCAAGGTTTATACGGTTTGCGAGAGAACAATTGTGCGCGCCGAGGATGAAAAATCTGCCATAGGGATGGGATTTACAACAAACGCACTGGCGCTTACAGTGACCGGCATGAAGCCGTGCATGTAGAGAATGTGCTGCGTGTGCGTGTGTGGCGGTTGGTGGCTTGGGGGGGGGGGGGGGCAGACCCTTAGGCCGTACGGCACTGCACGCCGCCGTGCTGCGGGCCGTCCTCGTCGTCGTACACGTCCCCGTTGTGCCCGCGCCGTTGCGTCGGGTCGATGTTGGTGAGATGCGCTTCCTCCATCTCCTCGGTGACCATCGGCTCCGGAGGGCTGGGCAGGAGAGAGCGGAGCTCGCCGAGCCGATCCACCTCCAGCCAGCCGGCTTCCGGGAACGACACCTGTGAGTGAGCGAATCCCATTAGTTGGTCCATGCGACGTCGCACAGTTGTTGTTTTGGTGCCAGCTTGCATGTGTGTGTACAGCTCTTTGGGAACCAGCAGTAGTGCATTTACCACTCGTTGCAGAGGTTCTCAGAATCTAACAGGGCTGGTGCACTAACCATAAAATGAACGCAGTCTACTTCACTGTGGACGTGAAAAGATCCGGTGATGTCATTCACAACGAGTAGGTCATCGTGTCATGGATCAAGTTTGAAAATTACTCCCAAGTTACTCAATTGGCATTACACTTCAATTATCGTCCTCCTACTGGTCGACCAATGTCCTCTTGCCGGCCAGGTGCCAAGTCACCTTGTGCTATACACAAGGACAGCTGCCACTTGGGGTACCGTTTCAAAAGTTTGAGATGAAATACAAGCCACTTATCGAGTGTAAAGTGCTCCGAGATGCTCTGGCGTGGAGTGTGCCATGCTAAAACAAATCGTTGTTATCCAATATTGGATCAAGGCATCTCCGTGTCATGTTGGGGTTCTTTTTTCATTATACTGCACACCACCGGTCAGTGAAGGCTGGTGAAGGGGGAGCTAGGACCTGTTCTGATATAGTTCACTACTGTTAGCCCTGGCTGGGAATTAAACTCGGGTTGCCTGATTCGTAATTCACTGCAACACCACTCCACCCTTATCACCACATCAAAACAAAAGTCGACCATCCCTCTGCTCAAGCTCACACAAGCATGGTGGGCTCTGACCCAGCAAAAGATATTCCAAATTCTAGGAGATGGAAAAACTAAACAAAAGCAGTCCCCCCCCATTCACATTTCACGACTTACAATCTGAAACTAGTGCACTCAATGATTGATTCTGCTGCCAAAAACACCACTCAAACCTACGAAGCACACTAACATTTAGACGCACAATTTTGAAACGGTAGCAACGAATGATGAAGGCAATGGTGATGGTGACAATCAGTATCTGAAATGGCCAATGAAGTGTTCAAGCCGGGTCACCGATTGCATCGATATAAATGCCCCTAACCAGCAGCTGTGCACCTTGTACGTGCCGCCTGGCTCTCTCACCTTGAAGTGGATGATGAGACGCCCTTTCTCGAAGGGGTTGCGGTGAAACGGCATTCCTTCATTCAGCACACACTTGATGGCATCGTACTTGATCACTTCGCCTGCGAGTGTAAACAGAGGGGGAAGGCAATTGATACGTGCACGACTTTTGGAATAGCTTTCAGCCTGCATGCACTTTTCCATACGATTTCAAGGAATCACCTTTCTCTAAGCGTGTTATAAACCCTCATTTGTTTCCAGTCAGCATGCACGTTGCCATCAGTTTCTCATCATTTGTGGAGATTGGTTAGTTTGTTTATTTTGCCCCTCAAGCAATGCCAGACACCCTTCACGATGATCATGAAGGGTTTGTCCACAAATTTTCGGAGGCGCATGGCAACTATAGAAATGACGGCGTTAACTGTATTAATGATTCCTACCAAGGGGGGAAACCAGGATGAAGTTGTTTCAGTCCTAATGCTGAAAAATAACATGGTCATAATATTGAATCTTGTGCCCTAAAACAAGGCAATTGTGCATTGCAGTTTGGCGAGGTCACGTAATTGCCAAAGCATGACACATACAGTGAGATTGCGCCGACTGCTGTATAGCAGCGGCAACTGTGGTGGACAGTTTGTGCACACGCCGTTGAGCTTATACACGGTGTGTGTGTGTATCGGCAGGGCGGAAGAACTGGGGCAGGGGTCGGCAACCTACAGCTCCGGAGCCGCATGCGGCTCTTTACGGGCTGTTTCTTGACGATGAGTACGTATGTACTCAGATGCATTGCGGCTCTTGAAATACTGAATTTTGTACCGAATTGGAAAGAAATGGCTCTTCTTGTTATTTTGGTTGCCGACCCCTGAACTGGGGCAAGGGTCACGGAAGACCTCATCTGGAAGCCCCTGGAACCCGCTGGTGGGTTTGAGAAGCGTGTTTGTGTTGTCCCACGCATTACAATGTCCGATATTTCGCTCCATGTCCTCGCAACTTCTCCGAGTATTGAATTCAACTGAAATCAGACAATGCCTAACACGAGGTAACAACCCAATTAGAGATTTGAGCACTGAAAACTCTACTGCTGGATATTAAAATGTATACTTATCAATCTGAAGAAAACAACCTAGCAACAATAACTTTGTGTAGAGTTAAGGGAAGTCTTTAGGCACCTGGGTGGGAGGTGATGACGATGGTGCGGTTGTCAAGTGTCTTGATGGGCCGTCTGAAGCCGCACAGAGCCTCTGTGAGACTGATCTCCATCTCCATCAGCAAATCCTGTCCCTTTCTGTGGACGAAAACAACGCATTTAACGGCGTGCACGTGAAACTCAAGAGAGTTGTCTTCATTAATATTATCATTATTATTATGCGTGTTTACCCAGGAAAGCCCCACTTCAGTCTGAAGACTCTTTCAGGAGGGCCCTGTCACGTTTTCACAGTTGGAGGCAATGTAGCTGTGTGCAATCCAAATTTAGTCATTTTCAGGTAATTTTTCAGCATTGGGATGTTTGGCCAATACCAATGTATATGTTTCTTTTAGCTATTGGAGGACACCCCCATGCAGAATAGGGGGATAATATACAACTCTCGACAGAAAAGCCCCCGAGTTGGGAATGAAACCCAGGCGTTTCTTGTTGAGAGGCACGAGTGCTACCACTGTGCCACCCCAATACGGGTTTGAGGATTAGGATTTGCATTTGTTAACTACTTAAATTCCAAGGGATCTCAAAGCGACTTACAAATACAGAGACAATGAAAAACACCAGGGCATAAAAATTGTTCCAAAACTTAGCAAAAAAAAGGCATTTTGGTTTCTCTTCATGAAGTCTGTCTTGCTACGTGAAACAAACGCGAGTTAAACATATTGCCCAGCAATTAAATACGTGACGTGTGAATGAGAACAGTCAATTTGCTTTGAAGCCAAACACATGAATGACACCGTGTCCATTTTGTCTGGACATGCCTGACAGACAGCTGATGGGCAAGTTCTCTGAAGCGGTGCATCACATCCACTCACGCACTGTTGTGATTCTGTTAACAATCTCGCCACAGTGCATATGCCTCTAAGCGCATGCAGTATACCTCAGAGGACGTCATATATTCAGTGTGGCAACCTAGTGGAGGAAAATATTACTACTGCTACAGAAGACATTGGATCAAGTGGAGCTTGGCATTCAAGATGGTGGCAGCTGGTGGAAGTTCAGTGTCCACTGCAACGGACATTTTCAGAAATCTGTGAATAAACTATATTCAGTATGCTTATCATTTGGGTGGGGTTTCCATTGACTAAAAACACACTAAACCAATAAAAATGTGTATTTTACTAGACAACCTGTAGCCGGCTAATGGCAGCTATGCTGTATGCCTGAGTCCAGAACTAGAGACAAGGGTTGGTGGCTCACAATTGTTTTTAAATGTCCAAACCCCTTTAGGCTGCGAGGTTTCCATCTCCTGGCTTCCCCAGGCTTGGCAGTACAGCAAGTGTATCATCTCCATCTGTACGGAGATTGAGTGTTAACTCCGGCTAGCACGCATGGGGTTTCTCTGCGTTCTCCAGTTTCCTCCCACATGTATGAACACTCATGAATGGAATGGCCAATCATCCCAAGAGGTCCGGAGAGCTTTGGCAATTATTTGTGCCAATTCTGGCTACCCTCTTGCTTGTCTGCGGTTTCCCGCACTGCCGAATCCTTCTGGCCCACGTAAAAAAAGTCATAGAAAAACTGTGCATGTGACAAATGTGTGAAATTATTGTTTAGTGTTTGTGGTCTACGTCTCTGCCCGACGCAGCAGTGCCCCCCCCGCCCCTCACACCTGCGGAACACGTCGTGCTCCTTCTGGTCGAGCACGATGATGACATCTCCAGGGTCCAGGCCGGGTTCCTGGTCGCCCTCCCCGTAGAACGAGATCTTCTGGTTATCGGTCATTCCTGTACATGGTCAGGCATGCAGCCATTAGCAACACGTTACCGCGTAGCTTGGGCGCTGTTAATTGTCAATAAATAAATCTTAGCAGAAGCTGGAATGCTAAGAAAAAAGTTAGGCTATATAGAACCTTGGTTATATGCAACCATCTGGCCACATGGCTGACCAGCTCTGAACCAATTCCTCAACCACATCAATTCCATACACACAGCCATCAAACTCACCATGGAGTTGTAAAAGGATGGCAAGCTACCATTCTTGGATGTTTTAATCGAAAAGAGACCAGATGGCTCAATGGGCCACTGTTTACAGGAATGCCACCCATACGGATGCCTACCTAAAACCTGACTCCCACCACCATCCATCCCAGAAGAATTCCCTCATCAAAACTCTACACCATAGGGCTCGATGTATTTCCGACCGTCATCACCTAGCCAGTGAACTGGAGCACATACACCAAGCCCTCAAGATGAATGGATACTTGAACTACATAATCCATAAAGCTATCACCCCAACTGTTGGGAAAGAACCATCTGAGGACCCAATCAAAACCATCACCTTGCCATACATAGCAGGGGTCATCAAAAATATTTACAAAATCATGAGTAAACAAGATCCAAGTTCGATCTAACACAGTACGTAAAATTCGTGATCCGATCCCATCTGTGAAGGATGTGATCTCTGACATGCAATACCCCGGCGTCTACAAACTAAGATGTATCTGCGGCAGTAGTTACATTGGGGAAACTAAGCGACATGTCTCGGACCGTGTTCGTGAACATAAGGCAAATCTGAAACATGGTAGGACCAATACTGCGGCTGTGGCTGATAATTGTTTTGATGCAGTGGGCTCACACGAAATCGATTTCTTTAAGATGAAGGTACTTTACAAACCCACTGGCTATCAATAAAGATTCGTTCATGAAGCCATCCATATTAACAGACAGACACAATTTCAACTGAGAAGATGGTTCCAAACTCAGCAACCACTGGAAGGACGTTATCAACCAGTTTAAGTCATAACTGGCTGTAATGTTTCCATTTTAGACCTGGCAGCCCTTTAATTGGTGGAAGCCCACCACCAGGACCATCACTGCCCACTGCTACCATCACCACCAGCAGCAACCTCCACCGCCACCAGTGTGTGTAATTACCTGGCAGCACCACCCTACATGCTGCTTGGGGGACACCGTTTTTAATCCCTTACATTAACATTAGCTACCCCGCCCATGCTACCGACACTTAGGCTACGCCCATTTTAAACCTTTATAAACAGTTTGCCTTAGAGACCAACCCCCTTTTCCCGATGACAACCGCTTGTGTTGCGATCGAAACGTCGTAGTTTTTTTACCTATCTACGTGACTTTACCGAAAGACCCAAAGATTACAATTTTATAATGCAGAAACTTGGGCACTGACATTTTATACACCTTGTTTTGGTGGCAGACCGACGTTCAGATTAACTGAGAATCACACTCCCATGAGCAGAGGTTGGAACATTGCCTGGTGCTGGGAATCACCCCCTACAGCAGTTACGCAAAGCTAGAGATGGACAGTTGGAAAACTGGTCACGAGTTTGCTTCCAATGGGTGCTTAAATGTGGGTGTTGCCCAGGCAATTAACTACAGAAAAATATTAATATTCGCGGGGATATGTTCCTGCAGAACGTCGCGAATATTAACACTCAAAGCTTACGAGGAAAATATATCGGGGGCATAAACATATATGATGTTTAAACAAACTATATTAATATATATAAAATACATACTGTATATTATTGTGTTAACTTACCTCTAATAATGACGAACATAAAACATATGTAAAAGTGCAAATACAAATGAATATATTAATATTTTATGGTATTGTGTCACTTTTCGTTTAGGGCCATGACTCGCGGTAAAACGGTGCCCAATTATTTAAAAAAAACTGTACAGGAAGGAAGCTCGTGTGTCAACAGTGAAGCAGCAGCAGGTGGACTGAGGGGGAGCGTCACATGGGGAACTTTCACGGTCTCAACATCGACGCCACTCCCAGGCATTAGTATACTACATACCGTACTTCTCGTTGGGTAGTCGTCTTATACAGCCGCAAATTTTTAAGACAACGCCGTGAATTCCCAATCACACTACAATAATTTTGATGCAAACAAACGAAACCACGATTATAAACAGTGTGAAAATTAAGGGTTAATTGTATTATTAAAGCCACTCTGGGGGCAGTTGTTAAAAATCAACTTGACTTGAACTGGCTGTGACAAAAATAATCGGGGCTTAACCTGCGATAGACGAAAGCAATCGGTAAAAAGGTATCTTCACCTTTGTCGATGTGCACTTCTAAAATCTTCTTCTCCTTGAGGATCTTCTTCCCGTTGCAGTTCTTGCACCGGTCCTTTGCTTTTATGCGCTCTCCCTCCCCGCTGCAGTCGGAGCACTCGCGCTGGATCTGCTGTACGAAGCCCGGCGCGATCTGGCGGATGTGCACCTGCACGCCCGAGCCCCGGCACTCCGGGCACCGCTCCACAGCACCCTTCTTGCCGCCACGTCCTGCACAAAACACAAACACGCCGAAGACGCAGCGGCACACTGAGTATCCAGTCATTACCCCACGGGGGCACCCATTTTGGTTGTTTTCAGATTAAACCACGCTCATTCTTCAAAGCCAAAAGACCCGTTGTTGTTGCATGGGGTCACCATTGCATCACCATTGCTCAATTTAAGACCAAAACGGGAAGACTTCACAATTTTGGCTAATCACCTAATGAAGCTGGATGTCATCATCACCTGCAAAATGTCATACTCGAATTGTAAATGTTGTTGGTTTACTCTCCAACACACAAGCGGTGTGCTGAAACAGTAAGTAATTGGCACGTTTTGTTTACGTGACAAACCTTCCTAATTGGCTGTGTTGTTTACGAGATCTAGCCCAAAAAACAACCTTTATTACAGATAACATTAGTCGCGAAAGCCTACGTGTTAAACTAACCCTGTAGTTCTATCCACATCCTTTCATCTCACCCTCGGTGACCCTCTATTCCTCATATCCTCAATTGGCATCTCCTCCATATCCCTGCTCATCACATATACTTTGTCTCTTCTCAATAAGTGCTAAAACCAAGTCTCACCTCCCTAACTTTCTCGAGATTATTAGTAACTCCATGCTAAGGTTAAAAAAAATATCAAAATTTATCACGGAAAGGTAAATAATGTGTCTATGAAATGTATATTATGCAGATGTTAAGAATTTCATCGAACAAACTTGCTTACAGTAACGTAACATTTTTTTTTTATGGTTCGGCAGTTAACCGCTCTTAACCAACTTATTTGTGTATCTAGACGAAGTCGCATTAAATCTGTATTTCCCAAGCTACTCGGAATATTTATGGCTTTCAGATGGCTCCCAATGTCACTTCTGCACATTTGCCAGTGCGAACTTGGTTAATGGATGCAAACAACGCGGCCGTGGAAATACAGTTAATGAATGCAAACAACGCAACACCGTGCAGCAAACTAAGCATTCCCACAAACATAAAATTCACTCCACATCTCCCCAAGTTCTCGACTGGATAGAAAAACTTACCATAATAACGCAAAATGTAGATTTTCCTCTATAGGATATCATGAACTAAAACTCAGTCGTTACTTATAAATGATATTTGCATATTTATAATGGCTTTGTCACGAGAAAGTTTGACTCACCTTCGCATTTGTCGCAGATGACATTTTTCTGCATGGAAAGCTTGCGTGTAGCTCCGTTATAAAGATCCTCCAAGCTCACAGATATCTGATGCACCACATTCTTTCCTGAAATAAGATCACATGTGTCAGTGGAACCTTCCTACAACAGCAACGCTGCCATTTATAACAGTCTTGTGAACTGTTGCACTTAATGTCCAGCACACACACTGCTTGTAAACGGGATACATGTTCAGCCCTTTTTTAAATCAACTGCTGGATGAGCCCCCCCCACCCCCCCCTGATCCATGTAGGATAATGGGGCGATATGACTAAACTCCACCAGGGTGGTCCATGCACGTTTTTGAAGGTGTGGAGCATAGATATGGAAAAATAGTGCAGTGCAACAATAGATTTTGTTGCACTGCCCTATGCTGATACTGTAGCTTTTAAAAGCCGACAACATCCGGTTTAACGCTTGGTGGTCGCTCATCCAAGCACCATCTCGGCTCAACCCTGCTTAGCGTCCGAGATCCGACGCGACTGGGCACATTGCGAAGCGATTTGGTCATACGCGTATTTTAGTTATATCCATAAAAAAGGGCCATGGGTTTAGCTTCAGATTAAATTGACTTCTCAATCACAAAACAAATATAACACTCAATTCGAAACAAAGACACTGTAGGATCAGATTGCGGTACACTTCCATTGGGCGTGTTCCAGATACCGGTTTGTATATTCTTACCTTTTGTCTCACGTTGCATGCTTCCTCCACCTCCGAAGAACATGTTGAAGATGTCCATGGGCGAGCTGAATCCTCCGCTACCGCCTGCGCCGCCCTCCTTGATGGCCTGCTCCCCACCCCGGTCGTACAGCTCCCGTTTCTTCACATCTGACAGGACTTCATAAGCCTGAGATATCTGCTTGAACTGTTAATGCGACAAAACAGAAGCCACGAGTAGAATAATCATACTTTTGTAATTGCAACTTTTTGTTCAGCGTTAAAACATGAAACACTACAACCAAACCACCCGTTGTGTTCTTCATCTCAGACCCCAGAAGATAAGCACAGTCTTAGGATGGGTGACTACAGGGTACATGAAGTTGTCAGATGTTGTGGGGCTGGGTGGTGGGCACCAGAGAGAAGAGAGGCAAAATCAAACGTCGCACTGTACATCAGATACATTTTTACACATCTTGCCCACAGTGACCAGGATGGGTAAGTATGGCTAAATAACCCCCACGGCATGGGAAGGCCCTCATAGTATGGCTAAATAACCCCCACGGCATGGGAAGGCCCTCATCCAGCAGTGGATTAACAAATGGTTGCACGTGTACATACTTGAACAATACACAACTCCAATAACCGTGATCCAATAATCCAGACTTCCTCTAATTTGCAGATTATTCCCAGTTCACGATTGCTCCCTTAATCCGCAGCGCACCGTAGAAGGTTGAAACGGCTTCACGGAGCAAACACCACAAAGTGGAGAAATGGATGGGGCTAACCTGAGGCTGCAGAAGTGGAGCTACAGGGAAATGCTGATTTTATATATTTTTTTTATTTGGAAATATTGATTTGTTTTGCATCAGCACACAGGAGCTGTTTAGCATCAACATTTTTTAAAAAAAAAATCTAAATATTTTTTTGCTAGACTTGGCTATTCGCTCTAAATATGACTAAAGAAACCTTTCAGAGACCAGGGGTCGGCAACCTGCAGCTCTGGAGCTGCATTCGGCTCTTTAAGAACTGCTTTGTGATGTTATTTATTAAGAACCGTCTCGCATTCACATGGGAGTTTTTTTTTACAAATTCTAAAGATGGCTATTCTTGTTATTTTTATTTTGGTTGCCAACCCTTGACCTAGACCCATATGGCAGATCTGCACCATTTGTGTCTCAGTAAAAGCCACTACCTTATAATCCGACAATTTATTGCAGTTTAATTTATCCGCTAATCACATGCCATGCATCCCCCGTAACTCACGAATGTTTCAAGGATTAATGCAATCTTGTGGCTCTTTCCTCCAATAATTTGTGGCACACCGCGTCGGTACAAACATTTCTCCGCCTATTTGTGAGTGCTCCGCGGATTACAGGATGGCTATATCATCTCCCATATCAATGCGGATTATTGGAGATCTGCTGTATTGGCTTTCATGATTGAAGGAGAAAAACAGAGCAATCTCAAAAAAAGCAATCTTAAAAGATGTTTTCAGTGCATACTAATTGCTAAGACGTAAAGGTCAGAAACAAAGCAATTAACAAAAAAAATTGAACAAAAATGTAAAGTGCACATGCTTGGAATTAGTTTCTGACATAAAAATGGGAATTAGAGAAGATGTGCAGGCTAATTACGAATGAAATGATCCTTGCTGGTGATGATAAAGGATAACAAATGGGGTCCATACCTTTTCCCCCTCATTGGGGTTTTTGTCGGGGTGGTACTTAAGGGCGAGTTTTCTGTAAGCCTTCTTCAACTCATCTGCAGTGGAGTTCGGCTTCACACCCAGCAGATCGTAATAAGCAGTCTCCTTTACCATCTTGTCAGGCTGCTTAATCCTTCGTCAACAGAGCAAACTGCACAACAGGTTCAGTGCAGACGTTAGAAACACGTTTTTTAAAATCCTCAATACAAATCCGCAGCAGGCGGTGTAATCATTAGCACGCTGCCCTTGTACAGCAAGGTTGCCGCTCCGAGCTCCCGGCGCGGCACTTGAAACAAGGGCCACTCCCAGTCGTAGAGACGAATACGCCAGTTGGTCCATGAGCAGATCACACACATGGCGGGGTAAAGTGTGGGTACTCACACCTCTTCCCAGATGTCTGGACAGCACAAGGCCAAATATTTGGAGGTACTTCCGCCAGCAGTGGAGTGAGCAAGCAATTTCAAAAGCTGTACCTTTACTTATGACAACAAGACTCCTTGTTAACGTCAGTTAGAAAAACTAGCAGTTCCGTTTCTAAATCGTTAGCCCTATTTAGCCATCGATATCGTACGTTAATTTTAAAACAACCAGAGGCACACCGGCATGCTAATCGGGTCTTCAAAATGAAACCTTCCACGCCGACACTGCGGGTTGTGCTTTGTCATGAAAGCCTCACCTACACACGGACGTAGTTTTCATAAATATTTATACCTCATCGTGGGCGGGGCTAATGTTGTTCATTTGCAAGTATTATTATTCGAAAGATGACTCAACTGTGCTGTCATTTACGCCACTAACAGCAGTGCAGTATGTTAAGTTTCCTTTCCATTTATAGTGCTCGGCCTTAAATAATCTACACAAATGACGGGACATGATTTCCAGAAGATGCTTGCACAGACCAACATTCCCAACCCAGTTTCTCAAACTACAAATGCTTTAGATTGTCTTGTTGATTGGTGTTAAATTGCAGCATCCATATATAAAGAAATAAAAAAAACCCCACGACGTCACGCTAAACACCCCACCACCACATCAAACAAAGAAAGCCCCTAACACAATGCACTTGCCTACTATGGCAACAGCAGCGGCGGTTGTCTACAGCACTATTATACAGTACAATCATGTAACAAACGGGTTGACGCCTTTGTTACGATACATTGCATAAGCCCAAAGGCGTACAAGGGTCAAGGTATGTCGCAGCGTCAGTTTTCGTTCCTTGATACTGTACGCATCCGTAAATACGGACATGAAACCGATTATACTTCACGGTTCGCACTAAAACACAGCACTTCATCAACGTCACTGTTTTAACATCCCATCGCAAGCCCAGGGCTGGATCAAGGCTTCCCCACGCCTTCCAGTCCTGGCAATGTCTTTGCCGAGTGCGCGTTGGCGATGAGGCGGGAGGGCCCAGCCATCACTCGCCACCGATGTTCGCCGTGGATGGGAATCGAACTCACGTGAACGCACTGCGCTAATGCGCCACTGCTCCCCCTCCCCACTACCACGGGTGGTAGTTCGATTCGCACGGAGTTATACAACGGCCTCGTAGGGGTTACACAACGGGCTCGTGGGAGAAAACGACCAACGTATCTTTTGATGCTAAAACAGAAAGCAGGACCCCCCCCCCCCCCCCACAGGCAAGCCGGGACGCACAATCCAACGTCGCGAACACCGTGCCGCCGGGTGATCCCGGGCTGCCTAACGCGAGTCGTGGAGGACGCCTTCGGCTCACGATGGACGGGAAAAATCCCCCCCCCGATTAAAGTTGCGGCAGGAGCCGTCGCCTCGTGACGCCATTGCAGAGATGTGCCGTGAAGAGCGCCCGGCGGTGCGACCCTCATCTCAAACGACGTCTCTCACTCGGGGATTGCTTCGTAGCTCGTTTACGAATGACACGCAACAAAGGCGCTAATAAACGAGATCGCAAATATTGATTTTCTTCAAATAAATACATTGTTACCGGCTTGGGCCTAGTCGGTAGGCCCGGACCCTGACAGGACCACGCCGCTTGCCTGTGCGGCGCTGCGGGGAACGCGACGGCGAAGGCGGCCGCCGCGTCCAGGCAACGCGGCGGGCATCGCGAGGGGAAAAAGCTTCACGCGGTACAAAAAAAAGATTAATATATTGTAAAAAAGACAACAGACGACAACGGTCGCTGTCTCGGTTCCACTTGTGTGCGTGAGTCTGTGACTCACCGAGCCGCTCGGAGGGGAGTGAGAGTCCGCGACGAGATGGGAGCGAGCCGACGCTTTTCTATAAATGGAGGAGCGGCGAAAAGGAACCGGATCCCGAGAGGAACCGGAAGTGATCTCGGGCTGCGGCCCCCGCGTGGAACCGGATCCCGCTTCCTGGTTTCCCAGTTCTCTCTTATCAGCGCGTGGCAACTCACGCCGACAGAATAATACTATTATAGTACTATTATTATACTATTATAATACTACTATAATAATAGTACTATTATAGTACTATTATTATACTACTATAATACTATTATAATACTACTATTCTAATACTATAATAGTACTATTATACTATTATAATACTATAATACTACTATAATTCTATTATAATACTACTTTAATACTATTATAATGCTACTATAGTACTTTTATAATACTACTAGCTTTTTTGCCCGTCCAAAGACGGGTGTATATTGCAGTAAATCTGAAATATTCAATAGAAAATTGTTCAGCTCATGATTATTAATGAGGGGGGGGGGGGGCTCATGAGGAGTGACGTCACCGCTCGTGATTATTAATGAGGGGAGCGGCATGAGGAGTGACGTCACCGCTCATGAATATTAATGAGGGGAGGGGTGTGGCATGTGGAGTGACGTCACCGCTCATGAATATTAATGAGGGGAGGGGTGTGGCATGTGGAGTGACGTCACCGCTCATGAATATTAATGAAGGGAGGGGTGTGGCATGTGGAGTGACGTCACCGCTCATGAATATTAATGAGGGGAGGGGTGTGGCATGTGGAGTGACGTCACCGCTCATGAATATTAATGAGGGGAGGGGTGCGGCATGCGGAGTGCGCTCTGGGAGGAAACGGGGCTAGTCTGGAGGAACCCCACGCAGAGCAGAGCAGGGGGAGAACATCTTCATGACTCAGCCCGCAACGAGGAGTCGGCTGCAGGGATGCAGAGTCCATCTCAGTGCCCGTCACGGATATTGCGATGAGAATCGATGTTTTGTTCGAGTCTACTCCATCCCTACGTCCGACTCCAAATGTTGGAATCGAAATTACGCATTCGTTTTGTTATCGATAAAAACGAATGTATTTATTAAGCAGTAATTGTAAATATCCCGATTTGAAGCTTTCGTGATTGTAGGAATCCATACTCTTTGGTTTTTTCGGTAAAGCCACGGAAATAAAAATATTTTATTTCTAACTACGTGACTTTACAGCAAGAACCAAAGAGAATGTAAATATCCCTTTTATTGTTAGTTGTAATCTGAGGTATCAAATGTTACTTGTGAATAGGACTTTGGTGAGTATAGCTCAACATTATAGTTTATTCTCAGACAATGTACAAACACGTAGAGACCACACTTACAGAGGCTTTGCTCTAGAATGTGCCCCTTCTACATCCTGTGCCACCCTTTCTAGCAGTTCTCCTCTCTCACCCCAACCCCCCTTTCCAAGAGTTATGATGCGAATGGTCCGATGCCTCCCAATCAGATCGGTGTGGTGGCATCACCTACGAAGTTGGTTGTCAGTGGCCCTGCTACTTTTAAACTCGGCCCGCCTGTGAAGTCGTTAAGTCGTCTTGCAGACTAACCCACACAGCACAACCCTTACACTTGTTAGGGGAAATTACGAATTTAATTAGCACTTGATCATTGGCGCCCTCGAGTCTCATGTCAAACGATGTTTCTTTGTAATACGGAAGGTCCCATCGAACCAGTTACCCGAGGATGGTGCAAATCCACAACAGCGGCAGTAATGTCCACAATGTGGGCTACTCTACTCTTCGTTTGTTCATGAAATGCATAAGAAGGTGAATTGTTGCATTTGTAGAGACGAACGTGCTGCATACAATGACAATACAAAGTCATAGCCAATGTGGAAACACCTCTGGAGTTCTATGGGACATTGTTTTGCCAGTATCGAAATTACAAGACGAGACGAATCGGCTCTACCCTTCCTGGCAGTTACACAGGAGAGGTTTAGATGTTCAACACCAAATAGACACACCTATTGCAAGGCGTCGAGTTTGCATGGGCCACACATACTTGTGGCAAAAGTTTTGTTGCCAGATAAAAGGGTAAAAAAAACAATTGTCATATTTTGCTACTGGCAAAGGAGGTTCCAATGTGAAATATGTCTATTCTTATTTCCATCCGACAATAGAAACAGATCGGCGTGGTTAAAATCAATCTGTCTCTCTCCCAGTGGTCACAAATGCAAATGTGTAATTCACCAAATGTCTCATAAGTGACAACACTGCGCAAATATGGGTTTATATGTTAGCGACAAACATAAATGTGTCTTGTATGGACAAAGAGGCGATCGACCATGCACGGAGAGAAATGTGATGCTGGTTTCGAAGGCAGCAGTGGTCTGTGGGCAGACAAACAGCGACATCAGTCCCAGTCTGGAGGGGAGCTCATTGCAAAGGGATTCTCACGACCAAGCGTGTGGACACGACTCCGTGCCTCGACTAACCATCTATCTGCCGCTGAAGGAAAATGTATTGGTGCCAGGAGGTTTGTATCAACATAGTTAGTGTGTTAATCATCGTTATTTATCGGTTCGGTAAAAAAACACCGTGTGAATTTTTATTCATTCGTTCGTTTTATAAATAAAGTCGTTATTTGTTGGTTATTACAATACTAGTACTGTTTTTGTAAAAAAAATACGTGTATTTATACGTAGGTTTCCTTCAGTGTTTGATAGACATTCAGGTCCCATAAAATATTCAGAATCTTCAGTGAATGTTTATTCTGGTAATCGACTCCAACATCCTTCGGAATCGACCATCCCGAGTCGAGAATCGAACCCAGGCGGTCCGTGTGGTCAGGCTCACGTGGTGTTACCACAGCGCCACCCTGTGGCCCTGCCGCACTGACGTTACATTATTCGTTGTGACCGTTTAGCAAATTCCATAGCATCTCAACACGAAAACATTTTCGCAGCAAGAAGCAAAACAAAAGACTAAACAATCGCACGGGCTGCCGTGTGCCATTGAACGGCGTCTTGCTCGGTCAAAGGCGTAACAGTGGAGTTGTTATTTTGGTAACTAAAGCTCGCCTATAGAGACGGTTGGAATTTAATTTAATGATTCAAGGCAATAACCATGGAGTCAACATTGGGGGGGACCAAATCTTCCAGGGGGTCCGGGGGTCCCCCCCATGAAAAATTGATCGAAATTTGAAAACGAATTTCCTGCCTAAAATATAAAAAAAAATCACTAACACATAGATGGATTTTTATTAATTTTTTACAATAATGTTTAATAGTGTATTGTATTACATTGCTCTGTTTTTCTTTTTTTTACCTTTTCTTGTTTCATTGTATGTAATGGCAGAGATTAGGGATGTATAACGTACAACCATAACCACAATCATATAAACAAAAATATATTTAATAGCAATATATTGGGGGGGGGGGGAGGGGGGGTGGCATTTTGAGCATATTTGAATATTAGGTGGGATGTGTGTCCCCCAGTAAATATTATAATTACGGCCTTGTAATGATTGGATACATGCTGTGAGAAACGTCCAGGGCGGGTCAATCTCTATATTCTGTGCACTCGCCTTAGCCTGCCTCTTTGGAGGTAAGCGCTGCCTCTTCTTGAGTTTGATGGAACTCCAGCGAGCGTTGCATCGTCATCCTTAGCAGAATCTTTCATGGTCTTTTTTATCCTGGAAAAATGTGCGCAGTCCTCTCTCAGACAACTTAACACGTCCGTCAATAATACTGTGTGGCTTGGAAAGAACATATTTCATATACGACGTTTCAGGTAATGGCCCTTTTTCATAGTACAACAAAACAATCTGAAACTTATACACGACGTCTCGAGCGATGATCCTTTTTCAAAGCACAACACATTTGAAGGGGGGGCATTATCCGAAACGTCGCCTATTATTATATACGTTAATATATGCTGTGAAGAAGGGCCATTGCTGGAAATGCCGCCTCTTACATATAAATATGTCAATCTTCGTTTAAAGTCACGGTGTTGTTGAGGAATGTGTTCAGTTTCATTATATGTGCTTGTGCACCACTGCCAACACAGCAGCAGTATCACGACAGATGATATCATTATTTGTTGTAGAGACGGCGGAGCAGCGAACACGCGCACTGTAGACTGGGGGTATAGACCACAAACAGAGATAGAGTGTGGTGAGAGAAATGTTGACAAATACTGCGGTGTAATAGGGTGAGAGAGGAGAGGTACAGGTTAGGTAGAGACGTCGAGAGATGAGACGGATGTCGACAGAACAGATCTGCAGTGAGATGAGACAGACGGAGTGGAGTCAGAGAGATGTAGAAAGGAGACAGCGATGTGAGATGAGAGAAGAAAGCTGCAGAAGCGAGAGAAATGATAATGATTAAATATATCTGTCGTTATATTCATTTACTTTTATTTCTATTAGCATCTGAATTTCATAAATCTAGGTCGCCTTCATCTGCTTCGGCCCCTCTAAGCGTTTGCTTAGTTTCCTTACAACGTATCAATACTGTACCCGAAGTAGACTTGCGATACTCGTTTTTCAACCATGTGGGTCACTGTTGGCCCTTTGAAATGTTCATTTCATGGCTTTAGGAGCGTTATGCCCTAAAGGACAAGATTAATCATGGTAAGGGGAAATAAAAAACGAAATGACAGTGGTGTCTTCCCGCTGATATATTTATGTGACAGCAACAGGAGTGCACATGAGTGTTTTTGGAATTGTGGTGCAGAGAAAAAATATGTAATTGGCATGCCACTTAAATAAATAGACCTTTTCGATTTAGGGCACTTAAAATGTGCCTTCTGCTGTGAGTGAGATGTTAAAGAGCTTGCAATACAAACGTGGGTAATTCTGTGGTAGTGTTCCAGTCCTAAAACTTAAATCTGAAAATTACCTGCAATCAGGTAACAGATAAAGGCATATTTTAGTATCGCTCTATTTCTTCACGTTCCAGGGGTTTCTTGCTCAGAGTGAAGTTACATTTCACTGGGCCCTCTCACTGTGATGTTTAATTTGACCAATTGGATAGATGGCCAGTTGGCTCAGATGTCAGAGCGCTGAGCTGGCACCACTGGGCTGAAATACAGGCAGCTTCTGGCTGTCGCCTGATGAAGCTGGTTGTAATTACTGGCGAAACGTCGTACTCGGATTGTAAGTGTTGTGGCTTGGCTCTCTAGTGACGAATTGGCACGTTCTGTTTACGTGACAACCCTTACTAGTTGACTGTGTCGGGTGGTGGCGGGTTTAACGACACATTTATATATTTACGCGATCTAACCCAAACACCTCTATTATGAACTTGTACCTAATTTGAAGTATCGTATATTAAAGGATGTCATTAAAGTTTAACCAATGGTGCGAACTTTTTAAAACGTAACACTTGACTACTCCCATGTATCCCTCTCTTTATCTAATGAATACGAAGCACCTGTTTTAACACACACTGGCCGTCACTTCGCATTGCCTTTATGAAATGCAGGCTGTTGGTAAATGTTAGCAGGTGCCTACGCGAAAGCCTGGCAATACATTACTTTATTGGCAGGCGACGTTGGTCTGTACTCACTTCTATTGATTATTTATATATGACACGTTGAAAATGTAACGTCTCTTATTGTACTATGTTCCCAAGTGAATTTTGTTGCCTTTTTTCACATTAATTCCAACTTTGCTGTCGGCGCAACGTCACGAGACGGAGTGTCCACGTGGGTTCTGCGGTGTGCACCCCCCCCCCCCCCGTGCGTCAGAGGACGGCTGCAGAAGAGATTCTTGTCCACGATCCTCCTCTTTGGCTGAACCTCGATTGAGATGGAGGAGATCCTGGAGGCAGTGAGCTGCCCACACAACCGCCGGGGTCTTCGTGAACGCCATCACAACCTTCGCCGACGTCGGCGCCACGTCACGCCCGCGGTGGTTGTGGTGGTGGTTGTGGTGGTGGTGGTGGCGGCCAACGCCAGCAAACAGACGAATTCCATTGTAGCCTTTACATAGTAAGGGTCGCACTTCCCCATATACTCTGTTAGAAAATTGTCACAGGGCAGTCAAACAGATATCTTGAATTTCTCATCGCTGGAATTTTGCCAAAGTGTTACATTTGGCTAAATTGGCGACTGGGCTAAGACCATCGAGCCGCTGCACTTGGGAACCTGGTGTAATCATTGGTGGCAGAACGAGATGGCAACCCAGAATCTCATCAGTGCTGGCTCAGTGCGCTGACCTCTGAGCTATCTGGCCACCTAGTCACTGGGCTATTCATTTATGCAAGTTTTGCTATATTTACAAATTGCATACAGGTACAATATGCATAGAACAGCATGGACGATGCTGTTCAATTTGTTCAACACACTCGGGAACAATTGTATAATTCT
Source organism: Lethenteron reissneri (assembly GCF_015708825.2). Taxonomy (NCBI): domain Eukaryota; kingdom Metazoa; phylum Chordata; class Hyperoartia; order Petromyzontiformes; family Petromyzontidae; genus Lethenteron; species Lethenteron reissneri. Next base: position 946,817 of record NC_083828.1, on the reverse strand, counting down.
ACTCTAATTTGTGAACATTAATACAGTATATATTATTACTATGTAGCCAGATAAGTGTGTGTGTGGCCATGGTGAACATACACTTTGTGTAGCCTCATCATGCCGACCTGCCCATAGTGGACATCTGTGAAAAAGAGCTTCATAGCTCATCGGATTCCACCAGTCTAAATAAATATTCTGATTCTGATGATGGACATGGTATGAGTTTATCATGCTTCGGATTGACTAATACCTCCCCACGCCATGCTGTTTGACCATACTTCACAACGCTAGTCAGCGCGCATTGGTAAAGAGGGTGGTTGGTGCCCAGGACGGTTCAGGTATCACTCACCACTGGTGTTAATCGTGGCCGAGAATCAAAGTCAGGCCGCTGGGTTCATGGTGCAGTGGGTGAATCTGGCCGTTCTTGTAAAAGAGCTGCTGAGCTCAGTCGGCCTTCCCAGCTGAAATTAAATCTGAGTCTGAGCCCATGCACTATGTGCCCATGCACTATGAGCCCATGCACTATGAACCCATACACTACGAACCCATGCACTACGAACCCATGCACTATGAACCCATACACTATGAACCCATACACTATGAGCCCATACACTATGAGCCCATGCATTATGAGCCCATGCATTATGAGCCCATACACTATGAACCCATACACTATGAACCCATACACTATGAACCCATACACTATGAACCCATACACTATGAGCCCATGCATTATGAGCCCATGCATTATGAGCCCATACACTACGAACCCATACACTATGAACCCATACACTATGAACCCATACACTATGAGCCCATGCATTATGAGCCCATGCACTATGAACCCATACACTATGAACCCATGCACTATGAGCCCATACACTATGAACCCATACATTATGAACCCATGCACTATGAACCCATACACTATGAACCCATACACTATGAACCCATACACTACGAACCCATGCACTATGAACCCATGCATTATGAGCCCATGCACTATGAACCCATGCACTATGAACCCATACACTATGAACCCATACACTATGAGCCCATACACTATGAGCCCATGCATTATGAGCCCATGCACTATGAACCCATACACTATGAACCCATACACTACGAACCCATGCACTATGAACCCATGCATTATGAGCCCATGCACTATGAACCCATGCACTATGAACCCATACACTATGAACCCATACACTATGAGCCCATACACTATGAGCCCATGCATTATGAGCCCATGCACTATGAGCCCATGCACTATGAGCCAAATGCACTATGAGCCCATGCACTACGAACCCATGCACTATGAACCCATGCATTATGAGCCCATGCACTATGAACCCATACACTATGAGCCCATACACTATGAGCCCATGCACTATGAATCCATGCACTATGAGCCCATGCACTATGAGCCCATACACTATGAGCCCATGCACTATGAACCCATGCACTATGAACCCATGCACTATGAGCCCATACACTATGAGCCCATACACTATGAGCCCATGCACTATGAGCCCATACACTATGAACCCATGCACTATGAATCCATGCACTATGAGCCCATGCACTATGAACCCATGCACTATGAGCCCATGCACTATGAGCCCATACACTATGAGCCCATGCACTATGAACCCATGCACTATGAACCCATGCACTATGAGCCCATGCACTATGAGCCCATGGACTATGAACCCATGCACTATGAGCCAATGCACTATGAACCCATGCACTATGAACCCATGCACTATGAACCCATGCACTATGAGCCCATGCACTATGAACCCATGCACTATGAACCCATACACTATGAGCCCATGCACTATGAACCCATGCACTATGAACCCATGCACTATGAGCCCATGCACTATGAGCCCATGCACTATGAACCCATGCACTATGAACCCATGCACTATGAACCCATGCACTATGAACCCATGCACTATGAGCCCATACACTATGAACCCATGCACTATGAACCCATGCACTATGAGCCCATGCACTATGAACCCATGCACTATGAACCCATGCACTATGAACCCATGCACTATGAACCCATGCACTATGAGCCCATGCACTATGAGCCCATGCACTATGAGCCCATGCACTATGAACCCATGCACTATGAACCCATGCACTATGAACCCATGCACTATGAACCCATGCACTATGAACCCATACACTATGAACCCATGCACTATGAGCCCATGCACTATGAACCCATGCACTATGAGCCCATGCACTATGAGCCCATGCACTATGAACCCATGCACTATGAACCCATGCACTATGAGCCCATACACTATGAACCCATGCACTATGAACCCATGCACTATGAGCCCATGCACTATGAGCCCATGCACTATGAGCCCATGCACTATGAACCCATGCACTATGAACCCATGCACTATGAACCCATGCACTATGAGCCCATGCACTATGAACCCATGCACTATGAGCCCATGCACTATGAACCCATGCACTATGAACCCATGCACTATGAACCCATGCACTATGAGCCCATACACTATGAACCCATGCACTATGAACCCATGCACTATGAACCCATGCACTATGAACCCATGCACTATGAACCCATGCACTATGAGCCCATGCACTATGAGCCCATGCACTATGAGCCCATGCACTATGAACCCATGCACTATGAACCCATGCACTATGAACCCATGCACTATGAGCCCATGCACTCTGAACCCATGCACTATGAGCCCATGCACTATGAGCCCATGCATTATGAGCCCATGCACTATGAGCCCATGCACTATGAGCCAAATGCACTATGAGCCCATGCACTACGAACCCATGCACTATGAACCCATGCATTATGAGCCCATGCACTATGAACCCATACACTATGAGCCCATACACTATGAGCCCATGCACTATGAATCCATGCACTATGAGCCCATGCACTATGAGCCCATACACTATGAGCCCATGCACTATGAACCCATGCACTATGAACCCATGCACTATGAGCCCATACACTATGAGCCCATACACTATGAGCCCATGCACTATGAGCCCATACACTATGAACCCATGCACTATGAATCCATGCACTATGAGCCCATGCACTATGAACCCATGCACTATGAGCCCATGCACTATGAGCCCATACACTATGAGCCCATGCACTATGAACCCATGCACTATGAACCCATGCACTATGAGCCCATGCACTATGAGCCCATGGACTATGAACCCATGCACTATGAGCCAATGCACTATGAACCCATGCACTATGAACCCATGCACTATGAACCCATGCACTATGAGCCCATGCACTATGAACCCATGCACTATGAACCCATACACTATGAGCCCATGCACTATGAACCCATGCACTATGAACCCATGCACTATGAACCCATACACTATGAGCCCATGCACTATGAGCCCATGCACTATGAACCCATGCACTATGAACCCATGCACTATGAACCCATGCACTATGAACCCATGCACTATGAGCCCATACACTATGAACCCATGCACTATGAACCCATGCACTATGAGCCCATGGACTATGAACCCATGCACTATGAACCCATGCACTATGAACCCATACACTATGAACCCATGCACTATGAACCCATGCACTATGAACCCATGCACTATGAACCCATGCACTATGAACCCATACACTATGAACCCATGCACTATGAACCCATGCACTATGAACCCATGCACTATGAACCCATACACTATGAACCCATGCACTATGAGCCCATGCACTATGAACCCATGCACTATGAGCCCATGCACTATGAGCCCATGCACTATGAACCCATGCACTATGAACCCATGCACTATGAGCCCATACACTATGAACCCATGCACTATGAACCCATGCACTATGAGCCCATGCACTATGAGCCCATGCACTATGAGCCCATGCACTATGAACCCATGCACTATGAACCCATGCACTATGAACCCATGCACTATGAGCCCATGCACTATGAACCCATGCACTATGAGCCCATGCACTATGAACCCATGCACTATGAACCCATGCACTATGAACCCATGCACTATGAGCCCATACACTATGAACCCATGCACTATGAACCCATGCACTATGAACCCATGCACTATGAACCCATGCACTATGAACCCATGCACTATGAGCCCATGCACTATGAGCCCATGCACTATGAGCCCATGCACTATGAACCCATGCACTATGAACCCATGCACTATGAACCCATGCACTATGAGCCCATGCACTCTGAACCCATGCACTATGAGCCCATGCACTATGAACCCATGCACTATGAACCCATGCACTATGAACCCATGCACTATGAGCCCATACACTATGAACCCATGCACTATGAACCCATGCACTATGAACCCATGCACTATGAACCCATGCACTATGAACCCATGCACTATGAACCCATGCACTATGAGCCCATGCACTATGAGCCCATGCACTATGAGCCCATGCACTATGAACCCATGCACTATGAACCCATGCACTATGAGCCCATGCACTATGAACCCATGCACTATGAGCCCATGCACTATGAACCCATGCACTATGAACCCATGCACTATGAACCCATGCACTATGAGCCCATGCACTATGAGCCCATGCACTATGAACCCATGCACTATGAACCCATGCACTATGAACCCATGCACTATGAGCCCATACACTATGAACCCATGTAATATCTTGCAAATGAGACTCTCTCCTGGTCTCTGGAGTTCACACCCGGATTAACAAAATCAACTCGAACCTAAACTATTATTAATTAGTGCCATATAAAATTTGCATCACATTTCTCAATGTGTAACTGCAGCACGCAGTCCTGTAAGTGACAAACAAGACATCATTGCGAAATGCATAGGAATTTATAAGAGGTCCAATGGAGAACGTTGTACATTTTAAGTCAAGAAAATGCTCTCTGTTTAGGAACACAACCTCAAGATGGTCTTTGACCAGAGAGAGCTTCCCACTGTGGCAATCAATTTCACCTGTGCATTTTTATCTTTCCTGGAATAAAAAAAATCAATTTGCGCCACGTGCGCACGCAGCAGCGTATGGGCGACGTGACATTTCACTTGCGCCAAGTCAGCATCGTGCCTCTCGTTAGATTTCGCGTAACTCGTACGTCAGTGTCACAGGCGCGGCATTTGTGTGTTGCCTGCTCAGAATTCAAATGAAATGTTGGGAAAGAGGAAAATGTGGACGGGTGGGTGGATTGGAAGAAGGAGGAAAATCATAAGAACGTGTGACATTTTTACTTTTTACCACAACATTAACAGGAATATCCACCGGTGTAGATTGGTGCCAAGATGATGGATGCATGATCATGCTACTACTGTATATTCACTTGCATACAGATACTGCGCTCATGGAATTTTTTTTTGTATTTCTACTCAGCTTGTCTCGGATCGGCGCCCGCGCTCACGCGCGCTCTCTCTCTCTCTTCGCTGTGGCAAGCGTGGCTTAAATCTTTGCTCCTTTAAATCACGGTTGCTAAGTACAGGCCCAAAAGCCCAAGACACCAAACTGCCAGCAACAAACAGCACTGTTTGAGTAATCGTTCAGCAGACACGAGCGACGTCGTGCCTCTGAGCCGCTCCCTGGGAAACAAAAACGCAATCAATAAATCAATAAGCAAATGCGCTTTACGCTCAATTATTGACAGTAATTGGCATAGTGTTGCAACCCTGGGCATGAAAAACAAATAATGAGAATAAATGAGCTTGCATGTTTCCCCAGGCACGCGCTGTAGGTAGCCTGTGCGGGTGGGGCATTGTGTAAGCCGCAGTTCGAACATGCCCTGGTTGTTTTGTCAACACCACAACGATGGATGGTCACCAGCCCCCCTTGCATCGCTCTTGCATGTGCAGTGGCTCGCTCCTGATAAGGAAGCGGTGGCGTAGCTATGGGGTATGCAGGCGGTGCAACTGCGCCGGAAGACCCACGCGCTGAAGGGGCCCCAGGAGCCGCGCTATGGGTAGAGGGGAATTGGCCTGAGGAGAGGGCCCCAATTAATTCTCAGCACCAGCGTCCATGACCACCATGCTCGACCACTAGGGTTGGGACCTCTTCCACAGTACGCCTAGATCTGTTGTCAACATGGTATAGTATTCCATCCTAAAGTCCCACACAATAACACGAGATTTTGGTACAAATCAAATCCTGGCATCAGGACACAGGCGTCAATAGGGTTGCTGGACAGATGGCAACCCTCTACATCACTGAGACCCATTGACTCGCCTCGTGACCCAGAGACTCAAATATAGACTCACAGAGACGTATAGACTCACATGGACTCACATAGTAAACTCACATAGATATCCATAGACAAGCGTGGGTCCCATACAACGGCAGGCAAGAGAGCCCATGGGCCAGAAGGGCTTCGGCACAAGGTTATGACGAGGGTGGGGAAGGGGGTATTGGACAGGCGAGAGTGACGTTTCATCCCTTTACGTCAAGTGTATTTATATAAGCAGGTGAGAGATCAAGAGACCATAATACTCCTAATTTTCAAGAGTGACACGGGTCACTAAAATGGCGAGAGCACATGCCAACCATTGTTACTACTCTGCTGTAAATCGGCCACTGGGAATTAAAATTGTTGGTGAACTGGTCCTGCCCCCCTTCGAGGTCGACTCAGCCTTAACCGGCTACTTGGTGCCACGTGTAAACATTGCCAAGAGGGAGACAAAATGAGGCTCGGCGTGGTGCTGGCCACCCATCTCTTGGTGTGCTAACAGCACTTGCCCTAGCGGTCTGTTAAGGCTATATAGGGGATCTTTGTCTTTGAGTAGAGGTAGAGAAGCGTTGAGGAGGAGATGCTAAACAAAGTCATGAAGATCTAGTGTTGTGGTCAAACTGAAGCCCTATATTCCTGCTGTAATAATTTGCTCAAGAAGAATGACAGCAAACAAAAAATAACAATCAAAATACCGCGATAAATTAGAGATGTGTCAGGCAATGAAGCAGCCTAAGTGTTGGGCCCGCAATGCGGGGTTTTAAGGAACGGTAGATGTGTAAAACTGAAATTGCCATCTTAGTGATAGGAAAGCCGACTCGTCAGATCAAGTGCCGTGCCCGTGGGATCCATGGGCCCAGCATCTCGGTGCCATCTGAGGTGGCGCACATTTCGCGCTTCCATTTCCTTTACGAGACCACACACGGTGAACGATGCGATAGCGACAGCATACAACACGAGGGGGGTTATAACATAATTAACTCGTAGCAGCCGTCAAGATCAATCAGTACCACGAAAGTTGTGTGCTACATTAAGTGGGACATATTTCTGCTCTGGCCCATGGAGTTCGTATTAATCTGAAAAAAAATCCCAAAAACTGGGCAGACGTACTTTTTCGAATTTTGTATTAAGTATTGACCCAAACGAATGATATCACAGGAGTTGACGTCACAATTTAATACACATTTTGATTGCTTTATTTAAATTATAATATTTAGTGCACAAACAATTTGTTTACATGCAATCAATTTGAATCCGAAAGTACAAACATACAGAATAAAAGCCAAAAATGGGTCGACAAATACAAAAATCTGATTTCCAAAAACATAACATCTGGAACTCATCATAAACGTCAAAACTCGTCAACACTTTACTTCCTTAAACGAATTCTGCTGGATAATATTGGCCTCGAATACCAATGTGCGATGGGCTTAAATGTTTATATATATGTATGGAGAACCGAACGGAGTTCTGCTTGCATATGCTATTATCTAGTCCAGCCATCCGCATCTCCACTCATCACGCCCACCACCCCCCCACCAAAGCACATCTTTTTATGTAGGCCCATTCGTATGCAGGCCAGGCATATCCTCATATGTCGCCCCGCTGATGCATTCGTTCATTCGCTCGTACAGTTCAACAATTCGGCGCGTTGCCGCTTTTTAATTGGCCGAGTGGCGGCGAGAAGAGAGGGCTCACGAGGGCCCGATGGCACGCGGCTGTGCTGACCCTTGACCTCACCCCGTGTTACAGGTGGGCGTGGCCATGCAGGGGCTCACGTCCCTTAAATGCTGGGTAGGCTCCTGGGCCACGCTTAATGGTGTTGCTCGGCTGTCTCTTAGCGGCACGAACTCCGCAGGGGGTGAACGGGGGGCGTGTGGCGCGGCGAGGCAAACGCATTCATCTCAAGCGCCGCACGTTCCCGCGGCAAACTGTGGGCGGCCAAAAAACATTGGCGGACCATAATAATAAGTATTAAATGTCGGTGCTGTCAAAGAGAGGGCTTCTGTTTCCCAAGGTACAAGTTTGCAATTAAAATACTTCATATTTCTATGAAATAAGAATGATCCACAGCCCTTTGTGAATCCACTGCTCAATGAGAGTCTCCCTTCGCCATGTTGGTGATGGGATCTTGTTTTACCGCGGTGCCGCGATGTTCTTATCTTCCTCGCCTGGCATGCAGGAGGACGTGGGTTCGATCCCCAGCCTGTATATTTGGAGTTTGCGTGTCTCTCTCCCTGTGGCTGCATGAAGTTTTCTACGGATCCTCCGGTTTTTCCCTCCACATTTAGAAACATGGGTTCAGAGTATTTGGCTGCGACAAATGTCCACGCGATAAGCCACTTCGTTGAGCTATCATTTGTGGCCAGGTCGCTTCTGAAAATGAGCTATATAGCTCATTGGGCCTTACCTGGAAAAATAAATAGTTGAGCTTTAGACCATACCTCACCACGCTGGTCAGTGCGGGTTGCGATGGGGGGATGGAACCCACGACCAGTTCAGATGTCACCCACCACTGACGTTAGCCGTGGCCAGGAATCGAACTCAGGTGACTGGGTTCGTAGCGAAGTGCGCCCATCGGTAATGGAGGGCGCTATTACTCTCGCAAGGATGATCCAATATGAACAATGTTTTAGAATAAACTTTTGTTGCGCTCGGGGACTTACCCGGTAACAAGCCAGCCAAAATGTATCAAATGGTTGCCCAAAAACTAGAAGACAAATTGGAGTAATAACAACGATTTGCAAGGATGCAAACGCATTATACTCTGACAAGTCACCCGTCGACTTCCATATTGCTAATTCAACACTTCTGAATACAAACGCATGCTGGAGAATGTTACATAACCCATAAGTTGGCACAATTACTCCGACGACTTTTTTTTATCATACAAATTCTGAGGACTGAAAAAAAATAAAAAAAAATAAAAACCCAAAGTGTCGCCGTAGAATAATTTCAAGGACCCGACTTGGCGTCGGTTATTTTCTTTTTTTGATGCAAACTACAGCGCCGTGCCAGATCCCGCGCCAAAGAACCGCCGTCCATTTTGAGCCAAGCGCTACTTATCCATAATGGCGAAGGCGCCGATATCATTTGCCTTTGTTTTATATGCACTTTTAACAATGGGGGCCAAGCGAATAGGTGAACAAAAAAAAATCCCCCCCCCCCCACACACACACGAAATATTTAAATAATGTTGAATGTATGTGGCCTTAACAGAAACAAATGTAGTGCTTCTAACGGCAAGACTGAAAGGGATGACCTCTGACCTGTAGCCCCCTGACCCTGAATGCCAAAGTGACAGCTGGGGTGCAGTACCTTACTGCTGCAAGTCGCGAGGCCAGACAGATTCATGCTTCTCCATAAATCATCGGGGAAACGCCGCAATTGGCCAGATCCGGGGTGAAAACTGTTTAATTAACCCCAAAAAACTCCCGCACACTCAGTTGAACACACTTTCTCGATAGTGATAAATACAGATGTCCCGCTGCACTTTATGGAGGGATTAAATAGCACAAAGTCATCATCATCTGTCCCATCCATCAGCTCGTTAGCAAAGATGGGGCGGAACAAACGCTCACCATGGCTGTCTTTCTTTAGCCCCTGTCCCCGCTTCACTCTCTCTCTCTCTCAATCCCCTCTCTCTTTGAAATCTTCCCCTGCTGCCTCTACCCACATGGATGTCTGCTCTCCTCGTCATATTTCCTTCCCCCTTTCTTTCGCCAGGATTACAGGTTTTTTTTTCAATCTCAAACCTTTTTATCCTATATGTGGGATGCAGGGTGTTGCGCAGTGGTAACATTCGCACGTCGCAGAAAAAACGCCCTGGGTTCGATTCCCTGCTTGGGCGCATTTCTGCTTGGAGTTGGTCTGTTTCCCCGCTCTTGTGCAGCGTGTGCGAGTGAGTCTGTGTGATTGTGCGAGCGTTGGGAGACAAAGGCGGTCAGGCGTGGTGTTGGCCACCCACCACCACGTGTATCGTGCTGGCGTTCGTAGGTGCTACTCGCTAAAAGCACTTTCCCCAGTAGTCTATTAAGGCTATACGGGGGATCTTTGTCTGTTTTGTTGTGTGTGTGAGTGGCGTTTGTATGTTCTCTCCCCCTGTTCTGCTTTGGATTTCTTCCCGGTTCTCCAGTTTCCCCCCATCGCTAAAATAGACACAATCCAAATGATCATGGCCAAACATCCCAATGCTGAAATACTAACTGCAAACTACTCAATGGGATTTTATACACAGCAACATTGTCCCTACTGTGACAACTTGGCTAATCAGGTGGAATAATAATTATCATAATATTAATCTAAAAACATGGTTCTTTGTCCACCCTTACTCTTTTTCCTTCCACTTGTGTCTGTGGGATCCTGTGTGGGTTGATCCTCAACGTGTCTGAACCCCTGCAATTTCCCGTCCTTAACTTTGTCCAGTGAAGATGTTAACACTTAAAAGCATTTTCTTGTATCATTCAGTTTCGTGAATTGAAAGTGTTCAGAAGCAGACCTCTCCTTAGTGGGGGTGGCAAGGAGATGGAGAGTATTGCATCTATCCGTGCGGACCTCTGGGTGTTTGTCGTCCCTCGCGCGCGTGTGTGCTGGGTTTTCTCCGGGTACTCTAATTACTTCCCACACGAAGCCAAGCGCTTGTTCATGGCGTTTTCCAAACATCGCATTGCAGAACCGTCCTTTAAAAACAAACGTCTTGACACTCAGTGAAACGTTTATGGATATATAAAGACCATTATTATTATTATTTTTACGGGCTATTAGTTCACTAACCCACACTGACCAGCGTAGTAAATCCCTCCCCTCCCTCCCCTCGCTCCCGCATGAAAATAAATCCATAGTTAGGATATTGCATCCAATGAGAAAAACGATCAACGTTTGGAATCAAAGATGTTTACGAGTGGTGTTGTTTTTTCTTGTCCCGTGATCACTAATTGTACCAATTATCGTTCGTGTGTTCCGAGGAAGGGCCATTTCCCGAAACGTCACCCGTTGTATATTTAACATTTGAAGGCCACACGGCGTTATTGACGAATGTGTAGACTTTAGTTTTCTTCATTACTAATTGCGTGTGGCGATTTTGTCAGAAGCACAACAGCGCCACGCACACCGCATGCGTGAGCCGGCTTCATGTTTCACGTCAGCGCGATGCGTGGACTCAGCACCGTGACACAGCCGACTTCGCCGCACTACTTCGAGGGTATTCGTTTTGATGTCTACAGCGACAGAAATTCCTGTGTGTGTTCATTAGGATCAGTGGCTCGGCTTAGGGGCGGGGGGGGGGGGGCTTCACATGCTATGTTGATTAGTCTCAAACCGCCTAGGGGAGTGTGGGGGCCCAGCGGAGAGGCACTCTGTGGGATCTCCGCTTCTCTTGTCGCAGCGCTTTGGTCGGCTGGTCCGGAGGGAGGCAGGGGAGGCATGGAGGCAGGGGAGGAGGAGGGGGACTTTGCTCGAGGACCGTAGGGCAGAGAGCAACATCTGTGCCAATTGGCCCACTTCCTTGCTCGTTATCGAGTTGGGCGACGTCTCGTTTGCTGTCGTGGTGCCACTGCGCTTCTGGGCACGGTCCCAGTTTGGTGGACGAGGAGGTTTCCTCGGGATGATGATGATGCGCGCGCAAGGGGAACGCGTCGTTATTCATCTTCCACCAGCCGGGTGCTACGAATTGGGGCATCGCAATCGCCTTACCGCTTGTCTCCATCACGGTGGGGGGGGGGGGGGGTCACCGCAGGGAACGCGTCGCCCATCTTCGTCCACCCTCAGCCACGACCGCCCTCAGCTAGATGTTGTCCACAGCTCTCCGATTCGTGTTTTCGGTTTGCGCCGCGTGCTGTTCGGCACTGCCGTCAGTTCACCGAGGAAGCTCCCAGTACGCGGAGCGAAAACGTCGGACATGAACCACGCGTGGGAGCTGTGCGGTAGAAACCGCGAACGCCAAAAGGCGGCAATGCTGCTGCTGCTGCCGATTGTGCGTGGTGGTGTTTTCCAGAGACGTTGACATCTGCCAGGGCAGCTGAGGGGAAAGGATTGACATCTCCCATTAGGGGGGGGGGGGGGGGGGTGCGTCGGCAAAGATTTCTATCACGAGGACAGCTGTATCCCTAAGTTGGTTATTGCAGAGTTAACAACAACAACAACACAATAACTCACAGGGCAGAGCAGAAAGAGTGGAGGGTGACCGAGGGCGAGATGAGATATGAGCGGAGTGGACCACGCGAGGGAAGAGACGCAGCATGCAAGCACGTGGGCAGAGAACGTCTGCAATGGAACAAAACAGTCGGTGATGCTGCTGCTGAGTTGGCAATGGTGCACAAGCACAATCAACAACAACAACAAACTCAACACACTCGTCAACAACACTGTCTACACAGACAAAAACAAACAATCGAAGACGTTTCGGGCAATGGCCCTTCTTCATAGCACAAGTGCCATGTAACTATCGACTTACGGTTTAGAAGCAGCAGCCGCTTTGCTAAATAACTGCTGGATGAAGGAATACCACATGCCAGGTGGGTTCTGGAGGTTATATAATCATACTTCACCATGCTGGTCAACTCGGGTCGGTAGAAGTTGGTCTGGTTATAATATCACTCGCCACGGCAGTGTAATCCACTGCGCCACTGCTCCCCAAGCGTCTGCCTTGTGAATTTCTTAATGATATCATACGCACTCCTTCAATTCATTGTATGACAACAGATCATTTAATAACCTTTCAAAAAACCTTAATGGTCAGTCCATGCAAAGACAATATAATTGGAATGAAGGTAATATGAATTTTAAGGCTAACACATATTTAGGTCTGTAAATATCACCCCCCCCCCACTCACATATATATATACAATTATACACGTAATGGCATTAATAACAAAGTGATTCATCCAAGGGGCCGTCCAGCGTGGAGATAGAGCGACGAATTCAATTCCTGGTGCTGCGGTAAGATGGATGGGAGCAGCACTGTACTGTGGCGGGTGGCAACGGCGCGCTGCCCATGGCTGGTGATGATGCTGATGACGATGATATCAATAACATTGTGCACCACTTTTGGATTTGAACATAGATGTGGCTGTTCGATAAAAAAAATGTTTGGAATGAATGACATTAACTTTGCTGTCTCTCAGCAAAAACATAATGCAGACAGCGTGAAGGACAGGCAGACAGACCAGGCCCTGTTGCTCTGATGCCCTTGGGTTGCCCGTAATTATAGCCCCGTGTCCTTGGCGCATGAAAAGTGGAGAAGCCACACGCGTGAGTCATCCCAGCGCCTGCAAGTGAGATACTTCACTGAGGTCACAGTCCACACACCCGAGCGATCGGTTGCATGCAACTGAATTGCTTACACGTGGACTTCTCTGCAACCGTTTGCGAGCAGTCGCGCAACCGGCTGATCGATTTGTTCGGCGATTTGCAGCGACGTATTTCATCACCGTGTGACATTTGCGCGACTGTGATTGGTTGTTGAAATCCTGAGTTACACGCGGTTTAAGGTCTTTGTTGCGCAACTACTCGCTCAGATGTGTAAAAAGCAGCCGCAGGCGATAATTGAGCATGCGCGATATCGAGAGCGATGTGACTGCACAACTGATCATTCATTCCGGCGTGGCCGAACCCATGGCTCACGAGTTGCATGTGACTCTCCAGGACACTTTAATTGCGCTGAACACTTTCGTAAGTTACCATGTGGCCTTCAGACAATGGAATAGGCGACGTTTCAGGCAATATACTCTTAGTTCTTTCGGTAAAGTCTTTTTAATTTCATTTTTTTACCTACGTGACTTTACCGAATGAACTAAGAGTATGAATCCTTGCAGTCACGAAAGCTTCAAATCTAGTTTCAGGCAATGGCCATTTTTTGCAGCACATAAAGTTCAAATGTGACTCTATTTTGACGCGACTGATTTGTCACTTTTTGTCCGTGGATTTTGAAGGGATTGTGACCACTGCTGGCCTGTAGCCAAAGGTGGGATCACGAGGGAGGGTAGTAGGGTGGAGATGGAGCGATGAAATCGGATCATGTGCAGGAGCCACATTCAATTGTTGCACCGCGGGACCGAGGAGGTGGCCACGGCTCGGGGGAGGTGGGGGCGGTGATCATTCATCCAGCAGTGGACAGATCTGGGCTCAACGATAGTGAACTGCGGGGAATGAACCAGCGTCACTGCGATTCGGTGTGTTTACGGGTTCTGCCGCGCGTTGTTCGACATAATGTCCGACGTTTCGCTGCACGTGCTGGGAGGGGGGCAACTCCTTCGGGAACTGAACGGCATCAACAGCGACAAGAAGTGGATCAGCAACAAGAACAGAAAGGGAGACAGGTCGGGTTGTAGCTGCGTCACCACCACCACCACCATCACACGCGCGCCAGGTTAAGCGCCTTTTGCCGTCTCATCTCTCATGTTGGAGGCCTCTCAAGCGAACACAAATTAATTGATCACACTCTGCGTGAGCCGTAATTATGGGTTCCGGCTGTGGGGCCCTATCTTCACCATCCGCTGCCCACACCTGCCCGCCGGGCATACGCGTTGTGAAGTCTTGTTAAATGAAGAACAGCGAGAAGACTTCTGTGAGCGAGCGAGCGAGCGAGGCGGCATCTGCTATCAGTCAACAGCTCGCATCGGAGATTCCCTCCCTCCGTGGGGGGTTGGTGAGGATGTGTGGGGGCAGTCGGTGGGGGGGGGGGGGGTGTCTGTGGTGGTAATGAGCATGCCCCTGGTACACACAACTCATTATGGACCGCGCTGCTGTCACCATCCTAGAATCTTCACCCAGATCCGGGAGAAGGCTGCTGCCGCTGCTGCTGCTGCCGCCGCTGCTGCTGCCGCTGTGTGACGAGAGTGCAGAGAACAACTCTCATTGGGGACCCAACCTCCTCCTGGCTTGTGTGTTTGTATGTTGAACTTCATTCGCACCGTACGTAGTCGATCGGACTTGTGGTGTAACCATCAATCGCATCAGAACACCACCAACAGGCCGTATGGCAAGTTGAAGACGAAGCCACAGCGCTGCGATTGTGGCCATGGAACCCAAACTCCGGACCGCGTGGTGCACCGCTGTGTCCTGCGCTCTTTCGAGGAGAAGTGACAAACTTGCACGGACTCTCTCCTGAAACCCTCTCGTCGTGGCTAACACACCTCGACAGTGGGCGCCTGGCCCCTGAGCATACCGTACTGCCATACGTAAGTAGAGAATAGGATGGATAATAAGAACAGGGCAGACTTTCAGACTAAAGCTGTGCAAGGGCACCGCTCCGGAACATCTGTATTCGTTGTGTCTCCAGACACTTTGCAGGAGAGTCGAGCATTTCGGGACGTGTTTATCCAGTTCTATTTAAAACAACGTTGTGCCGAGTGGGATGCAGTCGGAGAAACCCCACTCAGAAAACAAAGAAAACAACACATTCAGTGATCCGTACAGATGGGTTCAAGAACCCAATTGCTATGTAGCCCATCTCCTGGCCACAACCTCGCAGCAGCCTATGCAGCGAGGCTTGGTCGTCTCGCACATCTCTACGTGATCCACCAACCCTTGAATTACAGCCACTCGCGCCACCACGGCCAGCTTTTCTTAAGGTAAAGGTGCAGCTCTGCAGTTACGCGCTCGCTCCACTGCTCGCGGAAGAAGCCTCCGCGAGAGGGGCTCCCGGAAGCCCTGGAGAGCTCCCTCGAGACGGGATTTGGTCTTCCATCGCACGATGGCCAGTTCGTTCTGGAAGAGGTGTGAATACGCACACGTTACCCCACCACACGTGACCTGCTTGGTGGACGGGAGTGCTGGGGGTGAGGGGGGTGAGGGGGGAGGGGTGACGAGTCACCGTGGCCATTGCGACTTCCAACGTTCGTGACTGCAGGGATTCATATTCTTTGGTTCTGTCAGTAAAGTCACGATTCCTTTTTTCTTTCCTCCTGATGACGGTCGATTGTGTTTGATCGAAACGTCGTAGTTGTATTTTATTTACTTTAATTTTTTCAATCTACGTGACTTTACCGAAAGAACCAAAGACTTTAAACTTGGCCATTGTTTCAACCGGAGATAAGACCGAGCCGGTGACTTGCGGATTGCAAGGCCAGCGTGCTGCGATGACACACGCGCACAAAAAACATAAACACATTCGTCAACAACAACACTGTGGCCTTAAAAAAATGCGACGTTTCGGGCAATGACCCTTATTCATAGCACATAGAGAGGCCAGGGAGACACCCAAATGCAGCATCCCTGAATAATAATATTATATCGGCAACTTCGAAACAATATCTGGTGGAGGGGGTGGGCGGGCAGAGGAAGCAGGCGAGGCAAGCCGAGTCTTGCACGGCGTGTATATATACCAAGGGATTATCTCTGTGCCACTCAATAGGTTCTGATCAGTGGAGTGCATCTGTGCCATGGCGTGGCGCCGGGAGGATGAATTAATGAGCGGCCGAGGCTGCTGCATTTTATTAGCGGCGCTTAATTAATGAATTGCAAAAATGAGTCGTGGCTCATGTCAGCTGAAGTGCCGCGTGTAACCGAGTCAGTGAGTGCCGTGGCGTGGGGGAGCGGTGGTGCAGCGGTTAGCGCTTTGCGTGCGCTACGAAATCCGGCGACCCGAGTTTGATTCCCGCTCACGGCCAACAAAACCAGTGACGATTGTCTGAAGCGGTCCTGGGCCCTCCCCTAGGTCTACTCAGCCTCAAACGAGTACCCCGTGTGGCGTGTAAACATCGCTACCAGGGAGACAAAGGCGGCCGGGCGTGGTTCTGGCCACTCAACCCCCTCGTGTACCGTGACAACCTTCATAGGTGCTCCTCGCGAACAGCACTTGCCCCAACAGGCTGTTGAAGGCTATACGGGGGACCCTTTGTCTTTTGAGTGCCGTGGTGGGTTTGGTCAATGCATGCAGATTCAGCAGCAGCAGACGCAGCAGCAGCAGTGCTCCCGGATAGAAGGCGCGTGGGTTCAAATTGCGGTCAGCTGTCGTCACCGCTGCTGCCGTGGCTATTTATCAGCGCCAGTGTGTCATTGTCATGATTATAATCATCATCATTCAATGTTCACAATCATAATCATCGAATAGTTAATAAATATATCATCATCATCATCATCCAGTTATCAGATTCAATTGCATCATCATTATAACCATGTACCAGTCACAGTTGCATTCATAGGTTAGTCGTGCTCAAGTACAAAGACAAAGACGACGATCCCCGAGTATAACCTGAACAGAGTGTTGGGGCAAGTGCTGTTAGCAAGCACCTCTGAAGGCCGGAACGGCACACGAGGGGGTGGGTGGCCAACATCACACCCGGCCGCCTTTGTCTCTCTAGTGACGATGTTTTTACACACCTCACCAGGTACTCAATTGAGACCGAGTCGACCTAGTGGAGGCCCAGGACCGGTTCAGATAATCGACACTTGGTGTTGGCCGTGAGCGGGAATCGAAATGGGGTTGTCGGGTCCGTATGGGGCCATCCATGGAGGGTGGAGGAGGGTGGTTAACCCAAATGCGTTCGCTTGCGTATGGGGGGGGGGGGGTCTACTGACAATGTACGCTTAGGAAACGGGGGGGGGGGGGTGAAGCCTCGACAATAATGTGTCTACATTGGCCTTCAAATGAGTTAGATGGTCCGGCGGTGGACGATCTGTTTGCTTAAAAACGTTAATATTATTGATCCTTGATCGTTTCTGCGTGGATTAAATATCGGCCGTTCTTTAGGATTCGGGGGGGGGGGGGGTGCGTCAGGCGAACGTACGCAGGAGGGGGGGGGGTGTAAAAAGTCCGCGTGCGTACAGGGAGGGGGGGGGGGCTCAAGTGTTGACAGATCTTCGCGTCTCTACTGAATGGGTGGCCCCGAGTGCAGCGTGGCTCTAACCGTGCACTCACAGCACCACCGCCATCATCGTGGTGCGTTCATCACCAATTAGGAGTCGCGCTCAATAAACATCGCCATCCGATAGTCACAATTCATTACAGTACATCATCATCCATCATCATCATCGCGGTGCATTTCATAATCGTGAAATAAATTAATAAATATCGCCTTCGAGTGGTTCATAGCATCAGCACCGTCCGCAGAAACTGCAACTCTTTGTCCAGCGAAGTTGTCAGTGTCGTTTTGAAGACGGACTCGTCCCTGTCATCAGAACGTGGAAAACCCACCACTGGCTTTGGGCAGTGATGGTAGACGGGGACCGCGGATCTGTTCGCGGTTTACTAGAAAATATCTTCGCCATCGGCCGATGGCCATTTCACCCGAAATGTGTCCGAGCTCGTCAGATCTTGTAAGCTAAGCATGCATTGAGGCTGGTTAGTACTTGGATGGGCGATCATCTTTCTTGAAACAAGGTACGTGTACTACGGCTGCTGGCATACGTGGTGTGCAGCAGAAAAGAACGGACAGTACAGAAACAAAACAATTGTTGTATTGTACTTCTATGCCACCACGTCTATGCGCCCCGTGCCTCGCAGTGACGAGCGCGGTGAGGTCCAACAGTGCTCACTAATACGCACTTCGCGGAGAGGTCGTCATCCAGCAGTGGATTATTACCGTATACTTCGGATTATGAGACACATTATTTGTCTGTGCTGTCAAGCAAACGTTGGGGGATGCGGCTTATGATCCGGTAGGGGTGTGTGCGTGAGTGTGTTTTACTTTCCGTAGCGTCTTATAATCCTAAGGATACGGTAGCAAGCGGCCCCTAAGCGTGTATGAGCACGCTTTGGATACAAATCTCAAACAACTCTCTCATGAAAGTTTACACAAAAGGTCCCCCAAATGTGTGCCGTAGGTTGACGAACTGAGATTACTGGCAGATGCACCACCTGCGCTCCCCACTGTGCCAACACTGACACTCCTCAGACACAAGCACGCTCGCATACACTCAAATAGCCCTCGTGTAGCCTGTAACAGACTGTTGGGGCAAGTGCTGTTAGCGAGACCCTGTGAAGGCCGGCACGGCACACGAGGGGTGGGTGGCCAACACCATGCCCGGCCGCCTTTGTCTCCCTACTGGAATTGTTTTTACACAGAGCACTAAGTACTCAACTAAGGCTGAGTCGACCTAGGGGAGGCCCAGGACCGGTTCAGATAATCGTCACTGGTGTTGGCCGTGAGCGGGAATCGAATTCGAGTTGGCGGGTTCGCAGTGCAGCGCACTGACCGCTACACCACCGCTCCCCCACTCTCACCCACACAGCCACACTCAGACACAACAGGCTCTCACCCACACAGCCACACTCAGACACAAACACACTCTCACCCACACAGCCACTCTCAGACACAACCACACTCTCACCCACACAGCCACACTCAGACACAAAGACATTCTCACCCACACAGCCACACTCAGACACAACCACACTCTCACCCACACAGCCACACTCAGACACAACCACACTCTCACCCACACAGCCACACTCAGACACAACCCCACTCTCACCCACACAGCCACACTCAGACACAACCACACTCTCACCCACACAGCCACACTCAGACACAACCACACTCTCACCCACACAGCCACACTCAGACACAACCACACTCTCACCCACACAGCCACACTCAGACACAAACACACTCTCACATTATACTTTGTCGTTCATCTAATTGGTTTTACAATTTCACAAAATGCTAATAGGTGTATGTACTCGACGTGGTTATTTTAGTTTGACTGTAGTGGGATGGTTCTACTGATGGGCACACGTTGCCGCTTAGCACGAGAACTCAAAGCGAGAAGGGAAACCGACGCGACGAGAATGAGACAATTCCATTTGCATAGAATGTGCGGCGCTCAACTGCTGGCAAATCGATGTAATTGGGCTGAGTTTAATTGGGTGAATATTTCTCAATGTTGAATCTCTGTTTATCCTCCCACCACCGACATCCACCGACACTTGCATTAATCATGATCATCATCATCCACCACGACCAGGACTTACAGGCTACCACCACCACCACCCACCACCATTGTCACAACAACCACCACCACCACCACAGCTTACCACCACCATCGTTATCACTATCATCGACCACCAGCCGCCAACACCAAGATTATTACCCTCACACACCGCTACCACACTTCGCCCCATTACCATCACAGCTACCATCGCCTAATCCACCAACATGGAAATCAGCCACAACACGGACCACCACTCCATCACCCATTACCACCATCACCATCACTCACCAACAACAGCTGCCATTCGACACTCAGCGGCGGCCACGTCTCCAGGCGCTTGTGCCAGGCTAGGTGCACTATGAGGCCACAGGAAGTGTCGAAGGCTCGTTGATAGGAAGATACGGGACAGACCCAGGTGCTTATAGGTTGACTGTCAAAGATGACTGGCAGAGGCATCACCAATGCGTCCCACTGTGCCAACTTGCTTCGTGTTGGCCGCCCGGCACTCCGCTCGTTGTTGTGAGCGTCATTCCTCCTCCTCCCCCCTCTGTGTTTGGAGGGTAACTTCCTCAAACGGCCCATTGTTGACCTTCACGAGCCTCCTCTACACAGGCCGATCTTGACACGAGTGATACCAGTCGTCGGCAAGCACACTTTGCTCCAAATCCCTTCTCTAGCCCGTGCCGCGCCCGTTCATCCCCCCTGTCTGGTCAACCAGAAGGTGCTTGGGCACTCAGTGGCTGGGCATGTGGGCTGCGTGGTCCAGCCAACGCAACTTCGCCTGTCGGAGGAGCTCACCGATGGGACTGTGCCCTGGTCGGTCTTTCAAGGGTCTGCGCGAGTTCCTCACACGACCCAGTCTGGTTAATTCCAGGATGGATCGTAAGCGGGCCAGTCTGATTGTTTCAAACCGGCGCAGATGTTCCTTCAGAGGGGTCTATCACTCACAAACACCACTGTCACATTACTGGCACTACCATCCACTATCAAAACGCATCACCCCTACACCACTACCATCACCCCCCATCACCCACCCCCATCACACCCCACTCGTCACACCCACCCCTCCATCACCCAACCCCGTCACTCACCCCCATCACCCACTCCCCCATCACCCAACCCCCCATTACCCACCCCCCCATCACCCACCCCCCCATCACCCACCCCCCCATTACCCACCCCCCCATTACCCACCCCCCCATCACCCACCCCCCATCACCCACCCCCCATCACCCAGTCCCCCATCACCCCCACCCACCACATCCACCACACCCACCCCCATCACCCAACCCCATTAACCACCCCCCATAACTCCCCCCATCACCAACCCCATTACCCACCCTCTCTCAGCCTCATCCCTCGCAAACAAAAAAAAATCCCGGAGCATCGAAAAATCCGTCGGTTGCTGGCAGTGCGCATGCGCAAAGCACGGGTCTTGGGCTGTAGTGGTGGGGGGGTCCTCATCTGGCAGCGCGATGTCAGCGGCACCATCCTCACCACTCTCGCCACTCTCACCACACTCACCACTCTCACCACACTCACCACTCTCACCATCCTCACCACACTCACCACTCTCACCATCCTCACCACTCTCGCCACTCTCACCATCCTCACCACACTCACCACTCTCACCACACTCACCACTCTCACCATCTTCGCCACTCTCGCTACTCTCACCACACTCACCATCCTCACCATCCTCACCACTCTCACCACTCTCGCCACTCTCACCATCCTCACCACTCTCTCCACTCTCGCCACTCTCGCCGTTCACATTCGCGGGTGACAGCGGCGCAGAGAGCGGGCAGCGCACAGCCAGCATCGTGCAGGTTCGTGCGGACTGCACCACTACACACACACACGTGTACACACACACACACGTGTACACATACACACACGTGTACACACACACACACGTGTACACACACACACATACGTGTACACACACACACGTGTACACACACACACACGTGTACACACACGTGTATACACACACACGTGTACACACACGTGTACACACACACGTGTACACACACACACGTGTACACACACACACGTGTACACACACGTGTACACACACACACGTGTACACACACACGTGTACACACACGTGTACACACACACACGTGTACACACACACACGTGTACACACACGTGTACACACACACGTGTACACACACACACACGTGTGTGTGTGTACACGCGTGTCAGCGCAGTGTATGCTGCAGTCCGTAGATGCTGCACTTAACATAGACTGCACACACGCGACTGTGTGTACGTACACGTTCGGAAATTGTATAACACGTGCGCACATACACAACATATACTACACACACACACACGCGTGTACACACACACGTGTACACACACACACGTGTACACACACAAGTCTACAAAAAAATGTGCGTACATAACCACAGGATAGGATGCACACGGCACATGGGATGGATCTGCGACCGGGCAACTGCAGCAGCGCGCACGGCAGCAGCGCAGCTGCATGTGCCGCTCGCTCACAGCTCCGTAGCTTGTGTGTGTGTGTGACATAGATCACATGTTACACACGTGAGATGGTACATGCTAACTACATGTAATACACACGAATCGCCGTGTACAGGCATCGTATTCTCACATGGGCTTCAGCATGCACTTCGCTCGGCACACATGTGCTTGACATGTCTCAAGATAACACAAAGATCACCCCTATAGCCTTCGCAGGCGGTTGGCGCAAGTGCTTACAGCGAGCTCCGACGGAGGCCACCACGGCGCCCTAGGGAGTGCGGCTGATTAGCACCACGACCGGCCGCCTTTGTCTTTCCAGTGCAGGTGTTTACACACACACACACACGCCACAGCAGCAGGGACTCGTTTTAAGGCCGAGTCGACGTAGGGGAAGCCCCAGGACCGATCCCGATACTCTGCACAGATCATTGGTCACGAGCGGGACTCGAGAACGCCGGGGTCGTAGCGCAGTGCGCTAACCACTGCGCCACCGCTCCCGTCCGCAACGCACGCGCGCACGTTACATACTTCGCGCACACATGTCACAACACATGTAAACAACTACACACGTGTAGCAACTACACCCTCGCACGCACCGCCGCGCTTGGTGGATACCAGGGAGATGTTTGTATCGTACTGAAATAAGAAGCTTGTCGGTTTTTTTGACGAACAAATTAAAAACAAAAAGCAAGAGAATGAGTTTGCACGCGAATGTGAGAGATGTCGCTCTGCCGTCGCTTGCACGGCTGATGGTGCTGAGCGCCGTGCGGCCTCCCCGTCGCGTTGCTTGCGTGTCCTGGACACGTGGCGAGTGGATGATCGATGTCATGCGCGGCGGTGGCGCGGCCGGTGGTGCGCTCGCTGGAATCGCTGGGCTCGCCGTGATCCCAGCGATCCCAGCGATCCCAGCGATCCCAACGATCCCAGCGATCCCAGCGATCCCAACGATCCCAGCGATCTCAGCGATCCCAACGATCCCAGCGATCCCAGCGATCCCAGCGATCCCAACGATCCCAGCGATCCCAACGATCCCAGAGATCCCAGCGATCCCAGCGATCTCAGCGATCCCAGCGATCCCAGCGATCTCAGCGATCCCAGCGATCCCAGCAGTCCCAGCGATCCCAGAGATCCCAGCGATCCCAACGATCCCAGCGATCCCAACGATCCCAGAGATCCCAGCAGTCCCAGCGATCTCAGCGATCCCAGCGATCCCAATGATCCCAGCGATCCCAGCGGTCCCAGCGATCCCAGCGATCCCAGCGATCCCAGCGATCCCAGCGGTCCGAGCGATCTCAGCGATCTCAACGATCCCAGCGATCCCAGCGCTCCCAGCGATCCCAGCGGTCCCAGCGGTCCCAAAGATCCCAGCGGTCCCAGCGATCTCAGCGATCCCAACGATCCCAGCGATCCCAGCGGTCCCAGCGATCCCAGCGGTCCCAGCGGTCTCAGCGGTCCCAGCGATCTCAGCGGTCCTAGCGATCTCAGCGATCCCAACGATCCCAGCGATCCCAGCGGTCCCAGCGATCCCAGCGGTCCCAGCGGTCCCAGCGGTCCCAACGATCTCAGCGGTCCCAGCGATCTCAGCGATCCCAACGATCCCAGAGATCTCAGCGATCCCAGCGGTCCCAGCGGTCCCAGCGGTCCCAGCGATCTCAGCGGTCCCAGCGATCTCAGCGGTCCCAGCGATCCCAGAGATCCCAGCGATCCCAGCGGTCCCAGCGATCCCAGAGATCCCAGCGATCCCAGCGGTCCCAGCGATCCCAGCGGTCCCAGCGACCCCAGCGGTCTCAGCGGTCCCAGCGATCCCAGCGGTCCCAGCGATCCCAACGATCCCAGAGATCTCAGTGGTCCCAGAGATCCCAGAGATCCCAACGATCCCAGCGGTCCCAGCGATCTCAGCGGTCCCAGCGATCCCAGCGGTCCCAGAGATCTCAGTGGTCCCAACGATCCCAGAGATTCCAGCGATCCCAGCGGTCCCAGCGATCTCAGCGGTCCCAACGATCCCAGAGATCCCAGCGGTCCCAGCGATCCCAGCAATCCCAGCGATCCCAGCGATCTCAGCGATCTCAGCGATCCCAACGATCCCAGCGATCCCAGCGATCCCAACGATCCCAGCGATCTCAGCGATCCCAACGATCCCAGCGATCTCAGCGATCCCAACGATCCTAGCGATCTCAGCGATCCCAACGATCCCAGCGATCCCAGCGATCCCAACGATCTCAGCGATCCCAACGATCCCAGAGATCCCAGCGATCTCAGCGGTCCCAGCGATCTCAGCGATCCCAACGATCTCAGCGATCCCAACGATCCCAGAGATCCCAGCGATCCCAGCGGTCCCAGCGGTCCCAGCGATCTCAGTGATCCCAACGATCCCAGAGATCCCAGCGATCCCAGAGATCCCAGCGGTCCCAGCGATCTCAGCGGTCCCAGCGATCCCAGCGATCCCAGCGATCCCAACGATCCCAGCTGTCCCAGCGATCCCAGAGATCCCAGCGGTCCCAGCGATCCCAGCGATCCCAGAGATCCCAGCGATCCCAGCGGTCCCAGCGGTCCCAGCGATCCCAACGATCCCAGCGGTCCCAGCGATCCCAGAGATCCCAGCGATCTCAGCGGTCCCAGCGGTCCCAGCGATCCCAGCGATCCCAGCGATCCCAGAGATCCCAGCGATCCCAACGATCCCAGCGGTCCCAGCGATCCCAGAGATCCCAGCGATCCCACGTCAAGTGGCAGCAGCCGCACACGGCCGACCTGCAGCGGGCCGCGTGGTGCCTGTGGTCCCAGCCCATCCTCCTAGGCCGACTCAGCCTTAAATGAGCACCTGGTGCCGTGTGTCAAAAACAAAACGGTAGCCTGGGGAGACAAAGGCGGACATGCCTTGTGGTTTCTGGCCACAACCACCCCCCATGGTGCGTCGTGCCAGCCTTAATAGGTGCTCGCTAACAACACTTGCACCAACAGTTTGTGTAGGCTATAGAGCGATATTTGTGTGTGTATATCTAGCAATATAAATATGTATGCATAGGCATATATAAGTAAATAATGATGTGAATGTATGCTGAATCTACACGGCTTATTGCTAAATTTGCATTGTTGCAATTGTTCATGTGTAAATGAGCTTACGACCATCCGGAGTACGAATACGAACACGTGTAGACAGAGCAGTGTATGAGTTGAATGCAGCACAGTACTGTGTAAATTCTCGACTGTATGCGGGATGTGGAAGTGCTGCATGGAGGAGGCAACCACGTGGATTAGAGAACACGCGCACGCAAGTTTAATGACATCATCCAAACTGTGGAGGGAAGTGGGAGCGTGGAGCTTTTTGCAGGACGCGCCACGGACAGAAAGGGACCGATGGTCGAGGAAAATAACGGAGTGGCAGCCAAGGGATGGAACGCGTCCGAGAGGTTGTCACCGTGGGAGATGGAGCGATGCAATCAGCTCAGCTCTAGTGCAGGTGCTAGGTGGATTATTATTGTGGCGAATTGAAATGCCTTCAGTAGCTAAATGTCGAGCTCTGCTAGCTGCGAGCAGAGGGCTTCCGTGCAGAGTTCGTAGGGTTGCGATGGATGCCGGCGAATTATGGAAGATGTTCATCCAGCAGTGGATCGACCATGGCTGGTGATTATACAATGTATATTAGCTGGGGTTCGTGCTGTATTCACGCGTGGGATGACTCGTGGTTGTATTTGAAAATGCTATAGGCTCGTGTTGATGCTGGTGCGTGCCTTGGCTGTGGGAGGGGAGCACATTAGTAGTCAGTGGCAGTTCCACGTGGAGGGATATTAATGCAGAACCAAAACAATAAACACCGGAGGCACGGCACAAATAACACAAATAATCCTTGGTGATAACAATACGTCACTAAAACTGGGACCACCGCAGATGCTACATTCTTAAAGTGTTTTTATAAAGATGTTCTCCGATCACCATTCCGTAGTTTGTGCAACTGTAGTGGATGATATAATTCGGATTTTTAATTTGAGATGGCCCACGCAAACACACGCTTAACAAGAATACCATCATCATCATCTTAACAATAAGTGTCAGCTCATGGATTGAGGAAGGATTCGCATCGACTTTAGGAGGGTTCTGCTACATTTGGAGTTTGGCCATTGATTCCATTCATCATGGGAGTTTGTCTTCTTCGTGTGGCACAGAAACTTCCGTAGCAGGAGAAATCCCAGCGCAGCACCGGTGCTCTGTACAACGAGGTAACACTCATCGCTGTCGTCTACTGGCCACACCGACAACACCTGGCAAGCCCTGGTGGTCACTCATCCCAGCACTAGCCAGGCTCGTGTAATGCCTGCTTAGCTTCCGAGTTTCAACGAGCTAGGGCAGATTTATGTTGACTTGATTGGAGGTGACTATGCATCAAAAACAACGTGATTTATGATATACATATATCTATATCATAAACCACGTGATGTGTGTTTTTACATATGTTCATGGCAGGGATTTATTTTCTTAGGACCTGATTGGTTATTGGTTATTTGAGAATAATAATCATACAATATTGCAGCTTGTGGAGGTTGTCATCCAGCAGTGGAGTGGTCAAGACTCTTGTTGTTGATGGTCATGATGAATCGATATGATTGCAAAGTATAATGTCACATTCGTGCTATGCCCGAACGAAACTTTGGTGATATGCATCTGTATCTAACAGCGCTGACCCATTGGTGGACATTCCACATTCCCATGGTAGGATCCAATATATCCAGAGATCAATAACTGACACATTACCAAGCGCTGGAGTCTCATGGTTGTGGTTCATGTTTAACCAACCTCAAAGGGATGATGATGTTAGGCCGAGTTGATGCCGGTTGGGTTTTGAACTCATGGTTTGAAGATTGGGAGCTCTGCGTCATCCCGCGAGCCATCTGTGAGATGATTCCCCTTGTACGCTGCGGCTTTCTCCGGGATTCCGAATTTGGTCCCTCGTGTTAAACACTCGCGACCGGAACGGGTCAAACTTCCCAATTTCAGGGCACACCCTGAAAAAGAGTTTAGAGTATTGAGACTTTCCCGAGTAAATAAGTGACTTATTAGGCGCTAATTTTGGCACGGTTTCCACCTGAAGTGGTGGAGCTATCAGGTGTGCAGGCGGTGCAACTGCACTGGAGACCAGGAACCCCGGGGCCTACACCAACTACGCTACAACACAACATTTTCAAGTATTTAAATGATATTGACACATGTGCACTGCATTTCCAGCATCCACAGGAGCGGTTGTGTTTGATGATCATGGCGAAATGAAGGCCTGTACGCGGAGGCGCCCGTGTACGTTTACCTGCGGATAACGACGTCTCGCATTCTCGTGGTGCCTTCGCAGAGATGAACGGCGGTGCCTTCGCGGCCTGATCATCGGCTGCGTCCCGAGGCTTTCGATCCTGCTTCGTCTCGGCGTTCCGGGGAACATTTGAGGGACGGTGGATTTCCGTTGAAGAGGATTAACCTATATTATATTTATATATGAAAATGCAGGCGAGGGAGCTACAGTTATGAAGCTGCCGCGTTTAATCGATCGACCTGCCATCCCTTGAGCCACCACAATTGAGCTGCGGCGTTGATTCGTCCGAAGGAATCGTGGGCCGATGCGGCTCGGGAGGAGGTCGCTCCGTCGGTGAGCCAAGTTCTGCCGCTGCCGAGCCGCCAAAAACCTCCACGATGCGCAGGATGCTGCCGACGCCGGACCCGGGCACCGTTCGGTCGCACGAGCAGCCGAGCAGCGCCGCGGTGAGGGCGCGAGCGCATGGCGACGCCGCCGCCGTCTCGTGCGACCACGACCGGGAGTTCTCCATCACTGAGACAAACTTTGCGGAGGGTGGACTGAAGCTCAAGATACAGAGCATGCGGCGTGGTGCCAAGCGGCAGCAGCAGCAGCAGCAGCAGACGGAATTGAATGGACTGCGCCCCACCGCCACCACCGACGCCACTACCGCCGTCGCCGCCCAGCCGGCCATCAGGATAACCATAAGGCCTGGCGAGACGCACGGAAAAGCTCAAGTGGCCCGGCAGAGTGAGAGGTTCTCCAAGAAGAAGGTGAGAGGGTGTGGGTGTGTGTCCGTGCGTGCGTGAGTCCGTGCGTGCGCGTGTCCGTCTGCGTGCGCGTTGCTGGCGGGGCGTGCGTGAGTCCTGCTGTTCTCCCGTGCAGGAGGAGAGGCCACTCCTGGGATGAGGCCTCTGGGGTCTGTGGTCTGGGTCTCGCGTGCCCATGCCGTTTGGGTTGGTGTCTCGCGTGTTAAAGGAAGGTTTGTGGTAATGATGACGAAAGCTGAGACGAAGATTGTTAAACCGTCAAGACCCATCATCTGTGCAGTCCTCTTTCTGTGTCTCGGTCATTCCCAACAAGCAACTCCCCATGCTCTGTGCACCATGAATACAGCATTCACAAATTCTCTCCTAACTTGACACCTCCAAGTGACAAATGCTCCTCTTGCTGCGGACGTGGACCTCATGGAGCAGCTCGTGGGATCTGTGTTGACGCCACGGTGGCTCGGAGATGTTAACTACCTCGCCTGGTATACAGGAGGGTGTGGGTTCGATCCCGATCCCGACCCTGACACCTGTATATTTAGAGTTTGCCATATCTCTCTCCTCGTGGTCACGTCGATTTTTCTCCTGGTCCTCTGGTTTTTGCCTTCACATTAAAAAACATGCGTTTAGAGTATTTGGCTGCAATACATTTCCACACGATAAGCCTCTTCGTTGAGCTGTCTCTTTGTGGCCAGGTCGCTTCTGAAAAAGAGCTACAAGGCTCAGTGGGCCTTACCTGGTTAATGAAAAGTATCGATTTAAAGCTTTCGTGACTGCAGGGATTCATCTTATTGGTTCTTTTGGTAAAGTCACGTAGAAGGGAAATAATAAAATAATAAAAATTAAACATAATAAAATAAAATAATTCTCACGCCGTTTCGGCCACAACGCAAGCAGCCGTCCTCAGGTGAAGAACAGGTCTGTCGGAAAGACTTTACCGAAAGAACCAAGAAGACAATAAAACGTAGTTTGTAGTTGTATTAAACGCCCTTTATTTGTCCTGGGAAGCTTCGCAGAGTCTCCACTTATTTTTTTATGAGGGTCCTGCATTGGGCTCTTTGACCAACTATGCTTTCAAGGAGTGTTTTCTCTGTGGAAGGAAACTGGAAAAATCCAAAGAAAATCCATAGAGAATATCAGCACGTATGAGGGGAGTGGTACTTAAAGGTCCCGCACAACTCAATTTCACGAACCTACTTTCTGTACTACACAGGGATTGAGTTTATCCACCTCTGTCCGCTTCGTCGACTGACAACATTGCCTCTCGCTATGGCTGCGGCGACTACTGGTCACGTGCCACCTCCTCTCTGTCGACCAGCGACCTGGCAAAACAAAATATATATTTGATGACAAACGAATTCCTTGGTATGTTTAACCATTTCCTGGCCACCTTGCAGTTTCACACGTCTGAACGATGATCCACCAACCCTTGGATAAGGGTGGTAGGTGGAGAAGGATGGTCAGTGGTAGGTGATAGGTGAAAGGTGGTAGGTGGAGATGGGTGGTAGGTGGTGGGTGGTAGGTGGAGAAAGATGGTTAGTGGAGAAGGGTGGTGGGTGGATAAGGATTTCCCTCGCAGTGGCAGTGGTGGCGATGTGGTTGGATTTTGTTGCGAATATTTTTTGTTGTGACCGAATCTCAAAACGGCCGCGTCGGCCTCGACGCCCCCGCCACAGCTGGCAGGCGCCGGGCCGTGCCGGGCATCTGCCGCGTGCACGGGTCGCTGGGTGGGCGCCAGGCGATGGGGAGGGCGGGGCAGGCGGGGCAGGCGGCGCGCACGGACGGATCGACAAACGTGACGCCGGCGAGAACGTCTCTGTCGCCCCTTAGAACCCGCGAGAGGCTCCCGCGGAGATGATAAATGGCCGCGCATTGTCACTGCATTCAGAGGTCACCGGTTCGGGGCACGAAGCTTGCACGCTGCTCCCGCCTGTATTGGCAGGTGTGCCAATTAAGGACACTGTCCCAGCACAGCCCGGTTTAGATCTCGCAGCCAAATGTGTTCCCCTTTGCGTGCGGAGCGCATCGAGGGTGGTGTTGTCGCTCTGCACGGCGCACGTCGTGGAGACGCTCGGTGGCGCGCGACGTCGCGGATCTCACGCCGCCAGTTTGGGTGGATTGACGTCGCCACGAACGCGACGGGGAAGTTCTCTCGGCTATGGAGGAGTGGGTGTTCCGAGTGCGTACCGGGGATTATAGGATGCACTTGAGTAGGGATGGATCCAGTGTTTCTCATTGCGAGGCCTGTGGGCCACGACTGGTCTTTAGTGCGGCCCAAAGTGAGAATGCCCCCCATCGTCATCGTGCTGTTGTCAAACGCCCAATGGTTTCAAATGTGTGGCGGCCCTCACGCTGGTGATGTCTTATCGGCGAAAGTGGCCTCCCCCCTCTGCACATGAGTGAAGAGCGCTGCTGGATAATCCAACAAGGACTGTCCGGGTCAAATGACTGCCAAACACAAATCAACACCCGGCACACCACTTCCAGTATGCCTCTCGGCACGTGCTGGAATGAGTCACGGGGAATGAGTCACGGGGAATGAGTCATGTGCCTCATTCCAGTCTGAACAACAATCTGGAAAATATTCGGTGACCAATCAAACCCTGCACTTACCTTTATTTAAATTGTCTGTTTGACTTTACTCCGAAAAAAGATTTCATTTCTAACAGACACCTAATACCTCGATGCGCATTACAATGGAATGTTCCGTCTACGAAATGGAGTGGCGGTGCAGTGGTTAGCGCACTTTGCTATGAAGCCAGTGACCCACCACCACCATAGCTAAGATTGAACAAATCCAGTCCCCCCACCTTCTGCACCGATCTGCACTGACCAGTGTGGTGAAGTATGGTCAAACACTCCCCATGATCGATAGATCGTGGGGGAGACCTTCATCCAGCAGTGTAATAATCAATAATTATAATTATGATTATTATGATTGTTATATAAGCGCACCGATTTCAAATGTTTATTTTGATCTGAATCATGCATTTCTCTCAAGGCCACTTAACGTCGGATCCGTTTGTAATAGCCCTGCACATCTGCGATGATATGCCGAGAACAGATCAAGTGCTTCTGCAAGCAAACTGGCGCTTATCCACCTCAAAAAACATCTCCTAAATGGATTACTTTCCAAAAGAGATGCGCTCAATTGTGCGGCCAATTTGGAATTTCAAAAGAGAGGTCATTATCATTTTATTTAAATGCGGCTAATGCGATGTAAATCGTATGCGCCGATGCAACATGACGCCAGATTTTGCCGGCGAGACCGCCGCCGCGTCTGCGTCTCGAGACTTCCGCCTCGATTCACTCCCCTCGCTCGCTCGCTCCGCGGCGGGAATAAAATTGGGGATCCCCCCCCCCACCAAACACCACCACCTCCCCCGGCCCTTTCGACGACCGCATACAAATATAGTAGACAGTCCTAGCGAGGTGCTAAGCGGTGAGAAGAGAAGACGCGCGAGAGATGCGGTGACACGAGAGATGCAGACGAACGCCAACAAGCTTTAGTTGGGCGACGAGAGAGATGAATTGGCTCTTCAGATTGAATATCTTATTACGTCCTCTGGGATTCGAATTCGAGCTGATATTTGACTTGTCACCCCCGTATGTTTCCACGACTATGGCGGGGGGGGGGGGGCACTCTTGCTTGAGCTACTTGGGTCTCTGAGCTGTATCTTGGCTTGCGCATGCCCCCCCCCTCACCGCCACTGCTGCCCGCTCATTGCCATGCGGGGTGGCACGAACATCGGCGTTGTCCGTTCTTTGCGCCGTCGCTGATAATTGGGTGGCGAGTTTGGCCTCCGCCGCTTTGCAAAGCGCGTTCCGGTTGTCTCGGTGGGTTGCCCGAGATTGTGCGGCGGTGGTGGCCGTGGGAAGGGAGGGGGGGGCTGGGGACTGGGTGGGGGGAGGGGGCGCAGGGGGGTTGGGGGAACGCAAGTCGACATTCTCAGGCTGTGCCTCTTTGATATGCTAATGCGCCGAGTGGGCCGACGATGCGTGTGAGGACTGCGTGTTGTACATGCTTATCGGCGTGGCAGCTGTCGGCCTGCTCCCTCCCCCGATCCCCCCCCCACGCCTCTTTAAAATGAATTGTCTTGAGCGAGCTCGGAATATCGTGGCCAGGCCACTTTGTGACACCGCCAGCAGGGCATTACTATTCGCTGTGATTGTGATCTGTGTTCGGTCGTCATCGTCAATGGCCATGATCAATCCACTGCTGGATGAAGGCCTCCCCTCCCAAACCACGCAATGATGTGATAAAAATAACAATAGTCCACCGTGCACCTCGATAGCCACGAAGATGATTCATCGCTCGGTCTCCGCGGGGGACGTACTCTGAGACCCGTTCCGTTAAGTTGTGGACACGGCACAACGTCGCATGTCTGACCGTGACATGTCCGCCCTGACCAGGTAACCGCCTGCGCCCAATTACGACACTACACCCACGTGCGCATGGGTGTCATTGTCATTTTCTATAAGTATTCACTCATCCGACTTTTTCACATATCCGCCTATACAATACCTGGGTTCCCAGCCGGTCGGATATGCGACGTTGTACTGGGTAGGTAAATCAATTGGTGTCGACGCTGCCTTCGTCAGGAAGGCAACACACGTGACCAAATTGCAGAAATAAATATATGAAATCGGATCTTACAGCGAAATGTGCCTGAACAAGGATTCGTGTTTATAGAGCGCGGGCTTCAATGTCTCCAGAAGACGTCGAGCCCAGGTGACCCCCAGTGGCAGCTGCCTCTATGCGGCACGAGGCGGCTCGGCAGCTGGCCTGTAAATGCCCATCAGTCTGCTGGTAGAGGGCGATGTTGCCGTGTAGTCTAGCCTAGGGGACCCCTGCTGGCAGCTATCCCTGTGCAGCACTAGGTGAATGCTGTAGCAGCCGCAGCAGCAGAGGCCTGCAAGTGGGACGTCTGTCTGCCAGTCGGGTGCGATGTTGCCACGTGCTTTTACTAATCAAGTAATTTGCGAGCACTGCAATTTGTCAACTCAGTGAATTTGGGTGCGTGACATTGGCACGCATGCCTTGCTATTTTTCAAATAACGCCACGGGGTCTTGAACGTCCACTGTGAAGCCCGTAATTGTATGTGACGTCTGTGAACTGCGCATATTTTGAGATGGTGATCAATATTATTAGACGTCCCCCCTGCTTTGACATCTGCACAAATATTTTGAAGTTCCAAAGCGTCAAAAATACACGACCGTATGCTTACATATCATGAGTCGAATATTTTCTTCATGTTATATTAATATTAGAATTGCTTACACTAATCATGAGCATAAACACAAAATAACCTGACATTGTTTCACCCCGAGGGACTGTATCCCACGGCTGTGTGCTGCTCTCCATGTGTGTTCGTAGTGGAACCGCCGCGTTGTGTTTCCGGTTTGTCTCTTCTGAAACTAATAATTCGAATTCTGAAGAAGCTCCTGTCACGTTTTATTTAAACTATTAAGCAATTATTTTTTTATTTTACTGGGTAAGGCCCATTGAGCTATGTAGCTCTTTTTTCAGAAGCGACCTTGCCACAGATGATAGCCCAACGAAGTGGCTTATCTCGTGGAAATTTATAGCATCCAAATACTCGAAACGCGTGACGGTGATTCTAAATGTGGAGATAAAACTCGGAGGGCCCGGAGAAAAATCCACGTGACCACGGGGAGGACATGCAAACTCCAAATATACAGCAGGTGTCAGGGACGAGATGGAACCCACGACCTCCAGTGTACCAGGCGAGGGAGTTCACATCCCATGGAGTGAAACGTCGGACATCGTGACGAGCGCATCGCGGCGGTTACAACACGAACGCGAGTCGCGGAGAGAATTATATCACGAGGCACGGAACTTGTGACGCATTTTAGAAGCCATATGCGCTTAATAATTTTCCTTGTCGGCGTGTGCACCTGGCGGTGCTGGACGTAACCGCTCCTGACTGGCTCTGTCTTGTGGAATTAAGCGTGGCCCGAGCACCCTTTGGGGCATCTTCGCACGTGATCGCGTTCGCGTCGTCAACGCTCAGACGGGCTGCGCGTGTCCGCCGTGGGTGCGCCGCCTTCGCCCGCTCCCAGGTCGTCGGCGGCCGCTCTCGATTCCTCTGGTTTGTGTCGCGCGGTTCGCGGTCGTAATCGAGGCTCATCCCCATGTGTCGGTTATTTATTTTTGTATAAATTTGACCCTACCATGGGAATGTGGAATATCCACCAATGGGTCAGCACTGTTCGATAGCGATGCACGTCACCAGATAAGGTATTTTGAACCACTCTTCCATGCAGGCCATCCATCTTTTGAAGAGGTGGGAATACCCACTTTTTACCCCACCACCGATCAATTGAATGGTGATGCTGTACACTGACACTGCCGTGTGGACAGAGGCGTTTGGGGGGGGGGAGTTTAAGGAATCTTGCACCGTGGCAACAAACTGCCACGCCGCTCACCGTGATACCACCATGGGGAGCTTCTCTCGTGTCAACTGCTCGACTCTGTGGGGTAATGCGGGGGAAGGGAATGGCCTCGGCAAGACAACAACACCGACGACGAAACTCGCAGCGTAAAATCCCAATTCTGCCCTTGCAACGGAGTTTTCCTAATTTGTAACATGAGGCCGCCGCACAGTGGCCCGCTCCTACGGATGACATCATCGCGTAATGAACGTCCACCGTGAAGCAGACGACGGCGTGTTTTATGGTTGGATACACCCGCAGCGTTAGCCAGGGCGGCCTGCTGGATCCGAACCGCGAAGCTCTGCAACAAGCAACGAGCGCGCGCCACGGCTAAGCCGCGTCGCCGCTCGCCGAGCAACGAGTCGGGAGCAGCGGACACGAGAAGCAGCGCGCGCACGAGTGCGCAGTGGCACGCTTTCTCTGTTTATTAAAGACAAAATGTACCAGCACGTTTTATTCTGCAGCCTCAATAATCCGCGCACAGATAATATAATCAAGCGTTTACTCCATATCCGTACACACACACACTGTTTGCACCCCCTATGTAGCGCAGCGTTGGCTTGGCTTTGTGGGACCTTTGAACCCACGGCAGCGAGTGTTACGCAACTGCCCCCTTCACACCCTCGAGTGCAAATAGACCACAGGACATCTCACAGCGGCACGGACACGCGGGCAAGAGATTAAAAGAATGTGTTTAAAAATGCACGTGGGAGTCGTGCGTGTGTGTGCGCGCGTATACATAAATATATTATTATCAAGCTGTGTCCACGCGTGGCAATTCTGTGTCCGATACACGAAAATTCTCATCGTGGGCCACATTGTCTACTGCTGGATGAAGGCCTCCTCATGCTGTCGTGAACCCTGAGTCCTGCGATGCCGCACTCCATGCTGCACACACACTTGATCTCGTGGCTCAGGCTTTACAGTGGATGGCTTCTCAGTCATCTTCGTCTCCTGTAGTTGCCAAGCCGTCACCAGTCGTGTCCATTGGTGATCATCTCTTCGAGTATAAATGCTCTATTCAAATTTGTGAGATCTTCTTTGTAGATTGTATTTAGTGGTACTTGTATGTTGAATATAAAATGGTAGCAATAATATGACTGTATAAAAGTTTTAGCGAGGATGCTCGGCTGGGTCTCAAGGGTCCTGCTAAATTGGGATGTTCGGCCATCCGAGGAGGGCCTGATGCTCAGCATTGCCATCTCCTGGCCACACCGTGCAGCTCCAGACCCACAACACCTGGCAAACCCTGGTGGTGATCGCCCATTCAAGTGGCGAGATCTTAACTACCTCGCCTGATATACAGCAGGTCGTGAGTTTGATCCTGACACCTGTATATTTAGAGTTTGCGTGTTCTCCCCGTGGTGGTCACGTAGATTTTTCTCCTGCTTCTCTGGGTTTCCCCTCCACATTTATAAACACGCGTTTAGAGTATTTTGCTCCTTTAAATTTCCACGTGATAAGCCACTTTGTTGAGCTATCATTTGTGGCCAGGTCGCTTCTGAAAAAGAGATATATAGCTTGGTGGGCCTTACCTGGTGAAATAAAAAATAGCTGAGTTTAGTTTAAGTATCAACCAGGCTCAACCCAGCTTAGTTGCTGAAATTCATTGAGATTGGGGGCATTTCGGGTGGTAAGGAAGTGAGCCAGATATAATAAAAAAGAAAATACATTAGTGAAATGAGACCTTATAAAAAATGCATGCACGTAGATGTTATTCCACATTTGGACTTGTTTGCAAAATATTTTGATGGAAATTTCGCAGGGCACGAAGGAAAATGTGCGCGGGAGCAAAAACACGTCTGCAAGGAACAGAGCTTGTATTTAGTATTTAGTGAGGGCAACTCAAACTTAAGGTTTTATGAAATCAATGCTGGTAAAACTGAAAACCCCTACACTGTGGCATTGTTTTGCAATAATAATAATAATTTCCACTTGTAAAGGGTGCAGTATTTGCTCACTCCCAGCGAGAACGGCTCAGAAGCATGATGAGCCACAGACAAGTGGGAAGGCGGCAGCATCAGCCGGCCGGTGAGACGGCGCTACCAACAATTGCCCAAGTTCTGTGGTCCTCTAGTAACCCTTTCCCGTTCCGAGACATCTGCAAGTTGCAGGGTGGGTCCTTTTCGCCGCTGAATCTCGGAACGCGCAAGCGGTTAGCGTTAATTTGATTTAGAGAGGCGTAGTGCTGCTGTTTTCAAAGACGTTATGCTCACCGCAGAGAACTGTAGCGACGCTACCGCACTCTACGTTAGCTGGCGCAAAAGTGTGCCACACACCCTCCTCCTGCATGGCCTTGTGGGAGCCTCGATACATCTTCTGACCTGAAGACGTACCGATAGTTATTATTTTCTTCTGATTCCGTTCCGATGACATACACATCTGATGATGTACACGTACGCCATCGGGATGGGCAAAGGTTTAGATGCTTTCAGTCAATTAATGAGCATTTATACGCACAGGAGGAAACCAGAGCGCCTGCAGAAGTACCGCGTGTGCGAGGGGGTGACACTCGATCCCCGTGCAGAGAGGCTCGTTCTCTTAAAACGGTCTCTCGTCCAGTTGAAAATGTGAGATGCACTCAGACTGCCAAGTTTCCTTGAGCATTTTGACTTTGTTCCACTTTAGAGTTCTACGATTGTACACAGCTCGTAGTTGTGCACAGCTCTTTTGTCAGTCCACGCGCTTGACCGGTCGGGATGTCACCCGCCGCTGATGCTGGCCAGTGAGGCGGCGGTAGAGCGAGTGGCTTGCAATGGGGGGTGGGGGGGGTTGGGTGGTAAGTCGCACTGAGCTTGTTGGGCTCTCTTTCAGAAGCGAGCTGGCTATCGCAGACGATAGCTTGTATAAGCAGCCAAATACTCGAAACGCGTGATGTTGATTCTAATAGTGGAGTAGAAACTGGAGAAAAAAATCTACGCGACCACGGGGAGAGAGAAACGCAAGCTCCGAATATACAGGCGTCAGGGTCGGGATGGGACCCACGACCTCCCGCATCCTAGGTTAGCTAGTTTACATCTTGCCACTGGTTGGGGGTTGACTCGGCCCATCATCCCTCCGGGGATCTATAAAATGAGCACCACTTTCAGTGAAAGTCCACGGTGGTTGTCCTATAGAGAGACTCGCCACCGCCACAGGAATGTGGAGTTTTCACGGCTGGCTCGGCAGGGCTGTAAATGGATAGGAGATGAGCACCGATGCGTCACTGCTGAGCAGCCGGCGATGCCCACTGGTGGCTGTTGATGTTGCCTGTGGCGGGGATTGGAGCTCGCCGAGGTTGGCAGATTCACAGCGCCAGCGCCAGCCAACCGCTGCACCACCACCACCACCCACCCACCCGCCCACCCACCACCACCCACCCACCCACCACCACCCGCCCACCCGCCCACCCGCCCACCCACCTATCACGATATCCTTTTGGGTGGGAGCGGCCTTGTATTTGGATCGTATCACTTTGCAACATGTGTGGACCACGCGCGCCGTTGGACCCACCACTCCAAATGCTGCACCTACTGTGCGTGTGCACATGGATATGCACGGTCCTGTTTGCCACTCCCCTGCGCACCAACGCCGGTCGAGGGGATATCTGACCGTACTTCAGTGCGGGTTGGTAAAGGTGGGGAGCATAGACGGTATTCCATAGTGCAATACAACAATGGAGTTTGCTGTGCTGCCCTCTCCTGCTGCAGCAGCAGCAGCAGCCTGTTTTATGCCTGGACCTTGCAACACTATCCAGTGATAGAACAACAACACAAATCATTCAATGTCACCAGTATTGTCCAAACATCCCAATGCTGAGAAGTGGCTTGCAAGCAACGCGATTGGGATGACGCGCACATCACCATCGGCTCCTGCTGCGACAACTCAGGCGGACCTTCCTGGAAAAGCGTGTTGATGAAACGAGCTTCACAATCATCGTGGCAATCCTGCGTGGCTTCTGAGATACGAGGCAGTTTGGTGCATGCCCAGTGGGTTTAGTAGAAGTGTGTCTGTGTACACTCACACACACACACACAAACCTATCGTGTTAATGCTGATATCGTGGTTTTCTCTGTTTTGCATCCTTGGGCTTTTGGTGTCGCTGATCCAAAGCTTTGTGCTGCTCATAGACAGGTGGTCATACCATTTGCACATTCCCAAATCTCTCTTTAAAACGCTGGCGCAAGGGTAATCCATAAATCTAAACGTAGGCTGGCAATGAGTAGCCTCATGTTGGCTCTATTTGTTCCAGCATTTTCTCTCCCTCGCCCCGCGACCGCATTCCGGGCGTAGTCGTTGTTACATAAACCTCGCGCCGCGTGTTCGCACCTCAGAGCATTGAGCCCCTCTGTGTCAAAAAAAAACGATGAAAGGAAAAGACGCGCCGCTCGCGATTTACACGCAGGCTTTTAAGCGGTTAATCCGAATTGCCAGCAGTAGGCCGTAGTTTATGTTTCAGCTAAAAAAAAATGATTTAGTGGCCCACAGTGATGTGTGTCCTTTGAGTTTGTGACTCGCCTGACGGCACGGCGGGGCCACATGTCCCGAAGCTGCGGGGGACACAGACGCCTCTCAAGATCACTGACTTAGAACTCGGGGGGGGGGGGAGGAGGGGGAAAGAGAGACCAGACGGCCAAGTTTAGGAGGCCCCTTCGACGGGTCGAAATGAGTTTGAGTCATTTATTTTTCCTTTCATCCCGTGGCATCCACAAGAGACCTGGCAGGCTCGGCCAACGGTGTTCTGAGATTGACTCACGTGGCTGAAGGAGAGGGGTGAGGCTGGCGAATACGGAGAGATTCTACGCTGCTTATGAACAAAGCAACTTGAATGCGCCTGCTCTGATTCGGATATTGAAGCTTCAGGCATTCAGCAACGGTGCAGTGATGTTCACACTGCCCTATGAACCCGCAACCTGAGTTTGATTGATTAATCACCACTGATGGCTGACATCAGTAGTGATTATATCTGAACTAGTTCTGGCCCACTGACCAGCCTGGTGAAGTATGGTCAAACACTCCCCATGACGAGCGTGGTGTGGGGAGGCCTTGGCCGAACAGTGGATTGACAAATGGATGTTTTTCAATCTTGAAGATAAGCAGTTCTAAGCCTGCTTAGTATTTGGGACAGGAGAGTTCCTGGGAACACCAGGCATTGTAGCCATGAGCTATGCACTGCCCGATAGTTGGCAGGTCAGCAATGGATTGAATGCATCTGTGTGGAGTTTTGAGCTATTTCATCGAATGCATGGTTTGTTTTCTTAATTTTTTTTCCAGAACATGCCAAACGCACACCCCAACATGCCAATGACAAAATGTGGCTTGCAGGGTGGTAACAGGTACATCCTTCATGGGTCACATCACAGAACTGTGCTCCTGTCCCTTCACCGGCTCCCTGTCTGTGCCCGTATTGATTTTAAGTTTCTCTTGCTGGTATTCAAGACCTTAAATGGACTTGCTCCTCCCTACATTCATGACCTCCTTCAGCCACGTACATTCCATGAAAAAGATCATGAAGATCCTCAGGTTGTGCATTGCTCGCTATCCCACGGTCTCAGGGCTTCACACTCGGGGTGGTGAAGGTGCCTTTGCAATTGCGGCACCTAAACTCAGGAACTCGTAGCCCTCCGAGGTCCGGACTTCCCAGACTCTACAGATCTTCAAATCTCGACAAGAAACGTCTCTGTTTAAAATAACTTTCTCTCTTTTTACTTATTTTCAAACGTCTTTCTCACTTCTTCATTCCCTGGTTGATGTTAAACTATTTCTGCCTTTTCATGCATAGCGTCCCGAGAACGATTGTTTAAGGGCGCTTTATACATCTAAATTATTATTATTACCCCAAAATGACATACGAATACTGGACCATCCCATTGTGGCCAGACCCTCTAGAGCCTTGAGTCTCGGTGAGGCCTTCCCAGAAAAGTAAATATAATGAGCGAGCAGTGGTTATCGCACCGCGCTATGAATCCGGTTGTCTGAATTCGATTCCATGCCATGGTCTGACATTCGTGGTGAGTGCTATCTGAACCGCTGCAGGGCCACTCTCCGCCAACCGGCACTGACCAGCGTGGTGAAGTAGAGTTAAACACCTCCCCATGACCTGCAGAGCATGGGGAGGCCTTCATCCAGTGGTGGATGGACAAATCTCCTCACGTCCCAGTAAACATGCCACCATTGGCCCAACGTTGGCATGCGGTAGAACCAAGCTGGCCCGACGCTGGCCCGACGTTGGCCCGACGTTCCACGCCTGCTGGGATGTGGCATTTTACAGACGGTGGGGGCCCAACACATTTGTACTTTATGCAGTTGAACGCGAGCACGTTGGCCAATGTATTTTTAGGATTTCCCATGAAATCGACACGCGTTGGTGAGGGATTATTTGGCCGCTATAAATTCCCACCATGTCCAGCCACTTCGTTGAGCTATCATTTGTGGCCAGTTCGCTTCTGAAAAAGAAAGAATAGCTCGGTGGGCCTTACCTGGTAAAATAAGAATCGTGTATTTTTAGTTAAATATTTTAGAGTGTTTTTCTTACCTTTCCTATACTTTGCACTCCTATAGTTTTTTTATTGTTTGTTGTTGTAACTTTCTGACCCGCACCTATTGGACATCTATGAAAGAGATTCACAGCTCCTCGGATCTCTGCGGGATGAATAAAGATGATCACTGATTCTCAGTGTGTGCGTTGCACCGCATGTCAAAGGCTCCGAGCGAGGCGACGCTGTGCCCTGTCCCCTGCGAACCTTGGGGACGTTAATTAAAACGCGACGCCGCCTAGTTTACGCGTGGCCGGGACGCGACATCCGACGCTCTCCCCCCACCCGGCCCGCACCGCGGCTTGGGAATCGTGGCTTGAAATCGCCCCCTCCCCCCCCCCGAGACTTCGCACGCCTCTGTATGCACGGCAAGCGAGCAGCGTGGTGCGCAAGGCGGGGGAGCGATAGAGACGTCAAGGTCACGCAGAGGCGTGGGGGATTCCTGTCGGTGCTGCCTCGCCACTTCAAATATCCATGTTTGCATTGACACAGCTGAGCCAGCGCGCAGGGCCCTCGTGCTACGGGTGGTTTTCCACTGGTTCACCCGAGCCGTGCCAGCACGCAGGGCCCTCGTGGTACGGGTGGTTTTCCACTGGCTCACCCGAGCCGTGCCAGCACGCAGGGCCCTCGTGCTACGGGTGGTTTTCCACTGGTTCACCCGAGCCGTGCCAGCATGCAGCATGCAGAGCCCTCGTGGTACGGGTGGTTTTCCACCGGCCATATGCCGAGACGTGACAAAAGCTTGATACGCTGGCCTCATACGACACTTGAATCTACTTTGGGGGCCTAACAGGGCCAGGGCTTATGACGCGTCCGTTGCCTCTGCCCTGAGCCGGTACGCGTGTGAGAACACGGTGCACTCACGGCGTCAGCTACTCGCCTAGCAACTCGCTCGACGCCCGCGATGCCGGTCGGTGCATCTCATCCTCGCGAATCTCGATATCGGCGGCACGGCTCGACACGGCGCGGATTTTTTTAGCGGTGAAAAAACAAACCGTGCTGTCTCGTGACCTGGCAAATGTGCCGGCGGAAACGGGGCCGGTCGAGTTGACGCGGCAGCGAGAGCGCCACACATTGCGGTTGACGCGCCGCTTGGCGGAGGGACCCCGGGTCACCCCGCTGGGTGCACCGGGGTCACCCCGCTCGCCTTGGCCGGGTCGCTGCTGCTCAAGGGCTTCTGAGCTCGCTGGCCATCACCTGGAATAAACTAACTGAACTCAATTGTGGGTACTTCCACCTCTTCCGAGACGTCTGCCCAGCGTGGAAGAGTCGACTAAAATACCCCCGAGAGAGCGGCTGTCGAGAGCTCCTTCCAGTGGAGACCCTTCCACCAGCAGTGGCTTAAGCGAGCGATTGCAGGGCTGCACCTTTACCCTTCATTGGTGATTTTTTTATTTTAATAATAGCCACGTCAATGTTTTCATCGCTAACGACTCAACCCACCCCGCACGCGTGGAGGAGCACGCGGTGGGCTTGCACCCAGCATCGCCAGCCCCGGCGCCAGGAATGTTGGGAACGTGGCGATGTTGTTCTAAGTCGGAGGCCCCTGGGCTGTGCGTCACCGCCGCGTGCTGGATCGCTATTTATTTACTTTGTCCCGGCGTGAGGAAGTCGTTACTGGCTTCTCTTCTCCCAACTGCTGACGATGTCCCTGCCGACACAAAGTGGCGAGACGCGTGGCCGCTACGCCGCTCTTGGGACCGAGAGGACCTCTTGAAGGCCCCGACGCAGACCAACGTCTGTCCCTTACGGGGGGGGGAGCCTTTGCCGACACGTGGCGAGATGTTAACTACCTCGCCTAGTATACAGGAGGTCGTGGGTTTGATCCCATGTTCTCCCCGTGGTTGAGTGGATTTTCTCCGGGTCCTCCGGTTTTCCCCTCCACATTTAGAAACACGCGTTTAGAGTATTTGGCTGCTATAAATGTCCACGTGAATAGCCGCTCCGTTGAGCTATCATTTGTGATAGCCACTTTGCTTAGCTCAGTGGGCCTTACCTGGTAAAATAAAATATATGTTGGTTACAGTTTATTCTCCGTCTAGTGAGTGGTAGGGTGAGTGGTAGGGTGAGTGGTAGGGTGAGTGATGGGGTGAGTGATGGGGTGAGTGATGGGGTGAGTGATGGGGTGAGTGACGGGGTGAGTGACGGGGTGAGTGACGGGGTGAGTGACGGGGTGAGTGACGGGGTGAGTGATGGGGTGAGTGATGGGGTGAGTGACGGGGTGAGTGACGGGGTGAGTGACGGGGTGAGTGATGGGGTGAGTGAGTGTGTTGTTGTAACAGGGGGAGCGGTAGTGTCGCGGTTAGCGCGCCGCGCTAGGAACCCGGCGACGATTATCTGAACCGGTCCACGGCCTCCACTAGGTCGACTCAGCCTGATGTGTAAACATCGCCCATGGGAAGACAAAGGTGACCGGGCGTGGTGCTTGCCACCCTCCCCCTCGTGTGCCATGCTGGCCATGAAAGTTGCTCGCTAACAGCACTTGCCCCGACAGTCTGTTAAAGGCTTTACGGGGGATCTTTGTCTTTCCTGTGGCTTGCAGTGTTGTGGTTGAACACATTGTGCATGAGACTAAACGGCCAGTCTGCTAGACCGAGTGCTCGACGTCAGTGGAGGAATCAACGAGTGAGGTTCACGTGAACGGTAATCATGGTAGCAGCGACAGAAGAGCGATAGTAGGCCGTGAAAGTAACACAGCACTGGTGCTGGTGCTGGCCCATTGGGGGCTGAGCAGTGGCGCGTTCACTGCTTGTTGCAGAGGTTCGCGGTTTTAATCCGGAAGGCCACCCTGGTTAATACTGCGCCCTGTGGGTACCTGGTTTTGGTCAAACAACGGGACAAGTGGCAACGCTAACACCCACAGTGTAGAGAAGCAGACAGTACGTCTACTTCTGACCGCCGGTGAGTGAACGATTGAATGGAGTGAATCGATGAGTTCCAGATCATCGGTCAACCCCGATTGCTATTGGCGCGTACGACGACATCATGGGATCTGTGCGCCCGGCTCCAGATAAGACGACAGCGTTCGCAGCTGTGGCCGAATTTGAAGAGCGAGGGGAAATAGAGCGCACGCTGGCAGGATCTCGAGTACAAATATTCCTCACGGCCATGGACGGAGATTGCCTCGGAAAATGCGAGCGAAATTCAGGGGCCGCGCAGGAAAGCCATGTTTACGATCTGGGAGGGATGG
The DNA here is from genome assembly GCF_015708825.2 of Lethenteron reissneri. NCBI lineage: Eukaryota > Metazoa > Chordata > Hyperoartia > Petromyzontiformes > Petromyzontidae > Lethenteron > Lethenteron reissneri. The sequence goes on along the minus strand of NC_083828.1, from coordinate 901,982 downwards.
TTTTCAGCAATTACAGCCGAATGATGTCATTGGCTACATGGCAGCGTTACCAAAGCACGTGGCTTTAATTTAACGCTCGGCACATGTGGCCATTCCATCCACGCGCAGTCCATAAAGACACGTGATTTACGTGTCTGCGCGCTCGGAGCTTTGCCATGTGTATCGATTAGATTTTTTTGAAGGCTCCTCTGCCCGAGCGCGCGGGGGCCGCAGCCTGTCTCCGTGCCGCTGGGTCTCCGTCGTTCGCGCGTTGCCTGCGGCTGCTTTGCGCCTCGCGTTGACGCAAAGCCCCCCCCCCCCCCGCCCTTTGAAAGCAAAACTCATCGACGCGGAGTCTCTCCGGAATCATCGGCGGCCGCCTTTCCCGGTATTGGCTCGTCCCCCCCCTCCCCAACCCCTCCGCCTGCCTCGGCGAGTCATTCTGTTCCGACGAGCAACGGAAAATGCCGAGCGACGCTAATGGGTTGTAGTTTTTATGAAACGCGCGTGCGTGCCGTGAGTTCGCCTGTTGTCCGCGGGGGTCGTTTTGTGAAAAATTTGCCGGAGCGGTGACGTGGTGGCGCGGTGGCTAGCGGCGCTTCGCTTGCCGTGCTGCCACCCCCAGAGTTTGATGTCCCTGACAACGGCTTGCGTCGGTGCCGAGTGATTGTGAGAACCGGCCCCCCCCCCACCCGCCCGCCCCGCACACTGACCGGCGTGGTGAAGCATGTTCCAACAAACTGCCATGATTGACACGACATGGAAGGCCTTCAGGTAACTGTCAAAAAGAGTTGTAAGTTATGAAAATAAAAATAATTATTATAATTTATAGTCGTTATGGGTTAATGCTATAGCCACCTTCATCCGTATGGTGTCATAATTGATTTTATGGTTGGGCAGCATAATGATCATTTTGGCTTTCTGAATGTTTCAATTTGTTTGGCTGTGTTGGGTGATGGATAGTTCTTAGCGACACAACTTTGACCACATCATTATAGGGCCTAACCCAGCCATTTATTTCAAGTCGATTTGAACAACTTTGTTTTTGTTGAAGCTCGATTAAGGAAGAATTAGATTTGCGGAGAACGTAAGATTATTTCCTAAACAAAGTTGTGCAGAAGGTCACGAGACAAACTCCGCTCCCAACACGTCCCATCGCTCGCATTCAATGTCCTGTGCATTTGCCATTTGCCTACAAATTGGCAACGTGATGGAATCTTTGAATGGTTTCCCCAAAAGCTTTGAAAACCTCCCGAGTCCACCCCGCTCCGTGATGAGGCCCTCCGTCGTCACACGACGGCGCGTGTGCGCACACGTCCGTGTGTGTGGTGTTTAATCCCTGGCGAGACGAAGCAAGCCATTGCTGAGATCGACAGCCGAATGCCAAATGTAGCGAGCGGGCATCGTGTGTCGTCAAACATCGCAGGCAAAAGGGTGTATGGAGTGCTCTTGCCAATGACATTTGGTAATCCATTCGGCGGTATTTGTTTGGCAAGCCAAACTCTGCTGATGAGACCCAGAATGTTGAAACCGGTGCAGAGCTAACTTGCTTAAACAAATGCTGCTGCTGTTACTGCTAGATAATGTTGGTCGGGAAATGCCGATAGGCCGGAGGGAGTAAAATGCATATTCATCTCCATCGCATGCGGGGAGACACGGGCGTAGTTCTTCTCACGTTAGGAATTTACGAGGATTTATTTTCGCAATGTTTGTACGTTTGAAAATGTTGACCCGAGGTTGCTGTCCGTGAGTCATGAGCTGTGGCCAGTGGTCCGACCGCCGCTGATGCTATCTTGGGGCCCCAGCAGAGCCCAGCCTCGCGGCACCACTTTGTTTGGTTTAGTACGAGCGGTCTTTCAGGGGGAAACTTAAACAAGAGTTCTGCTTGAGCTGCCCGGGTGGCTCCTGGGGTTAATGCCAATGTCATGGTACTAAGCCAACAACGCCGCTGATACTGGGTCAAAACCTCGGGGGCAGACAGGCGAAAAATTGCCTTCCAATTCTCAGCTTCATCACCAGCAACTCAGACGGGGGGGGGAGCGTTTGCCCTTGGATCATGTGCACGTGGTCTGCCGTACTCTGCTACAAAATAGCCACGCGTTTTTTGTTTCCCCTCTCGTCTGTGCTTCCTCCTCGTGCCTCCGAGCCATCCTCTTCAAGAGCGAACGAACATTGTGCAGTGACGGCAGCGGCGCACAGTTACGCGTTGACATTATTATTTTATTATATTTACAATAAATGCTTCTGGAGCTGGAGATCTCTTACTTATGATCTGGGTGAGAGCACATCAAGAGGCCCGAGTCTCTATTGAGGGAAACATGGGTTTTGATAAAAAAAATATGTGTATGGCGATTGAAGGTGGAGCAAAATAAAAGTTTGGAAATAAAAAGGCAAACGAGAGAAAGTTGGAGTCATTTTGTAAAAGTGGAACTTCATAATGAAAAGTAGCAATGTGCATCCGGAAGGAGAGAGCTTTCATATCAGTGAGCGTGTGCACTACTTGCTGTGAAACATGGTTCAAAATCACCGATGCCACTCAGGAAAACTAAAACTATTTGTACTATCTAACTGTTTAGTTTTACGAGGTTAGGCCCACTGAACTCAATAGCTCTTTTCAAAAGCGACCTGGCCAAAAACGATAGCTCAACGAAGTGGCTTATCACGTGGAAATGTATATCAGCCAAATACTCTAAACACGTGTTTATAATGTGGAGGGAGAAACTGGAGGACTTGGAGAAAAATCCACGCGACCACGGAGAGAGACATGCAAACTCCAAATTTACAGGCGTCACGGTCGGGATCGAACCCACGACCACCTGCATACCAGGCGAGGTAGTGAACATCTCACCGCTGTGCGCAAATAAGCATGGCAGGGAGAAGCATGGGAGGGAGGGGCATGCTTGGAATTACGTCGAGAGACAGAGGAACACGTGGGTGAGATAACACTGGCAAGTTCATGCCATCATTCACACGGCTACGAGAAGCGAGTGGCCAGGGTGCGTCATGGCGAGAGGGGACGGTGACCGGTGGTCAGGAATAACAACGGAGGGGCAGACGAGGGAATGGAGAGGACGTCCTCCAAGGAGATGGATGGATTGCTGCTTCGCAGCATTGCGAAAGGTGTTGGCCGTTTGAGGAGGCTTTCATCCAGCAGTGGATAGATCATTGCTGATTATGTCCTGTGTTACCTTTGTGCATTGCGGGGAGTGGTAGCGTTGCACTTGGCGGGCTACATTATGAACTCGGCTACGCGATTTCGATTCCTGCTCACGACCAACACGAGTTACGATCATCTGAAGCGGTCCTGGGCCTCCCCTAGGTCGATTCGGCCTCAAATTAGTACCTGCTGCGGTGTGTAAACATCGCCACTGGGGAGGCAAATGTGGCAGGACCTCATGCCGGCTGCCTGCTCCCTCATTGGCCGTGCCGGCCTTCATAGGCGCTGCCCGCTAACAGCACTGCCCCCAGCAGTCCGTTACAGGCGATATACAGGGAACATTTGTGCATTGCAGAAGATGGCTAGCAAACTGTGATACCAACTTGGCAACTTGCATTTCATTTCTGACGATGGATCACGTTGGTGACTTGTGTTGTCTGGACCTCTGTGGGGCCTCCTCCTTGTGGTTGACTGGCCCCGTGCATTCGTTGCTGGTGTGGTGAATAAACGACTAAAACAACTAAAACAACTAAAACAAGTAAAGCAACATGAACAACATAAACAACTAAAACAACATGAACAGCATAAACAGCATAATTACATGAACAACATAAACAACTAAAACAACATAAACAACTAAAACAACATGAACAGCATAAACAGCATAATGACATGAACAACATAAACAGCTAAAACAACATAAACAACTAAAACAACATAAACAACTAAAACAACATAAACAGCTAAAACAACATAAACAACTAAAACAACATAAACAACTAAAACAACATAAACAACTAAAACAACATAACCAACTAAAACAACTAAAACAACATAAACAACATAAACAACATAAACAAGTAAAACAATTAAAACAACATAAACAACATAAACAACATAAACACCATAAACAACTAAAACAACATAAACACCATAAACAACATAAACAACATAAACAAGTAAAACAACATAAACAAGTAAAACAACATAAACAACATAAACAACTAAAACAACATAAACAACATAAACAACATAAACAACATGAACAACATAAACAAGTAAAACAACATAAACAACTAAAACAACTAAAACAACACAAACAACATAAACAACATAAACAAGTAAAACAACATAAACAACATAAACAACTAAAACAACATAAACAACATAAACAACTAAAACAACATAAACAACTAAAACAACATAAACAACTAAAACAACATGAACAACTGCATCTCCGCAGTGGGGGAGACGCAGCCAGGCGGACATGGATCTGTCAGACCCCCCCCATCTCGTGGCCTGTGTTCGTTCTTTATGGGTCAATCCTGGCACTGTCTGTGAATGATGAGAAACCAATCGGACAGGGCAGCGTGTGCAGGCTGCCAACAACTCGGGGTGAGAGTCCGTGCAAGTGTGGCTTGTGGACACAACGCTCGCCACAATTGAGCCACAATTCCTCACTGATCTCGTCAAGGAGCATAAACCATCACGTGGACCCCGCTCATCCCCGCAAGCAGCAGCTTCTGGCTCGCCGTCGAACAAAGACGGTCACTGTTGCATCGCGCGCTTTCAGATGCGCTTCTGCGGCCGTCTGGAATGCTCTTCCTCCCGATATTAGGACGCCACTGAAGCTACGCTCTTTTAAATCCAGATTCAAAACTCATTTATGTAGAACAGTTTTTTGTGTTGAGTTTTTCGTCCTTGATTGCACCTCCGACGGTTCAACAGACATGAAGTTGTCCCAACAAGTCTTATACAGCTTATCGCCACATGTGTCATTGTGCAATGAACATGTAGAGATCCCTTTATTATCATCCCCAGACCTAGTGGACATCGAATGTTGGGCTGCCAACGTTGGGTCAACGTTGGTGTCCCAACGATTCCAACCACAGGCCAACATTGAGATCTTTACTGGGGAGTGACGTGTTTGCATTGGCAGTTCTTCCGAGACATCTGGCCATCTACCAGCAGTGGGCCTGAGCAGGTACATTGCAGGGCTGCACCTCTACGTTCTATTACTCGAAGGTGCGTGCCAACAAGGACGTTTGTCCGGAAAAAAGTTCGTGAAGCCGCTGTGGGTGATTCATCCGCGTCTCTATGCGGAGTGCTGCACGCATCGCCGGAGCTGCCCTCCTTCATCTCGCCAGGGCTGCCCTCCTTAATCTCGTTGGCTCGATTGCCACCGTTGTTTGCTTTCAAAAGTCAGCTCGGTCACGCCTGTGCACCAAATGACTGTAATTGTGGTTGGCGGGTACAGTGCCCGGCCGCTTTGCGGGGTGGAAGCTGCTCGCAACAGGAAGCGGTGACTCCACGTGGAGCCCCTGGGAGAGAGAGCGAGCGAGAGAGAGAGCGTGGCCCAACACCACAGGGAGCTGGCATGGCAACGTGGCACACAAGCCGCTGCTCGCACGGCCCGGTCGCCCACACGTCCACCCCGGTCACTCGCTCGCCCGCTCACACGCATCCCAGCGGCCACTCGATGCTGGAGGTAGGTACCCAGGTGACTCGTTGGCTCTTCTGGGTACCTAATTTGTGCTGTTTTTGTTTTTGTAATTCAACACGAGCCCCCCGTACAGAACATGAACCGTAACAAGGGGAGGGGCACAGAAACTCCACGGACAAGAGTCCTCAACTCATTTCCCATTATTGTTGTGATGTTATTATTGCCGTTGTGCGTTGCGGTATTGCGTGTTCGTGGTTTCGTGGTTGAGCTGCACAGCTGGGCGGCTGCTACGCCGCGTGTAGCAGCCACGGAGGTGCGGGCGATGGTTGGTGGATCACCGCACACATGTTTGAGAAACTCCCTTCTCCCGTGGGCATCGAGGATGTGCCGTACCCTGGCTCGCCAGTAGGAGGCCGTGGAGCAAATGTGGACTAATCGCCATCTGTTCCATCTGCCTCCCAGGGCCCCTGCACGCGTGGGTTTTCATTTAGGTGCTCCGGTTTCCTCCCACATGTAAACACTCATTAATTGCCAAAACATATCTTAGTATCTAGAGGACTGAAGAGCTTGGGCAATTGTCTGGCTGTTGCTGTCTTCCTGCTTGTCTGTGGCTCCCCCTCACCCGTTGCGTCTTTCTGTCTACCGTGCGGTGGCAGCTCGGAGTTACAATTATTGCAGCTCTCCGATGCGCTTTCAGGGTGCACCGCGTCTTAGTCAACGCAATGCGTTGATGTTTTGCTCCAGTGCGCTAGAAGCTTCTTGAGACGACTCCAGGCTCTCACCTGTCCAGGCTCTCACCTGTCCAGGCTCTCACCTGTCCAGGCTCTCACCTGTCCAGGCTCTCACCTGTCCAGGCTCTCCCCTGTCCAGGCTCTCACCTGTCCAGGCTCTCACCTGTCCAGGCTCTCCCCTGTCCAGGCTCTCACCTGTCCAGGCTCTCACCTGTCCAGGCTCTCACCTGTCCAGGCTCTCACCTGTCCAGGCTCTCACCTGTCCAGGCTCTCCCCTGTCCAGGCTCTCACCTGTCCAGGCTCTCACCTGTCCAGGCTCTCACCTGTTCCAGTCGGTATGTGACGGACTTTGAGCTCTGCCTCCACGCCTTCAAGTTCTCGATTGAACATTGCGTCCGTTTCGCGAAATATGTGCGTGTTGTATATTTGCAAATGATTAACCGAGAGCAAATTGCAATTGGTTGTGGCTCCAGCGTTTGTGTCAACGGTTGCGTGCAGATTCCATCTCTCACGTGTGTCGAGGGATTTTACGGTTGCAGTCAGTGTCTTGTTTCGGTGACGGTGTTCCGCAAGGCGCTTGCCACATTGAAGGGCACGGCACTACAAGACAGTTGCATCTATCCCCATCCTCTGCAAGCTCAAGGATTAGATCACACAGCCCTGTCGCTTAACCCCCCCCCCCCCCCCCCCGGCGAGACGTGATTACCTCCAAGCAGGGTTTTATCTGTGCAGATCATTACAGGGATGAGTGTTCTCTCTGCACCGCTGATGATGTTCCAGACGCTGTTGAACTTATCTCCAATCTCCGCATTTCGATTTCGCGCCGCCGCTCTCATGCGGCACAGCGAAGCGCAGTTTTTTTTGCCTAATTTTAAAGAAACGTCACATGGCGCTCACACCACATTTTTTTTTATTATTTTGATGATCGCATGCGGCCTGCCGCTTGGAACAGAGCCAACTCCGCTGTCAAGTCTCCTGCGGGAGGAAAAAAATCCGTTTATTTCCATCGTCACGTGAAGATGTTGACGTGCAAACGATTTGAAGAGACGTCTCATTTCGCTATTTAGTGTCGGCTCAGCTGATAAGTCGCGCGCTTCTTGACTATCTCGGGAGCGCTCAGCACGTTCGTGCCGTTTATAGAAACAAGAATTGATTTTCTTTCTGACCCAAGCCGGATTTATGACTGTGAGCGGCGCTGGGGGATCAACGCGACGGCGTAACCAGGGCAAGGGAAGTGCGGCTCGCATCGGTGCGAATCGTGAAGGAAGTTGAACGAACACGGGGGGGGGGGGCGCCTTCGCCGCTTGTTGAAGAGGTTCGCGGTTCGAATCTGACAGGCCTCCCCTGATTCGTACTGCGGGTGAATTAACCCGACTACATACGCGAGGACGTTAAAGCTCCCCCTCCCCCCGCCCACCAACGCCGTGAGAAACGAGCCAGCCGTTGTGTGCCGACCTCACGGTCCACATTTGCCAAATTTGAAAAGTGAAATTGGGATTACACGTCACAACATCGCCCCGCTGCTGACAGACCGTATCAGTCTGCGACACACAGAGTAGCGTGTTGTAGGAATGGTACAAATAGCACCACAATGCAGGCAGGCGGAGTGAAGGCTTAGCGAGAACAGTCGTTTACAAAACAGAAGGGGCGAATCTTCACCTTGAAATAAACAATGGGGGGATATCTGAAGTGGCAACGTTGCGCTGAATATTATTCTAGACAGCGGGAGCAGCAGAGGAGCAAGAGCAACGCCTACCTCTGTACACGCCCTGCTGCCCCAGTGCAGCACATTCGTTGAAGTTTGCCTGATGGCTGTTGTGTAAGAAGAATGCCCATTCTAGTTCTACGACCCGCAACGGCTCAATGCACTGCTGGACAGTGGAGTGCACACACCGTGTGGGTCGCGGGGTTATTGAGGGTCGCCGCGGTAACAAGTTGTTAACCACCTCGCCTGGTATACGCACAGGAGGCCATGGGTTCGATCCCGACCGTGCCGCCTGTATATTTGGAGTTTGCATGTCTCTCTCCCCGTGGTCGCATGGATTTTTCTCCAGTTTTCCCCTCCACATTTTGAATCAAAGTGCATTTATTTGGCTCGAATAAATGTCCACGTGACAAGCCACTTTGTTGAGCTATCATTTGTGGCCAGGTTGCTTCTGAAAACGAGCTATACAGCTTAGTGCGTCTTACCTGGTAAAATAAAAATACTTTAGTTTTAATTGACCATACTTCACCACCCTGACCAGCGCAGAGTGAAGATACGATACGCCAACTCGTGGTTTACGTGCCGCGTGAGAAGAAGCTCGCTCGGTGATTTCCCAGCAGCTTCAACTTTAAAGGGCCGCCAGTCTCCGCCGTGCCTTTTACATCACGAGATGCAGTTTATGAATTATGGACATGAAAACCGACGAGGTGGCGCCTTTGATATCTCGCCGTTTAAGTGGAACACAGGCGCAGTGTTAAACGACAGCGGCGTGTGACGCCGCACTCGCCTTGTGATGAATAAACACAAAGCGTTGTCGGCCTCGCGGTGCGTTTGATAAGCACTTAATATTGCATGCGGAGTCTGCGAGCGGGGATCCTTTCAACAGTTGTAACGGTCGACGACCGCGAGTCCCCCGCTGATCAATGCACGCGCTCCATGGGGCCGATGCGCGGTTGGCACTTCTGTGGCTGAGCGCTCGACGCGCGGGCGAGAGGTTGGTCAACGAGGTGGATCAGCCGATGCGTCAATCCACCGCTGGATGAGGGTTCCCCCCCCCCACCCCTGGCCCATTGGGTGCGCCTCTGCAGCAAACATGGAACTTTGGGGCAACTTTGATCCGATGTTAGTACATTGGTTCCAACCACATGCTTGGATGTTGAACTCCTTTCGCACCGTACGTAGCCAACCGTGCTCATCGGAGGTACGGGGCAAAATATGCCAACGTTGACATGTTTACTGAGTCCGAGTGTCGGCGGTGGTGCCCTCGCCCCGACGGCAGATCGCGCTCGCGCAGAGTCACGGGCGCCGCCCTGCGCCCCGAGGCGTCCCCAGCCTCGTTCCTGCGGCGCGGAATTCCGAGCGTTCCCGTAAATCGCGCGGAGGGCACAGAGGTCCTGTGAGGACCGCGTTGGATTGGGCGATTCAGGAAGTGGCTGCCCCTAGCTGCCCTGCTGTTTCCTCAACAAGCCGTGGTTTCCTGTTATGATTCGCTCGCTCGTCCGACTGCAGGCGGCGGATAAAGAAGAAGGAGAAGCCGAGAGGCTCGCTCGCTCGCTCGCGCCGGCTGGCATGCCGATGGGGGTGTCTGGCCGGCGCTTGGAGCCACCAGGGTTTTGCGTTGGCACCAGTGCTAATTTAGTCGACGAATTTTATTTCAGTCGTCGTCTTAGGCGCCCCCCCCCGCCCCATCCTTAGTTACGGCACGTCCCTGGCTTGGCCTCTAACCGCTCAAGCTCAGCTGGGGCGTTGAGCCGCTCCGTTGCTTCCTGATGAGCGCCGGCTCAGCCCATCGCTCAGCTCAACTCGGGCTCGCCGAGGAACGGACGTTCGCAGAGTGCGACGCGCCGACTTTAACCAGAATGTGTACCTGAGTGGTGATGGGACGGGGGCGGTGAAACTTCACGTGGCCCTCGTTTCCTCTTGTAAGGCGCATCGACAGAGGAATAATGATCCCTCAACCTCGTGGCATCGACGTCCCTTCACACACAACGTGTTCCTTCGCTGTCGCTGTTACTTCCGTTTTCCATGGTGTGATTTAAGCTTTTGGGAGGCCAAATTTTCTCCATTGGAGGACCACATCAGCGCCATCAGAAGTCGAGGGCCGGCCTTTGGATGTTGACTTCTTCCACGTGTAGAAATTTTTTTTAATGGAAAGTGTCACAGTGCGTTGATCTGGATCATCCGGATGTCAATCTCTTCCAGTGAGATAACATCCCAAATCTGCAGGCCCTCGCACAACACGACCAACCCCAGGCTCCTCTGGTTGAAGAATTTCGTCGACTATGTACGTGTTGATTGAACTACTTTCGCACCGTACGTAGCGAACCGTGCTAATCGGTGCGGGGGAAGGACAACAAACCAAACACAAAAAGCAATTCGAACGAAATGAGTTTTCAATCTCGAGTAGTACGAGTGATCCAAAGCAGGATACGTGGATCACCGTCACGAGTAACATGTCGCACCGGTGTTCAGTATTGTTTTGGAATGGATATCTTCAAGCAAAATTGTCAGGAAGTTGTGAAGGAGGGCATGTGAATGGTGAGACCATATTCATCATCAGATGCGCTGCCGCCGCTGCTGCTGCCCATTGGGAGCTGCGCCTGCATCGTTCACTCTTATATTACCTTCCACGGTTGTTACCGCACGATTTAGACATTTGTATGAATCAGTGTACAATCTGGGGTTGAAGTGGGAGCGTGGCGCTCCGCGAATGTTCCTTGTCAGGAAGTCCTGGTCGTGACTGGCACCCTGCTCTGGCTCACTGGAATCGGAGTCGAGCCGGGAACTTCAGAAAATGGGCTTCCATTCCGATTGGTGACATCCTGCGGAGGTTTATCCGAGTCTGTGGCGTGCAGGTAGCTGTTCTCTTAGCCTCGTCGACTAAAGCAGCAGTCCAAGATGCAGTCCACTTTTGAGTGATTCGGTGGTGGTGGTGGGGGTGAGTGGCACGCAGCTTGCTGACTCACCTCGACATGATCAGCTCAGCCAGTCGGTGAACTCGGTGACTCTTGCTCTGCGGCACACAGACACCGGATAGTCGGTGACCACGTTTGGTCTTCCTCGGTGTGCTGCGATGTATTGTCACATTTATAACAATTGTCCCAGTCTGTGTCTTTGTCCCGACTCATGAATCTCTTCTTGTCAGTTGGTGGCACTTTGGTGGGTAGCCAGAGTCATCGTCGCGCTCGTTGATTTAGATCGACTGCAGGCGAATGTTGACTAAAATGAGCGCGGTAGGCTACGTACACTGCGAAACAAGTTCGACATATACAATACAAAATATCAAACGCGCCTTGCGAAGATGTTTACAAAATGAACGCTGGCTGGCACGCGATTAGAATGGCACCGATGGCGCGGACCAGCGTGGCTTGTAATGAATCCCCCCCCCCCCACTACGCATCTTCTCACTGCTTGGCTACAGCGTGTGTGGCACATGGCCGCACAAGGATGTGGCTGCCCCGTTGACCTATCAGTGTGGAATTGCTTTGTAACGTTGTGTGTGTGTGTCCTTCAACTTCGTTCCCACCGCACGTAGCCATCTGTGCTCATCGTATACACGGCTTTTCTTCGGCCACACTGGTCACCATCGACTCATGCGGGCCACCCGAGTGCTATTCAGGATAGACAACTTGCTGGCCCTTCAAGATTAGAGAGGAGAATTGGGTGCCCTCAGTGGGGGTGCCGTGAGTGACGGGACGAGAGTTCAGAGTGGCGGGGTCACGCCGCGTGACCCACGCGCCCCTCGCTAAGCGGCGTCACGCGGAGCCGGGGGGGGGGCCGCTGCGTTCGAGGTGGGCGGGGGGGAGGGACGCGCACGGCGAACGCGGAACGCGTCTGGAGCGCACCTCGGGACGTCGGCGTCTTGTCAGTCGGCATTTTTACGAGGCCGCTTTTTGCCGTGATGCCAGTAGCCTGAAGCGCCCACGTAATGTTGTATTATCAGGACGAATTGAAGTAAGCTAATGGTAAATATATAACCCCACTCGGGCTTTCATCTGGAGCGCACACCGCTTGCCTCGATGTTTGAAGTGCGGGTAAATACAAGAACGCCGTTTTTTTTTAAAAAGAAGACCGCTTTGATTGATTCTGCTCTGAGTGCCGGGCCCTGTAAGCTGAGACTGCTGCGGCTGCGTGCGTATTATCGCTAATTGTTTGCCGGAATGTCAGAAGGGATGTGTGTGTATGTTGGCGCGCGACCATCCGTCACAATGCAGGGGCCTTGTCTTAATTAGTCCGAACGCCGAGTGCGATTACGCTGAACGTGTTTGCTTATTTTCGAGAGCGCTTGTTCGGTGCCACTTTAGAGGAGCTGGGAATTGTACCCCGGGAGCTGAGACCCGGGGGATGAACACGGGACACGCGAAACGGCTGGGACGCGGTCACGATTCAATGCGTTGCCATGGGTCAGAGTAACGACGCGGTTCGAGAATTTATTTTATTTTGCGGCGAATGATTCATAGTTGATTATTTTGTTTAGGCCGCGTAGCGAGTTGGCCAAATATGTGTCGTGAGAGGCCTCCACTGCCCGACATGGCCAAGTAAGTTCAGTTGTCACGTGGGGTATGAGCGTTTTGTGTCGAGCTGTTGAAGTTGGCTGTCATAATTTCTGAAACGAACAATCGGTGCGATGTGGAATGCTTGGTTAACGCGACCATTTAATTAGTTTGAGCTGTTTTTGGTGGTGGAGGTTCTTACGATAGAAATTTGGCCACATTTCTCGTGGCCTGACCAACACAATCAATGGCGAATCGTAATATTGGCTGTGAAAACCTCGACTACGCACCAAACTGCAGTGAAGTCGGCATCCCCTATGGCGAGCGGGGATCACACAACCCCCGGGGTCGGCGACCTGCGGCTCCCGAGCCGCATGTGGCTCTCGAAGTGGCCGCTTCGTGATCTCTGTTGATCAGGGGCCGTCGTCTCGTATGCGCCACGTGCAGTGCGGCTCATGGAATATTTAGTTTTTTTGACCGAATTTCGAAATAAATGGCTCCTCTTGTTACGTTGGTTGCCGACCCCTGTCCGTCCCCATTGCGTACGACACACACACACACACTGATGACACACACACAGACTGATGACACACACACACACTGATGACACACACACACACTGATGGCACACACACACTGATGACACACACACAGACTGGTGACACACACACATAGACTGATGACACAGACACACACTGATGACACACACACACACACTGACGACACACACTGACGACACACACACACTGATGACACAAACACAGACTGGTGAAACACACAGACTGATGACACACACACACACTGATGACAAACACACACACTGATGGCACACACACACTGATGACACACACACAGACTGGTGACACACACACATAGACTGATGACACAGACACACACTGATGACACACACACACACACTGACGACACACACTGACGACACACACACACTGATGACACAAACACAGACTGGTGAAACACACAGACTGATGACACACACACACTGATGACAAACACACACACTGATGGCACACACACACTGATGACACACACACAGACTGGTGACACACACACATAGACTGATGACACAGACACACACTGATGACACACACACACACACTGACGACACACACTGACGACACACACACACTGATGACACAAACACAGACTGGTGAAACACACAGACTGATGACACACACACACACTGATGACACACACACACACTGATGGCACACACACACTGATGACACACACACACACTGATGACACACACACAGACTGATGACACACACAGACTAGTGACACGCACACAGACTGATGACACACACACACTGATGACACACACACACTGATGACACACACACAGACTGATGACACACACACACACACTGATGACACACACACAGACTGATGACACACACACAGACTGGTGACACACACACAGACTGGTGACACACACACAGACTAGTGACACACACACACACAGACTGACGACACACACACAGACTGATGACACACACAGACTAGTGACACACACACACACAGACTGACGACACACACACAGACTGATGACACACACAGACTAGTGACACACACACACACAGACTGGTGACACACACACACACAGACTGGTGACACACACACACACAGACTGACGACACGCACACAGACTGATGACACACACACACTGATGACACACACACACTGATGACACACACACAGACTGATGACACACACAGACTAGTGACACACACACACACTGATGACACACACACAGACTGATGACACACACAGACTAGTGACACGCACACAGACTGATGACACACACACACTGATGACACACACAGACTGGTGAAACACACAGACTGATGACACACACACACACTGATGACAAACACACACACTGATGGCACACACACACTGATGACACACACACAGACTGGTGACACACACACATAGACTGATGACACAGACACACACTGATGACACACACACACACACTGACGACACACACTGACGACACACACACACTGATGACACAAACACAGACTGGTGAAACACACAGACTGATGACACACACACACACTGATGACACACACACACACTGATGGCACACACACACTGATGACACACACACACACTGATGACACACACACAGACTGATGACACACACAGACTAGTGACACGCACACAGACTGATGACACACACACACTGATGACACACACTGATGACACACACACAGACTGATGACACACACTGATGACACACACACAGACTGATGACACACACACAGACTGGTGACACACACACAGACTGGTGACACACACACAGACTGGTGACACACACACACACAGACTGACGACACACACACAGACTGATGACACACACAGACTAGTGACACACACACACACAGACTGACGACACACACACAGACTGATGACACACACAGACTAGTGACACACACACACACAGACTGGTGACACACACACAGACTGGTGACACACACACACACAGACTGACGACACGCACACAGACTGATGACACACACACACTGATGACACACACACACTGATGACACACACACAGACTGATGACACACACAGACTAGTGACACACACACACACTGATGACACACACACAGACTGATGACACACACAGACTAGTGACACGCACACAGACTGATGACAAACACACACTGATGACACACACAGACTGGTGACACACACACACACTGATGACACACACACACAGACTGATGACACACACACAGACTGATGACACACACACACACTGATGACACACACACAGACTGATGACACACACACAGACTGATGACACACACACACACTGATGACACACACACAGACTGATGACACACACACACTGATGACACACACACAGACTGATGACACACACAGACTAGTGACACACACACACACTGATGACACACACACAGACTGATGACACACACAGACTAGTGACACGCACACAGACTGATGACACACACACACACACTGATGACACACACAGACTGGTGACACGCACACAGACTGATGACACACACACACACTGATGACACACACACACAGACTGATGACACACACAGACTGATGACACACACACACACTGATGACACACACACAGACTGATGACACACACACACACTGATGACACACACACACACTGATGACACACACACAGACTGACGACACACACACACACTGGTGACACACACACACACTGATGACACACACAGACTAGTGACACGCACACAGACTGATGACACACACACTGATGACACACACACACACTGATGACACACACACACACACTGATGACACACACAGACTAGTGACACGCACACAGACTGATGACACACACACACACTGATGACACACACACACACTGATGACACACACACAGACTGACGACACACACACACACTGATGACACACACACACACTGATGACACACACACACACTGATGACACACACAGACTAGTGACACGCACACAGACTGATGACACACACACACACTGATGACACACACAGACTGGTGACACGCACACAGACTGATGACACACACACACACTGATGACACACACAGACTGGTGACACACACACAGACTGGTGACACACACACAGACTGGTGACACACACACACTGATGACACAGACACACACTGATGACACACACACACTGATGACACACACACAGACTGGTGACACACACACACACACACAGACTGATGACACACACACACTGGTGACACAGACACACACTGGTGACACACACACACACAGACTGATGACACACACACACTGGTGACACAGACACACACTGGTGACACACACATAGACTGATGACACACACAGACTGATGACACACACACACACACTGACGACACACACACACTGACGACACAGGCTGATGAGACACACACACTGATGACACAGACTGATGAGACACACACACACTGATGACAGACTGACGACACACACACAGACTGGTGACACACACACACTGATGACACAGACACACACACAGACTGTATGCACCACGTGTGTCCCTGTCGCCATGGCTGCCATTCCGTCCTCCCGTGTGCATGGGGGAGCTGCATCTGCCGTGCAAGGGGGCGGGTGGGAGGGGGGGCACCAGAGGTAACTGTTACCCCCAGAGGTAACTGTGACCCCCAGAGGTAACTGTGACCCCCAGAGGTCACTGTCACCCCAGAGGTAACTGTTACCCCCAGGGGTAACTGTCACCCCCAGAGGTCACTGTCACCCCAGAGGTAACTGTTACCCCCCGGGGTAACTGTCACCCCCAGAGGTAACTGTTACCCCCAGAGGTAACTGACACCTCCAGAGGTAACTGACACCCCAGAGGTAACTGTTATCCCCAGGGGTAACTGTGACCCCCAGAGGTCACTGTCACCCCAGAGGTAACTGTTACCCCCAGGGGTAACTGTCACCCCCAGAGGTCACTGTCACCCCAGAGGTAACTGTTACCCCCCGGGGTAACTGTCACCCCCAGAGGTAACTGTTACCCCCAGAGGTAACTGACACCTCCAGAGGTAACTGACACCCCAGAGGTAACTGTTACCCCCAGGGGTAACTGTGACCCCCAGAGGTAACTGTCACCACCAGAGATAACTGTTACCACCAGAGGTAACTGTCACCCCCAGAGGTAACTGTGACCCCCAGGGGTAACTGTGACCCCCAGAGGTAACTGTCACCACCAGAGGTAACTGTCACCACCAGAGGTAACTGTCACCCCCAGAGGTAACTGTTACCCCCAGAGGTAACTGTCACCCCCAGAGGTAACTGTGACCCCCAGGGGTAACTGTGACCCCCAGAGGTAACTGACACCCCAGAGGTAACTGTCACCCCCAGAGGTAACTGTGACCCCCAGGGGTAACTGTGACCCCCAGAGGTAACGGTGACCCCCAGGGGTAACTGTGACCCCCAGGGGTAACTGTGACCCCTGCGACTCCCGCGGGGCCGAGGGCTCGCGCGGCAGGGTGGCTGAGCGAGCTCACGGGAATGTGCGAGGGCGCCATCAGCCGGTTTCCGAGCTGCGTCTCAACCTCGCTTTGTCGAGGACTTCTTTTGGTGATCTGCCAGTTATTTCACATCGCTACACAATAAATACCATTCTTTGTGCTCTAGCGGGGGAGGGGGGGGGGCATTCCCCCCATTGCCCCCACCCCTGGGAACCGCCTCTGACCCCTGAGAGTCTGAGTGTGAGTCCGGGTTTGATTCGTGTGCGGTGCACACTGCTTGCAGGGCGTGTGCAAGGTGATTGCAATGGTGAGCCTTTTAAAATATTGAACTAATTCAATCATTCCGTCGTACAACTGGCGTGGCTTCTACTACACCGACCGTGATAGATCTTCGTTTCGTGACATGGGCACTGAAGGGAGACTTTGAATAAAATGTGTAAACGGAACAAAAATATTCCACGTTATTTTGTAAGTCGTTTTTTTTGCGTGGGCTCTTTCTGGCCACTTGTCTTCCCACAGAACACTCAAAACAAAAAGCAATTGTCCCATCACTCCAAATCGTGCTCTTATGAAGAAGAAAAAAACATTTTTTAGACTTACCGAGGATTCATTGGGTAAACACACGTAGTATTCCACACACGGTGTTACAATCCGCCCCCTCCTCCTCCTCCCCGCCATAGGAATGTGCCAATTCCACCAGGAAGCTCAGGGTTGTAAACAGGAGGATGAGTTGTGTCACCCATTATCGTTTAACAAGCCAACCACGTCGATTTGTTTTGAAATGTTACGTTGCGTGTGTGTGTGCGTGTGTGTGTGCGTGTGTGTGCGCGCGTGTGTGTGTGCGTATGTGTGTGCGTGTGTGTGTGCACGTGTGTGTGCGCGTTTGTGTGTGCGTGTGTGTGTGCACGTGTGTGTGCACGTGTGTGTGCGTGTGCGTGTGTGCGTGTGTGTGTGTGCGTGTTTGTGCGTGTGTGTGTGCGTGCGTGCGTGTGTGTGCGTGTGTGTGTGTGCGTGTGTGTGTGCACGTGTGTGTGCGTGTGTGCGTGTGCGTGTGTGCGTGTGTGTGTGTGCGTGTGTGTGTGCACGTGTGTGCGTGTGTGTGTTTTCATTGTATCCTCGATGTACACACGCGGGTTCTGTTGCTACCGCATCTGGCGCTCGGTGCTTTGCCCAGGCAAGGTCTGGCCTTTCCGTGGTATTGAATGTCGAGTGCCTGTGTAGGGATTGGCATGCGCAACTTTGGCCCTAAACATTACGCAGCCGGGAAGGTCAGTGGGTGTTCACTGTGCAGAGGTAACACAACCCCCGACACCGACACGGCGGCCACGCTGCCACGCTGGTGTCACGGTGAGCAGTGGCACCACGTGACTTGCAATCGAGAGGGTCGCCGGTTCGATTCCATCCTCTGGCGCCGCAGTTGAAACAATGGGGGCCAAGTTTCTTCAATCCGCTACGTAGCGGTGGCGCGTTCGCCGCTCGTTGCAGAGTTTCACGGTTCAAATCGAGCGGCCACCCTGATTAATAGCGCGGGAGCTTTAGCCGTAGTGATACCACGTGCCGTCTGCGTCACTCGCAGGGCGCGTTACAGATCACCGGATGTTGCTCGCAAGAGGAGGCCATTGTGTGTTAGTGTCAGGCTGCAAATTTGTCAAATTCTAAAAAATGCTCGCAAATGACTCGGTAGGAATTATCCGTAGCATTCTTCTCCTTCCTACTGGTAGCAGACTAATGCCCCAGGTCGGTCACTCTTGCAAATGCGACTCACCCTTGAACCCTTGGGTTCTCAGGCTGGCTAAACAAAAAACTGTCAACTCGAGTATAGTTTAAGACGTAGGCTTTCGCGACCAATATTATACATAATCAACGTTTTTGGGTTAGATCGCGTTATTTATAAATGTGTCGTAACCCTCCACCACCCGACACGGCCAATCAGCATAAAAAGTGTCACGTTGACAAAAGACAAATAGTTCACTACTTTAGCCCACCGGTGTGTTGAAAGCGTGAAACCACAACATTTACAATTTTTGAGTAGTACGACGTTTCGCTGGTAATTGCATCCAGCATCATCGTCTACACACCGGTGGGCTAAAGTTGTGAACTATTTGTCTTTTGTCAACGTGACACTTTTTTGCTGATTGGCCGTGTCAGGGTGGTGGAGGGATTACGACACATTTATAAATAACGCGATCTCACCCAAAAACGTTGATTATGAACTCGAGTATAGTTGGGTACAGACACACCAGTTATTCGATTGGCAGGTCATGCATGATGGGGTAAAGTGTGGGAACCGCTACACCTTCCATGGTGTATGGCCAACGTGGAAGAGTAGGCCAAACACCCTCGGGAGGGTACCTCTAGAGCTGCATCTATAGTGGAGGCCCTTCTGCCAGCAGTGACGTGAGCAAGCAATTGCAGGGCTGCACCTTTGCTTTTTACCCTCACGCATCCACTGCAGCCTTCACATGAGCACGCAATTATTTCTTTGGGGTCAACGTTCAACTCCCCCCGTCGCCCTCGGCCACGGCTGCTCCACTGCTGGACGAGGGCGTCTCTCCCAAGGTAGAGAGGCAGCCCTCGCCACCCTGCCACTCGGCAATCCGCCCTCGAGCTCCAGAGCCGATCTCGGCGCTCCGTCTCCACGGTGGGACGTCCCCTAGGACGCCTTCCGTTCCTCCATCGCCACTCCGTCGTCCCTTCGAGCCGTGGCCGTGTGTCCTGCCCCGCTGTAACGTTCAGCTAATCCAACACTTCAGGCGCGTTCAAGTCAGAGGAATAATAATGATGATGATTTATGGGCCTTGACCCGACAAAGCCGCGATCGGGTAGAGCGACGTCTCTGGGCCGATGTTTCGCATTAAAAGGCAGGCTTCGGTTTACAGAAGGATAGCATAATGAAAGCGGCAAGACGCTTTGTTGTGAGCCAAGCCACACGGGGCACGGCATTCCCAGGGGTTGACCTGCATTAAGATGGGACGCAGCTTTGAAGGTAAAATGTGAAGATAATTGACTCAAGTCCACTCATCAATGGAAAGAATTCCACCGAGTGATGTGGGTAAATGGTCCCGCGGTTGTTTTTGTCCCGCGGTCTGCGAGCCTCGTCATTGTCTCGTCCTTCTGTGACCTGCTGACGAGAGAGATGCGCGCTGTTTCAGCTCTTCTGGCTGCCGCGCGAGTCGCCTGTGCAGCGGTCGCGCGCCTTCGCGTGCTGGTTGTCGGCCTTCGTAGGTGCTCGCTCACAGCACTTGCCACAATGCTACACGGGGGATCTTGGTATTGTTTGTGTGTGTGTACACTCGTGTATCATTCCGTTGCCTCCATTCTAGGTTCCTTTATCTTTGTCTTCGCGAGTGGGGGGGGGGGGTCGGAATGCGGTCGGTGGAGATGGCAACTCGTGAAACGTGACCCCCCCCGCCTCCTCTGCTTGTTGGGTTCTCGTCGCTCGAGCCGCTGCTGCCCCCCCCCCGTCTCGAGCGAAGCGTCGTCCGCTCGTAATTAGCCGTCAACGCCTGCCGGAGGTCGCTTCTGTAATGCCGTCGCTTCGCTTTGATTGATGGCTGGGCCCCTATCAGGTGATTGAAGGAGGTAACTATGCCAAGAACAGAGAGCATTATTATTACTACTGGGGTGGGGGGCGGTGGCTGGAAGGGCCTGAGCCCCCCTTTCTGAAGGCTTGGCCCCCCTTTTATTTGAAAAAATCCATGAAAATGATCATATATTTTTTGTTCAAGAGCCCAACAAACAAGCAACGGGAGGGGGATACGGGTCACGAGCGTGTACCGTCTTGTGGTGACACCCCTCGGAAAGGAGACCGGCTGGAAGCACTTGGGCTCACGTCCCCCCCATCACAGGGGCGACGGTGGGGAGTCGCAGATTTGGATGGGGAGGTGGGGGGTGGGGGGGTCCGGGGGGGTAACTAAACCAAAGTAAAAAGTAAGATCCCAGTTTGCCCCCCCATGTTATATTCTCACGCGCAGGGGTCGCGAGCTCGAGCGGAATGTGCGGTGACGGACGCGAGCAGATCGCATCGCTGCTCGTTGAGTCCAGCGCTTGACACCCATCCGGTTTGTTTACCACCGCCCGTGCCCCCCCCAACTAAAACAAGGTCACGCTCCCGGTTAATACGTAGGACCTTAGTTTTGTGCCCGCGTCTAATCACGCCCACGCGCATCGTGGGCGCTCAAGTGGGGCGCCTGCACTGTGAACCCGGGGTCATTGCCCCCCCCCCCCCCATTAGGGCTGCGTTAAGGAGGAGGCCGGAGCGCCGACAATGATCAAGGGGGCCGGGCCAAGCGCAGCCCTCGCCGGCGTCCTATTCACGTCCTATTCAAGTTCTGTTCAAGTCATGTTCACGTCATATTCAAGTCCTATTCAAGTCCTATTCGAGGTATATTCGAGCCATATTCAAGGCATATACAAGTCCTATTCAAACCGTATTCGAGTCCTATTCTAGTCCTATTCAAGTCCTAATCAAGTCCTATTCCAGTCTTATTCAAGTTATATTGAAGACCTATACAAGTCCTATTCGAGGCCTGTTCAAGTCCTATCAAAGTCATATTCAAGTCATATTCAATTCCTATTCAAGTCCTATGCACGTCCTATTCACGTCCTATTCAAGTCCTATTCGAGTCATATTCAATTCCTATTCAAGTCCTATGCACGTCCTATTCACGTCCTATTTAAGTCCTATTCGAGTCATATTCAAGTCCTATTCAAGTCCTATTCACGTCCTATTCAAGTCCTATTCAAGTCCTATTCACGTCCTATTCAAGTCCTATTCAAGTCCTATTCAAGTCGCCGTCGCTGCCGTCAGACCGCGACGCCCAAGTGGAGCGGGAGCAGCCCCGGAGCTGCCGCGGAGGGCGGCCGCCACGCGGGACGCGGCGGGGGGCACGAGGCGGGGGGCACGAGGCGGGGGGCACGAGGCGGGGGGCACGCGGTGGGGGGCACGAGGCGGGGGGCACGCGGCACGGCGAGTTGGCGCCCGCGAGACGCGGCCCGGCCAAGGTGATGTGGCCGTGGTCATGGCGAGCTGACGCCGGAGGAGGCGATGGAGGTTCTTTGCCGAGGGAGTGCGAGATAAAAACAGAGGTTCAACACGTTCGTCGGTAGCACGGTGGCCTGAAGAGGGTAAAGTTGAAAACAGGTGGCGATTAGGGCGATGGGGAACCCTTCTTTGTGTGATATGGAGGAGGGCCACGGTGTTATTGACGATATGTTGAGTTGGGTTTATTGTGTGTGCTTGTGCACCACTGCCAACGCAGCAGCCTCGGAGTCCTAGCGGTGCAAGTGTGACACGATAGGTGTTGGAGCGATTCATTCATCCAGCAGTGGATCGACTAAGCTATTCGTCGATCCACCAGAGGGTGCGAGATGCCCTTTCTGACAATCAAAGGGGGAGCACGCGGCAGGGAAGGTTAAGAACCGCGCGTTCCGATGCCCGACGTTTTCCCCTACGTCCCGAGAGCTTCTTCAAGAACAGAAATTCGTCGGACGTCTTGCCAGATGACACACGGCGCGGCCACAAAAGGCGTCTGAGAGGTGCAGGGCGTCACCGCGGAAAGACTTCCGCAGAGAGCTGCAGGTCCGAGCGAAAGCTTTGTTCAGTCGCCATTCATCCACGCCCACGTGAAGACACCGCCACAATGGAGCCCCGAATGGACAACAACAGCAGCCTGAATTTGTCATGAAGTGTCGTCGGTGCCTCCACCAGAGTGCCCGTGCCAGGATAGGTGTCTCTTTGAGGCCACGTGAGGCCACCGTGGGAACGCGCACACGCACGCCCGCACGTACATACACATGCACGTACACACACATATGCACGTACACACACATGCACGTACACACACACATGCACGTACACACACATGCACGTACACACACACACACGTACACACACACACACGTACACACACGCACACGCACGTACACACACATTCGCATGCACGCAGATGCAGGCTCGCGTGAGCGGCATTTCCCCATAGATTTATTTCAGGGCCACCGCGGTCAGAGGTCACGGGGAGGGGGGAGGTCACAATCGTCTATAAACCCGCTGATACATTTTATCGACGTGCGCAGTGAAATCTGACGATCAGCTGTTAACACCTCGAGGCCCCCACACCTTTAGAGAGGAAGTGGGATGGGGGGGGGGGGGTAGGCGCTGGGGGACGGTGGCCGGCCCCGAGTGGATGGATCCCGGTGGTTATCGGAGCCCGTTCACCGGTTTGCTCTCCGCACATCGACGCGAGACCACGAACGTCGATGATTGTAGCGGAAAAAACCTCAGGGAGGAGTTAATTTAATTTGCAACTGGGTTTAGTGCCCGGAGCAGCGGCATCCGAGGAAACTCGGAGCTCTCCGATGCGATATCCGGGTTGCCGCCGCATGTTGCTCGGCACGATGTCCGACGTTTTGCTCCAATGTGCTCGCGAGCTTCTTCAGGAACTCCTCCGGCACGTGGAGCGAAGCGTCGGGCTTCCTGCCAAAACGGCACGCTGCGCAACCCCAACAAGAGCTCCGGTACTCATCGCCAATCCCCAGAGGGGATGATCCAGCCAGGGCCGGACGAACGCTCGGCCCCCGTTTGAACACCCGCGCCCTTTGGATCGTCAGCCGGGCCTCGCGGGCCTCGTGGGCCTCGCGGGCCTCGCGGGCCATCCCGGGGCGGCTGCGCGCACGGCCCGCGGCTCCGCTGTTGCACGCGCACCCTGCCTGGGGGGTGGGGGGCCTCAGCCGTTTGTTTGCATTTCTGTGTGGAGCGTCCTGTCAGCCTCTTCCTCACCTCACAACGCCGTGCCACCGACTCGCGCGCTGCACACCGTGGTGATTGATGCGCCTGTAGGCCTGCCAGGCGAGCCGGCGTTACGGTTCCTCGAGGCGATGTCCGACAAATAAAATTGACATCCCGATCCCGCGGGGCTGGCGGGGGGGGGGGGGTACGTCCGTGAAGGTGTGGACGGACAAGGGAATGAAGCGGCGTGTCGCGAGAACGAGGAAGGGAAAAAATGTGCGCGTGCGCTGGATCCTGTTGACGGCTTGCGACGTGGGTCGGCGGGAGAGGCGTCTCCCGCCGACCCATCCAAACCCCCACTCAGCCGTCCGAGCACAGCCGCTTGAGCTATCGCCTCGAGGTGCAGAGCCCTTGGCTCGTGCTCCCTGCTGACGAGACCCGCGCGGCCTTTGCGCGGCTTATGAAGTCAGCGGGCCGACTGCCGTGGCGAGGCGGCACAGTTTGGGGGGCCGTGTGAGACCGGGGCGGCTCTGGCACCGGGTGGAGGCACCCACCCCAGTCTGGTAGGATGAGCTCCCTTCATCAACACGGTGCTGACCGGCGTGGCGGAAACAATGGTCACGCTTGTCTCACGTTTCTCACAAGCACTGGTAAAGCAGCAGAGCAGCAGGGACAGGCGGATGCGTCTGCGTGTCCGAGCGGCGACGGCGTGGTCGAGGCCTCCTCCATCCAGCAGTGGCCACACGGTAGCTGCCTGGTGACGATGGCTCACGATGGCAGCCGTGCGTTTTCGTTCCGGCAAAGCGATAACGCCGACGATGAAACCTTCGCCTTGAAAGGGGTGGTGGGGGGTGGTGTGATGGGTGGGGGCTGCGGTGGGATTGTGGTGGGGAGGGGTGTGGTGGGGGGCTGTGGTGGGGAGGGGTGTGGTGGGGGGCTGTGGTTGTGTGTGGGGGGGGGGGGTGATTGGTTTCGTGAGGCGGCTGCGTCGCGCGGCTATGAGAAGCTTCCGTAACGGTGAGGAACAAACACTCATTCCGCTTTAGCGCTCGGGGCGAGAGCACTAACGACCCGCGCCGACGGGATGGTGGGTGACCCGCACGCGAGGGTGGCTCTTGCCGCGGCTGTTCGCCGTCTTTGTCGGGGCTCTTAATGTACGTCCAACGCGGGGTGCTCAGGTGCAGCCTCGCTCCTCGCCTGCCCGTGGCGCTGACGGAGAGTGACCCACTGACACTCCACTCCCCATGCTGCTGCTGCTGTCTGCGTTGTGTTGGCATTGAACAAACAAAAATCCACACGTTCATCAGTAACACCATGGTCTTAAAGTCACAAATATGTAATAGGTGACGTTTCCGGCAATGGCCCTGGCTCACAGCACCTGCCATGCTCGACCCGTGTGGCTGCCACGTGGACCGTGGTGATGTGACCTCGCACGCCGATGGGAACACGTTACACGTGGGGATGTGTAACGGTTTCATCCTGAGAGGAGATGCGGTCAGATTCAAGAATAATAATTGTTTAGATTCCTAATTCATGACTATTGGCGGGGTTCGGCCACGCGCGTAATTATTTGGCCAAATTTGTGTCGTCAAGACCCTCCACCACCCGACACAGCCATACAAGTCCACCCATGAGGTTGAGGAGTACATTCTCACAACTAAATTGAGCAATGTCAAGGTGAGAATTGTACTCCAACCTACCTGTGAGCATTTTGGCCCAGATCACTACCATGGCCTCGCCCAACAATCTACTACGAGTCGCACTATTGGCAGCAAAGAGCTGCGTGTATTTATGACTGCGATGGCCAAGCCTCGAGTGGCTGCAGAGGCGACGTAAAACACTTTGCGTGCAGTGTGTAGGATATGAAATGTGGTGTTCATGGGATTTTCACCATACTTCACCATACTTCACCATGCTAGCCAGTGTGGATTGGTGAATAATTGGGGGGGGCAGCCAGGGACGGTGCAGATATTGCTCGTCACTGGTGGTGATGTTAGTGGTTATGATCGTGACTAGTAGTGTGGTAGCGGTGGTGATGTTCGTGGTTATGCTAGCGACTGTAGGCCGTGGTGACGGAGCATCTGCGAGGTTTGTGGGGCAGCGTGAGGACCGCTGCGCTCCATGTGCTAGGAGCGTCTTGAGGAGCTGAACCAGCGGACGTCAGGCCCAGGCAACACGCGGCGCGTCCCACAAGCCCATGGGAGAGATCGCCAAACGATGAATCATGGAATCAGCAAAACATTGCAATCACCGGGACCCTCCTGGCAAAAAAGCCTCGAGGCTTTCCTGGTTTCGAGTTTCACGTTTCAGGTTTTTATTTTGTAATTACCTCGGGAGTGTCATCCCGGCTCCGAGTCGGTAGAATTTTGTTCAACCAGCTGAGAACTCGGAGACCAGGATAAGTCTCATTTGCATCAGTGACCCGGGGCATTAGTCTGCCAGTAAGGGACAATAATTGCTGTGTATAATCTCAACTGAGTAATTATTAATTCGCATATTTGAATTTAATTCTAAAGCTCGCTGTGCTTTCTGTTTTTTTATGTTTTAATGGGATAATGTGAACCCTTCAGCCACTGGAAGTGCTACCACTCACCACAATTAGGGGGAAAAACTCCCCCAAAACTATCCTTGAGTTGAATCACGATCCTAAATCACGATAGCTCATGTCAAGTCTCCCATTCACTGCACTGTCTCATCTGTACTGCACTGTCTCATCTGTAAATCACGGCACTGTCTCATCTGCACCGTCTCATTCATCTCTACATCGACATCAGCTCAAACCTCACGTCAATCACGTGACTTCTGAGTGGCCACGCCCACTCTCAACTCCACCCGTCTCCCCGTCTCCGCCCTCTGTGAGAACAGACTCCGCTTCTCCGTGCAGCAGCAGCAGCAGCAGCAGCAGTGTCGAGGCCCTCCTGCTCCTCCTCCTCCTCCTCTCTCCTCCTGCGCCTCCTGACCCCTTTGCTGTGGTTCTTCGTTGCCTTTCCATCCTTTCCCTCTTGTTTCCCCATGTTTTATCTCACCCTTCCCTCTCCCGTTCCTTTCTCTTTGACCATGCATTGCCATCCTTGACTCCACTCGCCTCCCCGCGGTGTGCCGAAGGTAATGAGTTGCTCGTGTAGAACAAAGATGAAAATAACAATGAGACAGAATGAGGAACACGTTGAATTCGAGCACGTTTGTCTTTTTACGTAGGTTAGTGACATCATCCAAACTATTGAGAAATGTCAGTGGCCCTTGGTAGGATGCGTCACGGCCTAGAAGTGCCGATGGCCGATGGTCAAGAAATATAACGGAGTGGCAGCCAAGGAATGGAAAGCGTCCGGATGTACGCACACCAAGGAGATGGAGCGATGAGCGGAGCTTTTCTGCTGGTGCCGCGTGGATTGTTGCATCGCGGGAGGAGGGTGGCATTGGCTTGGGGTGGGCGGTGGCCTTCATCCAGCAGTGGATAATACAAGTATTCACACTTCCCTGCGTTAAATACTTTTATTATTTTCTTCATAGTTACCATATTAACACCGCATCGTTAAATATGACTGTTATAACCCAAATATACTATTTCAACTTACGCCTAATTATATTGTTAGGCTCGGAGGGCTTTTAATGTCATACTTGATTGTGCCTTGTTCTCACGTGAACACATCTTCCCACAATGCAATGTGTCAGCAACATTTTATTATATTACCTCTAATATAAATTTATTTACGAGTAAAGAATGTAGGTTATTGAAGGGTTTATTGTAACTCAATCGTTGCTTTCAGTGTAACTCTTTTCATGCCCAATTTAATAATTGGTCATCAGAAAATGTAAAAAAATAATATCGATTCTGATCAGGCCTCACGGGGTGAACAAGTGCCGTCTCCAACTCTTACCATCCACTCTGTCTCTCGTACAGCCTCTCTGCACAAGGGCCATGGCCTGAAACGTTGCCTATTATGTGAGACATTTTTATTTGAAGGCCACACAGTGTTATTGATTAATGTGTTGCATTAAAAAAAATCTAATAGCTATGCTTCTGTCTCAAAAAGAGAATGCTTCTCAAACGCTGTACATGCAAACACAGATGGATGCAATGCGACTGTAAGAATCCCAGCATGCATTTTAATGTTACATACGACCGCAACCTCTAAGCAAATGCAATATTTTATTTCATTCCTGCCCACCTGGTTTGTGCTGATAAGTGCTGTAAAAAGCACCGACCTTATTTCTTTGCAGATTTGGGTGATATCACGCTTACCTAGGCATGATGCAGCACCATGCTCGTAATGACAACAGTTGTGTGTGGGTATCTCGGGGATATAAAACAGACACAGATCCCCCGTATAGCTCCAACAGATTTTTGGGGCAAGTGCTGTTAGCACGCACCTACGGAGGCCGGCACGGCACACAGCTGTACGAATCGGAGGTGCGGGAGCAGGAGATTGGAGGTGCGGGGGAAGGATGCAAGATGCATATAGGAGATCTCCTCTTACTCACGACCCTATTGCACATAAAGCCTATACTCCACAGGAGCTGTAGGATCAGCGGAAACTCCTATTAACCGTGGTTTTTTGTCTACCTATTATCTGCGATCCCCAGTTTCGCCCATGCATCGGTTTCGTTCAGTCGAGGATAACCCCACGGATTAAAAGAAGATCTGTGATGTTTGTCCCTCACATCACCGCGGATAAGAGACGTTCTGCTGCGAAACGTAAATAATCTATCGGAGCTCGCTTACGCCTTGTCGCGTCCATCGTGAACATCGCCGTGACACTCCGGGTCCGTCATTGCGAACACATCGATGACCGTGACTTTACCAGACACACAATTATAATAATAGAGGACATTTGGTATTCGCGCCATTCTTGTAGCGTGAGGCTATCGCCAAGCTGTTGTGTTTCACAGTCCACAGCAGATTTACAGACGGAATTTCTTCAAATTTGGCAAATTTTGACCATAATGCCGGTAAAAGAAAAAAGTCTTTTCTTTTCAAATGTCATAGCGTGATCTTTAACTTCCGCTGTGAGTGAAGCCGACGGCGCGTGTTTCCCGGTTCATAGACCGCAGCATTAACCAGGGCGGCCTGCCCGAATGGAACTGCCTCCGCAGCTGGCGGCGAAGCGTGCTTCTTCCGCATGGCCGCGACACGGCGCAGAAGTTGCCCTCTCGTCATTTACAGCGGACTTTGAAACGGGAAGCGTGTAAATGGTGCCTCTCGCGGATTCCACCATCCCGTCGCGTTGTCCCCGGTGTTGGGATTCCGAATAAGTCATTGAGGATTTTAACGCTTTGGTGGGGGGCGGGGGGGGGGGGGGGCGGTGTGGGGAGGGTGTTGCACACTAATGTAATCTTTGCGACGTACGCGTGCGATACGTGTCACGGATCAAGGTTGCACCTTACGCACGCGGCATCATCAGTTCCTCCGGTCCGCTCGTCTTCAACGTGCTCGATCTCGTCGTGTTGCGGAAGCTAAGCAGGGTCGAGGCTGGAATTTACCTGGATGGGTAACCACCACCAAGTGGGAGTGACAGGTACAGTCATGGGGTGGGGGGGTGCTGAGTGTCCCCCCACCTCGAGTGTGCTTTGGGTTTTTTCCGGACCCTTTAGTTTCTTCCCACTCGCGTATCCACGGCGTTGACCAAACATCCCAACGCAGCAAACTCCTCGTGAAGAAAGAGCCTCGAGACTCGGTGAAGCTCTCGCCAACAAACAGAAGCCGGCGTTGCCCTGCAGCGCATCTCCTGGGCCGTTCGCGATGTTGTCGACGCGTCTCGGAGTTTGTCATTAAGACCAGAAGAGGCCGCACCTGCGCCTTGGCCATTTCCTGGAGTCGGCCTCATTATTTTCTCCGGAGTTGCTCCTATAGATTCTGGCCGGTGGATAATTTACAACGACCGTGCGGAATGAATCAATGCGTGGACGTCTCCGTGATTGACAGTGCCAGTGACTGACAATTTTAATGGGCCGATTGATCAGTGACCTGGCCCAGGACGATTTTTTTTTGGTGACTGGAGGCCTCCTCTTAATTTAGTTTTTATGGGGCAGGTATCAGGCACTGTTCCAAATGTCCAGGGAGCCGCTGCTGCTGCTGCTGCTGCTGTTGCTGCTGCTGTTGCTGCTGCTGCGAGATAGGCTGTGGTTATCTGGTTGGACGTCTATTAGAGGAGCTCCTTCACTCTCGAACCCAGGCCCACTGAGCCCAGAGTGGTGAAAAGTAAAGTTCAAATGGGCATCTCGACGGCATTGGAAGCAGCGGTATCTAGACCGGGCCTTGCCACCCCCCCACACCCTCCCCCCTCTCCAATTCGTCACCAACCCATACAGCTGCCGAGCAGAGGCCTAAAAGCCCCAAACCTCAAGCACCCAGCAACGAACAGCACTGGCGAAGTTGAAGGTGTAATAGATAAGAGTCAGCACTTTTCTTGAATGAGCAAGGTTATTGAGAGCTTGTGGAAACGAGACGACGGGAGGGAGACACTTCCAAGGTGGAGCAGCGAGAGGGAAGTAAGCAGAAAGAGAAGTGTCGTGACCTGCAGTGTAGTGAGTGGGAGAGCGAGTGGATGAGTGGGAAGGGGAGTTAAGGATGTCGTGTATGGGGCAAGAACAAGGAGCGGGAGAAGAGGAAACGACTGGGAAATTGGAGGAGGAGAGGATGGGAAAGGAGCAAAGGGTGCCAGGAGAGATGGGGCCCTGGAGAGGAAGGCTGCATCAGGGCCGCGACGTTGCTGCTGCTGCACGTGGCGGCGTCTGTTTTCAGAGGGGGCGGGGAGAGAGAGGAGCGACTTGGAGTGGGCGTAGACACACAGAAGTCACGTGATTTACGGGAGGCTCGAGCTGATTAAAGTCATAGACGAATGAGATTGTACAGATGAGATGACACAAACAAGACTGGCAGTGACCATCAAGACCGTGCAATCGATAAGTTACAAACGAGACAGGACTAAGGAGAGAGAGATGGTACAAAATAATAACAACCATACAAGCGAGACAGACAATAACTAATGACTTTCAATATTCATAAATCATTGAATAAAGTGAGAGGTAAATCATCACTTGCCGATTGAAAACCGGTTAACGCTCCTACTTTGCAGCATACGATTATTGGAAACATTGGGAATCGAACACTCGGGAATTGTGTTTTAAGTTTCGTGTGAAAATACTGTGTCGACTAGGACAGGACACCTTCAGAATGTTACGGGGCAGGAAGCGGACGACCTGGGGAAGCCATCATCTAGCAGTGGAGAGATCGTGGCTGATGCCGGGCTTTGGGGAAGCCATCATCTAGCAGTGGAGAGATCGTGGCTGATGCCGGGCTTTGGGGAAGCCATCATCTAGCAGTGGAGAGATCGTGGCTGATGCCGGGCTTTGGGGAAGCCATCATCTAGCTGTGGAGAGATCGTGGCTGATGCCGGGCTTTGGGGAAGCCATCATCTAGCAGTGGAGAGATCGTGGCTGATGCCGGGCTTTGGGGAAGCCATCATCTAGCAGTGGAGAGATCGTGGCTGATGCCGGGCTTTGGGGAAGCCATCATCTAGCTGTGGAGAGATCGTGGCTGATGCCGGGCTTTGGGGAAGCCATCATCTAGCAGTGGAGAGATCGTGGCTGATGCCGGGCTTTGGGGAAGCCATCATCTAGCAGTGGAGAGATCGTGGCTGATGCCGGGCTTTGGGGAAGCCATCATCTAGCAGTGGAGAGATCGTGGCTGATGCCGGGCTTTGGGGAAGCCATCATCTAGCAGTGGAGAGATCGTGGCTGATGCCGGGCTTTGGGGAAGCCATCATCTAGCAGTGGAGAGATCGTGGCTGATGCCGGGCTTGACTGTGACGGCACATGTGAGCCGGACGAGAATGAAAAAAATTGGCCCTGCCGATGTATATGCCGTCGATGCTCATTGCCGATGAACTCTACAGCCTCGGCCTGGAATTGTGTTCGTGGCTGTGGGCAGCTGTGATGTCAGACGAGGTGTCGTTGTTAATGCGTCTCGCCGAGTGCGCTCGCCTGCACGCGGCTCGCGCTCGACGTCACGGCTCCACGTGCGCCCACGCCGCTCCGCGCGCTCATCACGCGTCTCGCTCCGCCGAGAGCCGCCTGCGTCTCATCGTGCACCAAGGTCCCCCGGCCCCCGCCCCCCTGCCCCCCCTTCCCCCCGCCCCCTAACAATTTAATTGGTTATTTCGCACCGGTGGACCGAACCGATGTTGCGCGCACCAGGTCGCGCTTTCGTCGCCTCTACGGAAACCGTTCGAGAAGCCCATTGGCGGTGGAGGCTTGCGGAGGCATTCATCCAGCAGTGGATTTGGCATTGCTGATGGCGACGACGACGACGATGGTGGATGATGATAGCCCGATGTGTCTCTCTAATACTCCTATTCCCACCACTGGCACATGGGAGTTGGGCCAGCGCTGGGTCCTGACGGTACGGGCGGAACCACAAAAAATGTAAACCCGCCAAGAAAGCGTGACCATACGCAGAGTCCACTAACATCATAACAACAACAACAACGACGAGAGGCAGCGCTGCCGGATTGAAGACTCCACAAGGGGGAGACGCCAGCTCGCGCGAGAACGCCGCCGATTGTGGCGAGAATCCTTCTGGCACCGCTTCGGAGGGAGAGGGCTCCGGGCGGCGAGGGACTCGAGTCGCTGAGCGGCACGGAGAGGGAGACGGCCTGTGGGGGGGTTTTGCTTGTCGCCACCCCATTCCAGGTGGGCAGAGCTCACAGGGGTTGGCGTGGGCCCGGCGGGCACGGTTGGAGGCGAGAGGGGGGCCAGGGCTGGTCGCTTGGGGGAGGTCACGATCAGAAAGCAGCGTGCACTGTCCCTGGTTTCTTGCTTTGGTTGTGCAATGTCAACAGTAGGCCCAGACTAAGATAGACGAAGTAATATTGTGAATGTAACCAGGAGCACCGTTAAACCGAACGGTGTGAGTCTTTGCATAGCCCCGATTCACAGAGTGTTAAGTGACTTTATCATCGATTTCACAAATGCTCCTTTCCGCGTAGAATGCCAAAGAGGGATAATGATTGTGAATATAAAAAACAACATGTATGTTGTAACCGAGTGTTACGATGACGCAAATTCAATACACAATTACATCTTTAATTGTTTTTGAACTTCGTTTGGCGGAATATTGGTCTTTTTTACGAATGTAACTGATAGCTTCCGTGCCGAGATAAAAATCTTCTTTTCGAGCTAAGTAATGTTTTGTTGTTGTTCGCGGGTTCTATATATGGTGTCGCGTTGCAAAGCAAAAAAAAACCGTAAAAAGCCGTCGAGGTCCTCTCCCTCCCTCCCTCCCTCTCCCCCACCTCTTGCCGTGGCTTTGCCTCGGCCCGCGTCTGGCTGCAATTGTGGCGGTGGCGGGGAGAGGTTGCAGCAAACCTCCCCCCGGGTGTTCTTGGCCTGAGTAGCGACACAACCCCCCCACCTTGCGTGCCTCCTCTCTACGCCAACCCACCACCACCACCACTTTCCCGCCCCCTCAACCCCCCCCCCCCCCACAAGCCCGGCGCACCCCGCCCCGCGTTTGCTCAGAGCGGTTTTCCCCCTCTCGCTCGCCCCTCTTTTTTTAATTCCTGCCATGGTCAGAACAGATATTCTGTCATGCGCAAACTCCGCGGCTCAACTTTAATGCTCAGAAAGATGGCAAGCGCAATGTGCGTGGTTTCGAATCTCCAATTATTCCTGTCGTGATCCGTGCTCGGCTAGAAGAGACCGTCTGAATCACCGCGAGGTAAGTGTGTTCACCGCGGGGTAAGTGTGTTCACCAGAGCCGTGTAGGGGGGGCAGGGGGGGGCAGTAAGGCGGGGGCTGTGGGGGGAGAGACGGCGCCGCGGTGCTTGGGCGAGGAGGGAGCTCTGTGCGCGCTCCGGGTTGATG
This sequence comes from Lethenteron reissneri, assembly GCF_015708825.2. Taxonomy (NCBI): domain Eukaryota; kingdom Metazoa; phylum Chordata; class Hyperoartia; order Petromyzontiformes; family Petromyzontidae; genus Lethenteron; species Lethenteron reissneri. The sequence goes on along the minus strand of NC_083828.1, from coordinate 867,883 downwards.
CCGGTGTAATGCGTCCGGTGTTTCGCGTGCCGAGGGCGGCTGCCGCTGCGCGCACCGTTTTTCCGCCTGACCTTCCCGCCGCCGACGATGTGAACCGTGCGCGTGCGTTGAGACATCGCCCCCACCGCCCCCCCACCCCGTGTCTCCACGGCGTCTAAATTGAGCCCTCTGCTGCTGCTGCCGCCGCCACCGGCACGCCGGCGGTGGCGCCTGGCGGACGAGGAGGCCACCTCGAGCGTTTCCACCGCCGCCGCTCCGCGCTCGTTCGCGATTGTCGGCGGTGACATTCTCGGTTTTGTCCGTTGTTAGTTTCGAGGGTCGTTCGTCGCGTCTATGTGCGCGTTTGTGTTATTCCGTTAACTGCTTCAACACGCACGGATGATATTGTTATGGCAGCCACGTTGACTGATGCTTGCTCTCGCCAACAATCAGGAGGTCTCTGACTATAAGAGTTCCTGCTATTCCAAAATTACAGAGCTGTTTTGTGTTCACTGGGGGTGGGGGGCGTGCGTCATTGTAAATAAAAACAAATATAGCTCTTATCAGATGGAAGGTCGCGTGTGTGTGTGTGTGCACGTGTGGGGAGCAGTCGTGTATCAGTTGGCGCGCTGCGCTACAAACCCGGTGACCCAAGTTTGATTCCCGCTCACGGCCAACACCAGTGACAAATGAATATCTGGTGCGGTCTGGAAACATCGCCACTGGTGGCGATGGCCACCCATCCCCTCTTATGCTGTGTTGGCCTTCATAGGTGCTCGCGAACAGAATTTTCCCCAACAGCCTTTTCAGACCATACGGGTGATTTTTGTCTTTGTTTTTTGTGTGCTCGCTTACAGCACTTGCCCCTACAGTCTGTAAGGCTATTCGGAGGATCTTTGTCTTTGCGTTTTGATTGTTTTTGGTACGCAATATCGCAAATGAAGGGATCGTGCAAATATCCATACGAACGCTGGGCACGAATTAAAGTCATCGCGTGTGGCAGTACCGGTGCGTCTGCGAGGGGGGGGGGGGCTTATCGGCCGCGCCACGTATTCACGTCTCGCGTGTTACTCCGCAAGGATGGTGCAATGTCAAGAGATTTTGAATGCGAGCCAACATTGCCATGGAAATGAATCGCCTCCGTGTCATCTGCGAGGCAGCTTTCCAATTACTGCCCTCGCGTAGTGCATGGCTTCTGAATTTAAAACAGGCCCCTTTTCTCACGCCGAAACATTCGTGCCAAATTGTCTGTGTCCGCGTCCCTGCGCCGTGCACGAGTGGCACTCGCGAGTTCATTACTACAGGGGGCGGGGGCGGCGCACGTGCGAAAGAAGAGTGCGCTGCGTAAACATGTACTCATATATATGAATAACTTGGCCAAACGTTTGTTGTTTCAGTTCGTTATCCTTCCCCGCACCTCCCATTAGCACGGTTGGTGATGTACGGTGCGAAAGAAGTTCAACATACAGACAAATAGCAATGTTTACAGTGGCGTTATGCATTCATCATAGCGGGCGATGCTGGATCCCACGGTTTTTGTTCGACATTGCTGCATGAAAGTGAATGTACTTGGACGTCTGTTGTCGTTGGGTGGTGCATAGCCGCCTGAGGGTGGGGATACTTTGTGGGAACCCTTTGAGTTCTGACAGCTGCCCCTGTAGTATGGTGGCCCTCTCCGAATTATGTCAGAAATGCGTCTCGTAAACTAAATGTTAGTTCAAGTTGCTGGCTGTTGCTCCGCGTGTGTTTGGATTGGACACAATAACACAATCTCTGGCCAAATTGTGCGGCAAAAAAACCCTCAAAAGTGAAAGCGGTGGCCAGGCGATCTGCAGTGCCTCTTTCCCTCGCAGTCGTTAAGCTCAAAGGAACAACAAAACCCCCCTTCAGAAAAGTGGGAAGTGCTAAAACAAATTGCCGTTAAACGATTTGTTACCACAGACGATCAATAATGTAAAGGGGTGGGGGGGGGGGGAAGTTCACCGTGCTGACGGCTATAAGGAAACAGGAGTCCCAAAGTACAACATTTTCTTAAATGATTAAAAGGCATTTTGTCAAAGGGTGTCCCTTGCGCTGTGTGCGTGTTTCATTCCACGGCAACGCGGCTCGATCGGCGGCAGCCTGCGACACAACCCGCTGGCACTGAGCCGTGCCCAGGCTGCTCCGAGTGTGGGCGAGCGCCGTCGGACAACGCGTGGCGGCCCGGCGCACCGCGCCCGGCCTGAACGATTCATTTGCGGGAGCGCCGCAGTTCCAGCCCGCAAAGCTCCCCTCAAGAGCTCTCGCCCATTTAACCTCCGCTTGCCCCGAGTCGATTAGCGGCGTGACCCGCGGCAGGTCTGCAAGGCAGCGCGCGGGAATCCGATGCCGGCGCGAGGCCCGTGTTGTCGTGTGCGTCTCTCTCTCTCCGCCGTCCATTTGGCGGTATTAAAAACCCGCCCCACGATGACATTACCGGCTGCGTGGTCCCTGCCGGGCCAGGTGTCGTTAAGCCTCCTATGAAATATTCACCGGTGCGGCACGTGTCCACGTCTGTTTACCTCGTCGTGCCGTTATCTCGTCGCCGCGCGTGCGTTGTGCGCTGGCGCTGCGGTAGCGGCGGTGCGGTGGTCCGCCGGGGCTGACCTTTGACCCCCAGCGATCCCCGGTTTGATTCCTGATCGATGCACGGCATTGAGCGGCGGTGCGTGGTGCCATAGCTGGCCCGGTGCCGCCACTAGGTTGACTCGGCATAGAATGCGTAGCTGTTGCGGGTGGCGTGTTCACCTCCGCGTCGGGCAGGATGAGAGTGGCGGGGTGTGGTCCCGCTCGTGTCGCCTGCTCTGGCCTTAATAGGCGCTCACAAATGCTGCTCGCGCTGACGATCTGCAAGGCTTAATGTGGATCGCTCTGCTCGTGGCGTTTCAATCGGGCCGTGCTCACACAATGGATGTGTTGTCAGCTATAGCGAAGGAGAAGGAGATTGTGGGAGGTGTTCCCTAGTTGGGAGAATTATCTCAATTTGTTCCCCATTCATTCGCCGTGCGCCGCAATTGCCGTGCGCAAATTAGTGGCAGCAGCTGCTTATTAATTGTTATATCACAGGATCGTCTGAGATGGCGACGGTTTGGGGAGGGGGGCAGGGCAGGGAGGCCTCATCCAGCAGTGGATCGAGCATGGATGGTGATTCTGATGATGCTGACAGTGACATTTATGTAACTCAAAGTGGGGTTTGGGAAATCCCTGCTTGGAGATTTGGGGAAGTTTAATTTCCACTTTCTGATGTAGCCCCACAGCATCCTATACAGGGTGACCCAAAAGTCAGGACACATGGTTATTTTGTTTATTTGAACAAATCACAGCAGGTTATTTGATTTATTTTTACATCAAACTTACTTCCTTTCACGTTCATGCATGAATTCTATTTTGAAATAAATTTGACTTTTTTTTAAATTACAGGTGTTATATTTTAACATTCACCAATCATTGTTTCGTCTAATTTTATTCGGGGCTCTTCATCGAGTTTGGTAAATGATGGATTTGAGGCGAACCACAGTAAGATGAAAAATTATATAAATTAATAAAGATAACAGATACAAAAAATAAATGAAATAACCCGATGTGTCCTGACTTGCGGGCAGCCCTTTATGAGCACTTGGGTTTTGCGCGGCGGTCACCCAGCCATAGTGCTGCTCAGGCTCAATTATACAGACAGACACATGCTGGTCACCACCACCGGCACAGACACCACCACCACCACCACCGGCACCACCACCACCGACACCACCACCACCGGCACCCCCACCGGCACCACCACCACCGACACCACCACCACCGACACCACCGCCACCGGCACCACCGACACCACCACCATCACCACCACCGACACCACCACCGCCACCACCACCGACACCACGGCTACCACCACCACCGCCACCACCACCGCCACCACCACCACCGACACCACGGCCACCGGCACCCCCACCGTGTCATAACGGATTCTTGTGTCGGGCAAAGCAATCTGGGTTGAGTGGGGCTTGCAATCTTGCATCATCGCCCAAGCTGGAGACACTGATGTCATTCTCGCCTGTCTGCCATGGAAACCATTCGTCGTTTTAAGATTCTAATGAGGTCTGTAAAGCCTGCCCAGAATCACGGTGGCGAGATGTAAACTACCTCGCCTGGTATGCAGGAGGTCGTGGGTTCGATCCCGACCCCGACGCCTGCTGCTGCTGTATGTTTGTTGGAGTTTGCATGTTCTCCCCGTGGTCGTGTGGATTTTTCTCCTCCGGTTTTGGCTGCTTTAAGTTTCCACACGATGAGCCACTTTGTTGAGCTATCTTGTGTTGCCAGCTTGCCTCTAAACAAGAGCTGTATAGCTCAGTGGGCCTCATCTGGTCAAATAAAATCATTGTCTAGTTTAGAAAATGTCGGGCTACGTGAGAGGTCACGTGGCTGGGTAAACTCGAGCAGGCTGGTCCCGTGTCCCGCTCACCGGAGGAGCCCGGAGTGCGAGATTTGACTCTGCTAAATGCTCGGGTTGCCACGTCTTGGGTTACACACAAACTGGGACGTATGATGGGACGAGAAAGAAGAACATCTCATGAATGCATGAATTCACTATCTTGAGTGGTGCAGTAGTATTATTATTGTTGTGAAACTGAAAAAAACCGGCACCTTTAACATCCAGGGAAGACTTACAGCTTTCCAATGAGAGAATTAGCCTCCTCGCTTAACAACAGCATGATCTCCGGCAAACCAGGACAGGTGGGGCAAACCCGGAAGAGCGCTCATTTCGCCGGTAGATTGTCTCGTTTTGAAGTTGCCTTTGCTCGGGTCGCATCTGGACTCCTTGCATCTGCCCCATCACTTGAAGTGCTGCACTCGGGAGTGGCTCAATGTGCCCTTGGTGCTCAACAGCTTTCTCTGATGTGTTGCTCTTGGCGTGCTCGGCTCCTGCAGCAGCTCGCAGCCTCTAACCCAGCACTGCACAGGCGACGGTTGGTGGACCACCGCGCCGCTGTGAAACCCGCACCCCGTGGGCGTAGAGCAGGTGCCATGCCCTCACTCACCACGGCAGCGCAGCAGAATGCAGTCTTATCTCGTCTGTCCTTTCTGTACGGGATAGAGCGTTGCCCCGTCGCATGCGTCGGTTTTCTTCGGTTGCACTAGTTTCCTCCCACACGTTTGAACATTCATTAATAATTAGCCAATAACACCTGAAGAAATGGAGGACTGCAGAGTTTGGGGAATTGTTGTGAGTGCCCGGTCACTGCTTGGCTGCCTTCAAGCTTGTCTGTGGTTCCTGAGTGATTGTGAGATATAATGGGCGCAATGACGACGCTATATTAATTAAAAAAGAGAGTAATGCAGTAGGCATTGGATAGAATCAAATTCTATGGGAGCAAGGCTATGTGTGCTTATATCAGGAAGTCGTGTGCTTGTATTAACATTTGTAATGTTAGCATGACTTGCTTCGATATGGAAGCTGTGGTTGCATTAGGTCTGCTTATATCTAGATTCTACTGTTTTAGTTCGCGTATGAACGTGTTGATAACAATGTACAGTCCCTGCGTCTATCCACTGCTAAATGAAGGCATCCCTGCTGACTGGAGTTGAGTCATAATTAGAGCGATCAGTATGCTTGGCAACAGAATCAGCCACATCATCAGATGTTTGTTGTGTTGAACTTCTTTTGCACTGCGCGTAGCCAACCATGCTCATCGGAGGTGCGGGGAACGAGCCTCGGAATCAATGCGAGTCCACGAATCAGCAGACCTCCGGTTTGTGTCGGGCCGGTGAAGGGCACAGCTTGAATTCATTGTGGAAACGTTTCTATTGAATTCATCGTTGAGCGCAGCAGCTGCATGCGGGTTTTGTCTCATGGCAGAATTTTGTAAACCAATTAGGGCGTGTGCAAGTTTGTCTCGAGACGGAATTCTAACCAACGCCCTTAACATTCTCAAATCGGTCGCGGACAATGCAGTCGCGTGAGGCAATGAGACGTGGGGGCGCCGCCGAAATGTGACGTCGGCCTCGGTGACGAGCGTCTGCGGTGAGGCCTGTGGGCCCCGTGCCCCCTGACGTGCCCTCCATTCTGGCGCTGCCCTCGTCACGTTGGGCTTTGCTGACAATGATCGTCAACTCTCTCACCATCATCACCCTTGCCACCACCATCACCACCCCCACTATCACCACTACAACCACCACCACCAACTGCCGTTCGCCACGAAGTGGTAGTGATGGCACCACGGCGATTGTGTCCGGCTAGGTAAACTTTGAGGCCACGTGAAGTGACGAAGGCTCGCTGGTAGGAGGTCACGGGACTGACCCAGGTGTTATGGGTTGACTGAGATGACTGGCAGATGAACCACCTGTGCTCCCCACTGTGCCAACCACCACCCTCTAATATTATTACCACCATCATTACTACCACCACAGTTACCATCAGCGCAATTCCGACCACCATCAGCACTAACTTCTCCCACAACCACCAGCAAAGACAAAGACCCCCTGTATAGCCTCCCACAGATTGTTGGAGCAAGTGCTGTTAGCGTGCAGTACCTATGAATGGCATGGCACACGGGAGCGTGGGTGGCCGGCACCACGCCCGGCCGCCTTTGTCTCCCCAGTGGCGATGTTTACACGCCGCACGAGGTACTCACGTGAGGCTGAGTCGACCTAGGGGTTTGTAGCGCAGTGCGCTAACCGTTACACCAACACTCCCCGCTACCACCATCATTGCCTGAGTTCAGACCGCTTGCGAGGAAAGCCCTTTTACGTTCTCTGAGCAACGAGGAATTTGGAATTCCCTCCGATGTAACTAAACTATTAAAAAAACTAGTTTTGATTTACCATGTCAGGCCCACTGAGCTATATTGCTCTTTACCAGAAGTGACCTGGCCACATTTGATAGCTCAACTTAGTGGCATATCACGTGGAAATCTATTGCAGCCAAATACTCTAAACACTTGTTTCTAAATATGGAGGGAAAAACTGGAGGATCTGGAGAAAAATCCATGCGACCACGGGAAGAACACGCAAACTCCAAATATTCAGGCATCAGGGTTGGGATCGAACCCACAACCTCTTGTATGCCAAGTGAGGTAGTTAACATCTCACCATTTTAGGTTGTACCACATGTGGATTGGCTCCACGTGCTAAGGGGAGCTTCTGAAGGAACTGAATTTGAACTGCGTCGGTGGCAGCGTTGTTCTTGTTGTTGTTTGGCATTACGTTTCCAGCACGTGAAGCTCCCAGAAGGCGGAGTGAAACGTCGGCCATCATCGTGCCGAACAACACAAAGCGGTCTTATTCTTTGGTGTGGCTGATGTAGATGCAGAGCAAGAACTACAATTCCACATTCAGGTGGTCAAGCCAGACAACCCCGTCAGGAGCAGCGAAGTGTATCATCGCTGTGATGTCTCCTTCATTTGTGTGGATCGGACATTGAGTCATGAAACGTTGTACGGCCTGTTCTGGATGACCACAGGCGCACACCGCGACTGGAGAGTTTTTAATGTTCCACGTGTGCATCAGGTACCCGCACCTACTGCCATGGTGTGTGCAGCGGATTCGGTTTAGGGTGCACCATGAGCTTCGTGGAAGGTCAAACCCAGGGATGTTCTGCGTTGGGTCTTTCACAACAAGGTGGTGTTTTTGAGTTATTTTGACCTCCATTCAGCTCTGCAAGTGTCAAGGGGGTTGAACTCGCGCTGTTCAAGGCGCAGTGCATGGGTTCAAATGGGCTCGGCGGGACTTCAAGCGGTGACGAGGGACGTTCTTGGGGTCCTGGTGAATGAGAAGGCGACTGATTTTCTTGATTCGCAGGACTTCCCGGAGGGGGAGAGGTGAGTGACAGCACGGGCAGCCAGGGCGTTGGGGCTACTTGTGGGTTCCAGTGACACATCGCATTGCAGTGTTCAGTGGGACATCCACCAGTCGAGTGGCGACTGCTTCTGGCCCATACCGGTGGTGCACGCGGCTCGGCTCCCCCGCCACCGGTGCTCGGCAGTTTGTGGACCAGGTCGACCCTTGTTGTTGTGGTCTTCGCGGCGACCTTTTTCAGGTGGTCGTGGAAGGTGAGCGGACGGTCCAGCTTCACTCACTCAGGTTGGAGTGGGGTCGTGTCGCACAGTGTTGCCGCAGAAGGTCACTCTCAGAGTGTGCTTGGCAACATGCAGCGGTGCAGCCCGGAAGCTTGTCGGAGAGAGCATCTGTGCGACACAAAACCGCGACCGCTTATGCAGCAGAAATGTAGAACTTGGGAGGGATAATGTTTTGTTCCGGCAGATGTCGATTTAGACATTGGCAGCGCACGACAATGACGACGATTATGAATCTCGCACAGAATTTTCACGGCGCTTCTTTTCTCATCTAGATTTATACAGCAGCGCCTTATTGCAAGGCGCTTTGCAGCAATTATAAATTGTACATAAGATGAGAGTGGTTGAAATAAAGAGTGGAGTTGTTATTAAAAGTGGCGGTGTCGTTGTGGTGATTGGAGAACAGGCGGGAGAGAGGGGTTGGGGAAGTGATCGGGGTAGTGCTGGGGGCTGGGGTAGGCCTCGTCGTATGTGTGTATGCTGAACTTCTTGTGCACCGTACGTAGCCAATCACGCTAATCGGAGGTGCGGAGGAAGGGCAACAACCTAAACACAATCGGCCGTTCTACCGAGTTCAGTCTTCAGTCTAGAGTCTTTAAACGTAGCTGGGGGGGGGGGGGGGCAGTCGTAGGATGGGCGAGGGAGAGTAGACGGCTTGTAAGCGAGGGGGGGGCGAGTGGGTGTGAAGGTGATTGTTTCACGGCGCGCTCTGCGTGCTTCTCCGGGGAACAACGAGTTTACTGCCAGGGGCACGGCCGTCGTGGAGTCGTGGGAGTCCCACGAGGGGAGGGTTCCCCGTGGTTGTCGGTCACATTGCAGGATGCTTGGTGACCCCGGCATTTGCCGAATACTTTTTGTTCATTCGGCGGGTTCGTAATGGGAGAGCCGCGCTGTCGCGCCCACGACGGCGCAAAGCGAAACCGCACGAGACATCTGCCTGCCAAGTAGCGTCTACAGTACACAAATATTGTTGTCCCCCTAAAGACCTAATAGCCGCGTGTACGAGTGAATTGAAACGGCGTAATATTGTGAATTGCGTGTCGAAATAGGTTAGCAGAACATAAGCGAAGTTTCACAAACCGAACCGGCGTAAAGTGAGGAACACTCGTGCTCGGAAGGTTTTACTGGCTGGATTCCTGGCGGGCGGGCGAATGGACGTGCGCGGTGCTGACGCCACCGCGGGCATCTGGGACGGATGGACGGGCACGTCCGACGGACGTGCCGGCTGCTCGCTGCGCTAAGTCTACGGAACTGCCGGCTACTGTGCGGCATGGAGCCTGCAGGTCGTGCCCTGCTGTGAATATTCAAACACAACACGTGTGTGACACCGCCACTGGCAGTGGTGCTCAAGCATGAGTCAAACACGTCCGTCAGTAACGCCGTGGCCCTCAAGAGGACTTCTCTAATAGGCGACGTTTCGGGTGGTGGCCCTTGTTTCCCTGCTACAAACCTGGGACTTTGCCTGAATCGTCGTCGCCTGTTATTTCATTATTCCTCTTAAGGGCCACAGTGTTATTGATGGAGATTTGGAGTTTTTGTGAATTTGAAAGTTCCATCATCAGCGTTATCACCATTTATGACATCACATTGGTCAAGAGGATAAACTTAAACTACAAAATCCCCGCGATGTTAAACCCGTGATGTCAAGGGTGTCTCTGAGCCTCGGCAAGTCGTGGGGGTGTCTAGATAACCCACGGCACCCACCGCGGCGGCTCTGCGCCTGGCCCCCGTGCAGCTTTATGGAGCGTCACGCGAGGAAGTCGTAACGCCGCTGGAGGGCTAAGGGCGGGGGGGGGGGGGGACCACCTGGAGCTCTGCCCCCCCACCACAACGTGTTGTTGTTGTTGTTGTCGTCTGCGCCCCCCACTCGCCACGGCGAGTGCATTGGGGGCTTTGTTGAGCCGCTCGGACCAGCGAGCAGCAGCTGTCGGGAGGACCAACGCGTTTCCAGCGCAAACTTCGCTCATGACAAAGCGACCTACCGCAACGCGTGCGTTTTTGGTCTTGTAACCCTTCCCCCACCAAATAAACATTAAACTCGGCTCGTGTGTATGCATGTGTGTGTGCGTGCGTGCGTGTGACCGTGCGTGTGTGTGACCGTGCGTGTGTGTGTGTGTGACCGTGCGTGTGTATAGTGGGGAGCGGGAGTGTAGCGGTTAGCAGGCTGCGCTGTGAACCCATCGACCCGAGTTCAATTCCCGCTGACGGCCAACGATTATCTGAACCGGTCATGGGCCTCCCCTAGGTCGCCTGTGCCTCAAATGAGTACCTAGAGCGGTGTGTAAATTTCGTCACTAGGAAGACAAAGGCGGCCAGGCGTGGCGCTGGCCGGTCTTCATTGCTGCTCGCTAACAGCACTTACCCCCACAGTATGTTAAAGGCGAGACGGGAGATCGTTGTCTTCGTGGGGAGCGATAGTGCAGCGGTTAGCATGCAGCGCTTTGAACCCGGCGACCCGAGGTCCATTCTCACTCACGACCAATAACAGAGGCGAATATATGAACTGGGCCTGGGCTTCTCCTATGTCGACTCAGCCTCAAATGATTACACGGTGTGGTGTGTGAACATCGCCATTTGGTTAACAAAGGTGGTCGGGCGTGGTGCTTGCCACCCACCCCTTTGTAAACGTGCCGGCCTTCACAGGTGCTCGCCATAGCAGCACTTGACGCCAACTGTCTGGCAAGGCTACACGGGGGATCATTGTCTTTGTGTGTTTGGGAGCAAGTGGCATGGTGGCGGACCTGGGTTCAGCTCCTGCCCATGAACATCACCAGTGAGCAGGGTAGCACGTGAACCTGTTTTGGGACACATCTCTAAGTTGATTTAACCTAAAATAAACAAAAGTCAATTGGCTTGCACACATCGCCAGCTGGATGATTACATGGCAGCAGTGTGAGAGTCGGCGGCGGCGTATTGAGGAGAGACGCCTTCATCCAGCAGTGGATGGACCATGGCTGGCGATGAGACACATGTAGCTTGGTGCAGAGACGATGCCACCCCTGATGTCCTCAAATGACCTCAATCGATGCTCGCCAGCGGCACTTTCCCCAACATTCCCGAGCCGTGTGCAGAGCGGATGCTTTTAATGAGAGCGACAGAATGGTTATTAAATGGTCACGTTCAGCTTGTTTTCTACAATAACACTGCGAGGATGATTGTTCGTGCCTCCCGTTGCAGTGGCAATGCCCTCTGCTTGCCTGGGAAAGCCTCGGCAACGTCTCAAGACTCTCTTTCAGGAGGGCCCTTCTCTTTCGTCAATTTCATTCGCGCACGTTTCACTTCGTGTGGGAGGCGACCGGGGTGCGCGGAGACGATTCCAGATGCGTGAGCGGGTAGCAGTCGAAGCTCCGTACAGATAGATTTAATAATCCCATTGCCGAACTGCAATGCCATCTCCTGGCCACCTCTCAGCCGAAAACTCCTGGTGTTCCCAGGTGGTCTCTCGTCCAGTAATTATCGCGGGTGCTGCACCGCTCATGACGAGGCCTCGTCCGCAATAATGAATCCTGCAAAGGTCGTCGCAGTTTAATAGTTTAAACGAAGAATTAGTTTTCAACTTCAAAAACAGCGAGCGTTTATTTACCACGTGTGTATCAAGTTTGTGTGTGTGTGCGTGCGTCAGAAATATGCTATGAACCTGGCAGCCCGGGATTGATTCGCAGCCACGGCTAACATCAGTGGCGAGCGATATATCGGAACCAATCTTGGGCCTTTCCTTTGTCATTGGCTCTCCGTGGGGCAGTGTGTAGACAACATCAGCACTGGGGAGGCTAAAGGCGGCCTGGGGCAGTGCTAGCCACGCCACGTGGCGGCCTTCCACGGTGATCGCTTCATGGCCTCAATGATCTGAGAATGCCGGGACAGCGAAGGTCTTCGTCTTTGTCCGAAACGCCCGGTGGCATTTCCAGTATCGTCGCCCATTTCGCACTACCAAGTTGATGCCACGCCATCGATTTAGCGCGAACCCGCGCCCTGCAAGCCCATGGCACGATGCAGCCTTGTTAATGAAAGCGCGACGCAAACGCCTCTTTGCCATCGTTGGCTTCGTAGTTTTCAAAACGGAGCGCCGCCATTGACCGGGTAAAACGATGCCGACTTTGCCTCCCGCCCCACACCCAGCGGTGTTCGAGGGATGCTAATTAAATTAGCGATGAAATCAGCCGATGATTAAAATTGGCCTTTTGAAGTTAAATGTCAGCGTTTTTCCTTTGGTTTACAGTGCCGAGTTTAACCAAGACGAATGATGTCACAGCCCACAGCTCGGTGTCAACAGAGAGAGAGAGTCTTGGAAGGGGGCAGCAGTCGTGCACAAGCAAGGCGCCAACATTTTCCAGCCCGGTCTCGATTCTGCAGGGGCCATGCCTGACGCAGACCACACCTCGTACAAGGACGTCGTCGTGTAAACACGCCGTCACATTCTTCTCATTCCTTCATATTTATTTAGTCGCCCATAAAAAGCCTTGCGGAGTCTCAAGGCTGTCTCTCAGGAGGGTCCTGTCGAGTGTTGGCAGTCCAGGTCGATGTTCCGAGCTTGCGGTTCTACCCGATGTAGTAACGGCGCAGCGTTACATTCATTTTTTATTTATCACATTTGAACCACGGGACACCGGCACGCGCGGCCTTCTTCTCTTTCTTGAATAACGTCGTCACGGGGTTGTTGACGTTCACTGAGGCGGGCGGCACACTTTTCTGAAATCGATACGCCCTTCGGTGTTAACCAGGGCGGCCGTGGGGCTCGAACCGTGACCCTCGGCAGTCGCGAGCGCCTCTCTCCCCCAGCTTCTAACCATGGTCGCCTCTGCGCCGCCAGCGGCAAATAATGAAATGTGGGAGGTTCAACTTTGAATTGACCTGGGATCTGTCGTTAAATCGGAGTGGTTCCCTCTCTCTCTCTCGCTCTCCCTCTTGCATTGCAATGTGTTTAGTTATTTTATTCTGGAACATGGTGTCCGTGGCGAAAAGGTCGGGCGACGTTGGCTGCGCGGCTTAATTGAAATATCCCCGCTCCACGACCTATCCCCCCCCCCTCCTCCTCCCGGTAACTCAAGACGCGCACAATCACACGCGGCCACTTGTGTAACCAGCACCCACCACGGCCACGGCGGCGTCAGCAACTTCGCTCGGGCAAGAATATTCTAAAAGGGCGCAGTGACGTGTTTGCTTAGAGCATTGCTTAATATCTGCGGAGTGGAACAAAACAGAGCGGGGCGGGGGGGGGGGTGCGCCGCGCACAAACAGCAGCTGCTCGAGTCGTGTTACCTGCCCCGCACCTGCGGGAGCAGCAGATGTGCCTCCCCCCAACCCCGCATCGGTAAAGTTCGGTGTCCCACCAGGTCACCCATCGTCGCCAGCAACAGCAGCAGCAGCTACTGTTGCTGCTGTTGGTGAAAGCCATCGAATAGCGACACTAGGAGATGAGCAAGGGCTCTCGCGGTTTCCGAGTTTGTGATGGACTTGTCCGTTGGAATGAGTTTCTCAGTGACTATGGTAATTGTAAAATATTGAGAGGTGATGCCGCCACTTGCGTAGTACCAACACATAAAATATCGGGTCTAGGCCCGCTGGTTCTAAACATCGTCACTTACCGTAAATGCCATGATGACAGTAGTAATCAGTAACGTCATTATAGTCAATAACATCATCAAAAGGATCATTGTCATCATGATCATTGACCCCATAATAAATGTAATCATCGTCATCATCAAAATCTTCGCCACCACTGGCTTATTTGTCGTCTGCAGGATCATCATCGTTCTACTCATCACGGTGGCGAGATGTTAACTATCTCGCCTGATACACATGGAGGTCCTGGGTTCGATCCCGATCCCGACCCTGACGCCTGCTGTATATTTGGAGTTTGCGTGTCTCTCTCCCCGTGGCATTTTCTCAGTTTTTCCTGCACATTTATAATTAACGTTCATTTAGAGCATTTGGCTGCTATCCATTTGCACGTGACAAGCCACTTCGTTGAGCTCTCATTTGTGGCCAGGTCGCTTCTGAAAAAGAGCTACGTAGCTCAGTGGGCCTCACCTGGAGAGATACAAATAGATACATTGACGTCGTCGTCATCATCGTCATCATTGTTTCACGCACCCCACGAGTGCCAAGTCGGCTGACCGTGAAAGTGCCCCCCCCCCGTGCAACGACTTGACGACTTGAGTGGAGTCCGCCTGAGGAGGAGGAGGAGGAGAGGCCACAGAGCCACAGGTCGCAAAGATCCCCCGTATAGCCTGAGCAGACTGTAGGGGCAAGTGCTTGCTCGCGAGCACCTGTGAAGGCCGCCACCGCACACGAGGGGGTGGGTGGCCAACACCGCGCCTGGCCGCCTTTGTCTCCCCAGTGGTGATGTTTACGCACCACCCCAGGTACTCATTTGAGGCTGAGTCGACCTAGGGGAGCCCCGTGACCAGTTCATATCATCGTCACTGCTGTTGGCCGCTAGCGGTAATCAAACTCGGGTCACCGCAGCGCAGCGCTAACTACACACACGTGTGTAGCTACACTACACACACACACGTGTGTGTGTAGTGTAGCTCTAACCGGCACACTACACACACACACGTGTGTGTAGTGTAGCTCTAACCGTTACACACACACACGTGTGTGTGTGTATGTGTGTACATGTTATGTTGGCATAGTGCACATGTACAGGTAAGTGTGTGTTCAGCGAGGGTTTTTTTTTAATCCGCCCGCATTCGTAATGCCCTCCCGCCTGCCAATATTTAACGCCGTTTCACTTTTACGAGTTATTTACTTTGCCGCGGGCGAGGGAGTGGCGGCGCTGGGGGACACGGAGAGGCCGTCGAGTCGCTTCATGAAGGGGGCCCGTGAGCGCGCTGGGCCTGGACCCCCCGGCTCGGGGCGGACAGACGACCCCTCGTCAGCCGCTGTGGTGGTGGCAGGGCGGGACGGGGCAGACTCCAGCATCGCGCACGCGGCACGCGGCTTCGATATGTAAGAACGAACGCGAGGCCTTTGGGTTTAACAAAACGCATCTTCGCCTCTCCTCCTGACCCAACACTCGTGCGATGTTTCGTCACAACAGCCTGTCCCGGGCCAGAGTGGGGGGGGGGGGATTTTCGTGCGTAACGCAATGCTCCGTGTCGGGTGGCGGTCTCTGACTGCGTGGACGCGTCTCAGCTTTCTCCACCGACAGCGCCACGCTACGTCTAGAGGGCCTCCTCGTCCCCCCCCCCCCCCGTGTCTCGTCTCCCCTGTGTCTCACCCTGTGTCTCGTCTCCCCTGTGTCTCTCACCCTGTGTCTCTCACCCTGTGTCTCACCCTGTGTCTCGTCTCCCCCCTGTGTCTCCCCTGTGTCTCTCTCCCTGTGTCTCACCCTGTGTCTCGTCTCCCCCCTGTGTCTCCCCTGTGTCTCACCCTGTGTCTCGTCTCCCCTGTGTCTCCCCTGTGTCTCTCTCCCTGTGTCTCACCCTGTGTCTCGTCTCCCCTGTGTCTCACCCTGTGTCTCGTCTCCCCCCTGTGTCTCCCTGTGTCTCACCCTGTGTCTCGTCTCCCCTGTGTCTCACCCTGTGTCTCGTCTCCCCTGTGTCTCCCCTGTGTCTCTCTCCCTGTGTCTCACCCTGTGTCTCGTCTCCCCCCTGTGTCTCCCCTGTGTCTCTCTCCCTGTGTCTCACCCTGTGTCTCGTCTCCCCTGTGTCTCTCACCCTGTGTCTCTCACCCTGTGTCTCACCCTGTGTCTCGTCTCCCCCTGTGTCTCCCCTGTGTCTCACCCTGTGTCTCGTCTCCCCTGTGTCTCTCACCCTGTGTCTCTCACCCTGTGTCTCACCCTGTGTCTCGTCTCCCCCCTGTGTCTCCCTGTGTCTCACCCTGTGTCTCGTCTCCCCTGTGTCTCACCCTGTGTCTCGTCTCCCCCGTGTCTCCCCTGTCTCTCTCCCTGTGTCTCACCCTGTGTCTCGTCTCCCCCCTGTGTCTCCCCTGTCTCTCTCCCTGTGTCTCACCCTGTGTCTCGTCTCCCCTGTGTCTCCCCTGTGTCTCTCTCCCTGTGTCTCACCCTGTGTCTCGTCTCCCCTGTGTCTCACCCTGTGTCTCGTCTCCCCCCTGTGTCTCCCTGTGTCTCACCCTGTGTCTCGTCTCCCCTGTGTCTCCCCTGTGTCTCTCTCCCTGTGTCTCACCCTGTGTCTCGTCTCCCCTGTGTCTCACCCTGTGTCTCGTCTCCCCCCTGTGTCTCCCTGTGTCTCACCCTGTGTCTCGTCTCCCCTGTGTCTCCCCCTGTGTCTCTCTCCCTGTGTGTCACCCTGTGTCTCGTCTCCCCTGTGTCTCCCCTTGTGTCTCTCTCCCTGTGTCTCACCCTGTGTCTCGTCTCCCCCCGTGTCTCGTCTGCGATGCGACGGGACCCCCCCCCCCACCTTCCCCGGCTACCCACCGGCCGTGACCCACACACAGACTCAACACTGCCGTGACCCACACACAGACTCAACACGGCCGTGACCCACACACAGACTCAACACGGCCGTGACCCACACACAGACTCAACACGGCCGTGACCCACACACAGACTCAACACGGCCGTGACCCACACACGTCTACTACACACGCGTGCTGGTAGCACGTCTACACACACACGCGTGTACACACCAGCACGTCTACACACACACACACGCGCGTGTACACACACGTGTACACACACGTGTACACACGGGCGCAAGGGCGCAGAACGCCCAATTCCGCCAATCGCGGAATTGTGAGTGTGTGGCGCACACGCGCACACACATGCGGCATGCACGTGCTATGGTGTGTGTGTGCACGCGCGTGTGTGTGCACGCGCGCGCGTGTGTGCGACTGTGCTTGTGTGTGTGAGGAGCGGTGGTGTAGCGGTTAGCGCGCCGCGCAACGAACCCGGCGACCCGAGTTCACATCGGTGACGATTATCTGAACCGGTCCTGAGCGTCCTCTAGGTCGACTCAACCTCAAATGAATACCTGGCACGACGTGTTAACATCGCGTGCCGTGCCGGCCTTCATAGGTGCTCGCTTAACAACACTTGCCCCAACAGTCTGTTAAGGCTACACGGGGGGACCTTTGTCTTTGTGTGTGTGTGTTTGTGTGTTTGTGTGTGTTTGTGTGTGCGTTCGTGTGCGTTTGTGTGCGTTTGTGCGTGTGCGTTTGTGTGTGTTTGTGTGTGTGTTTGTGTGTGTGTGTTTGTGTGTGTGTGTTTGTGTGTGTGTTTGTGCGTGTGTGTTTGTGCGTGTGTGTTTGTGTTTGTGTGTGTGTTTGTGTGTGTGTTTGTGTGTGTGTTTGTGTGTGTGTGTGCGTTTGTGTGTGGTTGTGTGTGTTTGTGTGTGTGTGTGTTTGTGTGTGTTTGTGTGTGTGTGTGCGTTTGTGTGCGTTTGTGTGTGTGTTTGTGTGTGTGTTGTGTGTGTGTTTGTGTGTGTGTTTGTGTGTGTGTGTGTTTGCGTGTTTGTGTGTGTGTTTGTGTGTGTGTGTTTGTGTGTGTGTGTTTGTGTGTGTGTTTGTGTGTTCGCACGTGCGCGAGTGTGCCACTGTCTTCTTGCGCGGCTCTGCACGACCTGAATCTGGGCGACTGCCAAAACCCTTTCATGCTTTGCCAGGCCAGGCCAGCCTCGTCTGAATGTTAATAATGACCGTTCTGCAGCATTTCGGGAAGAGGGGGGTGGGGGGCAGAGGACACACTGCTTTGTTTAGGCCGCTATTCAGTGCTTTCTGTGCTGTGTTTTTTCTTAAGCGATGTAAACCCCCCCCTCCTCTTGATGCGTGGTCTAATCACCGTTGAACATGGCCTATAGGTTTATTACCGTGTGCGAGAGGGTATCTATTTAAATTAACCCGCATAATTGTATCGTGTGCAACAATGTGATAGGAGGCGTGGACGAGCCCTGACTCAGTCTATCTCGCGGCCGTGCTCGTGCACAGATAACGGACCCAGGGCAATATCATTTCCGTAAAAATGTTAATAATGAAAATCGCACTGTACGTTTCACTCATGGCGTTTACGAACGGCGCTGCGTTTGTGTGTGTGGTTGGTGCTTACTAACAGCACTTGCTAACAACACTTGCCCCAACGGTCTGTTAAGGCTATATGGGGGATCTTTGCCTGTTGTGGTCGGCAAATAACGTTTCCGGATTAATTTCCTGAATTGTTTTCTGTAAATTCCAGATTCTCACGGATGTAACATGAACACGCTCTTGTGATGAATGAGATTTTTACTTCGTAAACCTTCGTAGTTTTGTTTGTAGTTTTGCGACAGTTAAAGGCATTCTATGATGAGGAGTGGGACGCGTCCGAGAGAGCTCCACAGGGGAGATGCAGCAGCGGTGGAAACGGCTCGTGTTGCAGGTGCCGCATCGTTCGTGGCGGGAGGCCTTCATCCAGCAGTGGATTGCCCGTGGCTGAGGATGATGATGATGACGCACATTAAACTTTACATTTTGTTGTTGTCTCTTCTTCAACAGAACGATCACCAGTTTCACAATAACCACAACAACCACCACAACATCATCATCAAGCAGCAGGCCGAGGAGACCAGGCTGCAGTGCCTCCACGTCTCACGACAACAGCAGCAGCAGCAGGAGGAGGTGGAGGAGGTGGAGGAGGTGGAGGACATCCGCAGAGAGCAGCAGGGGCCAGGCGTGGGAGGTGTCGCTGCGGAAGAGCCGCTGAGCCGGGCGGTGGACAAACCGCAAGGTGGCTTCTCCCCGGCGGTGAGAGGGGGCGCCCCGGGGAGCGAGGCGGGCGCAGATGACGACTCGGCGGCATTCGGCGCCGTGAGGGCGGCATCGGCGACCGCCACCTTCCGGCCGAGCGCCGGCGCCGGTGGCGAGAGGAGCAGAACAGCGAGGTCCAGAAGAGCGAGCGGCGCGGCGCCAGGTGATGGTGGCAGGCAGCGGGCGATGGACGAATACTTCCAGCGAGAGTTTGGCTGCGTGCCGTCCGTGTCGCCCGCCGACCTGGGCGCGGCGGCGGCCGACCGCTGCTCGGCATTCGCCGGCGAGGACGGCGGCGCCGACGAGGAGGAGGAGGAGGGCGCCGCCTCCGAGGACAAGCTGGGCTCCATCGAGCTGAGCGCCGACATCATCAACAATGGCTTCCACAGCAAGGCCTACGGCGCCGTGGCCTCCGAGTCGACGGACGACTGCAGCACGCTCGATCCATCCGAGCTGCGCCTGGACGAGGACATCGGCGAGATGGAGGAGTTCGCCAGCCACTTCCGGCCCACCGCCCGGCGGCAAGGCAACAACAACAACAACGACGACGACGACGAGGAGGGGGAGGGGCTCGGGGGCTTCCTGGAGAACGACGAGGAGGAGTCGGGTTGCGTTCCGGCCGACCTGGCCGCCCTGGGAGTCGGGGACGACGTGGGGGATGTTGGGCTGGTGGAGCGGGGTGTCGTGTACGCTCCGGAGGATTTCTGCGTCTCCCCGTGCGCCTCCACGTTCTCGGGTTCCGTGTCGGCGGCAAGCCCGCTCTCCTCGCCGCTCTACCTGAGCCCTCGTTGCCCTGTCGGCTCGCTGGAGGACAACGCCTCAGTCGCGGACCAATCTGCGGATTCGTTTCTGTACGAGGACCGTCGCCCGGCGCGCGACTGCGGCTACGAGGAGTTCGAACGCAGCCTGGAGAACGTCCTGGAGGGCAAGCCGCTAGCGGGAGTCGGAGGGGACGTTGCTCCTCCGTGCCCCGAAGCGGAGATTCTCGCGTGCGGCCCGACGGCGATGGTGGAAGCCGTAGAGAATGCGACGGCGGCGTTGCCGTCAGAGACGAGTTGCCCAGAGGAAGGGGAGACCCCGGCCCGGTTGACCCCTCAAAGCACGAGCCCCTTGGCTGCGCTCGTGGAGTCGACCTTTGACCCCGTGGGGGCGGAGTCTCCCGAGCCGGGAGACCCGCGCGTGGTGGCCAAGAAGAAGAAGCGGCGGCAGCCGAGGGGCAAGAAAAGTAAGAAGCTCGCGGGGGCGAGCCGCCACGTCTCGCCATCTGCGGAAGCGGTCGAGTGCGAGGGAAGCGGCTCGCCCGTCGCCATCGATGCCAGGGGCTCGCCGAGAAGTTCACCAGCAGACGGAGTCGCTGCCGCCGCCGCTGTCGCCGCCGCCGCTGCCGCCGCCACCACGCCGGACGCAGTGGAAAGCGACGACGAGGAGTCGGCGTCCGCCGTCGTTTCCAACGCCGTCTCGCCGAGCGACGGCACGACGGGAGAGCCGCGACAAGCGGCATTCGCGAAGGAGGAGCGCTCGGTTTCTATTCCGACCGTGTTGCCTGGCGGTCCCCAAAAGCCTGCGGACAAAATCAAGAAGAGCTCAAAATCCAGACTGAGAAGTCTCAATGAGCGCAGGATTAAACTCGGCCACTTGAACCGCAAAAGCAAAATGCTCCGTGTGGAAGCGATGAAGCAGCTGCAGGTGGAGAGTGCTCTACCCGGGGCGAAGGATGCGGACGAAGCGTCATGCGGCTCTTCTCCACGCCAGCCCAGCGCGCTGTTCTCGCCGCTCTACACAAACGTGTCCAGTTTGACCGTGCAGGTGCCCGAGAAGAAGAGACGGGGGCGACCTAGGAAGGAGCTCTCATTCGGCGGCGGTGGCGGCGCATTGAAGTGTCGCGCTCGCGCCGAAGATGACGATGCCTTCGGCTGCACGGATGGGTTCGGCCGCGGTTGCGTTCGTATTTTCTCCGCGTCAGAAATCACAACCGAGAGCGACGAACTCCTCCCGGCCGATGGGACTTGGGGGCCTGGCGCCGTCCCCGGCGACGAGCCCCGACCGAGCACCAAGAGGCCGACCGATCGCAAGTTCCTCAAGAAGATCAACAAAATGAAAGGACTCAAGAGGGAGAGGATTCTCAGCCAGATCTTCTCCGGCTCGAAGGGCGGCCCGCACGGCGCTACCGATGTCAGCCGCGAGGCCGACCGACCGACGATCATCGCCGCCACCGCCCCCCCCAAGGTCAAGAAGAGGCAGCAGATTCACGTGAGCAAGAAGGGCACCATTTACGTCGGCAAGAAGAGGGGCAGGAAACCGAAGGCGCCGTCAGAGGCCCCGGGCACGGCCGCTGCCGCGCCGCAACCCAGGCCACCGCCGCCGCCGCAGTCATCATCCTCGTCGCATCCTCAGTCGTCGCCGTCAAGTTTCCACGCGTCGGCGTCGCCGTTCTCGCTCCCGTCGCCCGCGACGACGCAAGCGCCGGGCTTTAGCGGCGGCCTGGAGAGCCCGGCGAGCGACGCGGGGGGCTACCCGGCCGTGTCGCTCCTGCCTGGGCCCCGTCCGAGCCGCATCCTGCCGACCAAGGCCATGCTCAAGTTCTCCGGCGAGAGGCCCAATTTCTCGCCGCCGCTCCCCACGTCTCCATCGCACTGCTCCGAGATCTCCCTGCTCAAGGTAGCGCTCCTCATCCCCGGCAAACGGAACCCTCAGGGTTATGCGCAGGCCCCACCGGGTGTTAAGAACCGGCCGTTGTTATTTGACTTTACGTAGGTTGTCAATAGATAATGTGTAATGCGACAAATTGGCCAGAGCCATTTTCTCTCCGTCACTTTGTAAGCACGTTACGTGAAACCAATGTAGTGGATCGACTTTGTTGAGTAATTGCGAACAGAATCGGCGGTGGTGTTTTTTTTGTCTCGTAATTCGCACGTTAAATTCCCACTGTGGACGCAATTCGATGACCTTTCCCCATTTGGAGTCACAATTTGCTTAGTTTTTTTTTGCACGAATCGATGACGCTCTTGACCCGACCAAGTGTGAGGAGCGCAGTGCCCCACCGACCGCCTGTTGCTGCCACCCCCACCCCCCCCCTACCAGGAGGCGACGCCGTCTCCCATCAGCGAGTCGCACAGCGAGGAAACCATCCCCAGCGACAGCGGCATCGGCACAGACAACAACAGCGTGTCGGGGCGCGCCGACAAGCGGGACAGCCTCCGCACGGCGTCGGCCGCTGTCGTCGCGGCCGCCGTGACTGCGGTGGCCGCTCGCGGCACCGCTCGACGACCGGGCTCCTTCGTTTCTTCCGCGTCGCCCTCGGATGCCGTCGCCGGCCTGGCCCGTCCGTCGCCGCCGCCGCTCGGGGAGAGTCTGCGACGCCGGCGCAGGAGCGGCGCTTTCCGGCAGGACAAGCCGAAGAGGCCGAGGCAGCACAAGCGGCGCAAGAAAGGGCAGGACCCCGGCTTTCTGGCCGAGCTGGAGGAGCTGACGCGGCTGCTGGCGCGGTGCCGCATCGGCGGGCGCTTGCGCCGCCGTGACGCCGAGCCGCGCCACCGCCGCCTGCCCAGCATCTTCTGCGTGAACTTCCCGACGCCGCGTGCGCCGCCGCCGTCCCCGTGCTACTACGGTTCGGCGCCGGCGTTCCGCGTGGACAACGAGGCGAGGTCCAGGAAGCGGCGGCGCGGGAGGCCTCCCAAGGCGCCCGACAATGTCCCCGTGACGACGCACGGCGCCGGGAGCTACGGTTCCGTGCCCGGCGGCGTTTACTACGGCCCCTACGGCCTGCCGTACGGCTCCTTGGCCGTTCCGGCGGCAGCGGCCGGCGGGGTGAACCTGAGCTGCTGCTACGGTTCGTTCGGAACGTCGGCATACCCCGCGGCTCAGCCCCACGGCGCCGGCCGGGCGGCGCCACCGCTGCCGCCGCTCCCGCCGCTCCTGCCGCTCCCGCCGGCCGCACGCGACTCCGGGACCTCCCCCTTGCCGTCCAGAGTGGAGAAGCATTGGTGCCGCGAGTGGAAGACGCACCACCAGCAGCAGCAGCGGCAGCGGCAGCACAGGGCGGGGCACGCGCTGGCGCCCGATGGATGGCGCGCGCCGTTCCACTCGGTGGGGAGAACTCGCGCGATTCACCGTCGGGGCGATGACGTCGACACGAAGTTTAAGTGTGAGTGTGGCCGTAAGCATCGCGAGCGCGGGAAGGCCAAGCGGCGGCAGCGGCGGCAGCGGCGGCAACACTCGCTCGGTGCCCGCGTGCCGTCGGCCGAGCCGACGCTCCCGGGCAGGAGCCCGGCGCCCGTGGGAGGCGAGCCCGGGCCGGCGGCCGCGGGCGTCGGGTGGGAACGGAGCGAGAAGCGTCCGCCTTGGAACCGTGCGGACGCCGGGGCGTGCCGATCGGCGAGCGCGTCGGCACGGGCGAACCGGGCGGCCTCCTGCGACGGGGCCGGCGACGCCTCTGACCCGCGGCGCCGCTCGGAGAAGAGGAGGAAGTCCTCCGCCTCGTCCTCCTCCGCCTCGTCCTCCTCCCGCTCCTCGTCGTTGCGGGAGCGGACCTTCGCGCCGCCGGAAAGGACGGCGGCCGCGGTGGCGGCGGCCGGGCTCTTGGGGGACGCCAGGAGAGACCGGTCGCTCGCCGCCGCCGCGGTTGCGTTCCGGCAGGGAGAGCGGCCGAGGACGGCGGACGCGTCGCCCCGAGCAGGTTGGTGCGGAGCCCGGCGACGAGCCGGCCGGCCGGACGGCGCAGCGGCTTAGATCCTGGCTTGGGTTGGGGGGGGGGCGGTTGACTCGGCCCCTCATCTCCCCCCGGGGTCGATCAAAGGAAGTCGAGGGCGGTCGCCCCATGGTTAGATTCCGCCTCGCCACCCCCCTCGCCTCGGGGCTGTGAAGTGCTGGATAAGCACCGATACCCTCAATGCTCATTTGCGGAGGAAATCACCTCGATTCTCTAAATTGATTCAACGAAGGCACTCAGATCTGCCTCATGTTTCCCTTTTATGGTGGGTTTCTCTGCAGGATTCTTCTGTATTCTTCTCCATCGAATGCTGGTTGGATGTCATTCCTTCTACGCTGATTTGAGAGGTGATTGCGTTCCACACATTATCCGCTGAAGTTCTATGTTTGTATGTCGAACTTCTTTCGCATCGTACGTAGACAAACGTGCTCATCGGAGGTGCGGGGGTAGGATGCAGTGTGCACGAAGCAGACCTCCTCTTACTCACGACCCTATTGCCCGTGAACGTTATAATCCAAAGGAGCTGCTATTATTCATCGTATTATTCTGTCTATTTGCAATTATTCTCCGAATTTTCCCACGCATACCTTTAGTTAAGTCGAGGATAACCCCACGGAAAAAAATAAGATCTGCAATGTCTGGCCCGGCGGAAGCGCGTTTGCCGATTGTCGCGGAGGATCATGGTTCAAATCTGGCGGGCCTCCCCGGTTTGGGTGCAGCGACCGGCAAACACCGTGCGCTCGCCTGCTTCACGATCCCGTGGCGCCATTCGCCACAGAGGGGCCCGTCGCGTTGTTCAAGAGTGGCTCCGGCAAGTTGACTCATTGGGGATCGCACATACACGGCAAGATTGCCCACTGTGATAGCGCCGCGCTATAAGACTGGCACGGGATACCAAGCGTACTCGCGGACTGTTGTTGTTGTTTGTGGGAAGCAGCGCCGTGATTAGCACGCCGTGTGGGCAAGACATTTCTAGGAACTCGCGTAGAGAAGCGCGGGAGACTTTTCTGCGCACGCCACCTCCTTGTATTTTTTGGCGACTTGAGCAAGGTCCTCTCTCCGGTTCCCATCCTCTTTCAGTGAGGCTGAAGCTGAACCCTCACTGAGCCTTCCCCGGGTACAGATACAGAAAGAATGTTTTTATATTTTGTACAGGGAGTGATGGGGCCATGGTTAGCGCGCGACGCACTGAACCCCCCCCCCCCCCCCCCCCCCCCGGTCGGTTCGAGGTAAATTCCTGGTTAGAGAGAATACAAATCGCTGGCGAGTGTTCATCTCGCGTCTGAACTGGCCATGTCACTTCACCGACCCCCACTGACCAGCGTGGTGAAGTATAGCCAACCGGTAACCGGCAGGGCGTGCGGCGGTCTTCGTCTCGCAGAGAATTGGCAAAGGATCCGTAAATGCGATGATGATGATAATAATCTACTATCGCGTAACCATTACCCCCCAGCCCCCCATTATCACCAAACAACCGACACGACACACACACTACTTTACTCGGCAGCGTGGGGTGTATTTGGAGAGAGAGGCTCAATTTGATGATGAGAAACAGAAGACCCATTGGGACTGATGGGAGATGTGTCCGTAGCTGCCAACTGCGACACCCGTACGGATCAAAGGCGCGGGGGGGGGGGGGGGGGCGGACACTGGCAAAGGAAACAAAAGCTGAAGAGTGCGCAAAGAAGCGTGGAGAGAATTGAACGCTTGGGGAGAGAAGCACGCGGAGCGGAGGCCAAACACAAATCGGAGGCATCGCGGTGACCGTGGGTAGCGAGTAAAGCCCGGGCACAGACCGGCGGCGGAAGGGCACGCGTGTGTTTTACGTGTATGTTGAGCTTCTGTCGCACCCGACCGAGTCACACCGCGCTAATCGGAGGTGCGGGGACACGGCGGCCAAAAGAGAAAGCGCGTCGGAGAGGCCTGCCACCGCGGAGATGGAGCGGTGAAACAGATCCAATGCGCGTCGTCGTGACGGGGTTGCCACTAGAGGCTGTGACAGTCACGACGGGGCTAATACGGTAATCATCGAATCCTGAATCGAATCGCCGCTGCTCGGCCTCCCCATATCCCAGTGTACGCCGACCATCAGACCTCAGAAGCTAAGCAGAGTTGAGCCCTGAGAGTGCTTGGATGGGTGACCGGCATGCACGCCCGGTTGGCGTGGGTTCTGTTTACACGGGGGTCAGCAGAGGGCAGCGAGTTACAAACCCCCCAATTGTTGCACCTCACGGCCAGGTACGGTCAGACGACCCCCTCCCCACGCTCGACTCGCCCGGCCCTCATCCAGCAGTGGATCGAGCATATGCACGTACCGCTCTCCCCTGTTCCCCACCCTACCTCTCAATTCCTCCCCCCCCGCCCATTGTCCCCCCCACTCTCACCCATGACCCTGGGGCTATACCACAAAGCGTACGTCATGCGCCCTGTGTCACGCATGATGGATTGGCCCGCCGAGTTATGGGCAGGTAATTCGGGGTTTAATGTTTAACAGAGCCCGTGCCGGGGCGATTGATGAATGCTTTAACCGCGCTGCCCGGCGGAATCCGGGCTCGCGGCGTCCGGCCGAGTGTGGGTGCCCGGCAGCCCCCCACCCCCTCCTCTGGTGGCCGTGATTCGAGCGCTGGGAAAGAGCCGCGTGCGTCATGACGCGGCCAGAGTCTCGAGCGTGCGCGGAGTTGTCGATAGTGGCCGCAGTGGCCCCCCCCTCCACCACCACCACCGACGCTGATCGTCGCCGGCATCGGCACGCGTCGCGAGCGGCTCGCGTTGCCGCGTTGCCGCGTTGCCGAGCGCCGGGGAAAGTGCGGAGTGTGTGCGGCCTGTGCGCAGGAAGGCCAAGAGACAAACAACACGGTGCACTGCACAGCCCATTTAAGGAAAACACACTTGCAGCTCAGACACACAAAGATCCCTCCCCCCCCCGTAGCCTTAACAGGCTGTTGGGGCAAATGTTGTTAGCGAGCACCTGTGAAGGCCGGGAACGGCACACGGGGGGTGAGTGGCCAGCACCACGTTATGCCGCCTTGTCTCCCCATTGGAGATGTTTACACATCGCACCAGGTAGACATTTGAGGCTGAGCCGACCTAGTTGAAGCCCAAGACCGGTTCAGATAATCTTTGCTGGTGTTGGCCATGAGCTGGAATTTAACTCGGGTGGCCGGGTTTGTAATCACTACACTACCGCTCTGCACGCACACACACACACGCAGACGCATATACACACACACACGCAGACGCACGTGCACACAGACGCACGCACACACAGACGCATGCAGACGCATACACATTGAGACCTCCTATTTGATGCGGCCCCCGTGTTTATCATGTATTTATTTTCTCTCAGCCACACCCTACCCTAGGTGGCCCGAGATATGAGCATCCTCCTCCCTGCACACCTCACGACAGATGTAGGCGTAGGTCTATTCATTGGAATAAGTAAACAAATACATCTGAAGCAAGCTCGGGGGTTTTGCCTGTGCAGGGTCTCCCCGTTGTATTATAAATATTAAGCGTTTCCACTCCCGAGGTTATGAGGCTCCCACCCACGTGGCTTTCAACATCACTGAGGCAGGACGTGGCGGTCTCAGAAGGCCCCCCCCCCCACCCTGTGTCTATATTAAGCTCGGTAAGCTCGTGATTCCAAAGGTATTCCTCTGATCTACACTCGAGCTACCGCGTCCACTTGCACTCCGACACTCTCCGGGCGAGATTCCAACCGCGGCAGGGGGACAAGGGATGGACAGTATCACGACGGGCCCCCAAAGCGCCGTATTAAACTCTGAACTATTACCGACCTCGCCTGGTGTGTACAGGAAGTCGTGGGCTTGATCCCAACCTTGACGCCTGCTGTATATTTGGAGTGTACATGTTCTCTCCTTGGTCGCGTGGATTTGTCTCCGGGTCCTCTGGGTTTTCCCTCCACGTTGAGAATCGACGTGCGTCTGGGGAGTATTTGGCTGCTCTCAGTTTCCACGGGACGTTAATCCACTTCGTTGAGCTCTCATTTGTGGCCATGTCGCTTCGGAAAAAGAGCTACATAGCTGAGTGGGCCTTACCTGGTGAAATAAAAATAGTAAAATAAATAAGAGGGCCACCCCCCCACAATGCCATTCGCCAGGGAGTCTGACCCAGTGATGGTGAAGCGACGATAACATGTCCCAAGTTCTGGACTCGGAGTGGAACCAGGAGGTGGTGGCTCTCCCAGCACCACGCTGGCAGCTGCTGCTGCTGCTCCTGTTCTCAGCGGTGGAGGTTACGGGTCCCCCTCGCCACCCTCTCCACCGCATGAGCCTGCCATGAGCGGCGTGGCGGGAGCCATGGAAGCCCCACCACCAACAGAGCTCGGCAAGGAGCGGGGAGAGCGGCTCTGATCCGTCAGCGGGTTGACAACGGCCGTGCGCAATTATTAGCGTGAATATAAATAATTAAATAATTCGCACAAAGACAACATCGTCTCCGCCACCCGCGGGATATCGACGTCGCCGTGTCGTGGACCCGGAGGCGCTGCCCCTCGCGGCACGACGCCCCGTCCGGTCGGCCGGCGGGGCGCAGCGCGGGCGACGGCCGCCGCTTCGATTCGCGCCGGGGCCGCGCCGGGGCCATCGGCCACTGGGCTGGCAGCGCCGATCGTCTCTGTCATGGGCGGGGTGGGGGGGCGGAGGGGATGGAGTCGTCGTCGTCGTCATCGCACGCGGCCGGCAATGATGGGAAGCGAGGGTGATGAAGGCTGCGCGGCGCCGTCACGCAAATTGTCTGAATGAGCGGGGAGTGTAGGTCGCGGAGTGGGAGGGGGTGGTCGCTAAACAAAGACAAAGATGCCCCGTGTAGCCTTGACAGGCTGTGGGCGCAAGCGCTGTTAGCGAGAGGCACCTACGGAGGCCGGCACGGCGCACAAGGAGGGGGCGGATGGCTAAAACCACGATGGGTCACCTTTGTCTCCAGAGTGGCAATGTTTATACACCGGGTACTCATTTGAGGCTGAGTCGACCTAGGTCGATGTACAGACACGCTCCCACACAGAGCAGTGGTGGCAGATAGGGGTGGAGGGGGTGAAGCGTTTTGGGCAAGCGTCCCCCTGTTTGAACCCCAAACATCGGTATTTTATGGATGTTTTAGCAAACAATACATGGAATGTTTGTGTATGTATATTTTGTGATTGTAGGGCCCTTTTAAAAAGCATGATATTTAGAGACTGAAAATGTCTGGATCTGGTTCTGCCTCTGACAACACACACGGATACTCTCCGTAAACGCAGAATCACAATATTCATTCATCCTGGAGAAATCCGATGCGCTCAGCGCAGGTCTTGGAGGCCGCGTTTGGGAGCTGTGCTCGCCGCTCGTTTCAGACGTTCACGGTTCGAATCCAGCGGCCGCCCTGGTTATTGCTGTGGGTGCAGTAACAACAGTAAAACCCCTGGATATCAGCTTCATAGCTTATCGGATTCCTCCAGTGTGAATAAAGATTCTGATTCTGAACGAGACTGCACACCCTCTGCTGCTTCACACAGCGGCCGTGAAAGATCCCCTCAAGATTCAAATTGGCTACATTTTGAATATTACCAAGTAAATTACTCCTTTGGGATTATATCTCATTGGTAATCATCGCCACCTACTCGCAGACTAATGCCCCGGGTCACCTTTGCGAAAGACACGACATCCTGTTCTCACCCGGTTCAATGAAATCAACTAGAAACCGCTCGATGTGGAAGATGGTAGAAAGCGTTGTTGTGGCTGCAGCATCGGCGGCTTTTTCCACAATGCCGCCTTGACTCTGACCGCCGACATCGACTGCTGTGTCAAGCGATGTTAGCGAGCGCCTATTAAGGCGGGCACGGCACCCGAGGGGTGAAGTCACCGACAGCACCGCGCCCACCCACCTTTGCCACGGTAGTGCTGATGGTTCCAGGCCTCACGAGCTATTTCTATTCGCGGAGTCGAGCCGCTGGTCTGTCCGTGTTTGATGAAGGCAGGGAATGTACACGTACAGTACAACGAAGGATGTCCCTGCACTGTCCTCCGCACAGCTGTGCAGAAAGCCTATAAGGCCTGTTATGCAGGACGGTCGCGGATCCGAAGCGACATTTCCAGGCTCGGCCCTGCTTGGCTTCCGAGCTCTGACGAGACCGGCCGTTTTGCAGCCGGCATTTGCCGATTAAGTTTAAGGTTCTTTGAATACAGTGTGTGAAAAATACTTCTCCATTTGGTCGTGAAGCGGTGATAAAAGTGCTTCCTGAATTGGGCCCTGTTTTGCGATGCAATATCTCTTGCGGGAGGGGAGTTTTGGGAAACGCGATAAGAAAAGTGCCGGTCGTGACGGAGAGGGGAGGGACTGAAAGCCTTGCTCCCTTGCTCCCGAGGCTCCCGTCACATGGAGAGCGCCGCGATTTTTTATTTTCAATCGCACGTCCGCAAATATGTATTTCCATGAATAAATCGCTAACGAAGTAGACCGCTCGCATGCTTGAGTTAACGACAATAATACAATGAAACCAAACGGCTCGACCTTGCTTTTCTGAGGCCGCAGCGAACCTTTCCGAGATGACTTCTTAATCCTTTGCGGGCACCCGCTTAGCAGCCGAAAGCAAGCGTGTTGCATCACCTCGCACACGCTCGCCTCCTTTCGCCACACAGTTGCACAAACCGTGGCAAGTTGCCTGCTTTTACCGAGCTGCCTCCGCCCGTTATAGACTTTGGCTGCAACGTGACATCAGGAAAAAGTGGCACCTGAGCCCAAGGATTATCTTGCGTCGAGCCTCGGTTACCCGCTGCTTCTTTAAAGGTCACGTGTGACCTTCTAAGCGGTTCAAGTCCAGCTGAAGGTCCAGCTCGGCGACAGGGCTCCAAGTCATAGGATTTTGAGTTTGGAACCGCCCCTCCCCAGCCAAAGTAATTGTGGCAAATTCATTATTTTCTCTGAGGAGGTTTTTTGCGCTTGTACCTGCTGTGCAGCTCTCTACCGATGTGTTTTTTTCGGTTGTGTTGCTAGGAACGGTGTCCCGACTTTTTCCTCCACGTGCTGCAAGCTTCTTTGGGAAATTAACTGAATTTTTCAACCCTGAAACGCATTTTGAAGTTGATCAAATAAGTACCTCTTTGCAAAAAGCCACGATAACCTGACCGTCTCCTGACATAGGAATGTGGATTTTTTTTTACCACTGGTTCAGGACCACTGACAGAGATAGTTGCTGCACCCACGCTTTGCTATAGCAGAGAAATACCCTGAGTGTTTGAATAGTTGAATACAAGCTGGTATCGGCCCATCCTGTGAATGTTTCGAAGTTATGAATTTAGCAAAACTGTCCTTGCATGAGTGACCTGAAATCTCGTCAAGGCTTCGCCTTCCACCACCAATTTTGGTCACGGTTTTTTATTTATTTACGTGGGTCAAAGGTCGTATGTCATACATCTACACATACAACCGTTTCGTCAACCCACTGAAAAATTATAGCCTCCCCATGCTGTGTGGGTCATCATAATTATGGTTATTTAATCACACCTCACCAACCTCGTCAGTGCTGGTTGCTAGAAGAGCAGCATAGATATACAGTACAACAATATATTTTTCTGCACCGCCCTCTGCTGCCCGCAACCTGCCTATGACAAGCTGGCGTGCATGGTGGTCACTCATCCGTGCATTTTGCAGGCTCAATCCTTCTTATCTTATCAGATCTGATCGGATTGGGTGCATTCTGGGTGACTTGCTCACAGGCGAAGTTTCTCAGCGTCGATGATTGTGCACGCCCCGGGAGGGTGAGTGTGCTGCAAGTCCCGCGTCGCTCAGTGCCATCGCGTTCTCTCCTCTCCCTCTGCGCCGGCAGATGACCGCGCGAGACCGGAGGCGGCGCACCGGGCAAAGTGGATTGACGACGCAAGCGGCCAAACCTGGCGACCCGGCAAATTCGACCGCCCGGCCCTAACCCTGACCCGGCCGCACGGCCTCGGCCTCGGCCTCGGTCACATCGGCCAGACCCAGCTCCCCATCCACGGGGCGCACCGGCGAGGCCACAGGGGCCGCGGGCGGCCGCCGAAGGCCCACGAAGACGTCTCCCCGGCGGCCGCGGCGGCCACGGCGGCCACGGCGGTGGCAGCGCCCAGGGACGAAGATCCGACGTCCGTGGCATCCGCCTCGAGGGGACGTCTCCCCCCTGCAGGGGACACGGACGACTCTGAAGGGACGAGCGGCATTTCGGACTCGATCGAGCGCGTGGTGCGGAGGGCGGTGCTGCAGTGCCGCTCCCTGCCGCCCTACCGAGGGGAGCCTGCGCCCGATAACGAGCGGGCCGGGAGGAAGCGAAAAGTCGCGGCCGCGGTCCACAGCCACCAAGGTGGGTGGCGCCGATACAGCTCCGCAATTGTGCAGACTCACGAAGATGTTGGCTGGTGTTAAAGTGCATTGAGTCATTCCCTAGGAATACTTTTTTTTTATTCTGCAATGCAGATTTGTTTTAATTATGGCAGTTTAAATATTGCGCAGTAGGGAAACACTTTTACAGTGTGTGTGTATTTTTTTCCTTTGAGAGGAAACTATGATTTTGATTAATGTACGTTTTATGATAAGGATGTTCTCCCGATTTCAAAATGATTTAGAAAAAATCTGAAAATCAGGCCCAGATTATGAAATGTTTTTGTTAAGTGTCTTCTTAATTCTTATCCCCGGATCTGCCCATCGACGTTTACCTGCGCCATGCGGAGTGAGCGGCATATTGTGGCCATCGTTTGGGCCCTGCACAGGGGGGGGGGGGGGGGGCGTTTGTGCCGTAGTCGCCTCCCCACTGCTTTCGTGAGCGCGAGTTCGATGCCGGGATCTCGGCCGCCGAGGTCACGGCGTTGATTGCGCTTGTGCTCGTGACCGAAGGCCGCGTGAGACGTCGTCATCGCCATGGCATTGTCGCAGAGAGTGACGTCAGATAAGCACGGTTGTATGTGTGTATATTATAATCGGAGGTGCGGGGAAGGACAACAACCTAAACACAAATAGCAGTTCTGAAGAAATTAGTTTTCAATCTAGATTATTTCAAAGTGCATAGCTCCAGTGGCTTCATAATATCGGAAGGAAGAGCGTTCCAGACGGCCACAAAAGGACATCTGAAAGCACGCGATTCAGTGACAGTCTTTGTTTGATGGCTACATACAGTACGAAAGAAGTTCAATACTTTCTCTACGTCACGTTGGAACTTCCTGCCAAAAGTGGAAAACGACCTGATGTTAAATTGCTTCTCTTACATGTGGAACTTCACGTTTATAATTGCTAAAATGATCAAATATAGTGCATAAACAATGAAAGTTTTTGAAATATAATACATATTGAAATACGAAATAGTATCCAATATTGGTCATAAATATCTAAAAATCCAATGACGGATTTCCCTCGCTTTAGGAGGTCGATGCATTCCAAACAAGGTGCACAAAGTGAAACCCCACGAGACAGCTGCTTGCCGAGTAGCGCACACAGCACACACACACGCAATGTTGTCCCACGTCCGACCACATAGTCGCGTATGAGTGAATTCATACCGCATAGAGTTAATTTGGGGTATTAATGGGTTAGCGCCATGTACGTGAAATTGCACAAACCGACCTCGCGTAGAGCGAAGGAAACCAGTATCTGGAAAAATGTCAATCAAAACTATTTTTGTGTATGAGGAGCGGTGGTGCGGTGGTGAGCACACTTTTCTCTGAACCCCGCGGCTTGAGTTCTATTCCCATCCAGGGCCAATTATCAGTGGCGATTGATCGCTGAACTGGCCATGGGCCAACTCCGTCTTCACCAGCCTGCGCTGGTCAAGTATGGTCATAGATTAGCACGGCTGGCCACGTATCTATTATGCGAACAAGTTCACATACATAAATATAGAGATCCCCCATGGCCAAAGGGTGTTGTCAGGGGTGGGGGGGGCCTTCCTGGTAAACATGGGCAAACGTTGGTTCAACCGTTCCAACCCCATGCTGACCGATGGCCGAGTGTTGCCTGTTTATTGGGTTCATCCAGCCGTGGGAGGACAAAGGGCTAATAATGTGGCGCGTGTTTTTGTTTTTGTTTCCATTTCAGGAAGGACTGCGATTCTGCATCCTCATCCGTGTGAGAGAACGGACCCAAAGTCGCACTTACCGTTCAAACGGAGGGAGGACAAACTTAGACTGGTCACGCAGGAGCACTGACCGGGGGAAGGTTTCGAGGCCTCCTGGCCTTGCGCGGTGGATTTCGTGAGAAGTGAAACGGAAACGAGCACTTGATGACGTGGGAGCGACTCCTGCCCAGGATTTGCGCGGATCCCATTCCCTGTTGTCCTCGGGCGCGTCGCCACCGTCCCTGCGGAACTACAAATGCAGCGGCTTGCATTGTGGCCCTCTGTTCGGTCTGCGCAGATGGTGAAGGGTGCGGGGGGGGGGGGGTCACGACCACGCAAACAGAAACCACGACGACGACGACCACAGCATCGGCACTGTGGGTGCTGGTGCCACTCGCCCACCGTTTGCTGATCAATGCACTTGGAGGATCTAGGAAGAGCAGCAGAGCACGGGGGAGTTTCAAACGTGTGAAGAAGGCTGCAGAGCGAGCGACGGCTCCCAGCTGTTGGACTGGAAAACACACGCTGATGGCCACCTTACGGCACCATTACAAAGGCAGCATCATCATCATCATCAATCGCCATCAGTGCCAGCAAGACGCTCATATAAGTGTTTTGCACCCGTACCCTGTGGAAGTAGCGATGTGAAGACGGACTGAGCGACGGACCGCGAGCGGACAGTGGCGTCTGCCGCCCTCCACTCGCTATGGAGGTTGTCTGAGGATGGGGGCATAAAAGGTCCAGTCTTGCCTTAGTGACGCGTATTTTATAATTGTTCATAATTGTTCAATTGTTTATAATTGTTTAACGCTGTCCACGCAGATCTTGGTGGAGAGAGCGAACGTCAACGGACGCAACGCGAGATTTAAAACGGCAGCGGGTTTCTTTTTTTAAACGAACGTTGGCAGCTTTTTACGTATTACATAAAAATAAAGAATATATTTTGAATCTGATTTAACGAATTGCGTGGAAACCATGGACAAGTGAGTAACTTATACTGTGGTCGTGCATCTGTAGCATTTGTCACGAGTAAGGTCCTGAGTTCCGTGTAGGTGCGCGAGGTTTTTTTGTTCGATACATTTTCGTAAGCGACATTTTTCGCCGGCCAAGAAAAATCGAGCGGTTCCAAACTCGGCTGATTATCGCTCTACTTGCACTGAATTTTGTTCACTCTGTTTTTTTTTATTTTGCATTAATAAAATGTTGACCTTTTTAAACTCGCCAAATGTATTTCTAATTTGCCGAGTTTAAGCCGAAACCAAAAACAGTCCAATCGCTACATCTGTGGCTTCATATCGGAGTGCAGGGTGTTGGGATTCATTGCTCACTACCGTGGTAGAGAATGTAGCAACGTCATCTTTTCTACTCACTCTTCATTGTGAATCTGTGACGCGCAGTAAGTAAGCCATTGGTGTTCATCATAAAAGTACGTGATCTCTTCTCGAGATTCTATAAGAAACTGTTTGAATCCCAATATTATCCTGGACACGAGATGTTCCATCTCAGCGCATTTTTCCAGTGAAATATTTCGATGAATCGAATAACTTGCTGGTATTTTAAGGTATGTACAAGCAAGTAGACAGTGGCTGCTCTGTGGGAAGACTCAAGCCACCCATAGGAATGTGGAATTTCCAGCACTGCCTTGGGGGCTGTAAACAGGAGCTGAGCACAAATGCCTCGATTATGATTTTCGCAGGAAAATGGAAAGTGGGTTTTGAGAAGAGAGCCATCAATCAAGTCGGGTTTGAGATGCATACAAAATGAATAAAATGAGTTTTTAATAATTTAAATGTCAACTAATGAAACGTGTAATGCCACTGATAAGCAATGTGACAAATGGCATTTAAGCATCTTCAAGCATTAAGAATGTTTGTGTAAATCAAACCACTTGGATTCAGCCAGTTATGTTGATCTTGCCGCGATGGCATTCACGGGGAACAGCACTACCACGACCGACGGGCAAGGTATCGCGACAGACGCGTTGCGTCGCCTCATTGTGCCACTGCGGTTGCCACCTCTACGGTACAAAAGCCGGGACCGGGTCGTGGGAAGAGCGGAAACGCTGCCCGCTTGTCACGAGTGGCGTGGTAGCATCATCATGATCATTACTCTTGCTCGGAAGGACTCGCAGATTTCCCAGGACAGCCGCTACCTCCGCAAAAAGTGGGATGTCCCGGAAAAGCCAAGGACGATGTGAGAACGCGCAACGCAAGAGCTCTCAGAGTTGCGTCGGTGAACCCGGAGAACGTCCGTCCGACAGTCGCGCTCGCAGACCGCCGTGATGGCGCGAAGCGGAACGTTGTCGTGATCGTGGGGTCGGTCGCGAGGCTCCGTGCGGTCACCATCGGCGGCACGAGACTCGCCGCGCTCCGTTGCCGGGCCCCGCGCCCCGCTCCGTCTCCCCTTGCCGCTCCCAGCTGTTCGCCCTTGTTGAGGCCCTTTCCAATCGGCTAATGCGCAAGTCTGTGCCAAGACAGACGTTGTTTCATTCGAATAGTCTCAGGACCCGTGAGTAGTGTCTTGAGCACTGCTAAGGCACCTACGATTAGCACGGTTGGCTACGTTCGGTGCAAAAGAAGTTCAACATCCAAGCTGCCATTCTGGGAAGCGATGTCCCTGCTCTAGGTGCCACTGTACAATACATGTATTGAAGGAAATACAAATACTGAAGCGGAACGTCCGTATGGCTCACAGGTCCCGCCGCTGACTGAGAGCCTGCATCGCGGCCGGGTCACGCGACGTGCGAGCGGTGAACCGGGTTCGCAGGCGTGGCGAGTGAGACATGGCCTCGGTTGCAATCGCCAAATGATGGCACGAAAAAAAACCCACCTTAGTATCATGTGTTGAAGACTATCACTGTACAAGGTAGCAGCAGATACCCAGCACTACAATAACAAGTGCAAAATGAAAACTGAAGACGCTTGAAAATTGTGAAATAAACACAAAGCCAGAATTAGTTACACGTTGAATGCACAGAATTGTATAGATTAGTTTCAAGACGAGCTCTAAACATATCGACAGACCAAGTAGCACTTAACTAGACTCAATTCCCGCTCTGAGAATGAAAAAGATCGGTTTCGCTCTCATCATTCATCAAACAAATCTTGTCGCGGTGTGGGAAGGTGCGGGAAGGCGTAGGAAGGCGTGGAAGCACGTGGGAAGGTGCCACCGCGACTGTGTGAATGATGTAAATGCCACTTGGAAGGATATTTCGGAAGTCCTGTGAATAATTCTCTTCTTCTTGTTTCTTTCGGTAAAGTCACGTAGAAGGGAAGTAATAAAATAATAAAAATAAAACATAATAAAACAATTCTCACGACGTTTCGGCTACAACGCAAGCAGCCGTCTTCAGGTGAAGAATGAGACACTACCAAACTAGGAGCTTATATATAAGCTGCATTGGGGGTTGAAGAGCGCCTTAACAAAAAGAATGTGCATGTGAAGAGGAATTTAGCATATTCATGGAAAATGCGTAGGCGTTGGGCGGGGGGGTGTCAAAGTCATATTATGCCCATGCATTATGCAGGATCAGCAGCAACCAAGGGGGGTGCAGGGATTAGCAGTAACAAAGGAAAGGAATGTTAATGATATGTAGCTGCAGTTACTCAACAACCACGTAGAAAACTAAAGTATAAACTACATAAAAAACTAAAGTATAAACTGCATCGCACCATCAGTATACTTACTATACTCTATAATAAGCTGAGTTACTAACAGCAAGTAATACATTACAATTCTACCTCGTAAAAATTCTATAATATGCTTCCATCTAAACCTTATTCTCTTACATCACACGAGCATATACCGTACTATATACTGCCATAGATAAACCCAACATTAAATTATATACTGTATTGCTGTAAACCTCTCGCGCACGCACACTAACGAGATGTGCGCTGCTCTCTGAGATGTCCGTCTGGTTTTATCGTCTGGATTCGCCCGCCTCGAACAGAGAGACCTTCCCTGCTAATCCGTCAAAGCACTCAGGTTCCCTAGAACCGCCTGACGTTTATCTTGCCGTGAAATTGTAGTTCATTTGAAAAAAATCGACCGAAGTCAAACAACAACAAATAACAGCGGCGATTAAAATCTTCAAGGGAAATAAAGGCGCGGTCATCACTTGCCCTCTGCAACCAAATACCACGCGTCAACACCGGAGATGGCTCCGCTGGGGCGGGAGTGTTGCGCTGTGTGGTGGGAGTGTTGTGGTGTCCGGTGGGAGTGTTGTGCTGTCCGGAGCGAGTGTTGTGGTGTCCGGAGCGAGTGCTGTGCTGTGGCAGTCGCTCCAAGGAATCGTTTGACGGCCGTGAAATTTGCCAACTCCAAGACGTGATGAAGGGCTCAGGAGCTTTAACGAAGCCGCCAACCATGAC
The DNA here is from genome assembly GCF_015708825.2 of Lethenteron reissneri. NCBI lineage: Eukaryota > Metazoa > Chordata > Hyperoartia > Petromyzontiformes > Petromyzontidae > Lethenteron > Lethenteron reissneri. Next base: position 829,984 of record NC_083828.1, on the reverse strand, counting down.
CCGACCCAGTCCGCTGGATCGCCGCTCTCCTCCACCCCCTCCCCGATTGCCCCTTGCCCACTGCAGCCAGACCAACCCCCCCTCCCCAGGCACCCACCACGCACACAGCCCCCCCTCTCTCGCTTGCAGCAGACGCGCGCCTCTCTTCGTCTGTGGGACCCTTTGGACAAAAACACGGCAGGAGCCACCGGTGCATGCAGTCGCGTCTCTAGCCCCACGTCCACCCAACCACCATCCAAGTCGTAGCGATGTATTCGGTTTACCCCCGAGACGGGCTCACGAGAGCTCCCTCTCGTCGAGGCACGTCTGCCAGCCGTGGCGTGAATTCGATATTGAGGGGGCTGCACAATTTCACCGTTACTTGTCCGTCAAATTCACTTCCGTTCGTTGTTTGTACGGCAACTCGACTGAGCTCGCCTGAACGCCGAGTCCGTGGCACGCGCAGCGGGCGGCCCTCGCTGCGTCGTGGCGCTGCTGCTGCTGCTGCGTGGTGGCGCTGTGTGGTGGCGCTGTGTGCTGGCGCTGTGGTGACGCTGTGGTGGCGCTGTGTGGTGGCGCGTCTCCCCTTCGGACGGGCGGCGGCGGTGCCGTTGACGGCGGCGGCTTCGCCCTCCGGCCCGCGTGAGACCCCCGCGGCGGTCCCAAGTGTCGGCGTGCCGGGCTGCTCCGGCGTCGCGACAAGCGCTTGCGGTCGCCCTGCAAACGAAGTGAATCTCGCGGCGCTCGCGACGGCGTGCGAGGCAACCCTACGGTTCTAATGGCGGTGGAAGGTTCACCACACGCGGGGGGGTGAAGGCGCCCTGGAGGGTTTTGTTTGTCAAGGATGTCACTGTGCTCGCGATCCCACGCGGTGTCAAGTCGCTGCAGAAGGGACGGCTGCATCGATCGTGGCGCGATGCCTCTTCCACGACCCGAGTCAATGTTCGTAATCACGGGGTTTGGGTCAGATCGCGTGAGTGTAAATGTGTCGTAACCCTCCACCACCCGACACAGCCAGTAAGGGTTGTCACGTAAACAAAACGCGCCAATTAGTTTACTACTTCAGCCCAATATTATCGGGCCATTTGCCTAGAATTGGTCGTTTCGCCCGATGATGCTGGTTGATGTAATTACCAGCGAAACGTCGCGGTACTCAAATGATGAAGTTGTGGATTTGCTCTCCAACACAGCGGTGGGCTGGAGTAGTCACTAGTTGGCGCGTTTAGTTTACGTGACAAACCTTGCTGCCTGTGTCGGGTCGTGGAGGGTTGCGACACATTTATACTCACGCGATCTAACCCCAGAACCTTTATTATACATAAAGCCGACTACGTGTTACATAATCAATATACGTAGTTTTAAAACTACGTGGTGAAAGTCGCGGCACCTCGTGTCTGTGGGGGTCACGCCGACCCATGATGCATTAGGCGCGAGACACTCCGCGACTTTGCAGGTCGTGCGAGCGGCGTGCTCGCGTGCTGGACATCGCAGCAGCAGGGGAGGGCCCGGGTTGTTTTAAAACGGAGCTGTCGGGGGCTGAGCTCCAGAAGATGTAATTCTACGGGGCGGAGAGGGGATGAGGGGACGGATGTTTGGAACTTTTGGCGGCTGCCGAGGTTGCGTGGCGGTGGCGGTGCCGGTGCCGGTGGTTGGGTGGGTGGAGAGAATCTTACACAAATATTACAGGACAAATTGAGCCCCCAGTGCAGGTCATATAAAGCGGCTCTTGTCAGGGAATTACAATGGGAAGGTGTCGCGCCAGTGTCTTATCGTGGGCTCGGCAGCGGCAGCGGCAGAACTTCTGTGCGATCTGGCGTCACCGAGGGCGGCTTTCACTCGCGTCGCTTTGTCGTGGCGGCCACTTTACTGTCAGAAGGTCGCGCGTGCGTTTTCACGGCGAGCGGCAAGCCGTAGGAAGGACTCAGACGAGAGGATGTGGAAACACAAAGCTGAATGTCGATTCCCGCGTCAGTCGTGCGCGTTGTGGCCCTGAGCAGTACACGAGCCGAGAGCCCCAGCCCCTCGTGGTCAAGCGCGCCGTGACCCGCGCCGTGACCCGCGTCGTGACCCGCGCCGTGACCCGCGTCGTGCAGCGTGTGTGTGGGGTGTGTGTGTGTGGGGTGTGTGTGTGTGGGGTGTGTGTGTGTGGGGTGTGTGTGTGTGGGGTGTGTGTGTGTGGGGTGTGTGTGTGTGTGCGTGTGCGGCGCAGGCAGCGGTGGCAGCACGGGCCACGGTCTATCGTCGTGTTTACAGAAGAAGAAGACTGTTGACTAAACTTTACACTTCTTTGTACGCGATCCCGTCCTGCTATTTCCGTGGTTTGTATATAAACAAATACAATAAAGAATTGACGTGCGCGTGGGAACTGCTGCGCTCTAGTGCTGGGCGAAGGTTCCCCACCGACGTGTTGCCAACATGGACCGACTCACTCCGGTGAACTCGCTCACCGGAGTGTGGCCGTCGTCTCCTTATCGCCCCTCGCTCGCTGCCTGCGCCCGGGGACCCGGTCTCGTCTCATCATCCTTGAACACTGTGATCATCATCAACCACCACCACCACCACACTGCAAGTCACAACAACACACACCCAATCAACTTACCCACTCACCCATCCATCCATTCATTCACCCACCCAACCACACAAAACACAACTACAAAGACCCCCCGTATAGCCTGAACAGACTGTTGGGGCGAGTCCTGTTAGAGAACACCTATTATACATACGGCACACGAGGGGTGGGTGGCTATCACCACGCTCGGCCGCCTTTGTCTCCCCAGTGGCGATGTTTATACACTGCACCATGTATTAATTTGAGACTGAGTCGAACAAGGTGAGGCCAAGAACCGGTTCATACAATTGTCACTGGTGATGGCCGTGAGCGAGAATCGAACTTAGTTTGCCGGGTTCGTAGCGCAGCGTGCTAACCGCTACACTACCGCTCCTCAACCACACACCGACCCACTCACACACCGACCCACTCACACACCCACTCAGTCACTCACTCACTCACACACTCACTCACACTCACTCACTCAGTCACTCACTCGCACAATCACTCACACACCCACTCAGTCACTCAGTCACTCACTCACACACTTACTCACACTCACCCACTCAGTCACTCAGTCACTCACTCACACACTCACTCACACTCACTCACTCAGTCACTCACACTCACTCACTCAGTCACTCACACACTCACACACTCACTCAGTCACTCAGTCACTCACTCACTCACACACCCACTCACTCAGTCACTCACTCACACACTCACTCACACACCCACTCAGTCACTCAGTCACTCACTCACACACTCACTCACACTCACCCACTCAGTCACTCAGTCACTCACTCACACACTCACTCACACTCACTCACTCAGTCACTCACACTCACTCACTCAGTCACTCACACACTCACACACTCACTCAGTCACTCAGTCACTCACTCACTCACACACCCACTCACTCAGTCACTCACTCACACACTCACTCACACACCCACTCAGTCACTCAGTCACTCACTCACACACTCACTCACTCACACTCACCCACTCAGTCACTCACTCACTCAGTCACTCACTCAGTCACTCACACACCCACTCACTCACACATCCACTCAGTCATTCACCGAACCCACTCACTCGCCCACTCACTCACCACACTGCCGGACACAAGGCTCCTCTGTCGCCTTCTTCGCTTGCACCGCTCAACTTTGTAATTCCCTCCGTCCATCGTCTCTTCTCCCGAGTTCGGACAACCTCGCTCGCTGAAGGCGCGCGGTGCACCCTGGGTCTGTCGCACCTTGAGGCGGGGCTCGCAGGGCCAGCTCAGACGTCGCCCTCCGCTCATGATGATGATGGCCACGGCCACGAGTGGAACTCGGATCGCCGTCGTCATGTCGCGGTGCACGAAACCACTGCGCCACCGCTCCCCAATGGCGAATGCACGCGACCCTGAACCCCGAATCAATGTTACAATTCATAACTATGACAACACCACTCTCTAGAAAGGAAACGTATATAACAAGGCAACGTTTCGGGCAATGGTCCTTCTTCATAGCGCGTAAATAGACGAAAGAGGTTAAGTTCGTTTTCCGAAACGTTGCCTATTGTTTACGTTTCCTTTAAAGTGTTATTGACGATTGCGTGGAATGGTTATTCGCTGGTGTTTGCGCACCACTGCCAACGCAGCAGCAGCAGAAGCAGCACAATCCGTGCCATCGTCGTGAAGCTGGCATACCTCGCTGCTCCTTGTTGGCACGCGACTGCAGCATGCAATTATGTTACAATAATTTGATCTCTTGCAGTACAAATACATGTCTACAAATAAATACACGAAGAAATATGCCCGTAATTTCAGTGGCGCTTGTTTTAATGCCAGCCCTTCAAAAGTGAAGTCTGCGTTCACGTCTGGCTGGGTGTTTCCCCCCTTCAGGGGAAATGGTAATTAACGTCTCTGCTGCCATTATTGTTTCAATATTTGCGTGTTTTTTTTGGGACTAAATTACTAAACGCGCCCAATGTTGTCTCCTCAGCAGCAACGCGGCCCCGCGTGAGGCCGCGTGAGGCCCCACGTGAGGGGAGCTCCGACTCTCAGCGGACGCACCGACAACCTTCACACCAAGACGAGTGATGATGGCCTCTCTGTGGCGTTGCTTAATCGCCGTGGCACCTTGCATCGCATCTCTCAAAACATTCGCACTGCCCCTGTGCACCTAGCCTGTGAGTGGGCACGAGTCTTGCCAGTCGGTGGCGAGATGGCCACTACCTCGCCTGGTCGGCGTCCGTGCATTCTCGTTGGTCTCGAGGGATGCTGCGGTGGTGTCGCGGTCAGCGCGCTGAACTTGCAATTCAGATGTCGCCCGATCGATGCCATCTCGCGGCACGGCATTTGAAGCGACGGTGCAGATATCTTGAATCCACTCCACCAGCGCCTCTGCGCACCCCCCGCGGTGTGAATCGGTTCACCACAGTCAATCTCCGGGTCGCGTGCGGTGGCGCAAAGCGTGGGGACGTCCACCCCCCCCCCCTTGTGAGATATTTGACCATCGTGGACGAGTGAGGCTCAGAGTACCCTTTAGAGGGGCTCCATAAGAGCCCCCCTTCGTGGAGGCCACTTCCGAAAGCGATTGCAGGGCTGCACCATTACCATTAATAGTCAAAGAAACAGCAAATATAAACGTGAACGACAATAAGCATTCGTCTTGTAACTGTTGAATTGTGGTTTAGTAGTTGTCCTCCCCCCGCACCTCCGATTAGCAAGGTTAGCTACGTACGGTGCCAAAGAAGTTGAACACACATTTACCGTATGCGTTTTCTCCATTTCCTTGAACCATATAACCAAGTTGGATTTCTCCCAGAAAAACATTGAAAGAATGCGATGTGGCATGGGATCATACATACGAGGGAGAGAGAGAGAAGATCAGGTTGGTCGATGCTTCGCCCAGCTGGTTTTCATTGAGCATCCGTCCGTTTTGATTAGCGTGTTCTCCTGAAACGTCGGCATTTATCCTCGAGAATGTCACGGCGAGGCCCTAACCAGGGCAGGGAAACGACGACCCAACAGAGAGACGAGAGAATCAAAGCGAAATCTTCGTTGCAAAAAAAGAGGCGAAGTCTCCAAATTCCACCCCCAATAATCACGTAGTTATTGAAAGCAGTCAAGTGAAACTGAAATGGTTGAACAGAAATGTGTGTTTGCTCGTGTAGGATGCGACTGTGTTGCCGCTGGAGACGACGCGATGGGACGCGCGCGGCCGCGGGCTCCGTGGCAGCGCCGCCGCCGCCGCCACTTCAATGGAAAGTGTTTGGGGTTTCCGCGCGCGCGGGAAGCGATGGTCTGAAATGTTCGAGTCGCAGAACTCACGCCACTGCACTTCGCGTTGTCGCGTTTCACCCATTGATGTCGATGGCCAATGTTTTAATGAGGCTCTTGTTTTGCAACCAATTTCGCATTTAAAAAGTTGCTGCCTGTTGATTGAAGTTGGGTGCAGCGGTGGGGCGATGTCATGCATCACGAAGCAGCTCACCTGAGTCTGATTCCCGGCCACGGCCAGCACCAGTGGTGTGGATGCAACATTCTAGATTTGAAGCTTTCGTGACTGCAAGGATTCATACTCTTAGGTTTTTTTCGGTAAAACATAAGAGTGTGTATGCAACATATGAACGGATTATGGCTTTCCATCACCAACCAAGTCAGGTAAAACAACCGCCCCCACCCTCCCCCCCGTGACTGACACGATGTGGGGAAGCCTTCCCCCGTTCACTGGGCCGACATCGGGCTGCGCATTCAGCAAGAAGCGCCTGGGTCTGACTCCTGCCGCTGGCGCTTCTCTGCGTGCAGTTTGTCCATTATCTCTCTCCCCCTCGGCTCTGAACGGCGTTCCTCTGGGTCACCCTGTTTCCTCCCATAGGAAACAACAAACGATACAATGACGCTGGTGTTGGCCAAACATCCGAAACCTGAAATTACCTGCAAATGACTTCATTGTAATTACACCCAGCAGCAACATGACCCTCGATTGCAAAAACTTGGCAGGACCCTCCTGAAACTAGTCTCGAGACTCGGCGAGGATTCCCTGCCGAAGCGGAATAATAAAACAATGTTGGGTGGGTGGTGGGGGCGCACATCAGCACAGGCACAATACATCTTTGTATTGTTTCTGTGATTCTGTGCGATTGTTGCAATACACGTATGTTGAACTTTTTTCGCACCGTACGTAGCCAACCGTGTTAGTCGGAGGTGCGGGGTGAAGGACAACAAACTAAACACAGAAAGCAATTCTAAACAAATTTGTTTATAATCTAGATTATTAATTACAAATGCGTAGCTCCAGTGGCTTCCTAATATCGAAAGGAAGAGCGTTCCAGACGGCCGCGGGAGCACACCTGAAAGCGCACGATGCGGCGACCGTCTTTGTTCGATGGCCAGCAGCCCAATAGTAATATACTTGCACCCAGTGTCCCAGAGCTGGCGATGGAAGATCCAGGTTGGTCCCAGTGCTGGTATCCTCCCGCACGGCCGCTTCACTGATTGCCTGCCGAAGCACGTGGTAGCACATGCATCACGTGGTAGCACACGCATCACGTGGTAGCACACGAATCACGTGGTAGCACACGAGGCACACGCATCACGTGCTAGCGCTTTGGTTATGGCGTCAAACATAATTGGTGTAGATTTAGGGTGAAGAGGGGAAATAGCGCATTAAATAAACTGCCATGAACGCAATGTTTAACTTTGTTCCGTGTAGCCGATGTCAGCGTTCACATTCCGCCCTCCGTCTTATTCACGCACCAGGATGTACGTAGCCGTGGAGGTACAAGCCCCGCTGCACCTTCTGCGCAGCACCAACGCTCTCCGTTCCCAGCAAGGAGAGGAGGGGCAGAAGGAATGATTGGGTCAACATGTTGCGGATGAGAGGATGATGATGATGATGAGAGGGTAGGGGGGACGTAAGAGAAGGAGAAAGCAGGTAGGAGCGATCAGAAGTGAGCTGCACGGAGCGGCATCTGTTTTCACACGGGGCTGGGCAAGGGGAGCGATTCAGAGTGATGGTGGCCACACATGTGATTTAACAATGCAATTTACCGGAGGCTTGAGCTGATTTAGATTTATAGATTATGATCTTAGATGTATAGTTATAATGATCCGTTCCCGTGTAGGAGTGAGATGGATGGCGATGGCGCGGGGAGACATTCATACAGCAGTGGATAGACATTGGCTGATGATGATGTTTATGACAACGCGTATATTATTCGCTTCTGAGATCTTACCAGATCGGGTAATTTTGGTTTTCCATTCGTGCTAATGATGGCACCCATGCGGTCAGGAGCTAAGTGCCCAAGTCGAGATCTACTCGACCCGAGGAGGCCTCAGGAGAGGGGACATTCGCTGTTCCTCCTCCTCTGCTGGAGGAGCCCAGACTGCGGTGGTTTACTTTCCGGTCCATAGTTTGGGTTGCTTGGCCACAATCCCACTGTGGCTTGTCAATTCTCTGTTATTTAATCATAGGCCCTGGATACATAAATGCCTGGAAAAATAAATGGCATTATAATTAATGTAGCGACATATATGTTTTTGCCTTTAGAATATAAATGTGTGTGTGTGGACGAAGTCCAACCCGCGCTTCCTAACCCAGTTCCCAAACGGCGCTGAGCTCTACACAGCGCCCTTTGGTGCATCACCCAGAAAATTAATCTAGTTCGTCTTATTCCTCATTTGAGATGTCTCGTTGCATTAATAGATTTGTTAATCGCGGGGCATTGAGTGTTGGCTGTTGATGCAATTAACTGGGAGTCGAGTAATTCACAAACAGTGCCGGGGAGGGCAACGCGCACCCATATGGTCGCGGTCGCGCATTTACGTCGAGCGTAAAACGGATTAACATAAAAAAGAGTAAATTAAAAACTTGACTTATTTTGACTGGAAAGTAATTGGTTAAGAGTCGCTCTGGTTTTTGCCAGAAAATTCGTAGGCGAAGCTGTCAAAGGTTCCATTATATTGCGTCTCGCGCATTCTGAATCCTTGACTGTTGCCTTTGGACTTGAAGAAGAAAACCCCCCCCCCAGCAAAACGAGACGAGGGAATTTATGAATTGGCAGTCTTTTGAGGGCCCCGTGAGGCCTGCTTGAAAATATCGGCCACAAATTCTGGTTCCACGTGCCATATAAATGATGTACATATATACACACACACAATGCATATACACAATATATACACATCATACATATAGACTATCTGCTTTGTGCTGCTTGACCCCGTTTCGGGGTGGCGTCGCAATGCTGTGGAATAAGGCGGCAGTAATCGCCTTGGCTGCTTCTCTGACGTGGGCTGCGCCTTTACGGGATCGCGAGTTCGCATCTCCGTCTGACTTCTTGGCGGTGCTGGGGAGAGAAGGGTTGGCCAGAGATGGACTGACAAGCCACGGGATGGACTGTCACAGTATGATGATGTGTGTGGAACTCAATGCTCTTCATCGTGGAGGAAATTGAAAATGTACAGCCAGTTTGTCAAGCCACTGCTGGATGAGGGCCTCAGCTCCCACACATGCCAAAAAACCAAATAATGATGTCATCCCGTCGGAGGCATTCAACAGAGAGTGCACAGCAAGGCAGAGATAAACCCAGGCGGTTGACAACGCCACCTACATTTATGAGGCCAAGATTTGCTTGTCTAGGCGAGGCCTGCATTAGGCCTGTGAGTTAAACGGTGATATGTGTTGAGATGTTGTTACCCTTATTATTGTTTACAAAACTGGTTCATAGAAAAGCAAGTTAAGTGCCAAAAAAAGCACAGTATTGCAACTCGTGTGGCAAGATAGACAGACAGTGGGTACTAGAATGTCCTACCAATGAGCCCATAAATTGCACCTCTTTTTTAAACACATGTAAGATTTAAAATTAAATTTCATTTTGCATGCCTCAATTTTGTACAAATGTTTGCGCGGAAACTTGGATTTCATCCAGAAGCAATATGTTTTTTTAATACTTAAAAAAATGTCATCCCAGCCCTTGCAAAGTATGGTTGGTTGGGGAGAGAGATTCTGGAGGGAGTCGGAGGCCTTTGCTGCGTGTGTGGGAAAAATTTGAGGATTTAAACTGCCCTGCAGTTCACCGAGCTACTCTGTGATCTGAGACTGGCCAGGTTTTGTAACTCCAGCTCTGTTTTATTTAATCAAAAGAATAGAGCGTCGGAAAACATTATGTTACGGTAATTTCAAGGCTGCTTTGTTTCCGGTTTGATCATTTGAACCCAAACTGGTGTCCTTTGGAGCCTGGCGGCTTTTTTTATTCTCCTGCTTCTCAGTTTGTCTGTCATTTTTTAACGTGACGGAAATTCGGACTGCCAAGATCCGAATGGCCTTTGCCAAGAGTTTAAATTCCGGTGCTTACTCCTGACAGCGTTACATACATTTCCACCCTAGGGCAATCTTATTACACTTATTAATTGGCTTCACATGTGCTGGTAATTTAACCTAGATAAAGCGCACTGCCTTGCACGAATCCCCGTTGTCACCGTGTTAATCAGCTGATCTGCTGCAGCCCCAGCAAGTCAAAGTAATTACCTGACTCGTGATCAATCGAGCAGTGCCCATCTCCTCTGTAGAATCCTGAGTCAGTTTTTATTGAAAATTACACATTCCTATGGCAAGGGTGAGTCCATATTCGTCTTTCACCGCTGTTGATTTTCCGACAAAGTGGTACTATTTTAATCACCCACCCCGGAGTTATGATGGGCTGAGTTTGACTCACAACCAGGTTTTGAAGTATCGACTAATACTGGATGTACTCATTTATACTGCTGGGGTGGCAAATTCTGGATTGCAAGTCCAGCGTGCGAACCATTGCACCATCGAGGCATCAACAACAACAACATCTTGGAGTCCTTCATAACTCGGGTTGTGTTTTCATCGTCGATGGCGAATTTAAATCGCTCGTACAATTCCGAACAACCGTGTTGCGCGGCGTGCATTAAAATAATTAGCGATTCTATTTTTTTCTGCTGATCGTTCATTTTCTTAATTATTTATGAAGCCGGGGGGGGGGGACTGGCGCAATAGAGCACGCCCACAGCGAGTTGGCAACCGGCCACTTTTCGCATCGAAGACAGAATGTCAACATTTTGAAGGGCACCGCCACACACAACATGCTGCTTAGGGCCGGGATTAAGTTTGATGGGGGGGCGGGCTGATATAGGTTTTGCCCCCCCCCTTCACACTCTTTGTACATTTAAATTCCTCCCCCTTGACTGTTCCAACCACCACGCGTGCCCGATGCCAAGCGCGCTCCGTCGTTCCCCATTTTGGTTTCGAAATGCGATGCTCAAATTGTAAAGCTGGATGAATGAAACTATTTTAATTCCATCGCGAGTAGTCTTCTTATTTACTCGTGTGTACTACTACCCATAGTAGTAGTACACATGCAGTAGTACACATGCAGTACACATGCTACTACCCATAGTAGTGGTACACATGCAGTAGTACACATGCAGTACACATGCTACTACCCATAGTAGTAGTACACATGCAGTAGTACACATGCAGTACACATGCTACTACCCATAGTAGTGGTACACATGCAGTAGTACACATGCAGTACACATGCTACTACCCATAGTAGTAGTACACATGCAGTAGTACACATGCAGTACACATGCTACTACCCATAGTAGTGGTACACATGCAGTAGTACACATGCAGTAGTACACATGCAGTAGTACACATGCTACTACCCATAGTAGTAGCACACATGCAGTAGTACACATGCAGTACACATGCTACTACCCATAGTAGTAGTACACATGCAGTAGTACACATGCAGTACACATGCTACTACCCATAGTAGTAGTACACATGCAGTAGTACACATGTAGTCGCGCACATGGAGTGATGCTATGGCTTTATCTACCAAATTATACGACTGGTTGATCACAGTGCCAATATATTCACTGCTTTTGCCCAATATACACACGGCACGCGTTTTGTTGTGATACTGCAATTGCCAGTGGTGCACAAGCACCCAAGTAAATACTAAATCACAACATTTGTCAAGAAAACTTCGCTCAAATTAAATATATATATAAATGGCGACGTAGCGGGCGATGCCTCTAATCCTCCCTGCCACGAAGTAGGCGCACACAGGGATCTCTAGAAACTTCCCAAAATGTCACATTAAAAATTCGACCTCCTACATTAATAACACACATACACACACGCACACACGTGTTGTGTACCTTCTCTGCTGAATACACTGTGTAACAATTTTTTTTGTTCCTGGGTAGTAAGCGTTATTTCCTAATTGTTTATGCCTTAAGAGTACAGACATGGCGATTATTCCCCACAAACTTTGCTTTTATGACCAGGACATTGATATTTTGAAATGTACCTATTTTCCAGAACATTCCAGATAGATTCAGTTCTGAGTAAACTTGGAGTAACTTCTAGAACATTCTAGAACTTTCCAGTAATATCAAAAGTAGTCACGTAGAAGGGAAATAATAAAATAATAAAAATAAAACATAATAAAACAATTCTCACGACGTTTCGGCCACAACGCAAGCAGCCGTCCTCAGGTGAAAACCAGGTCCGTCAGACTCTGTCGCCTCGACGGACCTGGTTTTCACCTGAGGACGGCTGCTTGCGTTGTGGCCGAAACGTCGTGAGAATTGTTTTATTATGTTTTATTTTTATTATTTTATTACTTCCCTTCTACGTGACTTTACCGAAAGAACCAAGAAGATGAATCCCTGCAGTCACGAAAGCTTTAAATCGAAATCAAAAGTAGTATGAATACAGGGCCTTAAACCCACCAGTTCAGTTTAGTTCCAGCTGCCTAAGTGGATCCATTTCTGCATTTTTATGAGATGGAATCAAGAAGCTGCAAGCATCCGGCAGACACATTTTGCTATGTCTGCGGCCAATTTATCAAGACAAGAGCGAAAAAGTACTCCGTGGAAGCATCTGCTAAGATGTGTGAGGCCTACAAGGCATATTTCGGGAATCAAGCAGTGGAACTTGTTGGATGAAAGGGTGCAAGTCGCAGATAAAAGGAAGCGTCTCCAAACTTTTTGCAGCTTCTTCACCCGTCAAGATGGGCTCTGCTTCTGCCATAATGTGACCAGTTTGTTCGAGGCAATCGGAATCGCTTGTAACCAGAATGAGTGGCGCCTCTTCATTGACAGCTCATCCAGGAGCCTTAAAGCCGTGCTGCTCCATAATGGTAACAAGTATCCGTCTCTTCCCCTGGCTCACTCGGTGCACCTCAAAGAGGATTACAACAGCATCAAGACCTTGCTGGACGCCTTGAAGTATGATGAGTCCGGCTGGGAGGTCATCGGAGACTTCAAAATGGTGGCTTTCCTGATGGGTCTCCAACGCGGTTTTACCAAGTTTCCCTGCGATCTTTGCCTTTGGGACAGCAGGGACACCAAGGCGCACTACCACAGGCAGGACTGGCCACAGCGGACCGAGTTCTCTGTGGGGAGGAACAACGTCAAGTGGGAGCCACTGGCGGACCCCCGGAAGGTGCTGATGCCACTACTGCATATCAAATTGGGCCTTGTGAAACAATTTGTCAGAGCTGTAGATAAGGAGTCGGCAGCCTTCAAGTACCTTCAAGACTTCTTCCCTCAAGACTTCTTCCCTCAACTGTCTGAGGCAAAGGTCAAAGCCGATGTCTTCATCGGACCACAGATAAATAAGATCCTGGAGTGCAATACATTCCAAAAGAAGCTCACTAGTAAGGAGAACGTGGAACAGCTTTGTCGCAATGGTTCGTGGCTTCCTGGGCAATCACAAGGTAGAAAACTATGTGGAGCTGGTTGAGACTCTGGTGAAGAACTACGGCACAATGGGCTGTAGGATGTTCCTCATATCCTTGATGCTCATCTTGATAAATTAAAGGACATGGGAGCGTACTCGGAGGAGCAAGGCGAGCGCTTCCACCAGGATATACTGGACTTTGAACGCCGCTACCAAGCACAGTATAACGAGAACATGATGGGAGACTACATTTGGGGGTTGATTTGTGAAAGTGATTTACAATATAATCGTAAATCTCGAAAAACTGCTCACTTCTAAATCTTTAGTAGTAATTTTTTAATTACTTTAGTATAAATACATGTTAATTTTGATTCATATGTTTTTTTTCTGACTTTATGTGAACGAAAAGACAAATTCGCCCGTTTTCTCATTGAAAATAGGTACATTTAAAAATATCACTGTCCTGGTCACAAAATCAAAGTTTGGAATAATCGTCATTTTCTATACGTTTTAGGCAAAACCAATTAGGAAATAACACTTACTACCCAGGAACAAAAATTGTGTTACATAGTGATATCCATAAAACTGCTATTTTCGGGGGCTCCAAGGGGTGGGTGGCAATCACTCCCATCGTCTCCCCTCCGGATCTGTCACTGAAGGGCCATTTGTCTGAACGTCGCCAGTAATATATGTGTGTGTACGTCTCATTTTAAGGCAGCGTTAACTGATGAATGCGTTGAGTTTTTGATATATTTCGATGTTTGGGGGAGGGGGTCAAAATCGTCGGCCCTGGGCTGCAGCCTCTGAAGCTGTCTTGCTTGCGTTAATCCCACTGCTGGTGCACCTACGCCTGGGAGAGCGAGCGAGAGTGAGAAAGTGCGAGAGAGGGAGAACAAGCGAGAGAGATAGCCAGAGGGAGAGAGAGAGAGCGAGAGGGAGGGAGAGACTTTTGACTTTTAAACAACTTTTATTGCCGCCAGCAGCAACACCACTGGAGGCGATTCCGATAAGAAATACAAAAAAGTCACCAGCAACAAATGACCCAAACACGATACATCCACGCGCTGTGGCGCTAGATGCACCGCGCACAACACGAAATAAAAGTGGTCATCGTGCACGCCACGGTGACGAGCGAGCACTTCAGAAGGTCAACACGAGGTGCCGTCCACGCTGGTGCAGAGAGGGGCTTGTCCGGCCACCCAGCGTTCGAAGAAGACGCGCTGCACATCACCGACACGTGTGTGTCACGTGGCGTGCTCCAGCCGGAGCCGCGCCTTGAGCAGAGAGAGAGAGAGACACAGAGAGAGACAGAGACACACAGAGAGAGACAGAGACACAGAGAGAGACAGAAACACATCACCGACACGTGTGTGGTACATGGCGTGCTCCAGCCGGAGCCGCGCGTTGAGCAGGCCCCTGAACACTGGAAGCACATAGCAGCCGTCATTGTCACCTTGCAGCATCCTTTTTCTCGTCTTGTACACCGAGAGGGAGAGAGAGCGAGCGAGAGAGAGGGAGAGCGAGCTATAGAAAGAGACCGGCGCACTCCTTAAACAATAATAATTAGTGTTGATTTGTGTAGCGCACTTCGGGTCCCGGGAACCGCCGTTCTCGCCCCCCAGAACAACCAGGATCTCCAATCCCCCTCCACGGCGAAGTTACAAAAACCATCATTCCAGCGAACACAATGACTCATTGTGCTGCCTGCGTGGAATTTACGGAAGAAGACTCCTCAGAGAGGTGGTCTCATGACCAGTAATTGCATTCATATTGCCGCTTCTGGATCTGTGCCAGTTTGGCAAATGACTCCGCTCTCCAGAAGAGAGAGAGAGCGCGAGAGAGAAAAACATTTCCCTTGTTACGATGGCTATACATAAGCCATGCTTGCAGTCGTACCTTTCCGAAGCCATCAATCTTTCGAAAAACCAGTGGTAATTAATTGTCTCAAGAGTTAACAGCTGGAGGAAAGTGATTTTTTTTGGTTAAAAGTCAAACATTTTGGTGAAAAAAGAAATGTAATCTTAAATTATTCCGAAAAGAAATTAGAAAACAGCTTCGTAGTCGCCAAAAACTCTGTAACGGATCCCGAAATGTCGACGGCCTTGTTAAATCCGTTGGATAAATACTGTGCCTCGTTCTGACCCCGCTGGCTCCGTCATCAAACGTATCCCGAGCGCGCTCGGCAGCCGGGGCGCTCGCTCTCATCGCTCTCATCTCTCTTATCACTCTCATCGCTCTCATCGCTCTCATCACTCTCATCGCTCTCATCGCTCTCATCGCTCCCATCACTCTCATCGCTCTCATCGCTCTCATCGCTCCCATCACTCTCATCGCTCTCATCGCTCCCATCACTCTCATCTCTCTCATCTCTCCCATCGCTCTCATCGCTCTCATCTCTCTCATCGCTCTCATCGCTCCCATCGCTCTCATCGCTCTCATCGCTCCCATCGCTCTCATCGCTCTCATCGCTCCCATCTCCCGCAGCTTCAAGAAGCTCGCGACGACCATCGCAGGGCTTGGGAGGTCGGAGCAGCGGAGCTTGATAACCAAACCCGTCTATTGGCCATCGTAGGTGTTACAACAACAACATGGAATTGCCAATATCACCAAAAGCATAAACCTAAATTTCGATTTAAAGCTTTCGTGACTGCAGATATTCATCTTCTTGGTTCTTTCGGTAAAATCACACAGAATAAAAATAATAAAATAATAAAAATAAAACATAATAAAATAATTCTCTCGACAGACCTGTTCTCCACCTGAGGACGGCTGCTTTCGTTGTGGCCGAAACGTCGTGAGAATTATTTTATTATGTTTTATTTTTATTATTTTATTATTTCCATTCTACGTGACTTTACCGAAAGAACCAAGATGAGTATAAACCTATTTTAGTGAAAAAGGTAAGAGTTTGCATTGTACGGGGAGTTATTATCTTTTAGCCGCGAAGCCAGAGAGCACGATTCTTTCTGGGTGAGAGAACGAACAGTGACCTTTGATTTCTGTCTCGAGGTTTGGAGGTGGCAATGCGTTTGAAGCCCGCAACGCCTGGAGGCGCTGAACAGGTCGCAGACGACGATGGGATGAATCGCAATCTCCTCCTGGGAGACCGCGTGCTGAATCGTAATCAACCTAATAAGATACATCTCAACCTAATAAAAGTTCACAGGGTTTCTACCCTCCATTGTTCACAACTCGTAGATTATAGCAAATTTGTCTTGAAATGTTTATGCAGTTATACATGGATTATTTTTTACTGTCAAATAATGTCTTTTGGTATTGTACCGAGTGTTGTTCGGCGCGATCATCGACGTTTCACCCTCCCACGTGCTTGTAGCTCCAATTCGTACCCTGACGAAGCTCCCCGGCATTTGTAGCGAAACGTCGTACAGACGTTGAGTCAACGAGCGCGCGGTGCCACCCGGAGCCCCGCGTCGCTCCTCGCCAGCTGCGCGGAAACCCGCGAGGCAGTGGCAGCCGTCACGATGATGTCACTGTTTGCAAACATTATACACCAGATCGTTGCCTGCAATAAAGAAATGTACTGGGGAAATTGTATGCGCGGTGTTATAAAAACACAAACGAAATTTGTCGAGGAAAATATGTAAGAAAATAATGTTTTGGCAAAATGTTTTTTTTTCATTGGAGTTTTAATTTAATTGGCAGCGTTTGTTAAGAATGGAATCGACGCTTTTCTTTGGAACGGAATCTATTCCTGTCTTAGTGCGCTACTTTGTTTTAATGTACTGGTCAACCAAAGCAGCTTGTTGCGCTGGTCACTTTTTGTTAAATGTTCTGCCCCTGGCTGTTCTCGCGGTGAGAACGCAGAATGCAGGCCCGGTATTTGACAAGAGCTTGATAGGTAACTGACATAATACAGTCTTCCTTTGAAAGAGTTGATGCTTCCATATATGTTTTCTTATAAAAAAAAAACAAAAGAAACACGTTCCTTTGTTTAAACAGAAGAGCAGTTGTGAAAGGTCAAAGAGGCAGGCCTTGGAGAGTTATCCCTCACCTGCTGTTCATCGAGGCCGACAGCCTGAGCGGGCAGTGCGTCTGGGGCCCGGGGTTCAGGTTAGGGCCCACGCGAAACCTCGAGTCGGGGCCGGGAAGGAATCCCTCTCGTCAACACAATCTCAAGGTGAGGTACATTGACTGCAGCGGGTCGTGGAGTTTTATTCCACTTTGGTTTTGTTTTGTTTAGGTACTGTCATACGCCGGGTTACGAGGTCGCACCGCGTGATGATTCCATTAAAACAATTGTTGCGGTATGTGCACCATCATCACCATAGTCGTTATCCACTGCTGGTTGAACACCTACCTATCCCTATATATCCCAAACGCTCCGGTGATACAATAATTCACCTAGTACCTGCACACGAGCTATCACTCCGGTAGCAAGATATTCACTACTTCGCCTGGTATACAGGAGGTCGTGAATTAAACCCTGACGCCTGCTGTATATTTGGAGTTTGTGTGTCGTGTCTCTCTCTCTCATCATCATCATCACGGTGGCTAGGAGATGTTGACAACTTCGCCTGGTATACAGGAGGTCGTGGTATTAAACTCTGACCTAGACCTCTGCTGTATATTTGGAGTTTGCGTGTTTTCCCGTGGTCGCGTGGATTTTTTTGTCCGGCTCCTCCCGTCCATTCCTCCATATTTAGCAGCACGCGTTTAGAGCATTCGTCTGCGATAAATTCCCATGTGATAAGCCTCTTCGTCGAGCGATCAATTGTAGCCAGGTCGCTTCTGAAAAAGAGCGATATAGCTCAGCGGGCCTTCCCTGGCAAATACAAAATAGTTTCATAGTTTATGTGAATAGTCCACCATCTCTGTGGTGGACATTCTCTTGGGTACACGTTCCACCCTGCTAGCTGCCACTGCCGTTCTCTCAATCATGGGCCATCATCCCTTCTCGTGTCGTGTCCTACCCAAGCCCAATTGTATTTCTTTAACAGCCGGTACGACATCTCGAGCTGGTGCGTGTTGTCGGGTGCACATGTTCCTCTTTCCGAGCCAGCATCCTCGCCGTGATGTCTTTGCACACTCATGCACCCTGCGGCGTCAAGACTGAATCACGGCGGCAAGCGACTGCACCGGCAGTGGTGCCCAAGCATGAATCGCATCTCTTCACCGTATATCATTAACACTGACATACAGCAGCAACAGAAATATCAGGTTGACGTTTGGGGTAATAGATTATTTGGTTATTTCGGTCGTTGTTATTGTTAGACGCAGTCACCATGTGCGGAGATCCCTGCAGATCCGTTCATTTACACAACGCTCACAGCCGGGGAGGGGCCGCGATGGGGAGGCCCAACTCCTCAACGACGATTTGGAGAACCTCGCAGGGGAATGTCGGCAACCCAAGGGATTGTAAGTGTCGGCAACCCAAGGGATTGTAAGTGTCGGCAACCCAAGGGATTGTAAGTGTTGGCAACCCAAGGGATTGTAAGTGTTGACAACCCAAGGGATTGTAAGTGTCGGCAGCCCAAGGGATTGTAAGTGTCGGCAACCCAAGGGATTGTAAGTGTTGGCAACCCAAGGGATTGTAAGTGTCGGCAACCCAAGGGATTGTAAGTGTCGGCAACCCAAGGGATTGTAAGTGTCGGCAACCCAAGGGATTGTAAGTGTTGGCAACCCAAGGGATTGTAAATGTTGACAACCCAAGGGATTGTAAGTGTCGGCAGCCCAAGGGATTGTAAGTGTCGGCAACCCAAGGGATTGTAAGTGTCGGCAACCCAAGGGATTGTAAGTGTTGGCAACCCAAGGGATTGTAAGTGTCGGCAGCCCAAGGGATTGTAAGTGTCGGCAGCCCAAGGGATTGTAAGTGTCGGCAACCCAAGGGATTGTAAGTGTCGGCAGCCCAAGGGATTGTAAGTGTCGGCAACCCAAGGGATTGTAAGTGTCGGCAACCCAAAGGATTGTAAGTGTCGGCAACCCAAGGAATTGTAAGTGTCGGCAACCCAAGGGATTGTAAGTGTCGGCAACCCAAGGGATTGTAAGTGTCGGCAACCCAAGGGATTGTAAGTTTCGGCAACCCAAGGGATTGTAAATTTCGGCAACCCAAGGGATTGTAAGTGTCGGCAACCCAAGGGATTGTAAGTGTCGGCAGCCCAAGGGATTGTAAGTGTCGGCAGCCCAAGGGATTGTAAGTGTAGGCAACCCAAGGGATTGTAAGTGTAGGCAACCCAAGGGATTGTAAGTGTCGGCAGCCCAAGGGATTGTAAGTGTCGGCAGCCCAAGGGATTGTAAGTGTCGGCAACCCAAGGGATTGTAAGTGTCGGCAGCCCAAGGGATTGTAAGTGTCGGCAACCCAAGGGATTGTAAGTGTCGGCAACCCAAGGGATTGTAAATGTCGGCAACCCAAGGGATTGTAAGTTTCGGCAACCCAAGGGATTGTAAGTGTCGGCAACCCAAGGGATTGTAAGTGTCGGCAGCCCAAGGGATTGTAAGTGTCGGCAACCCAAAGGATTGTAAGTGTCGGCAACCCAAGGGATTGTAAGTGTCGCAACCCAAGGGATTGTAAGTGTTGGCAACCCAAGGGATTGTAAGTGTCGGCAACCCAAGGGATTGTAAGTGTTGGCAACCCAAGGGATTGTAAGTGTCCGCAACCCAAGGGATTGCAAGTGTCGGCAGCCCAAGGGATTGTAAGTGTCGGCAACCCAAGGGATTGTAAGTGTTGGCAACCCAAGGGATTGTAAGTGTTGACAACCCAAGGGAGTGTAAGTGTTGGCAACCCAAGGGATTGTAAATGTTGACAACCCACGGGAGTGTAAGTGTCGGCAACCCAAGGGATTGTAAGTGTTGGCAACCCAAGGGATTTTAAGTGTTGACAACCCAAGGGAGTGTAAGTGTTTCCAGCCCAAGGGATTGTAAGTGTCGGCAGCACAAGGGAGTGTAAGTGTTGCCAGCCCAAGGGATTGTAAGTGTCGGCAGCCCAAGGGAGTGTAAGTGTCGGCAACCCAAGGGATTGTAAATGTTGGCAACCCAGGGGATTGTAAGTGTCGGCAGCCCAAGGGAGTGTAAGTGTTTCCAGCCCAAGGGATTGTAAGTGTCGGCAGCCCAAGGGATTGTAGGTGTTATATTATCTGGGGACATCCAGCAACGAGCAGGTCGAGGCGGAGCGGCGGGGGGAGAGGGGGCTGCATGCCGAGTCCACGCTGTGCGGCGCAGAGAGTCGAGATTGGACTTTCTCAATGTTGTTTTCATTACGCAGCCGGAACGTGCATGGAATAATCCATTGCGTGCGAGTACGTGTTAAGAAAGTGAATAATAAAGAAACATACGCTTGTGTGTGTTGTTTTATTTGGTATCTGTATGTATATAGTAGATATTTAATGTGTGTATTTTTGTAAAACTGAATTGGATCATGGAAGAGCAGGACGCCGCTGTGCCTGAAGGTGGGGGAGCCAGGAACGCCATCAGCTATCACTCGCCACTGATGTTGGCCGTTGCTCCACGTTGGCAGGATGTTAACTACTACTACGCCTGGTATGCAGGAGGTCGTGGATTCAATCCCAACCCTGACGCCTGTATATTTGGAGTTTGCATGTTCTCCCCATGGTCGCGTGGATTTTTCCTCAACATTTAGAATCAACATCACGCGTGTCGCGAGTATTTGGCTATTTTACTGCTACGAATCTCCACGTGATGATGATGATGAGTCACTTCATGGTGCTTTGCGGGGTTTGCTTTGCAATGGACCACTAAGATCCCGTGATGTAATTGGCAAGTCGCGTGCCGACGTCACGGACCAAATCTGACAAATTTTCCAAGACGGCAGCCCGCATGAGTTCTAGTCAACATCGCAGGCATCGCAGCCCCCTTTGTTTGACAACTTGGCAGGGACCTGCTGAAGAAGTCACGAGACTCGGTGAGGATTCCCCGGGTAAACAAGTCTAACAATAACTAATATATAAATACTGATGGAATGTTCACCTGATGAATCACATCACTATTTGAAATGTCCGAAACACAGTTAATTATAACACGACTACTTGCCTGCTTCTAATCCGTCACAAGCACTCCGTATATTTGTGTGCCATTTGAGAGCTCCTGCCGACCTATCCATCCATCACCACATGCCAGTGACAAGTGCAATTCTGTTCTCAGAGTTGATGCCCATGATAATTGCTTCTCGTCTCTCGTAATCTTCAGCGTCTCTCATGGAGAGTCCCGTCCAGTCTTGTATTGTCCATACTATAGACTAACACAGAGACATCTAGACTCATCTAGAGGCCCACAGACTCACATAGAGGCCCGGATACTCACATAGAGGATCTGAGACTCAGTGTGCGTTTATAGGTATCTGTGCGAGTCTGTGTCCCCGTGTGAATCTCTGTGTGAGTCGATGGGTCTCTAATATCCACGTTGCCAGGCTTGTGAGGCCAGCAGGGAAACAAAACATCGTCTGGATCAACAGCGCCTGGGGTGGAGGAGTTTCCCTCCATCACTCAGAGAGGCCGCTCGATGTGCTTGCTGCTGTCTGCCAGCCCGTCGCAAGCCAACTCTTTTGGCCATTGGAGATGTTTTCCCGGCAGCCTCCACGCTGCCACGACGTGAACCGGAGCCGGTGCACGGCTCCTGTCCCGAGTCTGGGGCGCCCCGTAATGCTAAACCCGGGCCCAGGTCTCCGCGTGTTTATGTCTGCGTCGTGGCACTGGGGAGGTGGGGTGCAGCGGTGGGGGACTGGGGGGGGTGGGGAAGTTTTGATTGGCAAACGCTTCTGACAGTTCATTCGTGGCCTTGCCAATCGTTCAGTCGAATTTTTTTTTTTGCGCGGACTATATAAAAGTCTAGCGTGTGCATTTTAATCACAGAGCATCCGGAGTGCGGAGCCCCCACTCACAAATCCACAGAGGAACCTCGCAGCCCCCCACATTCTCTCCCGGCCCTCTGCTCTTTAGAGGGAACAGCTGGAGGAGTTGGCCGGCCGCACTTTTGTTTAGTGGCTTTTTTCCCCTTTCCTCCCACCCCCAACCTCTCTCCTCTATTTAGACTGCAATATTAAAGCGGGGGGGGGGGGGGAGGATGAAAAGTCATTGTGTGCACACACCAAGCGATGCCGACTTGCTTCAGCATCAAGCGGTTCGCTGCATTTGGTTTGCTGCCTTTGCCAGCAGTTGTTGAAGTCAATTTGGATCCTTCCTCTTTGCACTGCTTATTGAACATTCCCGCCTCCCGCATCTGCACGTGATACATTATATGACTATTATTACATTGCAAAGGTTATGTATGTATTTATTTAATACATTATGTATTTGGTGATACTGCTGTTGCTGCTGCGTTGGCAGTAGTGGTACGAGCACAATTAACAACAAAAATGTTACTCAACGAGTTTGTCAGTAACAGTGTGTGGCCTTAAAAGAATGAAACAAAGTAGGCAACTCATATTATTTTGTTATTTCGGTAAAGTCACGTAGATAGAAGAAAAATCATAATAAAAAGAAAGTTGATAAAAATAAAAAAACACTAATGTAGACTGTAGCCTGGTTCTTAATCGGAGTGAGTGTACTGGCAGTCTAATGTAGACTGTAGCCTGGTTATTAAGCTGGGTGAGTGTATTGGCAGTCTATAATGTAGACTGTAGCCTGGTTCTTAATCGGAGTGAGTGTACTGGCAGTCTATAATGTAGACTTATTCTTGTTTTTTTCGGTAATAAAAATAAAAAACAAAAACCACGACGTTTCGATCACAACACAAGCAATCGTCTTCATGAGGGAAGATGGGGAAACGATAACTGAAGGCAATCGTTTTTAAGGTTTCAAAAAATTAACCCGTAAAAACAAAGTTTTTCACTATATATCTCCGACAGCTATCGGGCCAGTTTGTAGGTGGGTGAGCCAGTGGTGGAGACGATGGGACGAGGGGGTGTACCTTCTTCATAGATTTTTGGTCAGCCATATAATCTGGGTGGTCTAGCAGCAGAAGATTTTAAGGAAACCCGTTTGGTCTGTTCAATTAATGAAGCTGAATCAGCGATGATACTGTTCGTTTTTGTGACGAGGCTGTTGTTGGGATCTCTTAAATTTTTTTAGTTTTTGTGTAACTACCATCATTAAGTAGGTCCTGAATTTATGTTATTGTACACGGTTTTGTCCATGATGACCGTGGCATTGCCCTTGTGGGCTGAGAGGATGACGATATCCCTCTTTTTCAATAGAGATAACTCAAAACGCTCATCCTTACTGATGTTTCTGACTGGTATCTTCGCACGTTTGAGGGTTGCAGCTATTTCAGATCTTGTCACGTCTGCAGCGATGTGTCCCAAACCCTTAAGAGTACCTGGTGTAGTCTGTAAACATCGCCACTGGGGAGACAAAGGTGGTCGGGTCACCCACCCCCTCGTGTGCCATGCCGACCTTCATCGGTGCTACTTGCTAACAGTACTTGCCGCTACAGGCTATAAAGGCTATACGGGGGATCTTTGTCTGTGTATATTCTTCTCCGGTCCGTCCACCCCATCCTCCACCCCTCGTCTCTCCCGGTCGCACACCAGATGCTGCTAACGCGACGCGATGCGTTGCCCGTGTTTACCGTGGCACGGCTGAGTCTCGTGGCTGCCACAATGGATGTAGGGCGGCATTACCTCTGTTCGCGGCAAACTGAATGATACAAGCGGAACATTGTGAAATTACATTAGTTGGCGGGGACTTAAGGCAATGTTTGCGGATGGTTTCAGAGTGGAAATGTGTGCTGAGTGCCGTTAGGATGGTTGGAGGATGGAGGCGGGGTGATGATGTGTAATACGCACAGCCCAACTGACCCTCTCCCACTTCCCACGTCTAAAATGGAATTTCTTTGTTTCTTGGGAAATTCCCTCGGGGTAGGGTGGGGGGGATTGTTTATGAACCAAACTGGATTGAACTGCAGTAAAAACACTGTTGTTCCAAGGCGAAGACGAGAACGATGCTTATGAAACACAATGAAGAATTGTATGTGAGAGGAGACGTTGATGAGACTAAAATGAATCAAGTGGAAATCATGCTGGGGCAGGTCGATTCGTGAGAACAGCTGACGAGAGACGGAGGGTCAATGACGGAGCGGAGGCCGAGAGAGATTTGGGAAGAGACGCAGTGGGAGACGGTGCAAGAAGCGACTTCACATAGTTCGGAGGTCACGGCTGGAGCGACTGGGGAATGAGGATGTCGTTGTCCAGCAGTGGGACGTTACGGGTCGTCAACAACAGCAACAGCAGCAGCTAAAGATGATGAAAGGATGCAGCGGCAGAGTGTTTGGCCGCTATACATTTCCACACGATAAGCCACTTTGTTGAGCTATCATTTATGGCCTGGTCGCTCCTGAAAGAGAGCTACATAGCTTAGTGGCCCTCACCTGGTCGCGAAAGCCTCCGTGTTCAACTGCATGCAGCGCTTAGCGCCTTGCTCCATAAACCTGGCAGCCTGAGTTAGATTCCCGGCCACGGCTAACACCAGTGGCGAGTCATGTGTTACTTGGTCCTGGGGCCTTCCTTTTGCCAACTACACAGTCTAAGTATGGGGAAGCCATTGACCCCTACCGCCAAGACTTGGCAGGACCTTCGTGAAAAAGAGTCACGGGACTCGGTGAGGCTTTTTTCGGGTAAAATGAGCGGAATGAGTGATGCAAACATCGTTATAACAATGATTGTCAAACAATGATTGTCAAACAACCACCATAACCGACACGAGGTGGGAAGGCCTTCATCCAGAAGTGGATTCACAAATGGCTGCAAATGTATTTTTTAAAATAAAAACCGTTATAATGACCAGGACTGGTAGAACAGTCATTCATAATCGTGGTTGCTTAAACAAAAAATAAAAAAAACACTGCACATTTTTGTTCTTGAGCCCAATGAGAATTGTGTATGTGCTCTGACCAGTGCTCTGCATCTGCTGATGCTTATTGTCTTAAATAAAATGTTTAAGCACTTTGCCAAATTATCTACTCATGGCTTATTATTATTTTTTATAATTTACATTAGCTCATATATACAAACATTTAGACGGTCCTTTCTGCGCAGTTTAAAGACTAAAGGCGTGCACAGATTCGCCTTCCTCGCAATTCGATTCAATTGTCAGGATTCACGCTCACGATTCACGCTCACGATTCCATCAAAAACAATCCTTGACTTTTGGTTCGCGATTATGGTGCAAAGCAGCAGCCTCTAGTGGCTGTAGGGTTTACATGAACCTGATTAGCAATAATCAGCCATGCTCTCTCCACTGCTGGATGAAGGCCTCCCGACTAGGTATTCAAGGCCTCTATGAATACATCTAGTGTGGCGTGTAAGCATGTTTTTTCATACTTTCCTGTACATTTGTAATGACAAGGTGTCACCTGTCGGCCTAAAGGGGTAATCGCAGTTATGGGCAAGTGACGTAATGTCTCATTATGAGGGGGGCGTGTCTGGGGTAAAGATGAGAGGCGGAGTCAGTCGGGAAGCTGCTCGAAGGTTCTGGAAGGGGTGTGGCCAGGGGCATGGCTGGAGGCGGGGCTTGGCCGCGCCGGGGTGTATATAAGGGAGACCGAACCAGAGGTTCGGTGCTGTTGCGGGTCCTGGGTCCTGGCTGGGTCGCTGCTCGCCGTCATCTCTCTTCGTCGTCCGCCACGTGGTCGATCTCCTGCAAGGCTCTCATCGTCATCGTCGCTGCGCTAGGTGGACAGCTCAGTAGTTGGACGCCGACGATGGGGTTGTGTGATAGGGTCGGCGATGTGCAGCTGTGTTACATAAATGTATCGCCCAGTGTGTTCCTAATAAATAAGAAGCCTTCTACACGACGTGTCTCGGAAGTCGCTCGCTCCACATTTATTTATTTATTCAGGAAAACCACACCGAGTCACGGGACTCTTTTGCAGCAGGGTCCCACCGCGTTGGGTTTTTATTTAAAAATATTTGCAGCCAATTAATGATGTGTGTGTGTTTATACACGTGGGACGATACCGGAGGACTCGGAGAAAATCCCATGCCTGGCACAAGGGGGCAATGCTCTATCCCCGTACAGATGGAAACAGGTGGCGATAAGTGCACTTGCTGTATTGCTTTCTCCTGGCGAGCCGGGGTATGGCACCTCCTCGGCGCCGACACGAAGGGAGTCTCACGACATCTGCGTGTGAGCCACCAAACCTCGCCTCCACAGTGCTGCGGTGTGGGGGGCAATACATGCAATGTGTAACTCCAAAAGAGTACTTTAAGTTTGGATGTAAATTTTTCTTAAAATTAGGAAAATTTTGGTCCATTACACTAGCACACAATAGCCTACTCTTTTGAATTAAACAGGTTTCTGTTGCGGTGAGCAAACATCAGCACTTGGGAGACAAAAGCGGCCGGGGGTAGTTCCCGCCACAACACCACCTCGTGCGTGTTCCAGCCTTCAGAGGTGGTCGCTAACAGCGCTAGGCCCCAACATCCTACAAAGACTATAGGGGTATCTTTGTCTTTGTGATATTTTGTTGTTGCAGTGGTTCGTGCCCTGCGCTATAGACCCAAGGAAACATATTCCCGGAGTCATGTTTCACTTTGCTACGAGCTGCCTGTTTGCCGGGCGGCAGTGGCTATGCACGTGGCAGTCTGTAACCCAACGCTGTGGAGGCAGCAGCAGCAGCGAAGATTGGTGGATCACACACAGATGTTGTGAAACACCCTCCCCGTGGGCGTCGAGGATGTTTCCATACCCGTGCCTCTCAGGAGAATGCGGTAAAGCAAATGTTGACTCCACCTCGCATGCGTGGGTCTTCTCCGCGTACTCTGGTTTCTTCCCACTCATTAATTGGCCGATAACATCTTCATATGTAGAGCACCGCAGAGCTTGGGCAATTGTTGGCACTGGCTCATCACGTGGCTGCAGTTCTTCTGTGAGTGAATACTGTGGTGCACGTTATTAGTTGGAATTAAGATACTATTATATGATTCTTACCTGGTGCTAACTTCACATCAGCACCCCGAAGTCACGCTTCCGTACGCTTTTTCAACTTGGATGAATGCACGGGTCAACTCAGACCGGAAGCTCACTAGTGTGGGTAAATGAGGCGATGGAATTATAGTCATGTTTCGAAACAAGTTGACAGGGCTATCGAGAAGAATGTTTATATTTTTGTTTCATTGATTGTCTGTTATTTTCCTTTTTTTTGTACTGAGAGCGCCGACGTCATTGAATCTCTCACAAAGATGTTAGGCTGCGGCCACAGATGGTGCGTCCGAAATACCAACAATTGCCCAATCTCTGCAGTCCTCTATATATTGAGATGTTTTAAATTAGTGCTTATACGCGTGGGAGGAAACATGAGCACCTGGGAAAACCTAAACCCAGACTGATGGCCACTTGCAGGCCAGGCGCTGAGCCACCTTGCACCGCACAGGGACAGCTGCCACTGGGGGTGCCCTTCGAATGTTTGCGATGCGATGTAATGCGCTTGTAATTTGACGAGGCATTGAAAGTGCACGTCGTAGAAATGCAAAGCCTACAATTTTTATAATTTAATTCCCCCCCCCGCCCCTTCTATCCCCTAACTTGTGTCCCCCCCGCCCCCCATATAAAGACGCCGTCGTCTTTACCTGGGTGGAGCAGTGAGCCCAATGTCCTTCCCTCCCATAAACCCAGGAGCACTGAGCTCGGCCTTTAGCCCGCCGAGTATCTGTGCCCCATCCCCTTGTCACAGTTTGTGCCGGGCTCTTATTAAGTAAATAAATATAGCATTGTTAACGAAACAACACCGTTCACGAGTCGTGTGCATGCGACGGGGCTTGTTTCACAATCACTGCCGTGGGTGCGCAGGAACTCTGAGCTTGCCGTGGATCCGCATGTGTCGTTACGGGGATGGCTTCTTCCACCTCCAGAGGTGAGGTGCCGGCAGCGAGCACAAAGCCGCGAGATTCCGTCTCAAATTCCAGCATTCCCCGTCGTTACGCCAGCCCCTCTTGTTTACGAGGCAGTATAAATAACTCCAGGGGTGAATGTCAGTCGTGTTGATCAGAAACGTTGTACGAGTTTGACCTCACGATCGTTTAGAATCGGTGGCGCCGCTCATGACGCTGCCATGGGACGGCCATCCGTCATTCTCCGCATTACCGTAATGGCCAATGGGCCATCATCCATCTTTATCAATACCCCTGGCAGAAAGTGTTGTGATCACATATCTTATAATGTTACTTGGTTAAATGCCACACTTGGTTGTCCGTTCTGCGCTGGGCTTTTATTCTCAGACGTTTTCAGCCAATCAATGTTGAGTGCGTTTATTATACAAGTGGGAGGAAACAAACGCCCTTGTGCAAAGGGGCAACACGCGATCCCAGTACAGATGGAAACTTGTGACGATTAGTCCACGCGGTGTTCCACCTTCTCCTGGTGAGCCAAGGGGATGATGGCTCCTTCTTGACGCCCTCGGGAAGGGAGTTTCACATCATCTGTGCGCGGTGATCCACCAACCCTCGCTACTGCCTCCACAGTGCCTGACTACAGGCCACGTGCAGCCTCGCCATCACTTGTCTGCACTCCGTTATCAGTGAGCATTTGTGCTCAAATAGGTGGTGGGGAGGGGGGTGGCGCTTAATGTCAAATAAAAAGCTCAGCAAGCTTGTTTGAGGTACGTCTTCATGGACTAGTAAGGAGAGTGGCAGCCACGGGATGGAACGCAGCTGAGAACACGCGCACCTAGGAAATGGAGCGACGAATTCATCTCTTGGTGCCGGTGCTTCGGTGGATTGTTATATCGCAAGTATCGTGAGAGATGGTGGTGGCGTCGGCTTGGGGATGTCTTCATCCAGCAATAGACTGGCCATGGCCGCTGCTGCTGCTGCTGATGATTATGCGGCATCGATGAGGAAACCCAGTGAAAGCAGCGCCGCCCACACGGTCTCGTTACCCAAAGGAAACAAGAACGCGTTTTGGTAAAGGTGCAGCCCAGCAATTACCGGCTCATGCCCCTGCTGGCGGAAGGGGCCTTAACTAGAGAGAGTTCCAGAGAGCCCATCTCTAGAGGGTATTTGGCCTACTCTTCCACCCTAGGTAGTACGGCTTGGAAGAGGTGGAAGTACCCACGCTTTATCCCACCATGCACGACCTGACGATCGACTCACAGTGGTGTATCGATTTATACTGCAGGGTGGACAGAGGCAATAGTGGGGGATTTAAGAGAGGAGGGGAGTTTCAGAGTGTCTGTGCCATGATCCAACCACCCCCTGCCATGCCGGGAGAGTGAATGGAACTGACGAACTCCGTTAATACTTGTCGCAATTTGTCTGGAAGCGACGCATGAAGGCCACCCAGCCACCTCCCGCGGCTGTGAAATCTTTAACAAATGGTAGACGTCGCCTGAGGGATGGGATCCCGACAGGCGAACTCGGCGGACTTTCAGATTTGGCGGGCTCTCTGTCCCGCTCCGTGCACAAAATGGCGGCCGCATGCGCGTGCTGCGCCACGGAGCTTCCCCGCTGGCGGGAAACAGTGACGGAAGACTCGGCTCCGCGCAGCTCCGGTGCTTTCTCCTCCACCGCTGGCTCCCCGCGGTCGAGCTCGGCGACCATCGCGGCCACGGCCTCGAGCAATTCACTCATTCTGTTTGACTTGGTTGTCCTTCAGTAGGACCGAGGTCACCTTCTTGGATGTCTGGTCTGCTCAACTGCCACTTGCTGCACACTTGGAGTGTCACAAGGTACTCGTTTTTCCAGCGACGCCAGAACGTGTTGGCGAAGCTCTGCACTTGTCTCCATTGACATCTGCAGAGGTCTGCAGTGCTGACCTCCTCGGTAGGTGCTGTGAGCACGTCTATCTTCTGGGTAAGAAGTGTAGCAGGAGTCAAGATGAATGATGACTCCGGGTCGGTTGAGACGGGGATCAGGGGTCTTGAGATAATTATGGCTGAGACCTCGGCCATGAGAGTGGTCAAGACCTCGTGAGAGAGCCGTGTGGACCCGACATCACACAGCATGGAGTCAAAAATGCGTTGAGCAATCCCGATAATGCGTTCCCAGGCTCCACCCATATGCGAAGAGTGAGGAGGATTGAAGATCCACGTGCAGCCTTGGTCACTAAGGTATTTCCCTAACGTGATTCAAGCTCCATCAGAAGATCTCCAAGCTCTCGTAACCGTTTATTGTCTCGACCAGAGATTTTTGGAAAGTTCTGCAACTTCTTGAATAGAGCCTTCTCAATGTTTTCTGGGCTACCATAGCACTCCTCGAGCCTCTCCCACACAGCATGCAGGCTGGAGGCAGAGTCGTCTATGTTTGCCGACCGGATCCTGCTTGCGTACTCTGGAGATTCGTTTCCTAACCATTTCACCAACAGGTCGAGTTCTTCATTTGCAGAGATGTCTGCATTTCTGATTGCATTCCTGAAGTTAGATCTCCAGGTTCTCAAAGTGGTCTTCAAACTTTACGAGCCCTGTGTTGATTAGTTTGCGGCGAGCCAGTTATCTAGCAACGTCCCCAATGCTGATCCAGGGTGTGTCCATACTGGCGCTTGTGAGGTGCCATAATTGGCTGTATTGCCTTGCATGCCGTCATTTATGATGGCGTTGGAGTGTGGGCCCAACAGGTTTCTGTCACGTTGGTTTGATCCCTTTATGTGACTGTCTGCAATGTGGGTCTGAGTTGATGCATCCTTGTTTGACCCCACGTGTCCGACGCTGAGTCGGTGACTAACTGCCAGAGCAGGATATGCATTTTCACCATTCCCGTAGACAGCATTCATGTTCACTCGGCATGGAGGCGGCGATGCCTCAACATCCACCTTTTGTTCAGTATCGGTTGGAGGAGGAGCATTGGTGCGTTTTTCAGACCAGTCCAAAATATTTTTTCTGGTAAGTTGATCATGGTCCTTGACAGGCATCTGAGTGCCAAACTCACTCCAATTCTCTTCCTTATCCAGATTGGCTGCTGCTTTGAGCACCTCTGCCTCGGCCTTTGCAGCAGCTGCTTCTTTTTTGAGCTGTAGCGTGCTTAACTTAGCATCCAGCTCAATTTTCTTCCATGTGGCAGTGGCTACTAATATACTATCTTGCTCTTCAAGCTCTACATTCTTACATGCGGTAGCAGTTGCTATGTTCTCTTGCTCTGCTTTCTTCCGTGTGGCAGCAGTTGCTATGCTTGCTTCTTCTTGTATGCGGGCCTTTTCAATTAGCATGGCTTCCACTTCAGCCATGTAGGATATACGAGCATTTGCTGATTCTGCTGCTGCCCATGCCTGAGCCACTGCCATACTGGCAGATGATACCCGTGAGTGTGCTGAGCCTTTAGATCTTGTGGTGGACTTCGGTGAGGTCGAGTGCTGAGATCGTGTCTCTATTAAGCCCTCCACATGGTCCATTGCGTCTTGTATCACTGCCTTCACATTATCAATCATCGAGCAGTTCAACGAAGTGCTCTTGAATGTGCACTCCCTCGATACCCTTATCTGTCTTCACCTTCTTCAGGAGGGAGATGTATTTATTTTCCAGCAGCTTGTAGCTTGAACTGCTGACCTTCACATGATGTATGGACACCGTGTCTGAGGCGTTTTGAGCTTCAGATATGTCTGCTTCAACCCGGTCCCATGCCCTTTTTATCCTGGCCTCAAAGTCTTTCAATACAATTAATGAACACTGCAGCATCATAACATTATCTTAGATAACATGAATCTCAAAAATAGGTCCTGGATGGACCAGGTACCTCCATTACACTGAATTAGCTATACAACAAGAGAATAAGCTGCTGTGTTAAATAACGTCACTTTGTGCAATCACCATACTGCAGCCCAAATGTACATCACTGCACATAACACTGAACTGTGGATGAGATACTTCTTCATCCTTGCTCTCAAGAACGCATTAAAGATACATGGGCACAAGTCTGGCTTGACTTATCCAACTACAAATAACATTCACAATAATGCAAGGGGCAGGCTTTGTTGTTAACTAGGCCTCATATTTATCATAACAATTTAACAGCATTATAAATGCATTTATAGCATTACAACGGCAATCCTAACATTATAACAGCATTCCCAGTATTATAAGAACATAAACGAACTTACAGACAATGCTTCTTCAAGTCCCACAATGAACAGATGCACCCGTCTTCACTGAGACGCTAATTGTGCCTCCATTTTGTGCTCTTTGTAATGGCTGACACCCCTGCCTTGCCTCATGGCTTCGAGACCCTTACCTCGTAACTTCCTGGTGACCAAACTCAACACCATCATATCAGGAAGTTCCTGTGTAAACACACCCCCATATCTGCCGTGGGGCAGAACACCCTCCTGTGGTTGGTCAACCTATCGTAGGGGTCGGCAACCTATAAGAGACATTTATTAGAATTAGGTAAAAAATCCTCAATATATCAAGAGTCGCAATGCACTGTGGGAAATACGAGACGGTGGTGCGTCCTTAATAAATGACATCACGAAGCTGTCCTTAAGGTTGCCGACCCCTCCCTGAGCTATTGGATACATATGAAACGTCGGTCAAGCTATCGAACGCCACGTGTACTGTGGGGATTCCCTGCTTCACGCTGTGAGAGCTGCCGCCTCCTCCTCATCCTCCATCGAGCGAGAGATTCACAACTCCATTGGGAGAAAGACATTAACGTCGCAGCTTCGGCATTGGATGGGTGTGTCACTTGAATCGCACTGTTTGCTCGCTCAGACAATAATGCTATTTTTGAAAGTTGATTTAAGTTTTAATTCTCCTCTCTCCGTCAGCTTCCAAGTGAAGTTGCGAATTTATTGCAGCAGCAGAGGTGCTCACAACATTCGTTGTGTAGCTGGACCGGCATGGCGTCAGTGTCGGTCATCCCGACACTGACCATGCCATTTAGTTCTTCATTGAGATTTACCGGTGAAAATGCATTACGTGTTTTTATTTTACTTATCCAGACTCTCACCGGTCCAGGCTCTCACCTGTCCATGCACTTAGCTGTCCAGACTATCACCTGTTCCGGTTTGGCGTACAAGGGACTTTGAGCTCTGCCTCACCTCCTCCGAGTTGTCTATCGAACATTGCGTCCAATTTGCGACATATGAGCGCTATAATTGTAATTATTATTATTGCTACTGCAAAGAGGGGAGGGGGAGCGGTAACCACTAATAGCAATGGATTGTGTTCTTTAGAAAATCTGTGAACACACTGAGCCTGGGTCTACCTGCCTTCACGGGGCACCTGGGCTGTGTTCCAAATGCAAATTCACTCGTATGAATTAGTGACCCGTTCGGAGGTCTGCGGAGAGCAATTTATTAGCGTGCAGCTGAGGCTTTATAATGAGGGGGAGGGCCGAAGACAGATGGTCCAAGCCAAAATAGAGCAGACAAAACAATGTGTGCCAGTGCACCGAGAGCTTCAGCGGCGCGCTGACGCGCGTTTCAGCTGTCAAACCGCTTTATCGACCAACTCAGTCAAAACCCCAACCACGCCCACCGTCATTGTTACTTATTTCTGTCTCAGTGTCGTCGGCAATCTCATCATAATCATCATCAGCAGCAGCCATGCTCAATCCACTGCTGGACGAAGGCCTCCCCAAGCCGACGCCATCATGTCTCATGACGCTGCGGTGTTAACGATCCAGCTCGCACCGCACACGGAGCCCATTTAACGACTCCGTCTCATGAATGGACGTACCTACTTCCCAACACGCTCTCCACATTGGCTGCCTCCCTGTCACGAAGTGTGACCATCGACCCTCGTCCCTTTTCTGGCGACGTTTCCTGCCTAAGCACGCTCACTGTTCTGAGCAGTTTGAATGATGAATGTAACCTGCCTACGTTTCTGTATGTATGTGCGTTGGACTTCTTTCGCACCGTACGTAGCCAACCGTGATAATCGGAGGTGCGGGGAAAGACCAAAACAAACTAAGCACAAAAAGCAGTTCTAAAGAAATTAGTTTTTAATCTATGTTATTTAAAAGTGGATAGCTCCAGTGGCTTCCGAATATCGGAAGAGCGTTCCAGACGGCCGCAGAAGCGCGTCTGAAAGCGCCCCGCCATGCTGTGGCCGTCTTTGTTCGACGGCTGGCAGCCAGAAGCCGCTACGGCGAGGATGAGCGGAGTTCGCGTGATGGTTTATGCTCTATGACGAGATCAGCAAGGTGTTGTGGTTCATTTGTGGCAAGCACTTTGTGTGCAATGAGTGTGTTCCTCGTTCTCTCGGTCTCAGAAATAACAAAACATATAACGAGTTACAAGGCTGGTTGGGGGGCACAACCAGGGCTAGGCTTGTTCACGTTACCATGTCCGAGGATGAGAGGGAGGACTGACTCTCGAAACGTGACAGAACCTGAGGTTAATTTAAACAATGGTCGACCAACACCGCCATTGCTTTCCATTTGTAGCATCAAATTGTGGCATGTCGGGCGGGTGGCTGTGGGCGTGGGATTCAGTCCAAAATAAAGTTTTCTATTTTCGTACCGCGGCGGTACCGAAAATCTACAGTAAAACATTGACGACCTTCACTATTTTAAACAAAGCCAGCGGTAAGCTCTTGGCGCTACGCACCTGCAGGCCCAAACTTGATTCCCAGCCATGGCTTGAATTGGGTGGCGAGTCCTATCAGAGGCAGTCCTGCCATGCCCCACCAACAGCAGCTCACACTGACCAGCGTGGTGAAGTATGGTCAAAACCCCTCCCATTAGTATTACGGTGTCGGTAGGACTTTATCCATTAGAAATGTCTTGGCTTTCATACAACAGCAGCATTGGGCTTTGCTTGACGTGGTTTGGACGTACAATATGTCTCTCTCAGCACAAACCGCACCTCCAATAATCACGGTTGACAATGTAGGATGCGAAAGAAGTTCAACACTCATACACACATATACTTTATTTTTCCTTTTTTCAGTTCTGAAAATTGTTGGTCTCCGAAACGCCACGTGGCCGACGGTGACTCAGCAAGCCGGTGCTCGGTGGGAGGGACTGCGTCTTATCAGCTCCCGACAGAGCTGCCTGTGCGGTACAAACGCTTTGGCCGTACGCCACCACCGCCGCTGCTGCCGCACACAGATGGCCAGTGGAAATCCGGGAGGGTCGGAGCGAAAATCTGTGGAAGCCTCGTCAAGCGGTTACTGGAAGAGCGCCCGAGGCCCTGACTCCGTTGCTGATCCTCGTTCCTAACCCTCAAATCGAAAGTGGTTCTCTACCGGGGGTACGCGAACCCCTGGGGGTACGTCAGGTGATTCATAAATGTGCCTTCGTCTATCTCATTCATTGTGTTTAATATGTTGACATTATTAATGTTCAATATTCGTACATTTATTTCCTAGAACCGTGTTGGGCCAGGCAAGGGGGCACTCGGTTGAAACAGAAGGTTGAGAGCCACCGCTGTCGAGCGAGGCCTGCCGTGGAGGCCCGGCCACTGGCAGAGTCAGCAACCGCAGGGCCCGGGACCGCTGGAGCAGCGTCAGCAGAGTGCGGTCCTGAAACGTATCTTCATCACCATTCGTACGCCAAGCATTTGCTTAAGCCACGTGTTATCCCCGCCGGAGGACATTCAGCTCGGCACTGCGAGTCCCCGAGTCAGAAGGCACTGAACGAAGGGGCGATTTGGCATTTGTAAGTGATCATGGCGCAACCCTCGGAATCTGACCACAGGGCTCACACGCCACGGCTCACGCTCACGTCAAAGAAGCCCCTCAAATTACTCATCACGCATGATGCATAATTAGTTGATTTTGGCTTGGATCGTCCCAGTATAATGTTTGCTCTTTCATTTAATATTATATACCTACACGACTATCTAACCCAAAGTAAACTAATTTTAAATCATAATATTGGCCGTGAAAGCCGACGAACAAGATGGCTCCTCTGTTCCTAACGCCTGAAAGCGATGTTGATAAGTAAGTGCATTGACTTGGTGTATTTAAGCTAACCTGGCATGTTTGTGATTCGTTCATTATTTTGACTGAAGCAAGATCTAGATCAAAGAAATCTCTTCGCTAAATTGCCTCTGACTGATGCAAGTCAAATAAAAATGATGCCCTTTAATTCAGAACCAGAATCTTAATTTATCCTGGAGAAATCCGATGAGGTATGGAGCTATTTTCACCGATGTCCAATAGGGACGGGTCAGAAAGGTAACAATAAGCAATACAAATTGCCCAGGAAAGCCTCACTGAGTCTCAACACTCTCTTTCGGGAGGGCCCTGCTAGTTTGGGATCTTTGGCTAATTTAATTGACGAGTCATTCACTTGGTGTAGGTTGAAAGCGCAGTGCGTGCAGACAATTCCAGACGTCTGAGCTCCACACAGATAGAGGCAATAATCATTGAGGATACTGCTTACCTGCTGGGTACCTCGCAGCGCAAGCGTAGGCGAGAGGAAACGAGTCCCTGTAAAAGAGGATGACGTGAAAAGTTCTACACAGATATATTATGGGACCTCCTTTGCCTGTACCAAATATGAGAATAGGGTTTCCACTTTTTCTGGCAACAAAACAGGTGTTAAGATGTTAAAACACCAAACTGAAACCTTTTACAAGGAATCATGTCTGCATTAACCACATTACTTGTGGTCAGAAGGCAAAAAAAACATCCTCTGGTAATATATGCATTGTCTTTGAAACTGATTGGTCTAACACCGGCGGTGAGACAAGACCATGAAGAAGGCTGTCTCTGGTGTAGACCACACAGTACAGAGACAACGTATACGCAGTGTCATTATCAGAGCGTGTTTGTCTGCATGTTTTGTCACAAGTGTGTGTGCTCAATGCAGACTTGAGGCCTTGCAAGAGGTGTCCATTTGGTGTTTGGAACATCTCCTCCTGTGTTATTGCCAGGAATGGTAAAGAGGAGTCATATTTTATTTCATCACTGGGATATTGTCCAGGTGCAGCTCCTTGTCCTCGCATTCTGTCTTGGACCTGTGAGCGTGCTCTCTAACCCGCGTGTTCCTCTTCCTGTGCCTCAGTCTAATTGTAAGCACGCACATCTCTCAGTGCTTCTTTGTGCACTGGTTCTCAGGGTCCTCCGGTTTTGCTCAGTGGGCCCTCCTACCTGGTAAAATAAAACATAGTTTTGTTTAATAATTTTGAATGATATGTTTTAGTGTTCTATCTTCTTCTGCTCATCTTGAGCCATGCCACTCTTTGTCCATCTTGGGGACTTCCATCCCGGCATCCTTTCCCATTGCCGATCGATTTTCCTTTTACCATTCATTCATTCATACTCTTGACTCGCCTTGCATCGGGGTGAGTGAATAAGACGGAGGGCGGAATGTAAATACTGACATCGGTTACGCACAGCAAAGTAAATTGACGTTCATGGCAGTATATTTAATGCGCCATTTCCCCTCTTCATTCCCAAATCTCCGCCAATTACACGGTGAAACTTAGAGTTTAGTTTATGTTTTAAATGCAAGTGGGCTTTGGCAAGGACACGTCGCTTTACGGGAATGATGGGCGATGGTCGAGGATTGCCAAGGAGCGGTAGCCAACGAATGGGACGCGTCTGAGGGGACATCCTCTGAAGGTACGGGATGTCAGACAAAAAGGCCAGGAAGGTTGCTTTAGAATGAAATAAATAAATAAATAACCAAAACAACTTTTCCAAAAAAAATCCATGAAAATAATAATGGAAAGGGGAACGAATCCGAGTGCAGGGCCAGCCGAGGGGGAGATGGAGCGGTGAAATCAGCGCGAGTGCACGGGCTCTGTGGATCGCTACATCGCTGGATCGCCGGAGACCTACATCCAGCGTGTGTGTACGTGCACGTCGAACTTCTTCCGCACCGTACGTAGCCGAGCGTGCCAATCAAAGGTGGATTGACCCTCTTCTTGGTTCTTTCGGTAAAGTCACGTAGAAGGGAAATAATAAAATAATAAACATAAAAACATAATAAAATACAAATTTTATTTAATAAAATACAAATTGTATTTTATTATGTGACTTTGTATTTTATTATGTGACTTTACCGAAAGAACCAAGAAGATGAATCCCTGCAGTCACGAAAGCTTTAAATGGATTGACCCTGGCTGGCGATCAAACCGAGCGTCCCGCAGCAAGAGCAGCTCCGTGGAGTTTCGATCTCCCCTCGTGCCACCCTGACGCCTCTCTGGGGTCGTCAAGCACGCTGGGACCGTTGATGCGTTTCCTTTGTGTATTTTCAACAGTTCGGCATTTGCATGTTGGCAATCAGCTGCCTGCTGGTGGGAGCAGGTGGTCTTCATTTTGTGTTACATCATTCAAAACTTGGCTCGGTTATCCGAGCGGTATGCGAGCGCATTGCATTCCTCGTTTATCCGCGAAATGTAAAGGAGCCTTGATATGTTTACATAATGTATATATATGTGTAATCTGCGACCTTCATATAACAAACCCTCGCTGGTGCTGACCTCGCTCGAGCGAGACAGCTGTGCTTCCTCTGTTGTATCGTGACAACGCGAACCCAACGCTGTTCGCAAGCATCGTAGACGGCGCAGCGGATCGTCAAGCCGCGATTCGTAGTCTACTCCCTTCTCTCGTCATTCGGCGTCTGCAGATCGCGAGCTTTCCGCATACAGGGCACTGGAGTGGCAGAGTGACGAAGGCAGAAACTTGAAGCTTGAGGGTGCCGTACTTCAGTGCCTCTGAGCAATATCAAATTGGTGACCCGCACAGCAAACATTTTGAGCAGTGAAGTGGTGATGCGGTGGATCGCACACCACACCATGAACCCAGGGAACGGAGGTCTGATTTGTAGCAATTGCGCCCCCTTCACCAACCTGCACTGACCAGCATGGTGAAGTATGGTCAAACAACGCTGAGGGAGGCCTTCTGGTAGTGGGTTGACAAACATCAGTACATTATTATGATTATTAACGTATCATAGTTGTGTTGATACTGTTGCGTTGACGGTGGTGCACAAGCCAGGTAACAACTAAAACTCAACACTTTGTCAATAAGTCTGTGGCCTTAAAAAGAGAGATCATATCATAGGCGACATTTTGCGCAATGGCCTTCTTTACAGCACACATTTAACACCACCGAGACTGGGCACACAGAGGCCAGAGAGGTTTAGTAAAATGTAATATATTGTATTTATTATGATCAATCGTCCATCGTTAGGGTGCTAATTATTGACTTTAATAATTAAAACTCATTGTCATGCCACTGGTGGATGATGGTCTGTATGCATGTTGCACTTCTTTCGCAGCGTACGTAACCAATGGGAGGTGCGGTCTGAGCCATGGGAGTTGTGTTGGCTATACTTCACCACGCTGCTCACTGTAGGTCGGTGCAGGGTGTGGGGCGGGCTGGAATGAAGCTCGTGGCCATGCCGCGCTAACCGGTGCACCGCAGCTCTTGGCACGTGAACCGATAAGAACGCAACAATTTATATGAATGGCTTCATAAATACAGCACTTTGTTTATCTCGGAGAGCTTCAACTATCTCTCTAATAGTCTTTGTCAAGAAGCACTTACTTAGGATATCGTACTAATCCCTCCCTAAATACTTGTCTTCGTATTATTTTGTACGATTATTTTCATTATTTTGCAAGTGCAGCAGTAGCATTTGAAGCGCTGATTTTTTCCAGGGCACAATGTATATAAATATATAAATGTGTTGCTGTGATTGATGGGGACTTCCAGCTGCTCATAGTCAGCGTCGTGACCAGAACTCAGAGACGTGTGATTGTGCAGGTGGCCGTGTTGCTTGCCTGAGAGCCAAGCCCAGGTGCGCGCACGCAGACGTTGACTCTTCTTACAAACGGGACCACGGCTTCTTGTGGGATGTTTAACGTCCGCCACTTAAGCGTGCGTTTTTAAGTTCACTGCTTAACCACGGAGGTGCTTGGGTTTGGGATTTGAATCTTGGCAAAACTATTCGTGCAAATTAAAGGCCCCTTTCTCTGAGCCGTGTGCCCCACCCCCCACCGCTCTGCCACCGCAGCTTTCAACGCAGTTTTTAGAGAGTCCGGGAAGAAAAAAAACCCATTAGCGCTGTGGGTGAAGTGCGAACTTTAATGAAACCGTCAAATTCACATCAAGGTCCCGTTTCTCATTCCAGATGATTCCCCTGATGAAATATTCCGGCTGGGTCGCTGTCACGGGCCGCGACTGCAGCGAGCGGGAACTTTCTTCTGCGAATACTTGAAACACGTGGGCCCTTTTCACATCTTTCAAGGGATCACCGTCTTCTCTCTCTCCCTCCGTCTCTGGCTTTGCTCTCGCAGGCAAGTCACCTCAGATGGCACGGCCAGCTCTGAGGTTGGCTTCTGTTCGGGGGTCGGCTGACGGCACGCATGGGCGCGCCACGGTGGCTCGGAGATGTTAACTACCTCGCCTGCTATACAGGAGACCGTGGGTTCGATCCCGAGCCTGACGTCTGCTGCTGTATATTTGGAGTTTGCGTGTCTGTCTCCCCGTGGTTGCGTGGATTTTTCTTCGGGTCCTCCGGATTTTCCCTCCACATTTACAATCAACATCACGCGTTTAGAGTGTTTGGCTGCTGCTCTACATTTCCACGTGATAAGCCACTTCGTTGACCTATCATTTGTGGCCCGGTCGCTTCTGGAAAAGAGCTATGCAGTTCAGTGGGCATTACCTGATCAAATACAAATATGTTAATAGTTTTTAATATAAATCTGCTGCTTTGAATCGTATTATTAATTATTAATACTATTGCATGATAAATATTGACTTAAAGCTTTCGTGACTGCTGAAACTACGACGTTATAGTTTTTTCTTTACTTTATTTTTTTATTAATTAGAACCTATCTACGTGAATTTACCGAAAGAGCAATTTTTCCATCCTGATGACGATCGCTTGTGTTGTGATCGAAACGTCGTAGTTTTTTGCTTATTTTATTTCATTAATTTGAACCTATCTACGTGATTTTACCGAAAGACCCCAAAAATATTGCATGATCTTGAATCCTCAAGAGAGAGAGAGGTAAGAAGACGAAAAAGCAAGGTTGATTTAATTATTAATATTCCCAGCTCGCTGTCAGGCCGCGTCACAGTGACAGGCACAGTGTGTGCGCTTGCAGCACCGCACAAGGACATCTTCTTATGTCACACCGCCTAATGGACAACGCGGGCTATAATTATATCCTGCCCGTGCGTGTGAGTGGGTTACAGTGACGAGCCGTGCGCGGCGCCCTGCCGGTGTGTGAGTGCGCGCGCGCGCGTGTGTGTGTGTGCACGTGAGTGTGTATGCACGTGTATGTGTGTGCACGTGTGCATGTGTGTGTGTGCACGTATGTGTGTGTGTGCACGTGTGTGTGCGCACGCGTGTGTGTGTGCACGTGTGTGTGTGTGTGCACGTGTGTGTGCACGTGTGTGTGCACTGCGTGTGTGTGCACGTGTGTGTGTGTGCACGTGTGTGTGTGCACGTGTGTGTGTGCGGTAGTGTAGCAGTTAGCGCACTGCGCTATGAACCGGTGTACCGAGTTCGATCCCCGCTCACGACAAACACGAGTAATAATTATATGAACCGGTCCTTGGTCTTCCCTAGGTTGACTCAGCCTCAAATGAGTACCTGGTGCGGTGTGTAAACATTGTCACTAGAGAGACAAAGGCGTGGTGTTAACCACCCATCCCCTCGTGTGCCGTGATAGCCTTAATAGGTTCTAGCTAACAGCACTTTCCCAAACACTTTGATAAGGCTGTAGGGGAATCTTTGTGTGTGTGTGTGTGTACTGTCCACGTGTTTTTGTGTGTACGTGTGCATCAGGCGGCGGCAGCGGTGGGGAGCGGTGGCGCAGTGGTTAGCGCGCTGCGCTACGATCCCGACGACCCGAGTTCGATTCCCACTCGCGCTTAACATTCTTGAGACACGTTTGCACCGGTCCGTTCTGGGCCTCTTCTCGGCCTTGCGGGCCACGCCGAGACATTGAGCCCCGTGCCGGTCTCAGTCGGTGGTCAGTAAAATCACTCGCCCAACCAAAAGTCTGTGCGGGAGAACCCGTTTGCCTTTGTGCTACCCGCGGTGAGTTCGTGCCATTGCGAGACAGCGAGCGAGCGAGCCAGCGAGCGCGTCCTCTCATTAACGCTCGTTCTATTTGTTTTTTTTTATAAATAATCTCCCTCGTGCCAAATTCTGCGCACAGGTGGTGGACTGCCCCCCCCCCCCACCGCAACCATCAACGCGTTCGCCGCTGTTTATTGCGTTGCGTGGGAGGTGACAGGCTGCGTGGGCGCGCAGACGGCTGTCTGTCAAACCGTGGCCTCGTCCGTGGCTCGCCCCCCGCCAGCAGCCTCCGTTGACGGCCGCGGGTGTTCAAAGGGGCGGGCGCGAGCGGGATTCACGCCCAGGGTCACCCCGCGCCAGCTGCTGGGCGCGCCTCGCATCACTTCGGCAGCCCCCCGGTTTTAACGCGACCTAAGCCCCCCCCCCCCCCGGAATAACAATGTTACAGAATGTACGATGTGGATCTGTAACGCCGCGCCGCCACCGCACGGCATTTGCTCGCTGTCGTCGAGAGAGGACGACTCGGGGGAGCGAGGTGGAACCACGGACGGAGCAGGAGAGGCAGCAGCAGCCAGGCGGTGTGAGCCGGCATAAAATTCTGCCACTCCCCCCTCAAAGCTCTGCAGTCCTCTACATATCAAGGGGTTATTGGTCAGCGAATGAGTGTTTAGACATGTAGGAGGCAATACTTTATCCCACGCCGAGAGGACAAGCTGGAGTCCACACTTTGCTGTGATTCGTTCTCCTGGCGAGCCATGGTACGGCTCCTCCTCGACGCCCACGGGGGCAGCATCAGGCAACGTCCGTGTGTGACCCACCAGCCCTCGCTGCTGCCCCCGCGGTGCCGGCTTACAGGCGCGTGGAGCTACCACCGCACGTCGATCAAAACTGAAGTTTGGCCAAATAAAAAAAACAACATTCCACGAGAAATGATTCCCTGCATAACATCATTATCATCATATACATAACGTCCCGTGCTGAGTCGATCAATCGTGCATTAGGGCGGTGGGGTGGTACAGTGGTTACACTTGTGCCTCGCAACGAGAAGAGCCTGGGGTTGACTTCTGACTGGGGCGTCTTTCGACGTGGAGTGTGTGTGTTTGATCTCGCCCCGTCCTGCACGGGCTCCCTCTGGCTTCTCGGGGTCCCTCCCGTAGCTATAAACAACCTGTCACGAGGTGTGTCTGTTGAACTTCTTTCGCACCCTACGTAGCCAATCGTGCTCATCGGAGGCGCGGTGGAAGGACAACAAACTGAACACAAGAAGCAGTTGTAAAGAAATGAGTTTTACATTTAGAAATTAGTTTTCAATTCAGAATGAGTTTTCAAAGAAAGTCATGTAATGTATTTTCTATGGTAAATAACAATAAAACACCAATTTGTGAGGTCCGGTGTCGGCTAAACCCGGGCATGCAGGACAGTGTCCCGGGTAAAGTCAAGTATATGCATGTACTGTACACAGGGTGGCACAGAAGTCAGGACAAATAGGGTTATTTCATTTATTTTAACACTGCCTGTTTATTGTGTAAGTTACAATTGTATGTATTGTCATTATTAATATAAATCGTGTTCTTCTTATTCTTCCTGTGGGGTCACCTCAGATCAGTGGTTTACAAAACTCCACCAAAAAACCCCGAATAAATTGAGACAAATTATAATTGATGAATGTTTTCAAAGATTACACTTGTAAGCGTTTTTTAAAGTCCTGAATTAATGAAACAGATAAATCATGCATGCAGTAATCTTAATGGACGTCAGCTTGAACATTTCTTTAAAATACATTAATTACATAACCCTATGTGATTCGTTAAAATAACTCTAATCACCCTATGGGTCCTCCCTTTTGGGCCACCCTCTTTATAAAGTAGCGGGCAGCTTCCGCAGGCTCGTGGTAGGGGAAGGGCACGCTGCTCGAGTCGCCACGATCGCTGTCCGAGCTGAGACGCACGTGACTTGCTATTCTGGCCCCCAGCGGACGACACCGGCTCCCTTCTCACAACAGCAGCGGCAGCAGCAGCGGCAGCAGTAGCAGCAGCAGCAGTTGCAGCAGCAGCGGCAGCAGCGAGCAGCAGTGAGCAGCAGCAGCGAGTGGCCGGGCCCGTGTCCGGCAGGAGGCCGGTGAACGGTGGCGAACCAAGCACCTCCACCCTCCACCCTCCACCACCTCCAACCCTCCACCCTCCACCACCTCCAACCCTCCACCCTCCACCACCTCCACCCTCCACCCCTCCACCCCTCCAACCCTCCACCCTCCACCACCT
The DNA here is from genome assembly GCF_015708825.2 of Lethenteron reissneri. Taxonomy (NCBI): domain Eukaryota; kingdom Metazoa; phylum Chordata; class Hyperoartia; order Petromyzontiformes; family Petromyzontidae; genus Lethenteron; species Lethenteron reissneri. Next base: position 785,653 of record NC_083828.1, on the reverse strand, counting down.
CCACCCTCCACCCCTCCAACCCTCCACCCTCCACCACCTCCACCCTCCACCCCTCCACCACCTCCACCCTCCACCCTCCACCCCTCCAACCCTCCACCCTCCACCACCTCCAACCCTCCACCCTCCACCACCTCCACCCTCCACCCCTCCACCCTCCACCCTCCACCACCTCCACCCTCCACCCCTCCACCCCTCCACCACCGCCGCCGCCTCAAGGCGGGGGGCAGAGCTTGAAGCGCTGCCCAGCCACTCCGAAAGAGCTTGGCGGCAAAGTCTTGACGTGCGAGGGGGTGGGGTGCTCGGTTTCCTTCAATAGTCTATGTGTATGGGCCACCCCTAGGTCGACTCGGCCTCAAACGAGTACCTGGTGCGATGTGTATACATCGCCACTGGGGAGAGACAAAGGCGGCCGGGCGTGGTGCTGTCCACTCCACCCCCTCTCGTGCCGTTCCGGCCATCATAGGTGTAACATCACTGGCTTCAACAGTCTGTTGAGGCTATAGGGGCAACCTTTGTGGTGCCGTGTTTGTTGTGTGATGATTTACCGCTCCATGTCGATCCACTGCTGGATGAAGGCCTTCTTCCCCCTCCTCCCCTCACCTGTGCCACGCGGGTGAGTGCGGGGTTGTGTTTAACGAGAATAGTCAGTTCCGGTTGATCAAAGAACTCGCCACTGATAACAATCATCGCCAGGAGTCGAAAAGAGGTCAATAGGTTGAGAGCGCGGTGTGCTAACCACTGCGCCACCCACCGCTCCACCCTGGTGTGTATTTGTCGTAGAATCATCATTTAGAGCTCCTCTCCAAATCCACTGCTGGATGAATGGCTCCCCCAGCCCGTGTCGGCCACGGGGGGTTGTTTGACCGTCGCTAACCACGCTGGCCAGCGCGGTTTGTTGAAGCGGTGGGGGGTGGGGAGACCCGGGCAGACAGACCCGCCTCTCACGTCGCTCGCCACTCGGCCTGGGAACCCAACTCAAGTTGGGTCAGGCTCACGGCGCAGTGCGCTAACCCCCGCGCCACCGCTCCGCCCGATAAATATTGTATGCAGCGCAATTAACGCCGTGCATGCTTATTAAAACAATTCAAATGATTGCATTAATTGGCAGCGACAAGCCGCTCATGATATGCGCTGCAGATGCCAATGAGCGCATGTGGTGAACGTGGGCGTGTGTGTGACTCGCAACCACCACCACCACGATTGCGAACGAACTCTGTGCAAATGCGAAACAGCGTTCGGTGTGTTTAGCTCGGCAGCTCTTTGTCCTTGTTACCGCAGTGCAGTACTGCGCATGAGACTCGGGGATTTTGCACATTTATTTGTTTAAATATCAAGGGAGCGGGTTTTTTTTTATTTCGGCAGGAGGCTGTCGAAGCGAAAGAAATCCACTCGCAAGGAGGCGCGAGGGCGGCTGAGGTTACCGACCGCCGCCTAATTCTACCCCCGTCCCCCGCCCCCACCGCCGTGCAGCAGCAGCTCCTCTGCCCGCCACAACCCCACGCAGCTCTCGCTACCCCCCCACCACCACCACTCCCCCTCCGTCGGACCCCATCTTGCTCCCATCGTCTCAACCCCCCCGCCCCACCCATCAGCACGACCACTACGACCATCACCCTCAACTCCAACCCCTGCGAACCCAACCCCAACCCTCGCAGGCTCCCACTGCTACAGGCATCCACCACCCCACCTTCCTCCGCTGCTCCCCGTCAGCCCCGAGCCCGCCGCGTCTGAGCCCACGTTCGCTGCTCGTTAATGGAAGCCAGATGAGGCCGGTAACACGCAATCGTTAGCGGGGCTCTCCTGCGCTTTCTGAGGTTAATTAGAGCCGAGGAATGGGCCCCATCCTGTCTCGCACTGCTGAGAGGGTACCTGCGGATGCTGTCCTCTTGTGTAATGGAAAACGACGTCCTAGTTAACAACGGCGCTCGCGTGTCCACAGTCCGAGTTGTCATAACGCACAGCCGGCGCGCTGTGGAAACACAGAGGCTCATTTTCGGTTTTGCACCATGCCGCCTATAAATATTCTATTTTTTTTTACCACAACCGTTAAGCACACAAGGTTATTTATGAAAACGCAATTTACATTAGCAGTGGTCCAAAGCTGATGACTCGGTAACCTGAATTTTGGACTGTTGGATTCTCTTAACAGCATTTCCTTTGGCCCGGTTGTTGTCCCTTTAAATGACGGGCTCTGCCATCTGAATGTTTTGGAAAATTCGCAGTGTTCGGATAATTAAATTGAACAACGAGATTCAGAACCCAGCAGTAAACGTGCAGGACTAACTTTTATCCATGCATATTTAATAGAATGTATAATACGTTTGTTGTGAGCAACAGCGTTTTTGGCATTGGGTGAGGGTTTGAAACGGTCGTTTGAATTTTAAACAAGTGCTCTCCTTTTGAGCACATGCACATAACAAAGACAACGACCCCCGTGTAGCCTTCACCAGACTGTTGGGGAAAGTGTTGTGAGCGATTAGCTGTGAAGACTGTCAAGGCAGACGAGGGGGTGGGTGGCCAACACTCCACCTGGCCGTCTTTTTTCACCCCAGTGCTGATGTCTGTACACCGCACCACGTGTTCATTTCAGGCAGAGTAGACCTCGGGGAGACCCAGGAACGTTTCAGATATTCGTGACTGATGTTAGCCCGTGAGTGGGAATTGAATTCGGGTTACTGGGTCGGTAGTGCAGTGCGCTAACTGGTACACTACCGCTCGCCATAAAACACAACACACATAGACATAAGCGCAGCGCGAAATAGGCCATGCCTCTTACGCAGCATGCGTAACTAACGCGCCCGTGTGAACACACCAGGCGCACGCGCGCTAATACGAACGTGAATATCGTACTCGACAGAAACTCTGGGTGCAATTGCACGGACAATGTGAACACACAGAGCCGTGTACATACCGGTGCATGTAAGCAGTTGAAGGTGCATACATAAAACATATATGGTAATGCATTGCGCATATTTTCAGAGTTAACCTGCTGTGCTTGTGCTTTGTGTGGCTTGGAGAGAAAGCGTGAGATGGCCCAGACGTGACTCTAAATCATCGGGCCCTGCTCCCGCCCTCTCCACCACCACCACCACTGCCACCACCCAGCCACACAGCACCCCACTCACACCCTTCCTCCCAGCCTCTCTCAGTGCGCAGCCAGCCCCTCCAAGCACCACAACCACTCCTCCTCCTGCTCTCACCCAACAACTACCCCCAACCCCACCCGAATCCTGTCTCCCTGCCAAGATCAATCCAGCGACAGAAAGTGCTGCGTCTAGACACAACCCGACAAAGAAAAGAAGAAAAAAAGGAGTTGGGGGATGGGGGGCGGTCTGGGGTGTGGGATCGGGGAGAGCGCCACTCCGCATCAACATCCAAGCCGAGCGACTCCTCCAGCCTCAATGTCAGCGCCCCTGGCGGAGCGCAGGGCCTGCCCCCCCCGTTCAGGCATCCGCTTCTGATACAGCCAGAGAGACTGTGAGCCACACACCAGAGAATCTGTGAGCCACACACCAGAGAGTCTGTGAGTCACACACCAGAGAATCTGTGAGCCACACGCCAGAGAGACTGTGAGTCACACACCAGCGAGGCTGTGAGTCACACACCAGAGACTGTGAGTCACACACCAGAGACTGTGAGCCACACACCAGAGACTGAGTCACACACCAGAGAGTCTGTGAGTCACACACCAGAGACTGTGAGCCACACACCAGAGACTGTGAGCCACACGCCAGAGAATCTGTGAGCCACACACCAGAGAGTCTGTGAGCAACACACCAGCGAGTCTGTGAGTCACACACCAGAGAGACTGTGAGCCACACACCAGAGACTGTGAGCCACACGCCAGAGAATCTGTGAGCCACACACCAGAGACTGTGAGCCACACACCAGAGAGACTGTGAGCCACACACCAGAGACTGTGGGCCACACGCCAGAAATTGTGAGCCACACACACCAGAGACTGTGAGTCACACACCAGAGACTGTGAGCCACACACCAGAGAGTCTGTGAGCCACACACCAGCGAGGCTGTGAGCCACACACCAGAGACTGTGAGCCACACACCAGAGAGTCTGTGAGTCACACACCAGAGAGACTGTGAGCCACACATCAGAGACTGTGAGCCACACACCAGAGGCTGTGAGTCACACGCCAGAGACTGTGAGTCACACGCCAGAGACTGTGAGTCACACACCAGAGAGACTGTGAGTCACACACCAGAGACTGTGAGTCACACACCAGAGAGACTGTGAGCCACCCATCAGAGACTGTGAGCCACACACCAGAGACTGTGAGTCACACGCCAGAGACTGTGAGTCACACACACCAGAGACTGTGAGTCACACGCACCAGAGACTGTGAGTCACACACACCAGAGACTGTGAGTCACACACCAGAGACTGTGAGTCACACACCAGAGAGACTGTGAGCCACCCATCAGAGACTGTGAGCCACACACCAGAGACTGTGAGTCACACGCCAGAGACTGTGAGTCACACACACCAGAGACTGTGAGTCACACACCAGAGTCTGTGAGTCACACACACCAGAGACTGTGAGTCACACCCCAGAGACTGTGAGCCACACACCAGAGACTGTGAGTCACACACCAGAGAGACTGTGAGTCACACCCCAGAGACTGTGAGCCACACACCAGAGACTGTGAGCCACACACCAGAGTCTGTGAGTCACACGCCAGAGACTGTGAGTCACACACCAGAGAGACTGTGAGCCACACATCAGAGACTGTGAGTCACACACACCAGAGACTGTGAGTCACACGCACCAGAGACTGTGAGTCACACACACCAGAGACTGTGAGTCACACCCCAGAGACTGTGAGCCACCCATCAGAGACTGTGAGCCACACACCAGAGACTGTGAGTCACACGCCAGAGACTGTGAGTCACACACCAGCGAGTCTGTGAGTCACACACCAGAGTCTGTGAGTCACACACCAGAGACTGTGAGTCACACACCAGAGACTGTGAGCCACACACCAGAGAGACTGTGAGTCACACACCAGAGACTGTGAGTCACACACACCAGAGACTGTGAGTCACACGCACCAGAGACTGTGAGTCACACGCCAGAGACTGTGAGTCACACACACCAGAGACTGTGAGCCACACACCAGAGACTGTGAGTCACACACCAGAGACTGTGAGTCACACCCCAGAGACTGTGAGCCACACACCAGAGACTGTGAGCCACACACCAGAGACTGTGAGTCACACCCCAGAGACTGTGAGTCACACACCAGAGACTGTGAGTCACACACCAGAGACTGTGAGTCACACCCCAGAGACTGTGAGTCACACCCCAGAGTCTGTGAGTCACACACCAGAGACTGTGAGTCACACACCAGAGACTGTGAGTCACACACCAGAGACTGTGAGCCACACACCAGAGACTGTGAGTCACACCCCAGAGTCTGTGAGTCACACACCAGCGACTGTGAGTCACACCCCAGAGACTGTGAGTCACACACCAGAGACTGTGAGTCACACACCAGCGAGTCTGTGAGTCACACACCAGAGTCTGTGAGTCACACACCAGAGACTGTGAGTCACACACCAGAGACTGTGAGCCACACACCAGAGAGACTGTGAGTCACACACCAGAGTCTGTGAGTCACACACCAGAGACTGTGAGTCACACACCAGCGAGTCTGTGAGTCACACACCAGAGTCTGTGAGTCACACACCAGAGACTGTGAGTCACACACCAGAGACTGTGAGCCACACACCAGAGAGACTGTGAGTCACACACCAGAGGCTGTGAGTCACACACCAGCGAGGCTGTGAGTCACACACCAGAGACTGTGAGTCACACACCAGAGTCTGTGAGTCACACACCAGAGTCTGTGAGTCACACACCAGAGTCTGTGAGTCACACACCAGAGACTGTGAGTCACACACCAGAGACTGTGAGTCACACACCAGAGTCTGTGAGTCACACACCAGAGTCTGTGAGTCACACACCAGAGTCTGTGAGTCACACACCAGAGTCTGTGAGTCACACACCAGAGACTGTGAGTCACACACCAGAGACTGTGAGCCACACACCAGCGAGGCTGTGAGTCACACACCAGAGTCTGTGAGTCACACACCAGAGACTGTGAGTCACACACCAGCGAGACTATGAGTCACACACCAGAGACTGTGAGCCACACACCAGCGAGGCTGTGAGTCACACACCAGAGACTGTGAGTCACACACCAGAGATACTGTGAGTCACACACCAGAGACTGTGAGCCACACACCAGAGAGACTGTGAGTCACACACCAGAGGCTGTGAGTCACACACCAGCGAGGCTGTGAGTCACACACCAGAGGCTGTGAGTCACACACCAGAGGCTGTGAGTCACACACCAGAGACTTTGAGTCACACACCAGCGAGGCTGTGTGTCACACACCAGAGGCTGTGAGTCACACACCAGAGACTTTGAGTCACACACCAGAGATTGTGAGTCACACACCAGAGACTGTGAGCCACACACCAGCGAGGCTGTGAGTCACACACCAGAGACTGTGAGTCACACACCAGAGACTGTGAGTCACACACCAGAGACTTTGAGTCACACACCAGAGACTTTGAGTCACACACCAGAGTCTGTGAGTCACACACCAGAGTCTGTGAGTCACACACCAGAGTCTGTGAGTCACACACCAGAGACTGTGAGTCACACACCAGAGACTTTGAGTCACACACCAGAGTCTGTGAGTCACACACCAGAGTCTGTGAGTCACACACCAGAGTCTGTGAGTCACACACCAGAGACTGTGAGTCACACACCAGAGACTGTGAGTCACACACCAGAGACTTTGAGTCACACACCAGCGAGGCTGTGAGTCACACACCAGAGACTGTGAGTCACACACCAGAGACTGTGAGCCACACACCAGAGACTTTGAGTCACACACCAGAGACTTTGAGTCACACACCAGAGACTTTGAGTCACACACCAGCGAGGCTGTGAGTCACACACCAGAGACTGTGAGTCACACACCAGAGACTTTGAGTCACACACCAGAGACTTTGAGTCACACACCAGCGAGTCTGTGAGTCACACACCAGAGACTGTGAGTCACACACCAGCGAGGCTGCGATGGTCTCAGCTTGGCCACCGCTCCGTGTAGCTCGGCGTCACGTGACCCTGCCTGTGTTGCAGGTTACAAAGCCATCCTGATGAGTAATATTTGACTTTTGGGGAAGGCCATGTAATTATCTGGCCGAATTATCTATTGCAAGGCCCTCCGCTCAATTCCAGTCGGATAAATTTAATTGTCACGTGGTGTACTCCAGATCATTTAACTGGCCAAACCCAAAAATCCGTGATAAATAATAAATATTGGTTGAGAAAACCGACGTGTCTGTGAAATAATCATCATCATCGTTTGTGACTCGTCGCACTGCTTCGCAAGAATAATGAACACGAGAAGTCCCGAAGTTGTCACCGGATTTGCGAGTCACAACCAAGAGGGAGGGCCTTGCTCGCGGCGCCTCGTGATGGCACTCAGCAGCTGAAAGTCGCGCCGCGTTGCCACGACAAGCGGTGACGCTGCGCACGGCGGAGTGACGCATCACCCCGCAGCGCTGCGCTCAGCTCGTGCAGAGTGACAGCGACACTCCCGAGCTCGCCAGTCGCACTGCCGTACTAAAGAAAAGGGGGGAGGGGGGAGAGGAATATATCTCTAAATATGTGGTGACGTTTCGGGCAATGTCTCTTCGTCAGAACAGAGAGCAGTGTTATCATCGAATGTGTTGAGTGTTTTGTGTTTTTTGCACAAACACGACTGCCAATATAATGTATGACAACACAAACAGCTCGGCACAACTCCCCGTCTGCGTAGTATTGAAAGCAGACAGGCAGCTCGGTGGCAGAGCGAGCGGCTCGGGCGGTCGGCTACGTACATACATATGTTGTGTCGTAGAACCACGCGGAGACGAGGCATACTACAAGGGCTGTTGCCGTTTATTAAAACACTCTCACACTCGGCATCCTACACACCAGTGTAGGTACACTCTCTCTCTGTCCTTCACACGGACACTGACTCACTAATTGGACCCTACCCCGGCTATCTCCTTGGCTCTCTCACTCGTCTGCCCGGAGCAGGGGATCAGCCAACACCGCCCCGCAACGAGCAGAGAGACCCTAGTCCAGCCGCTCCTTACCCTGACCCCCAAACGACGACCATGCCTCCGTCACGGGGTCTCCCTTAAGAACCCTTTGAGGGGCTCCTCCCCCAAGCTCGGCCCCGCCCACTTTCCCGAAAGTGCTTTCTGGAAGCCCCTTGCGTAACCCGTGATGTGACATCATCATTGGCCCCGCATAACTCTCAACCCGCTCGCTCCTCCTTCCGCTCGCCCCCTCACTGGTTACTCACAATACTCTACATCACCCCCCCCCCCATGAAAAAAAATCAGCCATCCTGGCTGCTAATCAGCAAGAACAACAGCAATAATATCAATAACAACAACACGGGAAATGAGGAGGCAGGGCCGTCTGCAAGAGAATAACAAGGGCAATAAGGCTGAACGGTAAGTGCAAAAGAAGGCCTCCATCCCTCGGTCCATTGTGCCGACACACCGTCGGCGACGACGGACGTCTGCGGATAGGGGCCCAGAAGGAGGTGCTCAGCGGAACAGCGCGCCTCTGGACTGTGTCCGTGACGCCGGTCCACTCCCACGAGCAGTATCTTGCTTGTGCAAGGGCGGTGCGTCCTCGTGTGCCGGTTCTCCTCCTGACGACGGTGCGGGCGGCTCCCCGGGAGCTCAGTGGTGGGGTCCTGTGGGCGGAGAGATAGAAACCCTTTGACGCGCCGCTTCCCGGCCTTGGTGGTCCGGCTCGTTGGACGCATCAGTTACCGGCCACTCCGGACTTGGAGATGAATCGTCGGGACAGGGCAACACAACATGGACGTGAGGGTGCGATGTAAGCGCTCCACCATTCCATCGGTTTGAGGGTGGTCGGGTTAAGTTCTAATCTTCCTTGTGCCCAGGAGGTCACAGATCTCTTTGAGCAGTTTCTGAATTTTTTTTTTTTACCCCGGTCCGTAAGGAGTTGCTCAGGGCCCCCTTGTCGAATACATATCCGTGCAAAAAGGCATCGGCTATGGACGTGGCCGACTGATCAGGCAGAGGCCACGCCATGGGCCAGCGGGTGAGGTACTCCACCCCGACCAAGAGATACCTGTGGCCCCTTTGAGAAATTGGAAATGAGCCCAACATGTCAGGGGCCACAAGTTTGTTAACGTGTGATACCTTGATCGATTGCAGTGGGGGCTGATCATGTAGAACCTGGGGGCTTCTGGCGGGCACAATCCTGACAGCCCTTGATGAGCAGTGCCACATCGTCCTCCATGCACGGTCAATAATAGTTACGTTTGAAAGTTAACAAAGTTTTCCGAACACCCAAGTACGTAAATTTCTCGTGCATTAAGTCAATTTTTATCGGAGGTCTGTGGGCACCACACGACAGTAGCCCTGTAACTCAGCGTCCCACCGCATGAGGAGGCCATCATGAAGGGCAATGTCTGCAGCGGTCCTATGGTCGGCCGGTTTAATGCGGCACCGTGATTTCAACAGAGAAGTCTCCTCCATGTGTAGGCGGGACCATTCACTGTGAGCGAGGCCCAGTCCGCAATCTGCGGTCATTGGCGCTCCCTGAAGAGGAGCTGCGCTGGCAGTCGCCACCAACGGAGGCGCGCTCCCAGCCTGCAGCGACTCGCGCCCATCGCCCATGTACATCCGCCGTGTCGCTGGCGTCAGTATCCAGGACGAAGGGCGGTGAGAAGTCGTGGTAGCCCATGGGAGGCGCGTCAGCAAGGGAATCCCGAAGCACGACAAACGCTTCCTCCTCCTCCTTGCCCCAACTCAATTTTTGGCCCTGAGCGGTCAGCACGTGGAGTGGCTTGGCAATGGTCGCCAGAATCTCGGACATAACGGCGGTAGTACGAGGCAAACCCGACAAAACTGCGAACCTCAGCCACTGATGTAGGGGTTGGCCATGCACGAACACACGCAGTTTTGTCAGGGTTGGTAGAAACACCCGATGCGTTCACCACGTGATCCAAATACTTTACGGACGACTGCAACAAGTGGAACCTTTGGGGTTTAAGTTTGAGGTTAGCAGCGGGCACCTTAACGAAAACTGATCTCAGGCGTTGCAAATGCTCTTCAAATGTGCGTGTCTATATGATGAGACAACAGGGAAGTTCGGCCTATGTAAACATTTTTCCTGACTAAAAACGTCGCCAAATGTATTTAAAAGGCCCCGAAGCCGATTCCGCTCATCAAAAAATAATTGCTGATTCCCCGAGCATAGCCTGTCAATCCACGCTCCGTCCGAATCATCAGCCGCAACTACGCCACCCACAAGACCGTCAACAGGCGCGGCGTCCTCTGCAGAATGAGCAGGGGTCGCGTGCGCCAAAACTTGTAAAAAGGGCTCCTGGTTTTCCGCCACAATGTCAGGGCCCCGGGCGTTCAACTCAAGAAACTTGAATTTCCACGGTCGCTGGCTCTGCGAGGCTGTAACCAGGGCATGAGCAGCCATGCCTCGAATCACTTCGACTTTTGTGCAAGGTTTGAAAACGGCGATGTTCTCAAACTTGCCTTAAACTCACCCAGGGGTCGGTAACCCGTGGCTCCGCAGCCGCAGGCGGCTCTTCAAGGACCGCTTCGTGATGTTCTTTATTAAAGACTGTCTCATATTCACAAGCAATGCGGCTCTTGAAATACAGTATTGAGTTTTTGTTTTTACCAAATTAGATTTTTTGTTTAATCTTCTTGTTATTTTGGTTGTCGACCTCTGAACTAGCGGCTGCGAGTGAGTCATGCGGAGGTTGTCGCGAGCAGCGGGGGAATTGCCGGTAACCCCGCACGAGTTTCTGCCACGAAAGCGCTGCCGTGAGTGCGGCGCGAGAGACGCAGGAGGGTGCGAACATTGACTTTGTTTTTTATTGCTCGTGGCGGGCAAATTGCTTTGGTTTTCTTTCTCTCTCTCTCGCTGGGTTCAAATGTATTTTAAATATTTAGTTTCGGGAAAAAAAGACCAACATTTATTTATTTAATAGCCTCTACTCGTACGATAATTGTTAAAAGAGACGGCGTGCACTTCATGCGGAGATTCGGTTTCGTCTAATTGCGCGCCGCAGAACAAAAAGCAAAGCGGAGCAACGAGAAGTGCCTCGACACATTTGGAGGGGATTAGCGGCGCTTGCGGAAGCCTTTCGGTGCGAATATTAGAGCCGCGGTGCTGTTTAGACGATCGCGCAAAAGCGGCTCCGGTTCACTGGAACGCGCGAGCGACGCGGCACAAGACAGCGCGACTCGGCGGGGCTTGGGGCGCATTGAGGCGCCCAGCGCCTTCTCTTTCATGCGCGGTCGGTCGACGCCTCGTCTATAACCCGGAGACAGTCCACCGAAGGGGATTGAAGAAAAGCTACAAATTCAGCAAAGAAGCATGGAGACAGAGAGAGAGATCCACGCTCGGGATTCGACTGAGGGACAGGGCGGAGGAGCACGTGGCGCATTGTAGGACGCCACGCAAGCTGCGGACACCCTCCTGACTGATGGGCGAGGCCACGTGGGTGCTGGTGGGACGCGTCGCTATGGGCGAGAGGGACCCTCACGCGCGTCACGGGGAGAGGGAGCGGTGCCGAGGTGGCTCGCGAGCCGGCGCTGGGGGGGGGGGGGGGCAACGCGCGACCGTGAGGGGCGGGGCGCCTCGGCCCCCACCGGTGGCCAAAGCTACGAGTTGGGGTCCCCTTGACAACCATTATGAGATCTGTTTTCAACAGCAGTGTGAAAGAACAGCAGCAACACTAATTTTGCGAAGACGGAGCGCCCCTACAGCGTGACTTGTTCGAAACCGTGAGCGTAATGACGATGTGATTAGGTAAGAGGAGATATAGAATAGCCTAAGCTGAGAATGTCGTCACTACGCCACGGATAATGTCGTCATTGATTATGTCGTCACTACGCCACTAATAATGTCGTCACTGATAATGTCGTCATTGATAATGTCGTCATTGATTATGTCGTCACTACGCCACTGATGATGTCACTACGCCACTGGTGAAGGGTGACAGAGGCTTGGGGAAGCCGTGACACAGTCGTGGATTGACCACGGCCGATGCGCCTGCTGCTGATGAAGAGGGCCCGTTGAGACTAAATATCTTTTTATATATTTTTGTCCAGGGAGACCTGGGTTAGAAACATGTGCAGCGTGAACAGCCCAGTGTAGAGCACAATGCAAACTAAAGTAGAGCTTGCACACATTGAAACGTGGAAGTAACTTAGTGTGTGCGGGGGGGGGGGATATTCGGGGTGACCAGGAGAGATGACATCACGGCAATTGATTGGTGGGTCTGTCCGAGTCCATCTGTGTGGAGCTCTGAGTGTTTACCGCCTCGTGTGCACGGGGGTTGTCCGATTACTCCAGTTTTCTCCACAATGCCACATGCTCGTGACTGGAATTGGCCAACCATCCCAATACAGGGACCCTCCTTGAAAGATACCCTAAGACTCAGTGAGGTTTTCCTTGGGATACATGAAAGGATATTTTAGTTGGACAAAAATGCGCAGCTCGTCCTTGAGTCTATTAAGATTGTCACGTCGGAACCCTTGCTTTGCATGTCCCCTCTGAGTGAACCATCAGGCACAATAATCACGGTGGATCGAGATGCACCCATAAGCCACTACGGGTGGGCGAAAACGTAAAATTTGAGGACCTGTTAATGGCATTGCCACTCAAAAAAATAAATAACAACTTAAAAATAAAGTACAGCAAGCGTGGACTAACGAGACCGGCCCCGTCTGTTTGGGATAGAGGGTTTCCCTCTCGAACTCGTTGGCTTTCTCCTCCCACTTGTATGAACACTCAATATTTGCCCATAACTCCTTCATATATCGAGGACCGCAGAGCTTTGGGCGATGGGGTTTGGCGCTGGCTCCTCGCCACCTCGCGGCAGCTGCTGCCTTCCCGCTCGTCTCGCGACTCTGAGTCGTCCTCTCTGGATCTCTCTCGAACAGCGAGCGGATACTGTTCGGTGACAGCGGTGCGTTACAAGTTGACATCATCATCATCGCTATTATAATCATTTCAAGGTGTCACCATTTAGCCAAGCAAACGTGTTTTTCTTGTAGCTCTCTGACGTGATGTTTGAGTCGTACCACGTGATATTCTGGATGATGTCCGACGTTTCGTTCCACATGCCGGGAGCGTCCTCATCGTGTCGCATCACACGCGGTGCGAACTGAAAAAAAACCCATCGGAGAGTTGTACAGCACGGCCACAAAAACCCCCACAGTCGTTCTTATCCGAAAGTGCTTTGAAGAAGGGCCTTTGCCCGAAACGTCGCCGACTTTGTTCTGTCGATACTTTCAGAGCCGTGTTAATGATGTTGAGTGTGTTTTAATATTATGAATTGTTCCTACGCAGTAGTAGATCGGGCTTCCTTGTGAAGAGTCTCCTGCATGGGGCTGCGCCGTGTCAACATATTTAACAACTGTGGCGAGGGAGGGCAGCCGGGCGGCTGGCTAATGCCCTGGATAGATGTGACCCCGATGTGCATTGGACGCGTAAATAAATAACAGGGGTTCCGTGCTATCGCCGCCGATCTGACGCCCTTTTCCTCCTCCTCGTCGTCTCGACAGAGCGTCCCCCGGAGAGGCAGGGAGGCAAGGGGCCTGATGTATGGAGACACAGCGCGGCTGTTTCGAAGCCCAATTTATCAGCACGCTGCAAAGCCGAGCGGATTGAATGCAAGCTAAATTGCAGAAAGCAATAACTGCATTCCGCAGACGTTCAGTGTTTAAAACACTGAAGATGCATGACGCCTTGGCTCAGGCTAATGTCCCCACTGTTGTCAGGTTGAAGTATATTACTTGAATCTGTACGAATTAAAAACAACGAGGAAATCATCGACAGACCTCTGTCATTCTACTGCAGGATGAAGGCCCCTACGCGACCACGGGGAGAACACGCAAACTCAACATATACAGCGGCAGGCGCCAGGGATTGTATGGAAACTCTCGACCTCCTGCACACCGGGCGAGGTAGTTGACATCTCCTAGCCACCGTGGCGCCCCCAGGCTCGCGAGCTGTGAGTGTGCCCACCGCTCCTATCGCCCTGGCGCCCGGCAGAGCAGAAGCGGCGGCGTGGCAGCACTCGGCGTGCGAGGTGGCCCCGAAGTGGCTGCTCCTCGCTCGAGCCACCGATACACATCGTGGGAGAGGCTTCACGTGACACTTTCAAACATTCCACGGTTCGGCGGACAAAACGGGCAGCAAAACCGTCTTGACAGGTTGAGCCGGGCAGTGAGTTACATGAAACAAAAACACGAACAAACTCCACCCCCCCCCCCCACCATCACTGAAACCTATCCTTAAAACAAACATAAAAAATAAGTAACGTAATGCAATGATGGCTTGGCAAGTGGAGCTGTAAGTGACCGCTGTGGGTCTTTTGGAGTGTGATGTAAGCTGGAAGGCATCCGGACTGCAGGAGCTTGGGAGGGGGTCCATGCAGGGGGGTAATGGGGTAGAGATCGTGTTTAGGGGCGCACGTGTTCCTATCTGCGGTGTACGCACAGGGTCAGATTAGGTTTGAGGGGGGCCCCAGGGCTGGTATAGTGTTGCCCCCTCCCCCCTTTGTAAATTAAATTCCATTTCGTTGACTGTTCACCGCCACCCGTGCCCGATGCCAGGTTATTTTCAGCTCTGTTTTTTTAGATGCTATACACAAACCGCGAATCTAAACCAACGTTAAAACGAACAACACTTTTAATTTCGGTATGTAATTGGCAGTGAGTGATACACATATGGTAATGCTGTGTGTTTAATTGCCAAATTACCCAGAGCGTTTATTATAGAGCTACAGTATTGGGTTTCAATCATTAGAGTAGGTGAGTGGGTGGGTGAATGAGTGGTTAAATTAGTAAATGGGTGAGTGGGTAGGCAGAAGAGTGAGTGAGTGAGTGAATGAAGGGGTGAGCGAGTGAGTCGTAAGTGAATGAGTGAGTAGCTGTATGGGTGAGTGTATGAGTGAACGAGAGTATTAACTGGTAATACAAAAAATAGTGATGCTTTACTATTAATTGCCAAATTACCAATGGCATTTACCACAGTGCTACAGTATTGTGTTTCAACCATGATGAGGCAGAAGTCATCTTGAGGGCCCTTAAAATCCGAGGAGGCTCCGAGCGGCAGCCTCTAAGGCCCCTGCACAAGTCGGGCCATGTGCAGGTGTCTGTCCACGTGTTCGTGTTGACGTGGGCAGCGGCAGTGTAGCGGTTAGCCCGTTGCGCTATCGCCACCAACACCGGTGACGATTATCTGAACCGGTTATGGGCTTCCCCTAGGTCGACTTAGCCTCAAATGAGTATCTGTTATGGTGTGTAAACATCGCCACTGGGGAGACAAAGGCGGCCGGGCGTGGTGCTGGCCATCCACCCCCTCGTGTGGAGTGCCGGCCCTTCGTAGGTGTTGCGAACAGCACTTGCCCCAACAGCCTGTTGACGCTACACTGGGGCCCTTTGTCTTTGTGTGGGGGTGTGAGCTGCTGGTGGAGGGGCTTCCATGCGAGACGCGATCTCAAATGTCAGCAGCGGAGCGCGCGCAGGGCGGAGTGGCACAAGGCGGAGTGGCACAAGGCTCTGCTGACACGGCGCGCTCACAGGCCGCGATTTACCGCTAAAGTGACAACGCTCGTTTCCTTCTTAACACGACATAAACACTAGTTCCTGTTCTTTCAAACCTAAGCGTTTGAAAGAACGTTTCAAATCGTGTGCCTGGCGGCCCGGGTTCATTGTCAGCCCTTGTCGGCTGTGTGCCTCTGCAGGTTTTCTGCGTCTTACAAAAGCGTCGCCGTGGATTTCCACCGTCGCCCCGCGCCAAACATCTGCCCAGCCGCCCGCCTTCTCTTCAATTCACCTCCTGTTCTCACGTTTTGTCGAGCGGGTCGCCTAATATCATATATCCCCCTCTCCTCCCTCCCCCCAGGAAGGTTATACACATGTGCCCCTTTTGTGCCGATGCAAAGCAACTCAAAAATGAAGTCTGTTTGGAGTGTGCCGTCACTCACTGCCCGCGTTCCACTTTACAGCGCTGTTACATTTTTATTGTGTAAGTGTACTTTCGTGAGTGGCTGTAACTCGAGATTGTGCCACTCTGCCAGTGCTTCCATCGCGGGCGGTGACATGAAGGGAGCATCCGTGAGGGTGCGCTTGGCGGTGGTGGATGGGCTGTGAGCGTACAGTGTTCGCTGGAAACGGATTATTCCGTCTTGATTTGAAGCTTTCGTGACTGCAGCAATCCATACTCTTTGGTTCCTTCGGTAAAGTCACGTGGGTAGAAACATAGTAGATCACACGACGTTTCGATCGCAACGCAAGCAATCGTCACCTTCCGCCTGATGACGCCTGATGTCGATGGCTTGCGTTGCGATCGAAACGTCGTGATCTATTCATTTTTTCTACCCACGTGACTTTACCGAAAGATTATTACGTGTCAATATGTGCAAAGAGTTTTGTTTTCATCTGTTGGACATTTTGACTTGAATTATTAAAGCAGTAAGATTACAAAAACGTGTTACTCGTGAGCTGTAACAATAATAATTGGCGCGTTGTCAAAAAAATTGCACACTACGTGACACGTTCATTTGTTTGGCTGAGTCGGGTGGTGGAGGGGCATTACGTGAACTAACCCCCCTCCCCACAATAAATAAATTAATAATCATATTGGCCGCGAAAATCTACGCGTTCATATCGTGAAAAAGTGCTTTTGCACTCAGACATTTGTAATACTAACTATTCTGCAGCCTTCAAGCAGCGATGGAAAGTCCACATTGTTGTCGTGTGTCTGTCCGACAGCTGTCACCAAGCGGCAATCTTTGCGAGTGACCCGACTCGCGGGCGGTCAGCTGATTTAGAAGTCAGAGCCTGGCAGTGAATACAGGCAGGCCAGCTGGCCGTGCGTGAACTGCCGTGAGCTCATGGCCTCAGCCTGATCACTCGAGAGCTGCACACGATCACCACCGCATAGCACGTGGGCCTGCACTGTAGTCTGCGCTCAACTCCGGCTTCTAAGGATACACACATGGGATTGACTCACACGTGGTGGATATTCACTCCGTGCGGCAGCGATCGCCAAGGTGGCTCTGTGAGATCGTGACGTGCCGTCGATAGTACAACGGGGATCAAGTTTGACACCCCTCCCGTAACAATACGAATGACGTCATACAACGAGTGACCTGAATCCACGTAGCATCTCGCGACACGGAGTGAACGAGTCTCACTGCAGTGCTCATCGTAGCCGCACCTGTGCCTCGCGTGTTTGTATAAACCCACCGCTGTTTTCAGAGATCTGCGCTGCTCAACAACAGAGCACGGGTCCTTGCAGTCACCCCCCCCCCACCACGCTTCACTAACTCGCACTTACCAGCATGGAGAAGTATGGTCAAATAACCCCCACAACCAACACGGTGCGGTGCGAACTCCGTCCCACCGTGGATGGACGAAGCTCTACGAATTGTTATCATCAACAATGCTC
Source organism: Lethenteron reissneri (assembly GCF_015708825.2). Taxonomy (NCBI): domain Eukaryota; kingdom Metazoa; phylum Chordata; class Hyperoartia; order Petromyzontiformes; family Petromyzontidae; genus Lethenteron; species Lethenteron reissneri. Next base: position 768,094 of record NC_083828.1, on the reverse strand, counting down.
TCGCCGCTTTGTGGACATGAATACGAAGTCGATTTGTTCGATTGCGATTGCGTCGATTGTGGCCATCGCTCTGATGCATTTCGCGTCGTCCCGCGTGTTGCTTCGTGCGATGTCCGAAGTTTCGCTCCACGTGCCCCGGTGCTTCTTCGGGATATAAATTTCTACTAAAACGTCGAACATCGCACCGAACAGCACGCGATAGAACCCGGAAACACATTGTTAGACACGAATACACAAATCCGCGTGTTCTGTATCAACTTCTACATTACATTTGCCATCATTCGACGGGAGTGCCCCAAGGTCGACCACGAGCTCGCACGCGGTCTCCAGGAGGGCATTGCGACCCATGCCCCAGCGTCGTCTGCCACCTGTTCAGCGCCTTCGAATGTGTAACAATGGTAACGAGTGTGTAACAATGGTAACGAGTGTTTAAAAATGGTAATGAGTGTGTAACAATGGTAACGAGTGTTTAACAATGATAACGAGTGATTAACAATGGTAACGAGTGGTTAACAATGGTAACGGGTGTGTAACAATGGTAACGAGTGGTTAACAATGGTAACGAGTGTTTAACAATCGCCACGTGAACGTCAGGATTGATGCGGGACGAGTTTCGGGGGCCCTGGCTGTCGATGCCCTAGAGGAGTTGCACGCCCCGAGCTGCCACTGCTATTCAGTGGCCTAAAACCAAATGTTTTCCTTCCGGATGACAGCTGCAACGTATGATCTTGTGTTTGTATTTAGTGTGCTGATCTTTAAAGGTGCATTTGAAAAATGTTGATACTCCTACTGATGCTCCTGCTGTTGTGGAGTGACTCATGCAGCCAGCTATGGCTGCAGGGTTTGGTGGTACATGTTGTTTATGTCGTTTATTGTGAAAATTCTGTCACAGTTCCTATGATCACTGTTACGTTGCTTTTATGGCTTTATTTTGGTGATTTCGAAAGTTTTTTGGTTTGGCCATGTGTGTTTGTTGTAGTACAGAGTTAGAATGATGGCTTTAATCTAAGTTGTTTTGTGGTTGTTGTTGTTGTTGTTTGACTTGCATCCCACTGGGATTTTTGCACAGCGTTTGCACAGCGTTTTCTGTTTGCGCATAGTCACTTTAATATGTTTTCTTGGTCATGTTTTTGTTTTTTGTTTGTTGCGGTTGCACCCAATTCAAGAGCCGAATGGCTCACAGAGCGATACCTCATACATGAAACTGATGAAGATCGCCATCTCACAGGTGTCGACAATTCGTAGCCGTGCCAATACGATGTTTTAACTATTTTTTTCCCCAGGTAAGGCCCAATGAGCTGTAGAGCTCTTTTTTCATAAGCGACCTGGCCACAGATGATAGCTCGACAAAGCGGCGAATCACGTGGACATGCATCGCAGCAGCCATTTACTCTAAACGCGTGTTTCTGCATGTGGAGGGGAAACCCGAAGAAAAATCCACGCGATCACGGGGAGAGAGACACGCAAACTCCAACTATACAGCAGGCGTCAGGGTCGCGATCGAGCCGACGACTTCGTGTGTAGCAGGCGAGGGAGATGACATCTGGCCCTTATCACAGCGCCCTCCCCTCTGCGGAGTGGCGGGGACGTGGCACGGCGCGCAGCGTCGCCCCCGCGGGTGTCCACGCGGCGCGGCGAGGGACCAGAAGGGCCGACACGATCCTGCAGACTCCATTGGGGGTGGGGGGGGGCGTCGCCTTCTGTGCGAGAAGAGGTGAAGGAACCAAGTCAAGCCGCGGGTGCCGAATGATTCAATAAGAAAGTTGTCGCCTCGGCAGTCGACGTGGCGAGCGTTACGAGCGGGTCCCCGCGTGTCCCGCACCTGTCCAGACGTCACGTGCCGGACCGCCGCGGTGTCTGGATCATAAAACTCAGACGACGGGGGAAGGAAACGTTTTCGAACTAAATAAACAGGCGCGCGGCTCGCGCTCGCGATCCGCTGCAATGCAGAGGGGGGGGGGGGGGGTTAGATGCAGGGCCCGGGTCACAAACAAGATAAAGAGCAGCGCCAATGTCGCGTCCCGTCGGGTTTGGCCCGAGCCTTGAGCGCAAAACGATGGGCGGCCGCCTTTGTTTGCCTGCCAAGAATGTGCAAATGCCGTGACCTCATTCCAACTACGCCACTCGTTGTCTCTTACATGACTGCAGGATTTGAAAAGTTCATGTTTTTACTTTCCTAATGGTTAAGGGATGCGGCCTTGGTGTGAACTCGTTGCTTTAGAGCTGCTTTTGTGGTTGCGTCGTTGTCCCTCCCGCCTTTGGCAACCATTCCGAGCAAATTGATGATAACTTATTTATAAATAACGCGATCTAACCCAACAACATTTATTATGAAGAATAATGGTTGCGAAAGCCTTCGTGCTAAATTGCCAGCATAGCCAGACAATTCCTCTTCACGTTCGCGACGTCGCCGGGACTTCTACGGCCAACTGTGGCTCAGCACAATCTCACCGCCTCCTCCTCGTCAGTCGTCAAGTATTCCTCACATTCTGTCGGACCTCCGCTGAGCACGGTTGGCTACGTACGGTGCAAACGAAGTTCAGCATACATACGTAACAGTCAGCGCACCGGACTTGCATTCCAGACGGTCGCTAATTCGATCTCCTGGCGCGGCAGTGTAAACAGCAGCGCTGTCCACCCAGTAGTGTGCCTGGGTACAACGGTGGGGTAAAGTGTGACGTCTGGCCAACTTGGAAGAGTAGGCCAAAGCACCCTCTAGAACCCCCTTTAGTCGAAATCCTTCTGCTAGCGTTGGCATGGGCAAAACATTGCAGGGCTGCACATTTATTTAGTTTATTTCACTTCGGGTCTTTAGTCTCGGGGGGCGCACGCCGAGTTCTACAGCTCACGCGGGGCTGCAGTGCGGCTCTCGGAATTCAAGTGAGACGTCTCTGCTTGTGACGCATTCCGTCTCTGCTTGTGACGCATTCCGTCTCTGCTTGTGACACATTGATTCCATCCATGTGGAGCGAGTCATTCAGAGACACTATTTAGGAGGCAACAACGTTTATTCTACACTTGATACAACACCGTTACACATAGGACCACAATCCACACATCTCTCTCGCATACGGGATAACTATAATCGGGTCAGAGCAGCCAACTGCTGCCTGACCCACGATGTCGAAAACGGAGATGAAGACGTGGCACTTGGGTTCCACTTCACCTGCAGACAGCCCCGATATTCGATCGGAGCTTCCCTTTTATCCTCATCGGCGCGGCCTGGCTCCAGCCTCGGCTGCTCCCACCTCTGGAACATTCCCGACGGCCCCAGGCGACACTTCACACCGGTTCCCTCTCTGGCTCCGCCCTTAGCCACGCCTCCTTGGGGAACTCTCCAGACGTTTCTCAGCGACTCGTCCCGTGTCCCCTCGTTCACCTTTGCCCCACATTCCTCACCCGCCAGCCGCCCCCACCGCACTCCCCCAGTGACCGACTCTGTGGCGAGTACCTGCGGCGCTGGCGGAGGCTGCAATCCCCGACTCTGCTGGTGGACTCATCTGGCTCTCTTCTGCCAGCACCCAGCACCATGCCCCGAGTGGCCCACCGCGTGGTGCTGCACGGCGTGTTCGCCTCTGCGCACACCTCTATGGCACTTGGCGCTCGGCGCCGTCGTGATCCATGTAACATCACCCCACTTGAATGCTCATATGTAAGTGGGGGGCGGTCGTGTAGCGGTTAGCACGCTGCGCTACGAACCCAACGACCCGAGTTCAATTCCCGCTCACAACCAATTACAGTGGCGAATATTCCAACCGGTCCTGGGCCTCCTCTAGGTCGACTCAGCCTACAATGAGTGTGGTGTGTAAACATCGCCACTTGGGAGCCAAAGGCGACCAGGCGTGGTGCTGGCCACCCAGCCCATCGTGCGCCGTGCCGGCCTCCATAGGTGCTCGCTAACAGCACTTGCCCCAACAGTCTGTTAAGGATATACGGGGAATCTTTGTCTTTTCATAATAAAGGTTTGTGTGATTGGCCGTGTCGCAACCCGATTCACAAAACGCCAATGAGTTACTTCTTCAGCGCACTGTTGTGTTTGAAGAGTCAATCCACTACATTTAGAATTTGAGTCCTGTGACGTGTCGCTGGTAATTACATCCAGCATCGTCGGGCGATTTGCCAGAACAGTGAAGCCCTCCACCTACGTCCGGTCTTAAGTAGTGCAGGATGACGTCATCATTGTTTTACTGATTGGCCGTGTCGGGTGGTGGAGGGTTGTGACACATCTATAATAACGAGATCTAACCCAGAAACCTTTATTATGAATAATACTGGTCGCGAAAGCCTTTGTGTTGATCTTTGTCTTTGTTATGTAAGTGGGCATTGACGGCCCACGTGATTAGAAGTCATGGTTGCCGATGGTGTCACGGCTCACGATGGAGTGGCAGCCCAAGGGGGCAACTTGCCCGAGAGGACGACGACCCTGAGAGAATCTGACCGGTAGGGGCAATTATCATTTGTACCGTCGCAATTCTAGGAGGGATGCCGACGACTTTGGAAAACCTTCATCCAGCAGTGGATAGATCAAGAGAATGATTGATTAATGTTCACGGTACAAAAGGCCATGTAGGGTTTCCCACCTGTTTGTCCCAGACCGAGATGTGGTACCAATATTGCATAGACAATGACCACAGGACAACGCCCAGTTCTGATCGCCTGTTACCCAGCACCTTGGAGGCAGCAGGGAGGGTTGCTGGGGTTTGTGGATCGCACAGATGTTGCGAAAACTCCCTTCCCGTGGGACTCAGTGCTATAAAAATATACCCTGGCGTGCCACGAGAAGGCGGTACAGCAGATGTGGACTAACCGCATCTCTCCTATTTGTCGGGAATAGAGCGTTGCCCCCTCGCATGCGTGCGTTTTCTCCGGGTGCTACAATTTCCTCCCACACGTAATTGGCTGAAAACATTTGAATCTATGTGCCTCCATGTGTCGTGGAATGCACAGCGTCGCGTGATGCAGTCGCATAAATGACAATAGAAATGTAATATTGGTGTCAATATTTATAGGCCTCGTTTGGCTGAGCAATTCTGTCCGGGTTTGGTCCACAGTGGCAAAGGCGGCGACCCTCACGCTGCGTGCGAGACGGTCGACCTGGGGGCGTGACGCCGAACAGCTGCTGCCGTGTTTAATCTCGGGCAAAATAAACATAATTTATAAAATAGAATAATTATCAAACAAATCATAGCACTGCCGAGTAAAGAGCGAGTTCGCCTAGTCGCACCGGAATCTGGACAGATGAACAAACCTTTGTAATTTGTAGGTCATTCTTTGACTGTCTCCACTCTGCTAACGCGAGAATCTCAATCGCTCCAGTCACGCGGTGATCGTCCTCGGTAAAGGTTCACGCAGCAGAGGCAGCAGTTGTCACATCGGTGAAGTTGTTTTCACATTCACAGGCAGAGAGAGCTTGTGGAGCCCAGATGATATCTTTCGCTGCTCGGCGGTCGTGTGTTTCTCTCTCTCTCCTGTTCACTTGCCAATCGCAAACCGATTTGGCCAACGGACGTCGCCGCATCGAGCGCGTCAGCGCGTCGGCCGATACTCTCCTTCTCGTCCTCGTCAGCGTCTCCTGCGGCCCCCAGAGAAGCGGCGCTCTGAGTTGAAAGACGACGCCGCTGAGACGTCGTCACGCGGCTCCCCAACAAGCACGGCCTTCCGTCGGTAGCATCCGGGGAAGCTGAATGTTGCTTCGAAGGTCAAACTAGTTGTAGTGTCTTCTCGGCGGTCTTCCTCGCGAATCAGGAAAGGACAATCCACATTCCGATGGTAATGTCAAGGGACCAGTTTCTTCATCGGACAACGCCGTTGAATGTCCGTTTAACAAGAATCATTGCCTCTGGCAATCAACGGCTGGATGAGGGCCTTTCCACACCGTGTTGGCCACACGGGAATGGTTGTTCTGGCATTGCTGTTAATTATTAGCTCAGTCGGTCAACGCATGGCACCTGCTTGCGTCCCGTATCAGCAAGCCGTCCACGATTCACGTGGCCTCCGAGTGCATCTAGCCTGGTACAAGCGCAATGGTGACGTCACCACCACTTCGTGGCGAATGTCGGCTGCTGGTGTTCATTACCATGATTAAAGAACACGGGAGCACACAACGATTGACTGAACTTGAGCTTCGATGTAAAGCTTCTTTCGTGACTGCAGGGATTCATCTTCTTGGTTATTACGGTAAAGTCACGTAGAAGGGAAGTAATACAATAATACAAATAAAACATAATATTACTTCCCTTCTACGTGACTTTACCGAAAGAACCAAGAAGATGAACTTGAGCTTTTAATCACCGTTGTGGCCAATAAACTTGCGGCAATGACGAGGATGGCATGGGCCTCATAGCGTGAGCGAGGAAGAGAGGGGGGAGGCGCTTCGCTGTTGAGATGCCTCACGCGGCAACAACGCATCGACACGCATCGCCCTCTGCTGGTGCAGCTCAATAGGCGAAGACATTGACGTTGCATGGGCGGCAGGGTGACACAGTTGTGTCACACACAGCAAGAACGGCCTGGGTTCTATTCCCGACTGGGGCGCTCTGTATGTGTGGAGAATGTTCTCCCCCCTGTTTCTTGCCATAAGCTAAAAACAATTCAAGTGACAATGATAATGGCCAAAACAATCCACTGCTGAAATAATTACCTGCGCATTACCTAAAGACGTTCACTGCATCGCGCTTACAGATGCGCTTCTGCGACCGTCTGGAACGTTCTTCCGATATTAGGAAGCCGCTGGAGCTATGCACTTTAAACCCAGTGCAGCGTTCTTCACTAATGTTCAGAGGGGGAGGCCACTTTCGCCGATAACACATCACCAGCGTGAGGGCCGCCACACATTTGAAACCATTGGGCGTTTGACAGCAGCACCAGGGGCCGCTAGTAGCCCTGGGGCCTTGCAATGAAGAACACCGATCTGGATTGAAAACTCATTTCTTGAGAACTTTTTTTGTGTGCTTATATTGTTGTCCTCCCCACGCACCTCTGATTAGCACCGTTGGCTCCGCACGGTGCGAAAAAATTTCAACATCCACACATACACGTGGCAACATCGTTCCCTGCTGTGAAAACGTGGCAGGACCCTCCTGCAAGAGTCGCGAGACTCAGTGAGGCTTTCTTCGGTAAACAAGCGTCATGATAAAAGTGTCAATTTTACACGATTGAAGCTTTGCTAACCGCTACTGAAAGTTGAGAATGCAGCTACGGAGATGTTCACGCTCGTGCTGTCGCCGCTGCACGACGTCCGACGCTTCGCTCCACGTGCTGGGAGCTTCCTCATGAATTGCTTCGCCGTTGTCACGGGAGACGCTCCAGGCACGGGGAGCGAAACGTCGCGACGTCGTGCCGAGCATCGCGAACGTTTGCTGCCTCTCAGCGGCGTTGACAGTCGCAGGTCATCGCTCATGACATCATTACAAATCAAGTCAACTTGCAAGGCGCCACACAGCATCCGCTCATTCTCGACAACAGAGGACGACTCGGAGGCGCGAGAAGGAACCAAAGACAAACTCAACTATTCAACTTTTTTATTATCAGCTAAGGCCCGCTGAGCTGTATCGCTCTTTTTCAGCAGCGACCTGGCCACAAACGATAGCTCAACGAAGTGGCTTATCACGCGAACATTTATAGTAGCCAAATACTCTAAACGCGTGTTTATTAAGCGGTACAGTAGCTCTGCGGTCCTCTCTATATTAAGATATTTCCAGCCAAAGAATGAATGTTTCTACACGAGGAAGGACACAGTGCTAAAGAGCTTCAGCACGCACGCGTGACGAGGGAAGAGATGGAGTTGGCACCGCGCCGCCTCTTGTCGTGGCGAGCCCGGGCGCGGCTCCCCGCTACGCGCACGGGAGTCTCACGACGCGTGCCCGTGTGCCATCCAGCAACACTCGCCGCTGCGAAGCCACGCCATGTCATCTGGGCTCCACAAAACTCTGCCTTTCAATGTGAACGCAACTCCGTCGATGCGGCAGGTGCTGGCTGACGTGAGGGCGGCTCTGCCGTGAGGACCCTTACCCAGGGCGCGAGCCGCACACCTGGAGCGACTCGAGTAGCGATTGGGAATCTTGTTAGCGGAGTGAGAGACAAAAACAAATGACCTGCACATCACCAAGGGACGCGGTTTGTTCGTCTGTCCAGTTGGTGTGGCTATCGTTGCTGCTGCTGTGCCCTTCTCTGTGACAGACCTCACTCGATCGAACTCCCGCTGGTGGGTACACCTCCTACACATCATTCGATGTGTATGATCTGGTAAATATCAATACAATATAATTATTTAAGACCGAAACAGGAATACTTTTTCACAATTCTGGACAATCTCCTGATGAAGCTGTTGTAATCACCTGCGAAACGTCGTACTCAAATTGAAAATATTGTGATGGCAGGTTAACGACACATGTTTACGCAATCTAACCCAAAAATAAAATCTGTATTGTGGATAACACAACATCACTTTGCGATGTGTCGAGTGTGAAGTTGAGGTGGTGGGGGAGTGGGGGGCGATCACCCACCTCTCTACCACCCGGAGATCCGCTGCTACCCCCCCCCACCACCGCCACCACCGCCGTGCAACTTTTAATGAAGAGGACCCAACGCGGCCAATACCGTGCCGCTCGCTCCGAGAGCCCCCCCCTCTCTCTCACCCAACGGCGGCGGGAGAGACGGGGCGCTTGGCGAGGCGGAGATTGCCGATGAAAAGGCGTAAAAATAGCTGACTTCTATGCGAGCCGGGGAGCGGTTGCCGGGGCGACGGGCGAAATGGTGTCATGCGGTAGGCGGCTAATTGGAGACACGTGTCGGCTCGAACACGGGGACCACCGCTGCCGCGTTAACTCTTTCACCTGCGACGGCACCGCGCCCGTTACGCGCGGTGCGCGTGCCGTGACGGGCGCGTGCCGTGACTGACTGGCGCGTGCCGTGACGGGCGCGTGCCGTGACTGACTGGCGCGTGCCGTGACTGGCGCGTGCCGTGACGGGCGCGTGCCGTGACGGGCGCGTGCCGTGACTGACCGGCGCGTGCCGTGACTGGCGCGTGCCGTGACGGGCGCGTGCCGTGACGGGCGCGTGCCGTGACTGACTGGCGCGTGCCGTGACTGGCGTGTTCCGTGACTGGCGCGTGCCGTGACTGGCGCGGGCCGTGACTGGCGCGTGCCGTGACGGGCGCGTGCCGTGACGGGCGCGGGCCGCCACCGGGAGTCTCTGGGGGTGGCCCCAGGGGGGATCGGCAATCACGAGAAGGGCCACTTTTTGTTTTCGAATTCGGTAAAAAGAACCCACCCCCCCTTCCCCACCGTATTCCAGGAGCCGCACCGCGCGTGAACGTCGTCGCGAGGCAGTCCCCGAGAGAGCCACGCGCCGCTTCGGAGCCGCAGGCTGCCGACCCCGGGATTAGCCCCCCCCCCACCGCCGCCAATGGTGTTCCACCACCAAGTTGCCTGGCGCCGTCCCAGAGCCGGGCAGCCACGCGGACGCCGTGGAAGTCGCTCTTCAGCAAGGCCGCCGACGGTGCCCCCGAAGCAGTGAACACGTCCGGCACGGTGGGATTCACGTGATGCTTGTGTCGGGTGGAGGAGAGTTGACGACACGACTATCCACACGACCTAAGACCTCACCCAAAATAAACCAATTACGAATCATAGTATTGGTCGTGAAAGCCTGTGTATAACATTTTACACGCACCGTCCCGGTGAACATGCCAATGTTGGGTTAACGTTGGCAACGTTTCCATGTGGTGCCATGTTGACTGCAGACTCGGAATGGAGGGCTTCGGAGGCAAGGGTTGGTGAGTCTCGTCGAGATTTGTGAAAGTCCCCAACGTCCCCGCGAGAAGGCGAGCTGGTCGTGAGAGGCAGCAGGAGAGGAAGTTAGGCTCGTGAAGTTGTCCCTGCGGGGTGCTGAGCGGTGTCGCCGTCACTCACACAGGTGACAGTAAAACGGTAAAAGGTGCAGCCCTGCAATCGCTCGCTCAAGGCACTGCTGGCAGAAGGGTCTCAACTAGAGACAGCTCTTGAGAGCCCCTCGAGAGGGTATTTGGCCTACTCTTCCATGCTGGCCGGACAGCGTAGAAGGGGTGGGAGTACCCATACTGCTGGCAGTGGCAAACCCATGGTGGGGCGTTTAAGGGGATTGCTCCCCCCATTGAGAACCGGAACATTCATATTGAACTGATATCAGCAGAATATGTATTTAAATGTTGTTGTTGATGTAGGGGACCCTCTTTAAACATCTTGTAATGTCAGGATTGCCCCCCCCCCTACCACTCTGCTGGGAAGTTTCAGGGTCCGCATCTGGCTGCTGAGTGGACAGCGACGTGGGGGGGGGGGGGGCATTTAAACAACTTCCCAGGGTTTAATACACGGCCCCGCTGGGAGATCGAATTACACCGGAAACCTGCAGACTTGCAGGTGCAGTGTGCTGACTCACCATCGCAACATGGCCGCACCCAAGACGATCACATCGCCGCTTCTGAAAAGCCACTCTGAGTGAGACTTCAACGTGGCCTTTTACTTACACGACACGGACAAGAATACAGTCAACTCGTAACTCCACGCTGCCGCCGCAGGACGACTCAGAACCGCAGACGAGAAGGCAGCAGCAGCAGGCACGCGTGACGGGAACCGGCGCCGCCCACAATTGTCCAAGTTCTGCGGCCCTCTATAAATGATGATCGAGTTTCATCGTGATTCTTGGTGCGAACACAGATCGATCTCAGGAGTTGGGAAGTTGGGATTGCGACCTGCGATGTGGAGGCCTAATGGACTAAGTTGTGTGTTGTGATCACGCTTTTTGTTGTTTGTGCTGGTTTATTTAGTGACACTTCTTTATTTGTGCATTAATTATTATTTTTATTGCTAGTAGGATTTTAATTTGCTTGATAGTGGCTGTATATGGGATTTGTCCTGATATATAATTAATGTAAAGCTTTATGGGATGCTATTAGCATGAATGACACGATATAAAACGAGAGTATTATTATTATTAACCAAACACAAAGACACACCGAAGTCAGCTCCCATCGTGTCGCCCCGGCTCCCCTCCCTGCACCTCCGATGAGCACGGCTGGCTACGTACGGCGCGAAAGAAGTTCAACATGCACGTACATATATCATTCGCTCGACATGTCCCGCTCATTGCTTGAAGCGAGGCCCGTGTCGGTGTGCCACTCAGTCCCACGCCCGCCGAGAGCCGCCGGCGTCGCAAGGACGTCGCAAGGGAAACATTTGGGTCAGCGGCGCGTCCCCGTGACCTCACCGCCACATTCTGACCCATTTCATCCCCCCCACCCCCTCCTGTTTAATGGTCTCCGCTTAAGCTCCCTTATCAACCATGAAGCAGCCATTGATGAGCGTGTAATCTGCTGTGAGGATGAGCACCAAGATGAACTGTGCAGTTATTGTCAGTGAAGGATGCGAGGAGAGGTGGAGGGGGTGACGTTTGTAATGCATCTGCTGCTTTCAATGGGGCCACCCTCACTCGCTCTCTCTCTCTCTCTTTCGCCACACGACAATAAAAGCTTCTCTCCCACCCTCCGCATTCATTCCAGGGCCCAATGTACACTCCGCGTAACCTCACTGCCTCTATTGCAATTATAGCTAATGGAAGAGTACAATTGATAATCATTTACAGTCTTGTCAATCTACTGCTGGATGAAGGCCTCCACATGGTGGTGGTTGCGAAACGTTACATTTTTTGGCCGTACTTCACCGCGCTGATCGGTGCAGGTCGGTAGGAGTGGCGGGGGGGGGGGGGGACTAGTTCAGATATGTTGCTCGCCACTGATGTTGGCCTTGGATGGGATTCTAACTCTGGTGCGCCAGGTACATGGCGCAATGTGTGTTTAGCCACTGTGCAACTGTTGGCCCGTGCCTCACGTACAATGATTTCCGGTGAGACATTGACGTAATAAGCATCACAACACTGCCAGCAAACCTTGTCATGACAACATTACAAAATTCTGTTTTGACAACAATAATTTTATTTGAATTTAGTATAAATCTCAAGAAGTGTATTATTATTGCTGTAATCGTTTTTGGAATGTAGTGCGTTTTATTTTCAAACAAGATAAATAACGTGGCCATTCTGAAAGCATAAAGGAAAGGGTTAATTAACGTGTCCTCTCACATGTAAACACTCATTAATTGGCTGATAACACCTTACTATATAGAGGGCCACAGAGCTTGGGCAATTGTTCATATCGCCAGTTCATCGCGTGGCTGCTGTTGCCTTTCCGCTCGTCTGAGGTTCCTCCTCGAGCTTCTGAGTCATCCTCTCTCTCTCTCTACAAGAACGGGCGAATACTGCGCAGGTCAACACAAGTTCACATTACTACCCTCACATCATACAAAATACGGCCATCTTTTCGGGATGATGTCTATTCACGTAACAATATTCCATGATTGTTTGTCTTGTAGATTCAGATCAGGGTGCAATAACGCCAGAACATTCTATAGCGGCAGAATATGAATTGCTTGTAGGGTCACACACACTCACACACGATTCATGTTGATTCATATGATGTTTGTCCTGGGCTCACATCCGACCATTCTGGGCCATGTTCTTCCTCTTGCGAAAGTAAGCGTTGAAGTTACGAGGAAGCGTGTCTGAAAAGAGAGAACAAGCAGGAGAACTAAAACACGATACATCGCCAGTAGCCCTTGTCGCAGAGGTTCGCTGTTTGAATCCAGCGGCCGCCCTGATTACTACTGCGGTGTATACAAATGTGTATAACACGATGTGCCATCTGCTTCACAGCGGACATTAAAGCTCCCCCTGACGCCATTTTCCAGAGTAGGCCGCTGCGTGCTGGCGTCACAGGGAGAAATCAGCCAAAGATGGCGCCGCAAATGACTCAATGGGGATCAAACGCGTGGCAATCATCGCCCCCTACCGCCAAACTACCGCAGACTGTGTCTGTCAAACAGCAGCAGCGCCTTCCTTAATCATAGCCTTGCGCTAGACGAATGGCGTGAATACCAAATGCACTCGCTTATTAATTTAAAACGTAGGCTTTCATAGCCATACTACATTTTATGATAATATAATTGCACTGAACTAACCAAATAGGTGCAATCTACCATCGCTTCCCCTGGTCGACAGGAGCACTTCCAACAGCAAGATCTGTGATTCTTTATAGCTTAGAGTGTACAAAACAGGAACTGCATAGCTGTATCCGTGCCCTCTCAAGAACGGGAAACGTTTCGGCATAAGTGACGGTAATTTATCGACACTTGTGTCCAGAGGTCAAGAGAGTAATGTGATATCTAACGATGAATGATTTAATCCGCGGCAGGTCTTGACAGGTGTGTTGTGTTGTGTGGTGAGCGGAGCGGTTCGTGGTTAGCTTGCTACGCTACGGACAAACGGTGTGGGGGCAATGGTGGTGATTCCCCCCCCCCACCCCCTTCTTTGAGACCATGAAAATGGATATGTTATTGATATTTACCAGAGTACAAACACTCTGTTTTTCTTTTTGTCTTGAATGAAGTGCCTTGCTTCTGGAGATACACATTTCAGACCTGTTTCTGGCTATAGAACCAGCGACCTGAGTTCGACTCCCTGGCTTCGCCTAACGTCGGTGGTGATCATCTGAACCACTCCTGGGCCTCCCCCATGTTGCCAAGCCAGCCTTAAGTGGGTACCTCATGCCGCTGTGTAAACATCAGCACGGGGAGACAAAGGCGGCCGGGTGTGGTTCCGGCCACACCCTGCACCCCCAGTCTTCGTAGGTGCTCGCTATCTAATAGGGTAGTCGATCGGCTGTTCACCTGTGGTGGGGTAGAGTGTGGGGACTTCCACCTTTTTGCAATTTGACTGGCCAACGTGGAATAGTAGGCCAAACGTCGTTTACGAGGGGGCTCTCTGGAGCTAATTGGGAGTGGAGGGCTTGCCCCGACAGCCTGAGTAGGCTACACGGGCAATCTCTGCCTCTGTCTTTGTGCGCGTGCAGTGCCAGACAGCGGCTCTCACCGTTGCAGCGGAAGTGCATGTCGGACCAGATGACGTTCTCCTGGGAGAAGCAGAAGACGCCGAGACGGCCACCCCGCATCGTCGTGTCAATCACCACCCCGGAGTCAGCCACCACCTCCGAGCCCTCGTACAGAACCACCCTGTCGCACGCACACACACGCACACACGCGCACACGCACACACACGCACACACACGCATACACACGCGCACACGCGCACACGCATACACACGCGCACACGCGCACACACGCACACGCGCACACGCACACACACGCACACGCGCACACGCGCACACACACGCACACGCGCACACGCGCACACACACGCACACGCGCGCACACGCGCACACACGCGCGCACACGCACACGCGCACACGCGCACACACACGCACGCGCACGCAAGCACACGTTACACGCACGCACACATGCACGCGCACACACACGCACACACACGCACACGAACGCACACGCACATACACGCACACACGCACGCACACGCACACACACGCACACGTACGTCGCTATCCTCTACAGACAACCCTGGGTCGGAGCCGTCGAATCAACTCACGAACGCTCGACAACGATCATTGGACCCACTCGGTTTGTTTACGTCAACTTTGTTGCAGGATGGGTAACTGCGTAGAAAAAGCCGGTAAAAAACCGGTTAGTACCGGTTTAGCGCACGTAGAAAAACGCCTCGAGCAACGAACACGACACGAGGCTGCTGGTTAGGGTCGCACTCGACTTGCGAGTGGTAACCGGTTTACCGGTTAGTAAACTCCGTAATGGACCCTCAGTTTAAGTCGCGAGCCAATGTAAATCATACAAAGTCATCCAATTCATCAATAACACTGCATCCCTTATGATGAAAAAAATATATATATACAATGTAACTGGCCAAACATCACAAAGCTGCACATTAACAGCAAATTACTCCATTGGGATGACACGGAGAAGCAACGTGACCCCGCTCTCCTCCCTCCTGCGAAAACTTGGCAGGACCCTCCTGAGAATGTGTCTTGATACTCAGTGAGGCTTTCCTGGGTAAACAAGTGCGGTGATAATAATGGTCCCTTCTTTATTGTTCATAGATAAAGTGGCCAAATAGTTGGGAGACTGCACTAATACACCATGGATGGATCTCTGATCATCTTGCAGTCTCTGACAATCGTTCACTCTCTGGCCTCTCTCTATCTCTGCAATCCACGAAAGCCACAACAAAATTATGATGAAACGCGAGTGCCCTATCGCTATCTCGCTGACCCACCCATACTTGCCGACCCACCCATACTGGACATCTGTGAAACAGAGCTTCATAGCTCATCGGATTCCTCTAGGATAAATAAAGATGCTGATTCTGAATGAAAGGGCATCATTATTACTTTACTTTCATCAGTCAGAGGCAGTATAGCGAACAGGCTTCTTTGATGGAGCTCTTGTTTCAGTAGCGATAAAGATTCAGATTGTGATCTTGCACGTGGGTCCTCTCTCCCCGCGATGGCCCCCCCCGCCTCGCTGATCGTCGGAGGTCACGGCGCGTCTCACCGGATGTAGCCGACCTGCGGACGGTGCGTCAGGTGCCAGCGGTAGGAGGTGCGGTCCTTCCAGCCGACGCCGCGCGGGTCTTTCCAGAGGAGCGCCACCTGGCCGTCCGTGTCGCCCGTATTCCACAGCGCGTTGCGGAGACTCTCCCCGGGGCCCGTCCGCGACTTCACTGCCTGTGGGCACGCACGCAGCACGTGGGCACGCACGCAGCACGTGGGCACGCACGCAGCACGTGGGCACGCACGCAGCACGTGTGTGGGCACGCACGCAGCACGTGTGTGGGCACGCACGCAGCACGTGGGCACGCACGCAGCACGTGGACACGCACGCAGCACGTGTGCACACAGCACGTATGCACGCAGCACGTGTGCACGCACGCACGCTTACATGCCAGATCCAGTGGGGGTGGTGGCGATGACGTTGCTGCGCGTAGTTCCAATTGAGTAACATGTAAAGTGTGTATGTTGAACTTCTTTCACACCGTATGTAGCCACCCGTGCTAATCGGAGGTGCGGGGGAAGGACAACTAAAAACAAACCACAATCCAACAGTTACAAGACAAGGACAGCATACTCACACAAAAAGCAGTTCTGAAGAAATTAGTTTGTAAAGCGAGATGATGATGATGACTTAAAGTGAATAGCTCCAGTGGCTTCCTAATAACGGAAGAAAGAACGTTCCAGACGACCGCGGAAGCGCATCGGAAAGCGCGTGATGCAGTGGCCGTCTTGGTTCGATGACTCGCCAACATGCAGGTAATTGTCCAGCATGAGGGTGTTTTGAGCCCACATGCAGGCTACACTGTTTTAGCTGTGGTCGGAGACCCGACAAGTCGGAGGAGCCCGACGCAGAACAGGGGACGGACACAGAAGCCCCGCACAGGAAGGCGCCCGGCCGCCCTGGTCAAATTGCTAATTACAGAGACGCCCCAGACATGCCACGAGAACCAACACCTTTCGTGTTCTCCCTTTTGGTTAGAAACAAACGAAAGAACCCGACGGCTCGTTCGTTGGCCGCGACGCTGGCTCCGTGCAAACCAAGCGCCGGGCTGTCTCCTCGTCCACGAACTGGTCTGACCGCTCACGCCGAACGCCCCCCCCCCCCGCCCTTCCAGCCCCCACCAACCTTGAGCTGCAAGCCCGGCTCGGCGACGGCTCTGAAGGGCGTCGACTGCCAGTAGGTCTGCTCCACCTGCTTCCACATGACCACGTAGAAGCTTGCGCTGTCCTGGTAGCCGAAGACGACGCCCACGTAGTCGTCGTCGGCCACCGTGTTCACGTGGAAGGTGCCCTCGAAGTCCACGCCGTTGAAGGCGGTGAAGCCTTGGCGGGGCACGGTGGGGGGGGGGGGGTCCGTAGTGAGAGGATCGCACCCGGCGGCAGTGCGAGGTGCTGCTGGAGCCGAGGCGCGGCTGTGCTGGGATCACGGCGCTGTGTGTGGACGTCTACGTCGAACTACGATTCACACCGTACGTAGCCGGCCGTGCAAACCAGAGGTGCGGGGGAAGGACAACGAACCGTGAGGTAGCGCGACCTGTGCTCGCCCTCATTGATCTGCTACATTGTGGGGTCGCGCTCATTACACACAAAGCGCTTGCCACAGATGAACCACCACGACTCGCTGATCTCTTCAAGGAGCATAAACGAACTCCGGCCGTCCTCACGGCGGCTTGTGGATAACCAGCGAACAAAGAGGGCCACGGCTGCGTCACGCACGTTCAGACGCGCTTCTGCGGCCGTCTGGAACGCTCTGCCTTCCCATATGAGGAAGCCACTGGAGCTGTGATGCACTTTTACATTTAAACCGAAAACTAATTTCTTGAGAACTGCTTTGTGTGGTCAGTGTGTTGTCCTTCTCCCGTACTTCTGATCAGCACGGTTAGCAACGTACGGTGGGAAAGACGTTCCACACACACACACGAGCTGAGCGTGCGAGAGCTACGGTGTGCTTCAAGGTTGCCTCAGCAGCACAATCAGCATCGATGTCTCCTTGCCGAAGAGAGAAACACACGGACTCAACAATCCCAAGGCTTTTGTTCAAAATGTCGCAGGTGCCTCTTGTCCGTCCCCTGACATGATGACGGGGGAGCTGTCGGCTCGCCCACGACGGGGAGTGCCCCGAGCTTACATCCGTGGCAAGCCAATGAACTCACCGTGGCCTTTCGCTGATGATTCCTGTGTCGACATTCTGATGTTCTTCTCTGAGAGCAGCGTGTGTATCGCCCGCGGCTCAATCAGCGGCGATGGCGTGCGGATCGCTCCGTGCCCATAACGCGGAGAGGGGGGGGGGCAGCTCACTTACCTACCGCAAGTCCAGGGTCACTGTTTCTTGTTTGCACAATTTCCCGTCCCTGCGGCGAAAGTAAAACAAAATATAATCGGGCATTAATGCACACAGCAGGTTCGTGTGCTAAAGATATAAATAATACGAGCAATGATTACATAGGAATGCGCAGCACTTTGCCAATCCACTTCTGGATGAAGGCTTCTGCCCACAACTAGCACACTCGTGCCTCTCCAGAGGGTACCACTCACTCAATCCATTACTCACTCATTCACTCAATCTACTACTCACTCATTCACTCCTTCAATCTACCATCCACTCATTCACCCAATCAACGACCCACTCATTCACTCGTTCAATCTACCACCCACCCATTCACTCAATCAACGACCCACTCATTCACTCGTTCAATCTACCACCCACCCATTCACTCAATCAACGACCCACTCATTCACTTGTTCAATCTACCACCCACCCATTCGCTCAATCAACGACCCACTCATTCACTCGTTCAATCTACCACCCACCCATTCACTAAATCAACTACCCACTCATTCACTCGTTCAATCTACCACCCACCCATTCACTCAATCAACGACCCACTCATTCACTCGTTCAATCTACCACCCACCCATTCACTCAATCAACGACCCACTCATTCACTCGTTCAATCTACCACCCACCCATTCACTAAATCAACTACCCACTCATTCACTCGTTCAATCTACCACCCACCCATTCACTCAATCAACGACCCACTCATTCACTCGTTCCAATATACCACCCACCCATTCACTAAATCAACTACCCACTCATTCACTCGTTCAATCTACCACCCACCCATTCACTAAATCAACTACCCACTCATTCACTCGTCCAATCTACCACCCACCCATTCACTCAATCAATTACCCACTCATTCACTCGTTCAATCTACCACCCACCCATTCACTAAATCAACTACCCACCCATTCACTCGTTCAATCTACCACCCACCCATTCACTAAATCAACGACCCACTCATTCACTCGTTCCAATATACCACCCACCCATTCACTCAATCAACGACCCACTCATTCACTCGTTCAATCTACCACCCACCCATTCACTCAATCAACGACCCACTCATTCACTCGTTCCAATATACCACCCACCCATTCACTAAATCAACTACCCACTCATTCACTCGTTCAATCTACCACCCACCCATTCACTAAATCAACTACCCACTCATTCACTCGTTCAATCTACCACCCACCCATTCACTAAATCAACTACCCACTCATTCACTCGTCCAATCTACCACCCACCCATTCACTCAATCAATTACCCACTCATTCACTCGTTCAATCTACCACCCACCCATTCACTAAATCAACTACCCACCCATTCACTCGTTCAATCTACCACCTGCTCAGGTGAGACAGGACCATGGCAGCATGGCGTGAGCTCTGTTCTGCAATTGGCAGTGATGTTCTTTTCAATATCCGCGAGTGTATGTGTGTGTGTGTGTGTATGTGTGTATGTATGTGTGTTGAACTTCTTACGCATCATATGTAGCCAACTGTGCTAATTGGAGGTGCAGTTATGAAACAAATCGTTTTTAATCTCGATTTTGAAGTGTGCGTGCGTACGGTCCGAGTGAGTCCCTAGTGCGATGTGTGAGCATCACGACTGGGGAGACAAAGGCGACCGGCCGTGGTGCTGTCCACCCACCCCCTCGTGCGCCGTACCGACGTTCATAGGTGCTACTCGCTAACAGCACTTGCCCCAACATTCTGTTGATGCTAAACGGGGCATCTTTGTCTTTGAATGCGGAGAACAGGGCCACAAGAATATATTCTAGCCCGGGACAAGCACAATATGTTAAACCATGTTCAATATCTTAAAAATGTCGCTTTAAATATATAAACACTCGCATGGGTACAGGGGGCAGGGGGGACGCGGATGGGGGCGGGGGGTTCGAGAGGCCGCTCCCACGGCTGCCGCACGCGCCTCGGGCCTCGCCTCCAGTGTCACCAATCGTGGGCCAGAGGCGGCGCGCTCGCCGCGTGCTGCAGAGATCGATTCCAGCGGCCGCCCTGGTTAATACTGCAGGTGAATTCACCGGAAAAGTATCGCGCACTGCCTGCTTCACAGTGGACGTTCAAAGATCCTGTGACGCCATTCACAAGGGTAGGCCATTGTGTGCCGACGTCATGATCAACAGTGGCTACATTTAGAAAGAATGACGCTGCTAATTACTCAATTGGGACGGTACATAGCAACAATCGCCCCCGACTGCGAAAACTTAACAGGACTCTACTGAAAGAGTCAAGACACCCAGTGAGGCTTTCCTGAGTAGACAGGCGTGCTAATGATCGTAATGAAGACTAAATATACAAAGTGTTTCTACCATTGTCTCACCCGCTAAGTGGAGGAACAAAGTGGTCACAACAAAATGTAGCAATAACGCACGTGACGTATCGCTTTCAGCTGCACCAAGCGTCTTCGATGTAATGTTTGTTAACCTCAACACCTCCGTGATACAGTATATTACTGTTTAATACAGTATATTACTGTATAATACAGTATATTTCTGTATTATATAGTATGTTTTTGTATAATACAGTATATTACTGTATATTAAAGGTTTTAAGGGTGAGATCGCATGGCTATAAATGTGTCGTCCAACTCGCTCCCACCCGACACAGCCAATTAGTGAGGGCTTTGCCACGTCAACAGAACGTGCCAATTCGATACGACTTGAGCAGCCCGCTCGTGCGTTCGAGAGTAAACCCACAACCTTCACAATTCCCGCAGAGTGGCAGCTCACGCAGCCAGGTTGAGGGACGCTATGGCTAAGCAAGCGTAATCATAGTATTACATGAGAAGCAAAGTTTGACTGGCTGGCTGGCCTGAGGCCACGTGCTGCCCATTGCGCAGAGGGGAGTGGGGGTGGGGGCTTGTGGGTTGTTACGCAAGAGGTTGGCACTTGCCCTACGAGTGTGTGGAGGCTACCGAGGGGATCTTCGTGTTTGCGGGTGAGCGCAGGGGAACCTGGTTGAGCACGAGCCACTGGGGGTCGATTTGCGCGTCGCCCTCCGGGTCGAGCACGACGGTCTGGAAGGCGCGGAAGTCGGTGCGGGTCACGTGCTCGTCCTCGGGGCACACGTCGAGCGCGTCGAGCACGCGGTCGTTGTCCAGGTCGCCCTCGCACGCGTCCCCCACGCCGTTGCCTGCCCCCCCCCCCCACACCAGCGCGGGACGCACAACGCCAAACAAGAATCAGTGTCAAGCTCCGATTTGATTTCATTTCCTGCCGCGCTGATTGCGGCGTGGACATTAACGGCGCCCCGCATCGCCCCCCCACCCCCACCCCTCGAGACCCCGAGAGTTTGTATGATATTGATACTCATCAGAGACAAAACACTGAGTGTTTGTATTTATCAATGTAAGGTTCTAATAATAAGGTTTTTCTACTTTTTACAAGGAATCATGTGTGTATTAACCACAATACGTGTGGTCAAAATGCCAAAAAAAAAAAACTATAATAATATATGCTTTGTCCTGGAAACTAATTGGTCCACACCAGAGACGGCTTTCTTTTGAGCCTTGAGCCTCGTCTCAATTGGTGCTAGACCAGAGGACGCCAATTGAGACGAGGCTCAAGGCTGGCAAAGGAGGTCTAATGATGTAAGGTTCTGTTTAAAAATATAGAAATTTCAGGACCGATTCTATCTGTTGGGTCTGCTTTGGGTGCTCCTGTTTCCTCCCACATGTAAACACTTATGAATTGGCCAATAAGACCTTCATATTTAGAGGACCGCAGAGCTTGGGCAATTGTTGGTGCCGGCTCACCGCGTGGCTGCTGCTGCCTTCCCGCTGCTCGTGTGTCGTCCCCCCACCCCCCTCCGAGTCGTCTCTCTCTCTCCCCATGAGTGAGTGACTGAGTGAGTGAGTGACTGAGTGAGTGACTGAGCGAGTGAGTGACTGAGTGAGTGAGTGACTGAGTGAGTGAGTGACTGAGTGAGTGACTGAGTGAGTGAGTGACTGAGTGAGTGACTGAGTGAGTGACTGAGTGAGTGACTGAGTGAGTGAGTGAGTGACTGAGTGAGTGAGTGACTGAGTGAGTGAGTGACTGAGTGAGTGAGTGACTGAGTGAGTGAGTGACTGAGTGAGTGAATCCCGTTCGGCGACTGCGGCAGCAGCACCAACATTCGTGCAGCAGGTGGCGCTACGCTGCACTACGCTGCGCTATGAACCCAGCAAGCCGGGTTCCATTCCCGCTCACAGCCAACACCAGTGACAATTATCCGAACCGGTCTCGGGCCTCCCCTAGGTCGCAACTAGGGAGACAAAGGCGGCCGGGTGTGGTTCTGGTCACCCACCCCCTCGTGTACAGTGCCGGCCTTCATAGGTGCTCGCTAACAGCACTTGCACCTACAGTCTGTTAAGGCTATACGGGGGATCTTTGTCTTGTGTGTGAGAGTGTGTGTGAGAGTGTGTGAGAGTATATGTGTGTGAGAGTGTGTGTGCGAGTGTGTGAGTGTGTGCGTGTGTGAGAGTGTGTGAGAGTGTGTGTGTGAGAGTGTGTGTGAGAGTGTGTGTGAGAGAGTGTGTGTGAGAGTGTGTGTGAGAGTGTGTGAGAGTGTGTGTGAGAGTGTGTGTGAGAGTGTGTGTGAGAGTGTGTGAGAGTGTGTGTGCGTGTGTGTGCGTGTGTGAGAGTGTGTGTGAGAGTGTGTCAGTGTGTGTGAGAGTGTGTGTGCGTGTGTGAGAGTGTGTGAGAGTATATGTGTGTGAAAGTGTGTGTGTGCGCGTGTGTGTGTGCGTGGCGCTCACGGTTTCCGTCCTCCTGCCCGGGGTTGGGCACCAGCCGGCAGTTGTCGGGCCCGGGCTGAGCGCCGTCGTCGTCGTTGTTACTGTCGCTGTCGAGGACTCCGTCGCCATCGTCGTCGTCGTCGCACTCGTTGCCCAGGCCGTCCCCGTCCGTGTCCTGCTGCGAGCTGTTGGCCACCTCGGGGCAATTGTCTCGGTTGTCCTGCACTCCGTCCCCGTCGCTGCGGTGCAAGTTTCGCCGCACAACGACGATGAGTACGACAGTGACCGGTGCGGTAGGGGCGCCGTCATTCCAAAAAGCGCGGGGCGATCGCCACGAAGGAAGGCACCGCCGCTGTGTTCCACAGTAGGGGGTGATTTTGCTGTGTGTGCATAATCCCAATCAAGTGATTTTCCACGTAATTTTTTTAATCTGGCAGATTTTGGACCATGCCAGTGGCATGCGATGGTCCCACTCGTCTCGAATGACATCACGGGATCTTTAACTTCCACCGTGAAGCAAACACCGCGTAGTATGTGACGGGTAACGCCGTTGCACTATTAAACGGGGCGGCCTGCCGGAACCGAACCGCGAACCTCCGCAACAAGCCGTATGTTCCGACGCCGCAGCGGACGAAGGTCATCGGAGATGAAACAAGGGGAGGAAGATTCGTCGCACGAGCGTGTGGCTTCAGCAACGCTTTCCTCCACGCGTTTGTCTTCAGATGGATTTAATTAGCGGCACGGAAGCTGACGATTCAGCTGTTGGGGCTAAACTCCTGTAAACCACAAAGTCCCACTAATGTATGGGGTCAGCATTTGCTCTGACAGGGTAAGAAGTTGTTAGATTGACTTGTCAAGAATTGAACTTAGCCCATCGGGTTTCATTGTGCAGTGCGCAAACCACTCTGCCACTGACTGAAAATATTTGACAAGCAATCCCGTAACATTTTGTTTAATTGCTAAGGCAGCGTTAATAACGATCGTGAAAGAATCCCAAAATACATCTCCGCGCCTCCGAGTTCGATTCGCGAAATATGCGCTCGTTACGAAATGAGAATTATTATAATTGTTATCAATCAGTTGAAAACACGAATACATTCCCAATTACAGCCCAATCACGTCAAGATTACACAGATTCATATTTTATAGCGTGCCCTACGAAATCGCAGAGGAAAGAGCAATCTTGATGATAACGCGCAGCCTCCAACTGAACAGACTACCGGCTCCTCGGCCGGATGCGGCGACATCCATCCACGGCTACTGGCGGATTAACAAAACAGACGCTCGCTCGCCTTCCCCCCCCAGAGAGACAGAAGGTTGGGGGGGGGGGCCTCAGAAATGCAAAGCACGTATGTGGGCTTGGAAGGGCATAGGTTCATTAATAGCACTTCATGCCTAGGGCATTAAAAAATGCATTATGTAATTTGCCCATTGCCTGCTGCTATAGGGTTGCAAATGAGCTGCTTTGCTTCATTTGCTTTGCACTGAGCGCGTGAGAGGCGCGTGAGAGGCGCGTGAGAGGCGCGTGAGTGAGAGGCCGCGTGAGTGAGAGGCCGCGTGAGAGGCCGGGCCTCAGACGCGTTCTGCTCGTCCCCGCCGCAGTTCGCTCTGCACGGGCGCTCATGCGACGAGCGCGTCATGGAATCGGGCATGAAGGCCACGTCAACGCGATTTCCAGCTCAGGTGATTATCGAAGTGGCGCTCATCTCCGGTTTACAGTCCTTAGCCGGTGCGGGAAATTCCACAGAGGACAACCCCACAGTGTGGTGCTCATTTTATCGACCCGGAGGGATTATAGCGCCGAGTCATCGTCCGCACACCAGGATTTGACCTTGCGACCTTCCAGTTGCGAGCCGCCCGACCGCCTAGCGGCACTGGGGGCCCGATTTAGAATGAGGATGACCACGAGAAGACAGCGCTGCTGCTGCTGCTGCCTCTCACCTCGACTCTAAGAGGGGGGGGGGGGGGGGGGGGGTAGAAGCAGAGTGCCGTGTGGGCGAGTGGGGACGGATAACCTGCGCCCGCATTCTCTTCCCCAGTCGCGCCGCGTGGACAGAATCCGAACCTCGCCGCAGCAATGAGGGCTCACGTTCAAAGTGAACTGGCCAAGTGAGAGAGGGTTGGGGGGTGGGAGTGGGGGTGGAACCGGTTGTGCTTTTCTGGCAGGAAGGGCCCTTTTAGCAAAGGCAATTAAGGCCAATGCACCAGCAGCTGGGGCCCATTTAAGGAAAAATAAAAAAAATATGCAGTCCCATTCAAGTCTTGACCACGACGCGGTCATTAGTGTTGGGCTCACAAAGACATCCGTGCCGCATTTATTTTGAGTTATTCAATTACTATATATATATTTTACCTGTCCTCGTTTGTGTCGCAAATGTCTCCGACTAAGTCGTCGTCCATGTCGGCCTGCAGAGACGCGAACAAACAACAACAACAACAAACAACAACTGCTGTCAACGTTTAGTGCCTGCGAGACGATAATTCCCTTGTGCGGCGCGGCGCGTGGGGCACTGCACCGCGCTTGCGTGGAGCCGAAAACCGGGAATCTGAGCCTTGGGAGGCAACGTCCGAACGAGGCTCAATGGCTCCGGTGACCCCGGTTCTATCCATTCATCTATCTCCAAAGATCGATGAGCTTTCTCTCCGCGATCGATCATTTTGGTTTCCAGCGATCGACAAGTTTGGTTTCCAGGGGCACAACATTTGCTCCGTGCTTGATTCGCGCGCCCGCGTGACTCTCGCAACGCGTCTCTCGGGCGACGCCCGCGACGACCGTGGACGTCGCGGCTCGTCGCTTCGGCCGGACTACCCAAATCTTCGCGCCCGGTCCGGCGGGGCCGGCGAGCAGCGGCTGACGCGAATTGACGTAACGAGGCCGTGGCAGATGACGGCGCGCGGGGCGCACGGGAGCCGTGCCGGCGGCCTCGCCTGCCACCACGGCTCGCGTTGCAGGCGTCAAGGTGGTGGCCACGTGTCAGTCTGACCGGCTCTGGGAGGTGGGGGGAGTTGATCTGAAACTAGGAGGGCATGACCCTCCCCGCCTCCTCGTTCGGGGAAATCTTGACACCGTGGTTAGAACGAGGAAGGGTGGGAGGGAGGGGAGGGTCAGGTGGCAATCATTGCGCTCTCGTTTACTTGGTCGTGTCACTGAAGAAGACGCCGCTCCTGTGCCTCGCTCAGCGGCGGGCGGCGCCTCGTTCAGCAGAGCGGCGCTGAGGCCGCGGGAGCTGGGACGGGCCCCCCGGGCAGGACGTTGCGAGCCTCGTTCAATGAGGAACGAGGAACAAGAAAATGATGCGCGCGTATGGATTGCCACGTGACGCTTTCGATCATGCCATTGTCGCTGGAAGCAGTTAATTAGCGGTGCTGAAGTCGGCGGGTGCAGCTGTCAGCGCAAACATTAGTTTGCATGTTTGCGAATAGTTACAAAGAGTTACATTCGTGCCGCGTTGTCTCTCCAGGTTTCAGGCAAACTATTGATTCGGTTAGCTCCGAACAGCAACACAAATCGACACTGAGGTTTTATCGGACTATCTTCACGAGAGTCATCGGGTCCCCTCCGCCCCCCACCCCCCATTCCCCCGAACCCCATCACAGACGGGCTGACAGACAGATGGGCAGAGCTAATGCATGGATGCTTTCACCCTCAGCTGGAAACGTTGGGAAGACGTTAAAGCCACAGCCAGTTCCTCCACCATGGCACCCGCAGACGTTGCTGTGACGTCGCTCACGTTTACCAACATTATCAAGGAGATTTCAGAATATTTTGCGTTTGTAATAAATGAGATGGCATTGTAATTATGCATCTACTTGTCGCTTACAAAAATGACAGGGCGCGTATGTGCAGCGCAGTGCGTGGGTGTCGCGCGGTGTGTGTGTGTAGCACAGGGTGTGCAGAGCAGTGTGTGTGTAGCACGTTGTGTGTGTGTAGAGCAGTGTGTGTGTGTAGAGCAGTGTGTGTGTGTAGCGCTGTGCGTGTGTGTAGCGCGGTGGTGTGTGTGTCGCGCGCGGTGCGCTAACTCCTACGCTGCCTCCTCTCCACCCACGCGTGCGACCCACGCGTCAAACCCCGGCGTGCATGATAAGTGCCTTTGAAGGTTTCTGCTCGACGATCAGCACGCGCCTGTTGAATTCACGGTTTTTTTTGTTAGATTTTAGATGCGTGAATATGCTTTTTGGTCCCTGTGTTTGTCGAATATGTTTGGTAATTAAAATGTATGTTGGATTCTTCGAACATATATGTATTCATTATAACCATATATTGTTGATAATCAAACGCAAGTATTCAAATGGAACATGGCAACAAATATCACGCCATATAATTGTTTAGAAGATTACAGAACATAAACTATTCATGTAAACACTATGAATGTAAACGGTATTGATGAAAACAATATGAATGTAACTATCATGCATGCAAACAGCATTAATGTTAGCAATATGAATGTTAACAATATTAATGTAACCAATAACAATGCATACCATTATGGATGTAACCACTACTCATCTAAGCAGTATTCACGTTCACAATGTGGCTGTAAACAAACGAGGAGGTGAGCGAACTGCACCGCACCAGTCAAGACAAATGAGGAGCGGTGGATCCAAGGGGGCCGTACGGCGAAGGGGGTCACCAGCCCCCCACTTGAGACCACAAACATTGGCCTCTTACTGATATTTAACCGATAAATTGCATCGGTTTTTTTTGTGACGTAGGGTTGGAGGTTTTAGTTACTGAGTAATGCAGAGCCCGATTTAAAGAAGCTGAAATATACCGGCTCACCCCCACCCCCCTCCCCGAGTCGAACCCCCCCCCACCAAACCTGGGACGTCTCGAGACTGCCCTCTGCAAACGAGACAGGATTCAAACGATACGGCAATAATCACTCATAACCCTGACTCGTAATGCATTCACCATATTGCTATAAGGGTTAAGCAATCTATTACAGCACTTTGTCATTCCACTGCTGAATGGAAGCAATCATTTGTGGCGAGATCACTTCTAAAAAAAGAGCTACTTAGCTCAGTGGACCTGGTAAAATATAAAAATATATTTCTAGTTGAATAGTCTAAGCGGCCCTCGCCTGGGAGGTGACGGCACCTGGGTGGGATTGCTGACGTTGGGGCAGCTGTCGCACCGGTCGCCCACGCCGTCCGAGTCCCTGTCCAGCTGCTCCGGGTTCACGTCTCTCGGGCAGTTGTCCAGAATGTTGGGGATCCCTGCGCAGACGACCCCAACCGACCACCCGGCAGGAGCACAATTCACAATCCTGCCCCACGGTAGGTGGCGATGCGGCCAGGATTTAAATATTAGATTTTTTACCCGATTTCATCATAATCACTTCAACTTGTAACACCCCGCATAGAATCAGCTCACCGAGAGGACAACCCCGAGGCGCGAGGAGGAACCGCAGATGAGCGGGGAGGCCGCAGCAGCAGCCAAGCGGTGAGGCGGAGCCACATTTCCCTCCCACCCCCAACAAGCTCTGCAGTCCTCTACATATGCACGTGTTTTCGGTTAACCAACGTTTACACGTGGGAGGAAACTGGAGCACCCGGGGGAAACCCACACGTGCGAGGGGGAAACACTCTATACCATACAGATGAAGTAGATGGAGTTCACATCTACACCGTGCCACCCTTCCTCGTGCGGAGTCCACATTCTCGTGCGGAGTCCTTCGCAGGGCTGGATTGCTGCTGAATCTCTTAAAGGCGTCGAGACGTGAGATGAAGCGTTAGGCAACGGTGGAGCACTGCAATTGCTTTGCTCACTGCCTCTCTGGAGGGGGCATTTAGCCCACTCGGCTCAGCTCGACTCAGCTCGACTCGGCTCTGCTCAGTTCACTTCGGCTCGGCTCGGCCTAGCTCGGCTTGGCGTGGCTCAGTTTCGCAGCGCTCTGCTCGTCTCAGCTCGACTCAGCTCGACTCAGCTCGGCTCAGCTCGTCTCAGCTCGACTCAGCCCGGCTTGGTAGGGCCCGGCTTTGGCCACGCACCGTCCCCGTCCACGTCTCTGTCGCAGGCGTCGCCGTGCCCGTCACGGTCCGCGTCGCGCTGGTCGCGGTTCGAGACGCCCGGGCAGTTGTCGCAGGCGTCGCCCAAGCCGTCGTCGTCGGTGTCGCGCTGGTCGGGGTTCGGCACCAGCCGGCAGTTGTCCTGCGGCGGATGCGCGGTCACATTTGTTAGGTGCAAAATACAAAATAGACATTTGTCAAATTTCCACGTTCGCCGTTTGAGATTCGCACGGGACGTCGCTGCAGACGCGCCGCTTGCCTCTCCACCTGTCTGCGTCTGTCACGTGGGGTCTCCAGGTGACCAAGCGAGGGTGAGCAGGTCACGTGGGGTCTCGAGGTGACCAAGCGAGGGTGACCAGGTCACGTGGGGTCTCCAGGTGATTAAGTGAGAGTGACCAGGTCACGTGGGGGTCTCCAGGTGACCAAGCGAGGGTGACCAGGTCACGTGGGGTCTCCGAGTGACTAAGCGAGGGTGACCAGGTCACGTGGGGTCTCCAGGTGATTAAGCGAGAGTGACCAGGTCACGTGGGGTCTCCAGGTGACCAAGCGAGGGTGACCAGGTCACGTGTGGTCTCCAGGTGATTAAGCGAGAGTGACCAGGTCACGTGGGGTCTCCAGGTGACCAAGCGGGGGTGACCAGGTCACGTGGGGTCTCCAAGTGACTTAGTGAGAGTGACCAGGTCACGTGGGGTCTCCAGGTGATTGTTAAAGGTCCTGATGTTTCCGATGATCCTGACCAGAACGATGACTGATGAGCGGTGACAACCGATCGACTACCGGGATCTACGACCATGGTCAAGATGTTCACCGACATCACTGCGACCGAGGCCTGTAGCGCCACCTACCGAGCGACGAATCGCCGCCACACAACAGAAAGGGGCCTCATGCGGCCGACTGGCGGCTGGATTCGGCACGACTCCGGTTGCTTTTCTTGCGAGAATGAGCCTCCCATCACCGTCACTCATTTCACCTCTTCGTTGGTGATGCCATCACCATCTCCATCGGGGTCACACTGATCTCCGACGTCATCGCCATCCGTGTCCTCCTGTCCCGAGTTGGGCGTGAGGCGGCAGTTGTCCTGAAACGAGTGAAATGAGAGGCGCTCTCTGGGGATTTGTTTTTTTTTACGACAAAATGTTTGGGCACAGACCCCCGCCCCCCCAAAAGGGTCCCAACACATTAAGCGGTCAGCAACAAGCGGCGCTATTATCAAAGTTGTAACAGATGAGAGTCAACAGGGAGTCTTGAATTGAGCGAGGTTATTGCTGCAACAGAGACGATGGGAAGAGGGCATTTCTAAGTAGAGCAGTGCGAGGCAAAAAGCAGAGGCGTCGTGACCTGAAGCGTGGTGAGTGGGTGGGCGAATGAGGCAGAGTGATTGAGTGGGTGAGTGTCCCGTGACCTGCAGCGTGGTGAGTGGGTGGGCGAATGAGGCAGAGTGATTGAGTGGGTGAGTGTCCCGTGACCTGCAGCGTGGTGAGTGGGTGGATGAACAAATGTGTTGTTGTGATCCGCAGTGCGATGGTTGAATGAGACGAAACAATCTGTGCAGAGTAGGTGCCTCCACAGTCCTTTTGCAATTCCACTGCTGGATGAGGGCCTCCTCTACTCATTGGTTTGCCCAATTCTACGCCACACTGGCTCGGTGCGGGATGTTGTAGGCAGGCAGCATAGATGAGCGGGAGCATGGAAGGACAAGATTTTGCTGCTCTGTCCCTCTACCGCCCGCCACGTGGACCCACAGCCTATAGCACCTGCTGTGCAAGGTGGTCGCTCATACATACAACATCCAGGAGCCGACGAGGCCGGGTGCATTCTGGGTGATACGGGTTGGATACTTGCCTTGATTATGATGATGTATAACTTTGCAACAGTCAAATGTATTTTGTAAAACTTATTTTTCATTAAATAAACACTGATTTAAGTATCACCAGGCCGATTGCAGACATCTGATTCATAAATGGACATTCATAAATGGAGATACATTAAAGACAAGTCACAGCAATGCAATTGTGACCAATGCAACCCAAACTAGGGACCACACCAAGCCCGTAGCCATGGAGTCAACTTTGGGGGGGACCAAATCTTCCAGCGTGTCTGGGGGTCCCAACCCAGAAACATATCTACATTTGAAAACGAATTTTCTGCCTAAAATAGAAAAAAATTCACTAACACATGGGATGGACTTTTAATTTATTTTTTACAATAATGTCTAATAGTGTATTATATTACATTGGTCTGTTTTTACTTTTTTACCATTTCTTGTTTCATTCTTTGTAATGGCAGAGATTAGAAATTGATAAAGTACAACCAATCATATAAACAAAAATCTATGCATTGATTTATATGAAGACAAGTTCAGATATTGTGGCTTAGCAAATTGTTATTTTTTTATTTACATAGCATAGCAATTATTTATTTTTATAGCAATATATTTGAATATTGAGCATATTTGAATATTGGGGCGGATGCGTCCCCCCCCCCCCAATATTCAAATATGCCCAATATTCAAATATGCTCAAAATGTATATATTGTAATTACGGCCTTGGACACAGTCAACCAATGTCGGAGGAGGAAGAGCGACACGACACGAACTCTCTCTCTCTGCTGAAGCCCTCTCGCCGTGGCGACATTGGCGTCGAGCTCCTGACCGTCTTGCTGCTGCTGCTGCTGCCGCTGCCACGATGCTCGAGAATATCACGGCAGGGTTGCTCATCGCGTCGTCAACAAACAGGAATCTGCGGCCGCGGAGAATTCCGTGCGGTTTCAGTTTCGAAATTTGTGACCACCAGGGGGTGCTCGGCAAACACCGGAGAACGGAAAATAAAATGACACACGACGATAGTTCAACAAAGTGGATGTTCACTGTGGAAATTTCTAGCAGCAAAATCATCTCAAGGCATGTTTTAAAATGAAAGAGCACCGGGCAGAAAGGGGAGGAGGGACGAGATGTTGATGATGAGAGGGGAGAGATACAGAAGAAAGCAGCAGTGGGCTTCGTGGAGGAGCAGCAGCAGCGGCGGCGGCGTGTGTTCGCAGGGGGCGACGTCATGTGATTTACTGGAAAATGTAGATGCTGCTATAGAACAACACTCATGGTGATATTGCGTTACACAGAGGAGAAAAGAGAGAAAAGATAGGACCTTTCACCACCAAAGCTGCTCTGGCAACTTCAGCTTATGTAAATGTTTAGTTTTTGTTTACGAGATGAGTTGCTTTGCTTTCATGTCAGCTGAAGGCATTGGGTGGACGCGGTGCGTGTCACGTGGGGCGGGCAGCTTTTACCTTCCTGCAGTTGCTGTCCTTGCAGCTCAGACCTTCATCAGGATAGCTGTCCAAGTCCGTGTCGATTCCACAAACGAAGCCATCTCCAGCCCAGCCCACTCTGCACTGCCCATGCAAATAACAGCAAAGTTCAGGACGGGCGGGGTGGCTACGCCCCACGTGGCCGCCGGTGATGCAGCGGCACTGGAGGCAGCGGCGAGAGTCGGTGGATCACCGCACAGATGTGAAACGTCCTCTCTGTGGGCATCCAGGAGGTGCCATACCCTGGCTCGCCAGGAGAAGGCGGTGCAGCAAATGCGGACTCCCATATGTTCCATCTGCATGGGATGGAGTGTTGCTGCCCTCCCACGTGTGCTACATGCCAACAACCTTAATAGGTGCTCGCTAAAGCCACGTTCCCCAAACGGAAAGGATACTGTGGGGATATTTGTCATATACTGTGTGTGTATGTAGCACTCGTGGCCAGTGGTAGCCTAGTCGTTAGCGCCCTGTGCTATGAGCCCAGAGGCCTGAGTTCAATCCCCGGGTACAGCGAACATGAGTGGCAATGATCTTAAACCGTCTTGGGTGTCTCCTAGGTCGATTCAGCCTTTAAACGATTCACCTCGCGTGTCGTGTGAACATCGGCACTGGGGACACGACGACGGTAGGACGTGGTTCTGACCACACCCACCACGGTGGCGAGACGATAACGACCTTCGCCTGCTATGAAGGACGCGTGGGATGAATTCCGACCCTGGCGCCTGAATATTTAGAAATTGCGTCTCCCTCTCCCCGTGGTCGCGTGGACTCCGTTTTTTCCCCTCCACATTTAGAAACACGCGTTTAGAGTATTTAGCTGATATAAATGTTCACGTAAGCCACTTCGTTGAGCTATCAAAAGAGCGAAATAGCTCAGTGGGGCCTTACCTGGTAAATGACAATTGTTTACACCCATCCCATAGGTGTTTGCTAACAGCACTTGCCCCTGCAGCCCGTGTCGGCCACTCGGGGGATATTTGTCTTTGTGTGCACTGCAGCACGTGGGTTGAGCGAGGCATCTCGGAATCCATAATGATAATGAGCTAGAATAACGACGGTTGAGCATGATAAACGGTATATTACCGTATCGCTAAATCAAGTTTGTCGATTGACAACCGCGCCACTGTTCTCAGCGAGATCCCCCTTTGGGAATGTGGGATTAAATATCACGCTTAGTATCTGCGGCATTTGTCACATTTGCAAAAAAAATCGCACATGATTTATTACTTGCACCGGACGAGATTTGATGAAGTAATTATTTTAGTGTCAAATGGAGGTGACGGCTTAAAGAACACTTGGGAGCTGCGGGCTAGGTCGGTGGGGGGTCGTGGTTTGGAGTTTGGTGACCCTGGTTACATTCTCGTCAATTTGAAGTGCGGTTTAAATGGAATTCACATTTTTATTAAATTTTCACGTCACCCATGAGCATGACCATCGTGCGGGGCTGCCTCCCCATCTATCCGCACGCGCAGCCTTACATTGCCAGAGCTGGGTTCGTTGACAATCAGGATGTGTATTGATACTGGGGGAATCACATGAGCTACAGAGCTCATGTTCACGGATGTCCGGTCGGGGCGTGTGAGAACGCGACAACAATACACACACACCATAGGAGTGCAAACTATCGGTAAGGTACAGCAATTCACTAACACGAAGATACAAATCTGGTTCTTTCGGTAAAGTCACGTAGATAAATAAAACTGTTTTATTTAACCAGGTAAAGCCCACCGAGCAGAGGGCCCATACCACTGTATCCTGGGTTCAAATCCTGGCTTTATCCACCGACTGTAACGAAATTGAGTTCCCAAGTGCAGTGAGTTGCTAGTCTCAATCGGTCACCAATGAGCACTTGTACATTTGGTTAATGTGGTGATAGCAATTCTAGCGTTGAGAATTTAAAAACGATGTAATTCGGTTTGATTTGCATGCGATGAACGTCTCGCTAGCACAACAGGTGAGATCGAGCAGCATCTCCAGTGTGTGGAAGAGAGTTCACTGGCAGGGATTTCAGCAGTGGTTCAATGATACATTCTTCTGCAGACCGTACTTCAGTCTGAGATGTGATGGCAATGGCACAATTGGAGATGAAAATAAATATGTTAGAGCTCACGGATATGGGAAATCATTCTCAGAACCAAGGGGGAGTGTTCCTCTCTTTGCATTGTGTGCATGTCCGTTTGTCAGCTATAGTCACGTTTCAAGTTTAGTTTCTGTTGTTTCACCAGGTGAGAACTCGCGAACAGGACGGAGTCACATTTGCGAGAGTGCGGTGTTCGTCTGCTGCCAGTAGGGGGCAATGATCGCTGTTGTGTGAGTGTGGGGAGCGGTAGTGTAGTAGTGGTTGGCGCGCTGCACTCCAAACCCGGCGACCCGAGTTCGATTCCTGCTCACGGCCAACAACAGTGACGATCATTTGAACCGGTCCTAGGCCTCACCTAGGTTGACTCAGCCTCAAATAAGTAGTTGGTGTGCAAACATCGCCACTCGGGAGGCAAAGGCAGCCGGGCGTGGTGCTGGCCACCCAACCGATAGAGACTGTGGCGCACCACTCGAGACTTCGGGCCGGACAAAGAGTCGCGCGACATTTGAGGAAAGTCGCGCCGCTTCGCCCCAAGTGCCACGGCGGGAGATGACGCGGCGGGGGGGGGGGGGCAGCATCCCTGCCCCTGCCGTCTATCGGGATACAGGGAGGGGGTCGTTGCCTCTGTGTGCGGGCGGACGGACGGGACCTATCAGCGGGCAAAGGCGGGCGCACACCGGCTGGGATGATCGGGCTCGGATGTTCCGTGTGAGCTGCCGTGTGGGCGCTGGATGTGCCGAGGAGGTCGCGTGAGTTGACACGCGGAGAGCCACGGCTGGCTGTAGACAGAAGGTGATGCTCATTGACCTCACTGGGCCCGGGGAGCTGCCACGGCTGCCACGGTGAGCACGCGGAACTTGCACTGCGGGGGTCGCAGCTTCACTTTCTCGACTGTGCAAGTTCATTTAGCCTCGCACGTGTCCACCAGGCAGCGTTAACGAATAACACCGCACACTTAATCGACTGGTGGGCCGCGTGTGGTGAAGTGTGGGCGATCTCACCACGCCCCCCAGGGGAGACCCAAGCGCGACTATCCAGGCTCGGCCCTGCTTAGCTTCCGAGATCTGACGACAATCGGACGCTGGCTGATATTCAGTGAGAAATGAGGCCGTGGTGGTGCTGATGATGATGGCGTTGCTGCTGACTGTGATTTGCACTGCAATCTTTACTTGGCAGGAGGTGGATCCGTTGTGGGTGGTGACGCACACGCCCTGCTCGTGGCAGGGCGCTCCGTGGGCCCCGGAACAGCCGTGCCCACGCCGACAGCCGATCTTCTGGTCTCCCACGAACCCGTCCTGGCAGGGCCCACACTCGAATGACCCCTGCTCGCTCGCGACGGGAGGGCGAGTGCGGAAAAGCGTGGCCTCGTTAGCGTCCTTCACCCTGGCCCCACGAGCTGCCGACGTCTACCACCCACGATTAGCACGGTTGGCTGCGTACGGTGCGAAGGAATTCCAACATACATTCATATATACATTACACTATCAAACCATGTCTTATGTCATCAGGTGAGGCCCACTGAGCTACATCGACCTGGCCACAAATGATAGCTCAGCAAAGTGGCTTATCACGTGGAAATGTATCACAGCCAAACACTCGAAACATCTACAGGTGTTTTGTGACCTCCATTTCATTCTCAAAAACGTTATATATCCTTTAAAGTAAGGTTTATTTAAAACAGACATTAATATGCAAAGGGAACAAATGTTAAGAGTCAATTAATTGGGGGTCACAATAAATCTGAACCACCCTGCACAGTAATGTACCAGAGAGGTGTAAAGTTAAACGTAATTCACATCCCGATGTCCTGGATTCTCGCGTGACATGTTGCACGTGCCTGAGGACGCTTGGCACAGCTCCACGCAAAAAGGCCGCGCGTCGTGAGCATTGTTCTTCAACTTAGCGGTGAGCTGAAACAATACGAGCTGGCGCGTTGTTAAACGCGTAGTATATTAATTCATTGTGGTCATTATACATTTAGATATATATTCTGATAATTGTTGCTCTTGTTCAGCCAGGACTGCTTCGTTGAGCTGCAGATTGTCGGTGTCCCGGGAGCTTCCTGCCAAGTTTTCGCTGTGGGAGGGTGATGATAGTTGTGTGTTTCCTAATTCAGTTATTTGTAGTTGTTGTTGTTGTTTGTTGTTGTGTCACATTTGGTTCGCGAGGCTGGCACACGCAGCCCTCGTCTTGTTCGAGTCACGTCACGTGATCGTCAACGTCCGCGGTGAGGCAGACGGCGCGTACCGCACGCAGGGAATACGCACGCGGTGCGCGTCTCTTGACTCCGCGTGTTTGCATCGAGCACAAAACAGCACAAGACACGCCGCGACAACAACTGCGTCTCGCGCTAAATATCGGGAATGAATGGCGCGTGCGGGGCAAAGAGGCCGTGCGGGCCATGTACACCCGAGTAGGCCAAGACTTGATAGGGGCACCCATAGCAGCAGCCCCGTGCTCAGTGAGACGCGAGACATCAGGCGCTGACCAGCCTGCTGAAGTATGGCCAAACCCCACCATGTTCTATTGGCCAGCCGTCCAACAAAGACGGTCACTGCGCTTCTGCGGCCGTCTGCACTGGAGCTCTACATTTTAAAATCTAGATTGAAAGCTCTTTTCTTGAGAACTGTCTTTTCGTGTTTAGTTTGTTGTCCTTCCACCGCACCTGCGATTAGCGCGGTTGGCTACGTACGGTGCGAAAGAAGTTCAACGTACATACACCATGATCGTCGCGTCTAAACCACAGCCGCCAGGTCGTTCGAGGAAGTGAAACGTTGCATTCGGTTCATATCAAATCGGTTCATGTGCAGGAGCTGGGTGGGTTGTCCCATCGCGGGAGAGGTGGCGGCAGCTTGGGCAGGCGTTCATGCAGCAGTGGATAGGTCACGGCTGACGATGCTGATGATGTTGAACACAGCAGCTGCGGTCAATCGTTAGGTCGCGAGTGCACTGGTGATTGTGAATGCGCGGGTCGGGGTTGAAGAGCGGTTTGTGTAACCAGCGAGAGAACTCCAGAGGGAGGGTTCGAGTCGAATTCGCGACAGTGACCTGGGGTCACTGAAATGGTGAAAGTCAGACGACGCGATTGGAATCTCTCACATTTTAGCATTGCCGCATTTTCCCCAATGCTCTGGTTTTTGCGTTTAATGGCATTTGATTACGATTAATTGTTAGCTTAGATTACTGTGTAGGTATCACGCCCCTATTTAACGATAACTTTTCACCACCCGACAGAGCCATCAAATCTAATTTTATATTTCAACTTTCCTCCCCCGGTTTCGATAAGAAACCAAATACATTTGCATATTTGTCCACCTAATAATAATAACTTTATTTAATTGGCTTTGTCGGGTGGTGCAGGGTTTTAAACAAATTGGCATTAAACCTCCACGATCTAAGCCAAAAGAAACCAATTATAATAATAATATCTGTTGCAAAAGCCTACGTTTGAAAGTGTATTTTTATATTATAGGCTTAAATGACAAGCTTCGGATAAGCAATTGAGATGAAAACAAAAATGCGCACAACAAAGCAACGCTGGAATTGGAAAAAAAATTGCAAAGATAAATCACCGTTAAATCAAAGCCAAAATTTTAATTCCCTGGGACGCCAATCGGCCCGTCGAACCCCTCTGAATGATCTAAGCCGTGGCCCTCTGGCAGGATAATCTGGGCCCTTGCGGAGGAGAGTGCGAGGGCTATTAAGACCTCAGGATTCGGTGCACGGCAAACTCCCAGGAGGAGCACATGCCGCGCTACGGGCGAGTGCGAGTCCGCGTTGTCTACTTGCCCTTCCCCCGCACCTACAATGCTCCTTGCTCCGCACCTCCCATTAGCATGGTTGGCTATGTACGGTGCAAAAGAAGTTAAACATACATACGCGTAACACCATGCATTGCATCCTATTGACTGTAAATGTTAATTTAAGCACGAAAACATAATTTTAGGCAATTAAATTAAATTCACTACTTAATTAATAACGTGTTTTAAAGTGTTCCTAGAATACAATGGGAACGTTCGTCATCACTATCATCAGCGAAGACCAATCCACTGCTGGATGAACGCCTCCCCAAGCGCGATGAAACAATCCATCCATAACCACTTGCACATTCATTCTCATCCTTCCACCTCCACATTGTTTGCGCTCTCGGATGCATTCCAATCCTTGGCCACCGCTTCGTTATTACTCTTGACCGTTGGCCATCGTCCCTCAACACCAACATCATCGTCCCTCCATCATCTTGGTGATGGTGAGTTCACTCACCTTGGTGATGGTGAGTTCACTCACCTTGGTGATGGTGAGTTCACTCACTTTGGTGAGGGTGAGCTCACTCACCTTGGTGATGGTGAGTTCACTCACCTTGGTGATGGTGAGTTCACTCACCTTGGTGATGGTGAGCTCACTCACCTTGGTGATGGTGAGTTCACTCACCTTGGTGAGGGTGAGCTCACTCACCTTGGTGATGGTGAGTTCACTCACCTTGGTGATGGTGAGCTCACTCACCTTGGTGATGGTGAGCTCACTCACCTTGGTGATGGTGAGTTCACTCACCTTGGTGATGGTGAGTTCACTCACCT
The DNA here is from genome assembly GCF_015708825.2 of Lethenteron reissneri. Lineage (NCBI taxonomy): Eukaryota > Metazoa > Chordata > Hyperoartia > Petromyzontiformes > Petromyzontidae > Lethenteron > Lethenteron reissneri. Next base: position 729,535 of record NC_083828.1, on the reverse strand, counting down.
TGGTGATGGTGAGTTCACTCACCTTGGTGATGGTGTTGGTGAGCTCACTCACCTTGGTGATGGTGTTGGTGAGCTCACTCACCTTGGTGATGGTGAGTTTACTCACCGTGGTGATGGTGTTGGTGAGCTCACTCATCTTGGTGATGGTGATGGTGAGTTCACTCACCGTGGTGATGGTGTTGGTGAGCTGACTCACCTTGGTGATGGTGAGCTCACTCACCTTGGTGATGGTGAGCTCACTCACCGTGGTGATGGTGAGTTCACTCACCGTGGTGATGGTGATGGTGAGTTCACTCACCTTGGTGTTGATGCAGATGGAGTTGTCGACGCAGCCGCCGTTTTTCCCGTCGCGGCACTCGTCGACGTCGTGGCAGACCTGAGCACAAGACGACAAATCAAAGCGAAGAGACGCAAACGTCACGAAGTTGCGCTTTTTGTCAGAATCAGGATGTTTATGTCTAATCGAGGAATTCCATGAGCTATGAAGCTCTTTTTCACAGATGTCCAATAAGGGGCACAGGGTCAGAACGTTACAACAACAACACAAACACGACAGGAGTGAAAATTATAGAAAAGGTAAACAAATCACTTAAAAAAATATATAAATACATCTAAACAATGTTTTATCACTTTTTCAGAAGCGACCTGGCCACAAATGGTAGCTCAACCACGTGGCTTATCACGTGGAAATGTATAGCAGCCAAATCATCAAAATAATCTAAATCCATGTTGTATCTAAATGTGTAGAAAAGAAACGGAGGACCCGGAGAAAAAAATCCGCACGAGCACGGGAAGAGAGACGCGCACAAACTCCAAATAAACAGCAGCAGCAGCAGCAGCAGCGGCAGCAGGCAGCAGGCAGCAGCAGCAGCAGGCAGCAGCAGCAGGCAGCAGCAGCAGCAGCGGCAGCAGGCAGCAGGCAGCAGCAGCAGCAGCAGGCAGCAGCAGCAGGCAGCAGCAGCAGACAGCAGCAGCAGGCAGCAGGCAGCAGCAGCAGCAGCAGGCGTCAGGGTCGGGATCGAACCCCCCGCCTCTTGCCTACCAGGCGAGGAAAGTGACATCTCGCCAGCGTGGCGCCCCTTAAATAAGTGAGAACTTAAGAAAGTTTCTCGGTTCACATTTTCTTCGCATGGCTGATGTTGAAGCAGAGCAGCAGCTGCCATCCCACACCGAGAGGTGGAGAATGGGCCGCGTAGAGCGTCAGGAGTGGAGTGGGGTCGCTGGGACGACGCCTCCCCCCCTCCCCCCCCCTTCGGATTTGTGAATCGCCAATTTCGGTGTCGTCACAGGGCCCCAGAGGTTTTAAGAAAACTTTTTTTTATTTTAACTTGCGCTAATTACCCGCCGGTTCACTTCTAGATAATAACAAAACCCAGTGAATGACCACGAGGCAGTGAAGACGCGTTGTGGCTCGGCGTTTCGCGATGCCGCCATCGCTCGCCCACTGCTTGTTGCGCCGTTTTGTGAGAGCGGCGGTGCGTGGTGGGTGTCGTTCACGCTCGTCCGTGTGCGGTGTACAGCACGGGACTGCAATTCAATTGTGCGGGGTGGAAGTGGGTTTCTTTTAATCATGGAAGGAAACTGGATAAATCGGAGGACAACCATGCAGAACATGGGGAGGGATCATACAGACTCCACTCACACTCACTCAGACACATTCACTCTCTGCAGAACAAGGGGAAAACATACAGATTCCATATTCTTGGCTCTTACGGTAAAGTCACGTAGATAGAAAATAAAAAATAATAAAATATAAATATTAAAAAAATGTGAAAATAATAATAAACACGACGTTTCGATCGCAACACACGCGGTCTTCATCTACGTGACTTTACCGAAATAACCAAGAATTTGAATTCCTGCGGTCACGAAAGTTTTAAGTCAAAAGTACAGATTCCACTCACGCTCTACAAAACATGGGGAGAACACAAAACATGGGGAGAACACAAAACATGGGGAGAACACAAAACATGGGAAGAACACTAAACATGGGGAGAACACAAAACATGGGGAGAACACAAAACATGGGGAGAACACAAAACATGGGGAGAACACAAAACATGGGGAGAACACAAAACATGGGGAGAACACAAAACATGGGGAGAACACAAAACATGGGGAGAACACAAAACATGGGGAGAACACAAAACATGGGGAGAACACAAAACATGGGGAGAACACAAAACATGGGAAGAACACAAAACATGGGGAGAACACAAAACATGGGGAGAACACAAAACATGGGGAGAACACAAACACTCCACACGCATGAAGGCCGCCGAGTCGGCAACCGAGCCCAGGTGCTCGTAGGCTGCGAGGTGCGCGTGTCACCACTGCTCCAGGCTGCCGCCCCACACGCTCCCACATGGTTGCGACACTTGGCCACTTTACCCACACGAGGTGAAAACCTTTAATGTGCCCAGCTGAGAGTGTTTATTGCATATCAATCAATACTCTTTTAATTTCTAATTTAATTAACCTAATTAACTTGACAAAAAAAACTATCTTAATGCGATCTTTTCATGTACAGAGTCAATGATGTCTAGCATGGAAACATCGATTGATTCCACTCGATTTAATCACGGGCGGCTGACAGCAGGCTCGCTCGCTCGCTCGCTCGCTCCCGTCAGCTCACCTGGGGCCGGGCGCTCGCCTGGGCTAGGCCGAGCCCCGAGGTGGCCGTGCCCGTGTAGCCCGCGGGACAGGGCCCGCACTCGTAGCCCGGGGACGCGTTCGAGCACTCCACCCCCACGAAGCAGGGCTTGGCCCCCGCGCACTGCGGATTAGAGGCACCGCGGCGTCGTTCACATGGGCTTTTAGCAGCGGACATCAATTCACGGTGGGTTGGGTTGGTGGGGTAATTTGGCGGGTGGGTGGTTAGATTGATGAGCAGGTGGGTGGTTGGATTGATTAGTGGGTGGGTGGGTGGGTGTGCGGGTCGTCAGGTGGGTGGATAGATTGATTAGTGGGTGGGTTGGTGCTGGGGTTGAGTGGGGGGGTTGTGGGTGGGGGGGGTGGATGGGGGGGGTGGTGGGTGGGGTGGTGGGTAGGGGTGGTGGGGGGGTGGTGGGTGGGGGGTAGCGACCTCGTCCACATCGGTGCACCGCACTCCGTCCCCGGTGAGGCCGTCTGGGCACGGTCCGCAGCGGAATCCGCGCTCCGTGTCGGTGCACGCGACGCCGCGGGAGCACGGCCGCGTGTCGCACCGCGGCGGCCTCCCCGCGGCAACCTCAGCGTCTGCGACATGAGCGGGGCCATCCGGTCGGCCACGCATTCTCATCAATCATCATCGTCATCATCAATCACCGATCATCATCGTCGTCATCATCGTCGCTCACACCGACGTTCCCATGCAGGGCCGTCCATATGGAGTGTGGGGCCCGTGGCAAATCACAGCTTGTGGGACCCCTCGAAGCCATCTGACACCGTGACGTTGAAGCGCGGGTCCCCTGAAAGCGCGGGGCCCGGGGCAGTCGCCCCGATTCGCCCTACCCTAGAGACTGTTCTACTCCCATTGACCGTCTGGAACGCTCTTCCTTCCGATATTAAGAAGCCAGTGAAGCTATGCACTTTTACATTTCGATTGAAAACTAATTTCTTTCTAACTGCTTTCTGTGTTTAGTTTGTAGTCCTTCCTCCACACCTACGATTAGCACGGTTATCTACGTACGGCGCGAAAGAAGTTCAACATATATACATACACGATGGACTAAAATAAAATAAAACAATTAAGCGGAGAGATGACGGACAGAAGGGCATTCTGTTGTCACCTTGCGCTGCGACTCCTGCGCTAGCGCACGTGGGAGGGGTCAAGGTGACGAGAGAGGAAAGGGAACGCGGCAAGGGGGCGATGCCGACGACGTTTGCCGGGCTGCGGTACAAGCGGAGGGCGAGCGCGGCGAGCGCGCAGGATCACAGGGGCCGTTTAAACCTCACCGCACGCTCTGCACCCTTGGATCGCTTTTTTTAGCAGAGCCATTTCTGTTATCTGCACGGAGGAGGTGGGGAGAGAGAGAGAGGGAGATGAATAAAAGCGGCACGTTATTAAATACGACGACAAAAACAACAAAAAACGCAAACACAAAGAGAGGCATTCCGAGCATATTCAGCGCCGGCTTTCAATCCATCCATCACCTCCCTCCACCTGTCCATTATAAACATTTACTCGCATTGAGCCAAGTGACAAGGACTGCAGCTCCCCGCTGCCGACCCGAGTCAAATGTGTTGCCTCAATGTAATGGGATTGCTTTCTCCCGACTCAGGACTGCCTCCGTGTGCACGTAGCGCCTCAATTTCAACTTGATGTGCTTCGGTGACGGCTAAAGATAAAGGCGCAGCTCTGAAATTGCTCGCTCACGCCACTGCTGACGGAAGGGGCTTCCACTCTAGTGGGCATTTGGCCTACTCTTCCGTACTGGAAATACATCCTGGAACTCGTGGGATTTGCCACACATTACCCTACCACTACAACCTCCAAATCGATGAGCATTTATCCTCCTGGGTGGACAGAGACGGACGGAGTGATTTTGAGAAACTTGCCTTATTGTTTCAAATGCCACGCCAGGAAATTGAATCGAACCATCGATTTCTAGCCTGCAAGTCCAGTGCACTAACCACTGCACCACCACTCCCCCCACAGACACAGTGCGCTAACCACTGCACCACAGCGGCCTCCGAAAGTGGTATAATACGAGCACCTAAGCGCCGTACGCTGTTGTATAATTCAAAGTAACTTGCTTTTTGTCATACTGTGCTTCTATGTCCTCACATACAATGCTCTGCAGATTCAGCAGCCTCCAATGACCAGCGTGGTGAAGTATGGTCATTGGGGATGGGCGTGTTGAAGTTGTATCGCTCAGGAGTGGCGCTAAGAGATGTCTTACTCCTGTAGTGAGCGACTTCCGACCCACGTCGAGTCGAAGGCTTCTGGTTGACGAGCGTAGCGGCGTCGACGGAGCTGGCCTTACAGAACAGCCACGTGGTCGAAGATGAAGAGATGACGACGGCAGCGACGCAGCCAGGAATCAGACCCCACGCTCACAGCCCCGACGCTCTGGTTCGGTCCCCCTTATATCTGCCTGGCGAGGCCAAGCTCCACCTCTGGCCACACCCCCTTTCTAGAACCTTCTAGACCCTTCGGGATGGTTCCCGGAGCTTTTCGACTGACTCCGCCCTTCACCTTTACCCCAGACACGCCCCACTTTTAATAAGGCATTATGTCATGCAGCCATAACCGAAATAACCCCTACAGGCCGGCAGGTGTCACCCTGTCACTACACCACTATGAAGGGGTTACAGCGACAGCAGTGAGCTGCACGCAGGACTCGCAATCCGGAGGTCGCTGGTTCGATTCCATCTCCAGGCGCGGCAGTTCAAACAATGGGGGCGAGTTTCATAACCCCCCCCCCCTCGCCTCCTCTGTCCACCCACAAGAGTTAAATGGGTTCTTCACATTTCGATTTAAAGAACCAAGAAGATGGGTTCTTCACAGTTCATCGATTTGGTGGGGTTGACCGTGGGTAGATCCGTCTCTTCCCACACCTTCAGTCCACGTGGAGGAGTAGACCAAGTAACATCGAGAGCGTTCGCTCTTGCGGAGGCCTTCCGCCAGCAGTGGCGTGAGCGAACATTTGTGGAGCTGCACTTTTACCCCGATGATATTGATATTGCATCAATAGAAAGCAGCCATTCTGTTACAGGAGGGCGGCCGGGGAATTGTGGCATGCGTGGCGGGGTGTGTGGCGAGGTGCATGGCGGGGTGCGTGGGTGAACACGTGGTGGGGTGTGTGGCGAGGTGCATGGCGGGGTGCGTGGGTGAACACGTGGTGGGGTGCGTGGGAAGGTGCATGGCGGGGTGCGTGCCTGTTGCTGGACGTCTTCTCGCAGCTCCCGCAAGACTTGTGTGAGCTTCGCCATCTCACTGATCAGCAGTCGGGCGCTATGGTCGTCTGCAAGAGAGCGGCGGATGACAGAGAAGCCGGCCCAGCCAGCGCCGTCGTCCATCAGTTGTCACTTCCTAACGCGGCTCGCAAAAGCAGAGAACGGGTCCCGCATCGCCGATAGAATCACGAATTGAACAGAGCGCAGCACACCGGTAATGGCACTCGCGAGCCTGAGGGATCATGCAAAAGAGGAATACACTTTAGGCAACGCCACTGCGTTCAGTTCCAGAGCATGCGATAGATTGGCCCGCTGGAAAAAATCAGACTCGTACCACTTGAGTCTTTGACAGCTGGATGACACGCTCGCATTCAGTAAATATTCTTGTAGGAACAGGTGACGATGTGAGATGGGAAGAGGATGCGGTGGAACGAGATATGAGCGGAGTGGATGTGAGTGGAGACGAGGCGCAGGAGCAGGTGGAGAGAGAACATGCGAGCAACTGGCCCCATGCAACAATGTCTTAGAAGAAGATACACGTCCTTTGTTTCTCTATGCAAGTCTGTGCGTCTCTGTGTACGTCTCTGATAATCTCTGTAAGTCTGCGGATCATGCACGTGCATGGGTCTCGATGTAAGAAGACAGTGCATGCCAATAGAGAAGAGACAGAATAGAAAACCCACGGAGATCTAAACTCGGACCAGCCGACCCCACGCTACAATGGGGCTTCTGTCCTAGGAGAGGAAGAAGCGGCGGTGATAGGGCATTTTAAAATGAGATTGTACATGTGTTCCTCACCTAAGGTCCGTGAATTTGATGACACTGTGAAAACAAAGAAAACGTCAACGTATAAGACGGGTTCAATATAACACCGTGTTGCATGCAAGGATCAACGCCACTCTTTAATATCGCATTGAGAAAGTCAACACTACGATGACCATTGGGTCATTAGGGTCTTGGGTGGAAAAGTCAAGAGTGATTCCCGCTCCAATGAGCATAGAGGCAATGGTGCTCATCTCCTCTTTACAGCCCTGAGCCGGTGGTGTAAATTCCACGTTACTATGGCGGGGTTGGAGCGAGGCGAGGCAACTCATAAAACAACCGCTGTTAACTTTCCTACAACGTGGTGATTATTATAACGACCCCAGAGGGATGATGGGCCAAGTCATCCACCCCAGAGGGAGTTGAACTCGCAACATTTCCAACTGCGAGGCTGAGAGCCGAGCCCACAACCACACACACATACACAGCAACATTAGGATCGAAGGTTATCAAATAGAGGCGAAGGGGAGCAGGGTGGGTGCGCGTTTTGATAAACCGAACTGGGCAATGAGCCGCAGCGAACCGTGGTGCCGCGGATCGCAAGTTCTCAATGAGCGCGCATTGCCAGCTGTGGCGTACGGGTCAGAACCATCGGCGCTGACAGTTAAAATGTCACGACATGAAACGTAACGCGGGTACAAAGTAGCACGCTGGCCAAACGCTCGCTCGGAATTACACCGGGAGCCAGAGAGGGGGGGGGGGGGGGGGGCGCAAGTCCGTACGGGTGACCACGTGCACATGGGAGACGTCACGTGTGGTGATGGAAGGTGATCAACAGCTGTAATGTCCCACCTGTGTTGAGCAGCGTGTTGTCATCTGCCTGTTGCGAGCAACCTTGCAGACTGGCAACAGTTGCGAGGGACCCTCCCAGGACCAGCTTCATCTCCTGCAGGGAGCCCTGCCAGGCAGCGGTCGAGGTCAGCATGCCGAGTCACGGCGCCCGCAACGCGAGATCGATTCCCGCGGCGATTATCAGAACCGGTCCCAGTCTCCATGCTGACTAAGCTTTCAATGAGTACGCACGTTGAACTTCTTTCACACCGTACGTAGTCAACCGTGCTAACCGGAGGTGCGGGGGAAGAACAACAAACTGAACACAAAACGCAGCTCGAAAGAAGTCAGTTTTCAAACTCAGCACTCGCTACGGTGTGTAGTAAACATCAGCTCTGGGGAGACAAAGACGGCCGGCGTGGTGCTGTCCACCCACCTCCTCGTGTACCGTTCCGGTCTTCATAGGTCTCGCTAGCAGCACTTGTTCCAAGAGTCTGTTCAAGGCTATACAGGGGATCTTTGTCTTTCTTTCGTAGAGGGTGGTGGGGGTGATGAGGGTGGTAAAGTTTGTAGATGTTCGTGGTTGTGCTAAGTTGAGTTGGTGCTGGGCGATGCGAGTGGGTGGCAATGGGTGATGGTTGTGGCGATGATTAGTGGATTATGAGTAGTGGTGGTGGTGATGGTAGATGATGGTGGGTGGTCACAGCGGTGGTGGTCACAGTGGTGGTGGTGGTGGTCACAGTGGTGGTGGTGGTCACAGTGGTGGTGGTGGTGGTGGTCACGGTGGTGGTGGTGGTCACGGTGGTGGTGGTCACAGTAGTGGTGGTGGTGGTCACGGTGGTGGTCACAGTGATGGTGGTGGTGGTCACAGTAGTGGTGGTCACGGTGGTGGTGGTCACAGTGGTGGTGGTGGTGGTGGTCACGGTGGTGGTGGTCACAGTGGTGGTGGTGGTCACGGTGGTCACAGTGGTGGTGGTGGTGGTCACAGTGGTGGTGGTGGTGGTGGTCACGATGGTGGTGGTCACAGTGGTGGTGGTCACAGTGGCGATGGTCAGAGTGGTGGTGGTGGTCACAGTGGTGGTCACAGTGGTGGTGGTCACAGTGGTGGTGGTCACAGTGGTGGTGGTGGTCACAGTGGTGGTGGTCACAGTGGTGGTGGTCACAGTGGTGGTGGTGGTCACAGTGGTGGTGGTGGTGGTCACAGTGGACGTGGTCACAGTGGTGGTGGTGGTGGTCACAGGGGTGGTGGTCACAGTGGTGGTGGTGGTCACAGTGGTGGTGGTGGTCACAGTGGTGGTGGTGGTGGTGGTCACAGTGGTGGTGGTCACAGTGGTGGTGGTGGTGGTCACAGTGGTGGTGGTCACAGTGGTGGTCACAGTGGTGGTGGTGGTGGTGGTCACAGTGGTGGTGGTCACAGTGGTGGTGGTGGTCACAGTGGTGGTGATCACAGTGGTGGTGGTGGTCACAGTGGTGGTGGTGGTCACAGTGGTGGTGGTGGTGGTCACAGTGGTGGTGGTCACAGTGGTGGTGGTGGTCACAGTGGTGGTGGTGGTCACAGTGGTGGTGGTAGTGGTCACAGTGGTGGTGGTCACAGTGGTGGTGGTCACAGTGGTGGTGGTGGTCACAGTGGTGGTGGTTACAGTGGTGGTGGTGGTCACAGTGGTGGTGGTGGTCACAGTGGTGGTGGTCACAGTGGTGGTGGTGGTCACAGTGGTGGTGGTGGTCACAGTGGTGGTGGTCACAGTGGTGGTGGTCACAGTGGTGGTGGTCACAGTGGTGGTCACAGTGGTGGTGGTCACAGTGGTGGTGGTGGTCACAGTGGTGGTGGTCACAGTGGTGGTGGTGGTCACAGTGGTGGTGGTTACAGTGGTGGTGGTGGTCACAGTGGTGGTGGTGGTGGTCACAGTGGTGGTGGTCACAGTGGTGGTGGTTACAGTGGTGGTGGTGGTCACAGTGGTGGTGGTCACAGTGGTGGTGGTCACAGTGGTGGTGGTGGTCACAGTGGTGGTGGTCACAGTGGTGGTGGTGGTCACAGTGGTGGTGGTGGTGGTCACAGTGGTGGTGGTTACAGTGGTGGTGGTGGTCACAGTGGTTGGTGGTGGTCACAGTGGTGGTGGTTACAGTGGTGGTGGTGGTCACAGTGGTGGTGGTGGTGGTCACAGTGGTGGTGGTGGTCACAGTGGTGGTGGTGGTGGTCACAGTGGTGGTGGTCACAGTGGTGGTGGTCACAGTAGTGGTGGTCACAGTAGTGGTGGTCACAGTGGTGGTGGTCACAGTGGTGGTGGTGGTCACAGTGGTGGTGGTGGTCACAGTGGTGGTGGTGGTCACAGTGGTGGTGGTGGTCACAGTGGTGGTGGTCACAGTGGTGGTGGTGGTCACAGTGGTGGTGGTGGTCACAGTGGTGGTGGTCACAGTGGTGCTGGTCACAGTGGTGGTGGTGGTCACAGTGGTGGTGGTGGTCACAGTGGTGGTGGTGGTGGTTACAGTGGTGGTGGTCACAGTGGTGGTGGTGGTGGTCACAGTGGTGGTGGTGGTGGTCACAGTGGTGGGTGGTGTTCGTGATGGGTGATGGTGAGTGTAGCGAGTGAGAGTTGTGATTGAGGTGGTGGTGGTGGAGAGTGCACAGACTTAAACACACTCTGGACATAAATGTCTCCATCGTATGGGGATTCTATCGACATTTGACACTCAGTCTTTCCCGTTGAATCCAAATAAGAAAAATGCACTCTGGAATGTTGCTTCTGGCTATGAACATTAAACCGAAACCGCACACCGGTCTCTAAGACGCAACGTGCTCTCGCGTTGCCTCGATCCTCTCGTCTCATTCCACACCCCCCGGTCGTTCACGGCCCCCATTCAAGTAAGGCCCACGGAGCTATAGAAGCTATAGAAGCTATAGAGTGAACACGGCTACACGTGCTGCACGTTAACACGGCTGCACGTGAACACGTGAACACGGCTGCTTTGCGCGTTTCCGACGACTTCTGTTGCCGTTGTCGCTGCGCGCGAGAGAGACGTCGCGCCCCGGGATCAGCGGCGCTGGGGGGGGCCCCGGAGGGGGGGCCGAGTCGTGGGGGCGCGTGGGGCCCCGGGGGGGGGGGGGGCTCTAGTCGTGGGCGCGCGGGTCCCGGCACGCCCGGGGCTCGATGAGCGGTCCCTTGAAGACGCCGCCGAGCCACGTCTCGTCAACCCACGCGCGGCGCGCGGGTTGACGAGACTCGGACGACGGCGACCTCTGTCCGGCCTTCCAACTGAATTGACGCGCCGTCGATATTTATTTATTTATTATAAGAAGTCCGGGCACCGCAGTGCGTCTGCAGCGCTGCCGCGGCGGCGTTGGCGCCTGCGAGCGCGTCTCTCCGTGCCGCTGTGGCGCGGCGCCACGGGAGCGCGGAGAGACGAACGGAGCGCGGAGCCATGCGCGGGTTTGTGGCTCCGATCTGCTTCGACAGCCCGAGAGGTGATTCGAAAGCATCGCACGATCCAAAGCTTCACCGCGCCGCCGATACGCAGCCAATGTCACCGACATCCCCCAAGCCTCAGCAGTGGCCGGTGACTGGCTTCGTGACCTCAACGTGCACACGTACAGCGTGTACACGTACAGCCTCAACGTGTACACGTACACTGTGTACACGTACAGCGCGTGGCTGCTGCTGCTGCTGCCTCCACAGCAGCCTCAGCGCTGTGGAGGCAGCAGCAGCAGCGGCGGCAGCAGCAGCAGCGAGGGTTGGTGGATCACTCCCAGATGTCGTGGAACTCCCTTCCCGTGGGCGTCGAGGAGGTGCCGTGCACCCACCCCCCCCGGCTTGCCAGGAGAAGACAGTGCAGGTGAAGAGACAAAGCGGCCTCCCACGTGGTCCATAGGCATGGGCCAATGCCTGGAACGTCACCTCTATGACGTATGTGTTGAGATGTGTTGGTTCGTTCTGCTTGTGCACAACTGCCAACGCAGCAGCAGCAGCATCACCAGACTATTAAAATGAATATTGGTAATGACCATGTACATGCAACATGTACAGCAGTCGTGTCAATCCACTGCTGGATGAGGGCCTCCCCACGCCTGTGTGGTGGTCATCATCCATCCAAATGCTATCCAGGCTCAAACCCGCTTAGCTTCTGAGCGCTGATGAGACCTGGCACGTTCCGAGTGATTGTGTCATAAGGCGATCGCGGTTTGTAAAATACGTGATGTATAACTCTATAGGCCGCAGGTCTCTGCATATAGCGTAGATCACCAACGGCCATAGATACCCGCCACGGAACTTTAAATGGGCCACATCTGTAGACCAAGTTTCTCTCAAACCATGGCTGTCAACTAAGGATAGAGAATGATGTCATTGGACCTGGCGGGGAGGGGGGGATGGAGGGGGCTGTCATTCTACAAGGCACACATTGTCGAGGAATGCACGACAGCAGACGGGAATTGCGTCGTGCCTGCTTGTTTTTAGACATTACGATAAGATTACCCGGGTGACTCTTGGCATTGCACTTTGGGTGTGGGCGCTGGAGTCTGGAGCAAGGCAGGGAGCACGCGAGACGGCTGGACGCGTCCCCTCGTGTCCACACGTTCTGCGGCCTCGCTGCTCGACCCCTAGCCCAGGGCCTTACATTTCAGCCGGGTCCGTCCGCGGTGGAAATGGTCACCAGCACAACCGGACTGAGATTGGCAGAGATCGCCCGTTCGATCTAATCTCCCGGAGCGACGAGTGAAACGATGCGGCGAGCTTCTTCAATCGCCCCCCGCCTTTTGTCAGGCCACGAGCAGTCAGCACATCGGTGCACCACAGTTGGTGGATGGGCAGGCCACGAGCAGTCAGCAAATCGGTGCACCACAGTTGGTGAATGGGCAGGCCACGAGCAGTCAGCAAATCGGTGCACCACAGTTGGTAGATGGGCAGGCCACGAGCAGTCAGCACATCGGTGCACCGACAGTTGGTAGATGGGCAGGCCACGAGCAGTCAGCAAATCGGTGCACCACAGTTGGTGAATGGGCAGGCCACGAGCAGTCAGCACATCGGTGCACCACAGTTGGTAGATGGGCAGGCCACGAGCAGTCAGCACATCGGTGCACCGCAGTTGGTGGATGGGCAGGCCACGAGCAGTCAGCAAATCGGTGCACCGCAGTTGGTGGATGGGCAGGCCACGCCATGGTGGGTGAGATATGTCGCTCCGGTGGGAGGGAGTCGGCCACACACCCTCGAGATGGGCCCTCGAGATGGGCTCTCGAGATGGGCTCTCGAGATGGGCTCTCGAGATGGGCTCTCGAGATGGGCTCTCGAGATGGGCTCTCGAGATGGGCTCTCGAGAGCTCCTTCTAGTCGAGGCCCTTCTGCCAGCAATGGCCTGAACAAGAAATTGCAGGACTGCACCTTTTACCTTGTACCTTTCCGGATCAATAATACAATAATTATTACCGTACCCGGCACACCACATACACCTTCCGCTGTGATGGTGGCTGCCAATCACATGCCATCCACTCCAGACTACCAGCGACCCAGAACAATCTTTTTAAGTGATATCAATCAAACCCTGACCTGCCCTGACCCGCACCACCCTGACTCACGCTGCCCTGCCCACCCTGACCTGCCCTGACCCGCACCACCCTGACCCCCCCCCATGCCCTGTCCTTCCCTGACCTGCCCTGACCCGCACCACCCTGACCCACCCGGACCTGCCCTTCCCGCCCTGACCTGCCCTGACCCACACCACCCTGACCCACCCTTCCCTGCCCTTCCCTGACCTGCCATGACCCACACCACTCTGACCCGCCCCCCCCTGCCCTGACCTGCACGCGAAAGGCCGAGAGCTGCCCCGTGCGGATGGTCAGCCGACTCGCGTCGCCGGGCAGCGAGCGCAGGATCGGGGGCAGCCCCGCGGCCGAGTCGACGAGGCGGCAGTCGACGAAGAGGCTCACGGTGGCGTGGCCGCCCCGCAGGCCCTCGAGGCGCACGAGCAGCGAGTGCCGCTCGCCGTCGGCCACCGCCACGCGCTGCAGGGTGACGAGGTGAGGCGTCCCGTCGGCCTTGAGGTAGCGCACGGCCGCTGCGCGACAATTGGGGGAGAGATGCGGCCACGAGTCGCCCGCGTTGCGCCCGATGATTCGCGCTTAAGCTATTTTCATTTTACCAGGTAAAGCCCACTGAGCTATGGAGCTCTTTTTCAGAAGCGACATTTATAGCAGCCAGAGTCTGACAGCGAATCTTTCGAGATGTGGAGGGAAAAACCGGAGGACCCGGAAAAATACACGCGACTACGGGGAGAACATCCAAATATACAGCAGACGTCAGAGTCGGTATTGAAACCCACAACTCCCTATATACCAGGCGAGGTAGTTAACATCTCACCACTGCAGCACCCTCACAACGTGAACGAGCGAGCAGTACGCCACCAACACGTGACTCGCCCTTTCACGTAACACAAATATATCCACAGCAAACCCCCAGTTAGCGTCGGGGATGCATTCCTGAAAGGTACAACGACGAATATCGAAACAACGTGAATCAAAGCTGTTTAGAGGGTGAGGTGGAGGCAAAGCCTAAGAAGCGACGGATACGAGAAATGATGGATGGTGCTGTCAGCGACGTGAACTCGGGGTTGAGGCCACCCAAACCAGACAGCGGTGTTAGTGACGACGTAGTTGTGAAACGACGTTGAAGGGGGAGCCGTAGATCGGGGTATCGCTGTGCATACGGGATTTAGACACATCCCGTCAGCCACACGGCCTTCTGAGAGTGCATCATTGCAGCAGAAGTTGGTTCCAATATAATCAAATCAAACTCTGAACCGGCTTTGACACGCATTGCCACATCCGTAGAGTCGGGCGTGCTGATGAGAACCAATACTGCATACTGCGAGTTGTATATATCATAGGGCAAGAACCGCTCTCTGCTATCTTAGTTCGATGCAAAGTCTAAATAATGCAGGACGCAGAATATTAATTCAGCGTCATTGTCCATATAAGTAGCAACACAGTCGTCGGATCTCATAAGCCAAGCAGGCACGAGCCTGGTCACGACTTGGTATTGCGGAATTTAGTTTAGTTTTTATTTTCAAAGCACCTCGTCGTCTTTCAAAGCGATGCCCTTCCAATGTTCCAAGTTCCATGTTCTCGGTGCAAGTGGATTCATGCCGGAACGGGCTGATTCATTAACTCACAGGGGCACCTCATCATAATTCGACTCGCGTCGCCATAAATGTTGGAAACTGATTTATAAAAGTTTATGGAAGGTGGCTTTCTCAAGGTCAATACAGCTGCTGCACTATTCTCACTACGTGAATGTTACCTTTTTTTGCCTTGCACACCAAAAAAAGGGGCTGTGTTTTTTTTTTTATAGAGGCAGGCTATGCAGCACGGTACGTGTCCATTTTTTACGATGGACTTTGAAATTGATGCCGCGATGTTATTCTAACCATCAATCTCGCCGCCTCGTGCGGTGTCTGCTACGGGACCGCAGCCACTGCAGCTGTCGTGGCTGTCCAGACACCACCAATATTTCATTTTTTGAACGGATAAAAATATAGAATTTTTTGCCCGTATCAAAATTATTAAAAACTAAACTATTTTATTTTTATGCTACGCAGCTCTTTCTCAGAAGCGACTGGTTACAAATAATAACTCGACGAAGTGGCTTATCGCGTGGGAATTTAACGCAGCCAAATACTCTAAACGTATGTTTCTAAATGTGGAGGGGAAAAATCCACGCGACCACGGGGGGAACATGCAAACTCCAAATATACAGCAGCAGGCGTCAGGGTTGGGATCGAACCCACAACCTCCATGCATACCGGGCGAGGTAGTTCACATCTCGCCACCGCGGCACCCCTATTGCCAGAAAGTGGAAAGACTCTCCTTTTTTCATCGGATAAAAATGGTAAAAGCGCAGCTCTGATATTTCTTGCTCACGCCACTGCTGTTTTGGCCTACTCTTCCACGCTTTAACCCACAGCAGACGACCTGCCGATTGATTAATTGCGGTGTATAGATTTATACAGCTGGGTAAACAGATGGCCGGTTTTAATTCAAGACATTAGCCAATAATTCAAACTGCTGTGCCAGGAGATGGAATTGAACTGGATTGCACTTTAAGCAGCAAGATATATGCAATATTTTGAAATCTCCAAGAAAGGAAAAAAAATATTAACATACCACTGAATCACCGATCAATTGAGCTCCACACTTCTCACCTTTGTTGACCCTGCCGGCCAGGATAACCTCCAGGTGCTTGGTCCCATTGGCTCGCGAGTAGATCCCGACCAGCGAGCCCCCGGCGTGCGGGGAGAGGCGGAACGCGGTCGCGAAGTTCACGACGTCGTGGGAGCGGATGTCGGCGAGCGCCGCTGCTACGCTCGCGGCCTGGCCCGCGCCGGTCGACAGCAGGTCCACCACTGAGGACGTGGGCACGGTCATACAGGTCCGTGATCACATAGGGTCGGTCCTACATATCCTTCACTGCATTGAGAATATTACATCAATCCCACAGGTTCACTACTGCATTGTCAACATGAGGTCAGTCCGACAGGTCCACCATTGAGAACGTGGGCACGGTCATACAGGTCCCTGATGAGGTCAGTACTGCAGGTTCACTACTTTATTAAGATATGAGATGAATCCCAAAGGTCCATCACTCTAGCAGGAACATAAGAACAATTTCACAGGTCCAGCACTGTATTGACAACATGTGATAAATCCCACAGGTCAACCACTACATTGATAACTTTTAAACTGTCCATAAGGTCCACCAATATCTCCAAAACATTGGAAAAGGCATGAAGTCCACCACCATATTTACATTCTGAAAACCATCCTAGCTGCACAACGACTTTGAAGTCACGAGAACAGACCTTGAGCTCCACCACCGTGACGACATTGAGAACACAACAATCTCAAAGGTCCGTCGGGGATCCCCTCCACATTTAGAGACATGCCTGTAGATTATTTGGCTGCTATAAATGTCCACATAAGCCACTTCTTTGAGCTATCATTTGTGGCCAAGTCGCTTCTAAAAAACGCCTTACCTGGTAAAATAAGATTTTAAAAAGTTTGTATTTAGTGATTTGTTCACCTTTCCTATGCTTTGCACTCCAATCGTGTTTTTGTGTTGTTTGTTGTTGTAACATTTTCACCTGCCCCGACTTGGCAACAGTGAAAACCAGCTGTATAGCTCATCGGACTCCTCCTGTCTAAACTAATATTCTGATCCACCTTGAAGTTCGCCGCCACAATAAGGAGGTGGGGTGGATCCCACGGGTCTCCAACCACGGTGTCGAGGACACGCGAAGCGGTCTCGCGGGGTCAACCACGTGATGAGAACGTCGCGGACACTTTAGAAAAAGGCCTCTCGCCGTCGCAATTCTCAACCAAATCTCAAAACCTTTTTCTTTTTCATCAAAATCTATTTTTTAGTTTCCCGTGACTGACGTAGTTTGCGGAGAGTGAAGGTCGTGGGTCCTGGGGATTCATGAGTGAAGGTCGTGGATCCAAGGGCTTCATTGTGTTCCGCGTGCTCGCGAGAGTGTGCCGCCGTGTGTGTGTATGTTGCCGTGTGTGTGTTGCTGTGTGTGTTGATGTGTGTGTGTTGCTGTGTGTGTTGCTGTGTGTGTGTTGCTGTGTGTGTGTTGCCGTGTGTGTGATGCTGTGTGTGTTGCTGTGTGTGTGTTGCTGTGTGTGTGCTGCTGTGTGTGTGTTGCCGTGTGTGTGATGCTGTGTGTGTTGCTGTGTGTGTTGCTGTGTGTGTGTTGCTGTGTGTGTGCTGCTGTGTGTGTGTTGCTGTGTGTGTGTGTTGCTGTGTGTGTGTTGCTGTGTGTGTGTTGCTGTGTGTGTGTTGCCGTGTGTGTGTTGCTGTGTGTTGCTGTGTGTGTGTGTTGCTGTGTGTGTCTGTGTTGCTGTGTGTGTGTTGTTGTGTGTGTTGCTGTGTGTGTGTGCTGCCATCTGTGTGTGTTTCCGCTGCCGTGAACGCTCGCGGGCCAAGTGACAGGGGACCCTTCAGCCACATTTGAATGCCACCCTTTCTTTGTCCACGCCTCAGCAGAACAACGCTCGCATCCCCCCCCCTCCCCCTACAGGGGGTGGGACGGTCGCTTGGGTACTTATACATTTACGCACGCAGTCTTTACAACACACAATCACAAAGACCCCCCGTATAGCCCTTAACGGATTTTGGGGCAAGTGCTGTTCGCGAGGAGTACCGATGAAAGCCGGCACAACACACGAGAAGGTGGGTGGGCGGCACCATGCCCGGGCCGCCTTTGTCTCCCCAGTACTGATGTTTACACACCACATCACGGACTAATTTTAAGGCTAAGTTGACCTACTGGAGGCCACGGACCGGTTCAAATATTTGCCTCTGTTTTGTCCCGTGAGTGGGAATCAAACTGTCCACTCCACTGCCTCTCTCTCTACAATACAACACACACACGCATTATCATCATCAACTATGATCAATCCACTGCTGGACGAAGGCTTGAGCAAGCCACCGCCATCTCTCATGGCCATGAGACGCGGCACTCCACCTTGCACACACGAGCTGATGTTCTCCTTCCATCTCCCAGGCGGACGTCCTCCTGGGCACGTTCCATCCGTGGGCTGCCACCCTCTCACTATGCCAATCGTCATAATGATGTCCATAACCTGCGCGTGTGTTCTCTCAGCGTACATCTCTCCACGCTTCTCTGTAAACTTTACATTCTTAGCAAACTTTACGAGAGAAGTCACAACAGCAAATGTGGACTCCATCTGTTCCACGTGTATGGGATAGTGATGCTTCTGTCGCACGTGTGCGTTTTCTCCACTCATTCATTAGCAGGAAACATCTTAATATGTAGAGGACCGCAGAGCTACGGCAACTGTTGGTCGCACTAGCTCGTCTGCGGTTCTTCCTGTGCGCCGTTGCGTTACGCGTTTACATTACTATCATTATTATCCAGCAGTAATTTTTTTGAATAATGCATTCTGCGGATGAAGCCTGTTATACAATTCCTGCTGAGATGCCATGCAGATGCTATTGGCAAGAGCACTTTGTTACTGCACAATAAGGCAGAAGAGTCTTTCACATATATACATACTGTATATATTACGATTTAAACTGTGGTTTGTTTCAATTTGCGTATGAATGCTTCCGAAGTATACAATGCGTGAAAACTAATTGTTATACATCATATGCGTGTGGGACAAGAGTCTTACATCTGAGCCCCGAATCGGATGCATCGCACCTGCAGTGGAACCCCCACAGAACACTGCATCGGTACCGTTCTCACTGACTGACGCCACCACATCGCACTGACTCACCCTCTTAAAGATCCCTCTCATCTCACTCGAGTCCCCTCCACGCACTCTCCTACCTCCCCCCTCTCATCTCACTCTACTCCCCTCCACGCACTCTCCTACCTCCCCCCTCTCATCTCACACAACGCACTCTCCTACCTCCCCCCTCTCATCTCACTCTACTCCACGCACTCTCCTGCCTCTCCTCTCTCATCTCACTCTACTCCCATTGACATTCTCGACGTAAAACAACATGGACACAACATGTATACAACATGTATACAACATGTAAAACCACATGTAATACAACATGTAAAACAATATGCAGCATGCAAGTATTCTTACACAACCCATCGGCCGCCCGGCCTTCCTCCTGGGAGTGGATACTTTCAGCGGCATTGATTCAAGACAAGCAAACGCTGTGGATGCCAAGCGAAGGCCGAGCCGCGAGTTCACGCGGCAGTGTTGGGGAGAGAGAGAGAGAGCCGCGCGCCGGCTCCTGGCGCGTGCGGGACGTTCAGAGCGGAGCCGGCGACGTTGTCGATTCCGCCCCCCACTCGGTCATTCACCCCGGACGCGGTGAGCGGGGAGCCTCCCGCCGGGTGACGCGGGGAGAAAAACACGAGACCCTCGTGCTTGCACCCCGACACACTTCACCCCGGGAAAACAACAACAACAACACGGGAACAACGCTCGACACACACAGCACACATCTCCTGCACGCACGGGACGAGTCGTCGCCACTCCGAGGATGGATTTCCGTCACCGCTAAAGCCGCTTAACACAGAGAGAGAGACCGAGAGAGATCTCGTGCTTCCCGTGTTGAAGCAGCGCGCAGGCAATGATCGTGTGGTGTGTGTGTGTGTGGTGTGTGTGGTGTGTGTATGTGTGTGGTGTGTGTGTGTGGTGTGTGTGTGGTGTGAGTGTGGTGGTGTGGTGTGTGTGGTGTGAGTGTGGTGGTGTGGTATGTGTGGTGTGAGTGTGGTGGTGTGGTGTGTGTGGTGTGAGTGTGCACGCGGCAGATTTAAGCTACAGCTCCATTCGCAGGGACCTGCGACCTCGTCATGTTGGCAGAGACACGACAGCGCCACACAGGAGTGCCACTCACCGGAGAAGTTCACCTCCGTGGTTGTGGTGACCCGGGAAAAAGCTGGGCAGGAATGGATCAAAAGCGCCAGCAGGAGATACATCACCATGGCCTCAAGTTTAGAAGTGTCTCTGTCGCTAAATACACAGCGAAAAATATATGTGAGTAAAATTATATGAATATTTAAATTGACCGACAACTTCGCCTGTCACTGCTGGACTAGCAGAGCAGCGGAGTTTGTCAGACACCATCAACATTCCACGGAATGCTGCCGGGAGACTGCAGCAGCAGCAGCAGCAGTTCTGAGCGATGTTTGCAAAGATCAACAAGGCTCGAAGGGAGGTTATAAATCAACTGCCGAAAACCGCCAATGGATTTTCTCTCTCTCTATATACATACGGTATCTCTCTATATATATACGGTATCCCTGCAACAGCCCATATCTCACTCGGAAATATTAAAAGGTGGGAGGGATCAAGCTCGTGAGTGAGTTGAGCTTGATACAAAATAAAAAAAATTCCGACACCCACATAAAGGCGAGGTCTGTGTCTGCCGTGCGGGCCGCGTGGGTGCGACGGGGCTGCTGCTGCGAGAGGCGCATTGCCAGCGCCCCCCCCCCGCTGCCGTCAGGGCCCGGGGGAGCAGAGCCCGGCCAGCTGGCACGGCACGGCGCGCATGCACAGTCGCGATGGCTTCGTCAGGAGGGCGAGATGCGTGCGGCGTGTCCACTGCGGGCCGCTCGGGATTTCAGGTGTGGCCTTGCCGAGCTAATGGATAACGGCGCAGAAGACGAGAAGGCTTCATGTGTGTGTGCGTTGAACTTCTTTCGCGCCGCACGTAGCCAACCGCGCTCATCGGAGATGCGGGGGAAGGACAACAAACTAAACACAAAAATCGGTTATATAAAAAAAACGAGTTTTCAATCAGGAGATGCATTTACGCGCTGTGCCCTGGGGTAGCACAGGAGGCATTGACATCCGTCCGGACGGCGTAAAGACCACCGGCCGGGTTGGTGCGAGGGCCACGTGTTGGGAACACATGCGGGAGAATCGACAGGAATGCTCGAATTGCGTGGAGGCTTTTGCGGAGGTTTAATTTCACCGCTCACATTTACGCCACAGTCGGTGCAGCGACCTGGCAGCAGATGTGGTGGGTAGGACAAGGGAGACGCACGGAGGGAATGGCAGGTCACTGCAACAGGATTCGGAGTGGCCTCCACCAGTCCGGCGGTCACAATGAGAAGATCTGAGAGCAGATAGTGGAACGAGACCGTGGAGGCAGAGCTTGGAGGTGGCTGTGTGTCTCCCGTGGGATCTGGCAGAGGGCGGAATGAGTTGGTGGTGGTGAGGTGGTGGTGGTGGTGGTCTCGATGGCTGGGGGCCGTGATGATGGCGTGATCGTGATGTTGAGCTGCAGCTCGGCTCCCCTACGTAGAGGAAATGTGGGGGAACTTTTGTCTGGGATGCCGCACAGACTGTTGAGGTGTCACTCCTGTCGTGGCGATTGCTCTGATTTTGTCAGATGTTTCACCTCCGACTAGCACGGTTGGCTACGTGCGGTGCGAAAGAAGTTCTACATTCATACATCAATATGTAACGTGGTGTCTCCCTGAGTGGCAATGGAGGGGGCACTGCCACATTTTGTTAAGATAATATTCCGAAGAAAATGATTAAAATGCAGTCGCATGATCTCGACGCCGATTGCATTATGCTTAAATATACAATCGTCGTACCAAGTTGCCGTAGTTGCTCGTAGTAACAAGTGTTTCTGGTAACGAGTGAATGACAACGATTGCCATCAAAGAGCCCCGGAATGGCACCACGGGCTCGAGGGCCTGGCACCAAGCGCGGATGTTGGCCGAGCTGAAGCAGTGGCGGTCGTGCAACGTCCGCCACGGTGATGATGGACGGTGATGATCATGATCATTCTCGAGCGTGGTGGGCCCTGGCTAGTCGACTGCGACTGCCGCGTCCACTGCCGGGGACGATTTGCGAGCAGCCATTGCCCTGGAATAGCCGCCAGGCCTCTCAACGCGCCGGTCACAGGGATTGCTTGGCCATGCTTCACCACGCTGGTCAGAGTGCGAGAAGAGTGGGGGGCCCCGGACATGTTCAGATGTCACTACCACCAGTGGCAGATCCACGGGGGGGGGGAGGGGGCAGTCGATGGGACCCCCAAAAATTGCTGTTTTATTAACACGGCAATACCCCGTTTACGTCTCTCCCTTTAACGTCGTTTCTCGCAAATACGTCGTCACTTTAGTAGCACCGCGACCTGATTCGCGTCGCCTCAGCCCCACACTTACATCGCTGACGGCACCGTCCGTCCTTTCTCGTATCCGCCGCCTCTCAGCCTTCGCCTCCGCCACCACCGACCGCTGTAATAGCTTTATTTGACGTCGTTTCGATATTCGTAATCGCACCTTTCAGGGACGCATCCCCGATGTAAATCAGGGTATTACCATAGTGCATTTACTACGACAAACGCATTGACGTGTTTCATTATAAAAATTTAAACAGCTTAACATTTCCCGACCGTCTGTTGATGATGCTGCTACTGCTGATGATGCTGCTGCTGGTGCTGATGATGCTACTGCTGATGAGGATGCTACTGCTGATGATGCTACTGCTGATAATGCTGCTGGTGCTGATGATGCTGCTGCTGATGATGTTGCTGCTGTTGCTACTGCTGCGGATGATGCTGCTACTGCTGATGATGATGCTCATGATGATGCTGGTACTGCTGATGATGACGCTGCTGCTGATGCCTGCCTGCAGTGGCAAATGCAATTCTACATAGGCTCGACACCGCTGAACTTGCCTTTGGCTCTAAGTATTTTGACATTTTCTTAAAATAGGCTACATTGATGGCGGCATTGAATGACCCAATGGAGCTGAAACATTACAATTAATTCGTATCAATGATACTCACATTCCCTCGTCAGCCAGTGTGTTACAGCTATAAGAGTATTATTCATAGTTGTGTGTGTATGTCGCCGTGTGTGTATGTCGCCGTGTGTGTATGTCGCCGTGTGTGTATGTCGCCGTGTGTGTATGTCGCCGTGTGTGTATGGCGTCGTGTGTGTATGTCGCTGTGTGTGTATGTCGCCGTGTGTGTATGTCGCCGTGTGTGTATGTCGCTGTGTGTGTATGTCGCCGTGTGTGTATGTCGCCGTGTGTGTATGTAGACATGGGCGGTGGCTACGCACGTTGCCTGTAACCCAGCACTGGTGGAGGCAGTGGGATTGGTGGATCACACAAATGCAGTGAAACCTCCTCTTTGTCAGCGTTGCGGTGTCATGCCCTGCGCTTGCCGTGTTCAGGAGGCACAGCAAGTTGACTCATTTCCATCGGTATTCTATCTGTACGGGATAGAGTGTTGCCCCCTGGCACGTGAGGGGTTTCTCCCACGTGTATAATAAACGACTGAGATTATGGACTCATAGATTGACTGAAAACATCTTGACATGAAACCCCATTGTTGCTGGATCCTCAAAAGGAGTAATTGGCCTCGGTTTGGCTTTGCTGGATAAATATATTAATACTGTTCGTATTATATAGACGGGATGAATCCTGCTTTTATCGTAGGAGAATGTCTTTCGCATGTGCAGCGGCGTGTCGACGACGATGATGATGATGGCTTTGCCGCGTGTGGTTAGGCAAGAGAACGCTGCTACTGCTGCTGGCACATCGATGAAATTCCTGGCTTTCTGGCACGGTTATTTATTTATTTATTACGTTGATACAAACCATTAAAAATGGGCCTTGTATCTCACACGCACGTGTGCGCTGCAAACGCGAAACTAGGAAACCACTTCCCACGCCACGAAGATCGTGTATCTCGAACGACTGCGCGTCTCCATCGCTGGGCGCAGGGAAATGATCTCGGAAGCTGCTCCGCTTGTCTTTGGAGACTTGTGATGTTTAATGTAGCCTTGGGGATCCGTTTAGCGATCAATATCAAGCACTGTCGCTAATGGAGTGGGGGGAGGGGTTAATTGGAGTGATTATTTCTCCCCTTCTGGGATTAAGGTGGAGAGATTATTGAAATCTGTCTCACTGCAGAAAGGGGCTCAGCGCCGATGCTCATATCGCGATCTCGTGTCGGTGCTAATTAAGTTCGAGCTCAATCAGTGGAGGGGGAACAGCGATTCCGATCTCTGACGAGCTCTAAACACTTCGCCTCCATCATTACCATCTTCTTCATCGAGAGATACCGACACCTCTTCAGGGTTGGCTGCGTCAGCGTGCAGCCTCTGTGCGATTGTGGCGACGCGCTTTGCACGGTGGTGACACTTGTGGTGGCTCGCAGCAAGACGCCCCTGGGTTCGAGTTACATCTGCGGCGACTTTCTACGTGGAGTTTGTTGTATGCGAGGGGCGACACCTTATCCCAGAGAGACGGAACAAGTGGAGGCCACACTTGCTGTACTGGGTGCTGCACCTCCTAGACACCCAAGAAAGGGTGAACGATGACCATCGCTGTGATCCACCAGCTCTCACCATCGACAGTGCTCGATGACGCGCGTATCATCGCCACCACCGCCCGGCTACAGACATCGGTAAAGCCGTTTATGAAAGGATGAGGATGGAAATCGGAGAACACAGCACAAAGGTTATTGAAGATATCATAATAAACAGTGGGAGCATGAACGCCGAGAGAGGTACATTGATAATTGGTAAATCACACAAGTTGGCTCTAAGGTGGAACCCGTTGTTCATGAGTGAGCGAATCTCAAAACGATGCCGAACTTTACAGAAAGAAAAGTTCTCGTACGGTGCAGGAGAAAAGAGATTTGTTATGCGAGGGTGACGATGGCGCAGATTGTGACAGCTGGACACTACCAACACATTGGGACTAGCTACTGAAACAGGCTTCGCGTGCCCACTGCGGTGATACATCATTGGTTTGTTGAGTTTGGTCGTGTCAGTAGACGGAGACCCTCTGCCACCGGACACAGGCAATCGGTAAAGTTGTCACGTGAGCATGGACAAGTTCGTGCTGCTCCAGCGCACCGGTGAATGTTGGGGGGAAATTCACAACATTTGGCTCTTTTGTTGTTGCTTTCGGAGAAACGTTGTTTCACGGCTTTATTTTAAATGTAATGCAACCCCCACTCGAGGGGTTATCAAAAGCATTGATATTTCTCTCCAAAACACCGGTGGTGCTGCTGAAGTAGTCACACATCGGCCACATTTGCTTATCACGTGACAACTTTATGAATTGACTGAGTCTGGTGGAGGAGGGATTCACGACATACATTTTACGTATGCGGCGATTTGACCAACACAACTAATTATGAATCGTGTTGGTCACGAAAGTCTGCGCGTGTTACATTGCGCCTACGACGGTGTTAACAAATTATTTGTCCAGAAATGAAATATCTCAATACTTGCACGATGTTCAGTCGCCAGTGATGGTGCCCCATCGCAGGGACTCGAACTCAGGCGGCTAAGGTTGACAGTGTGGCGGGACGACCACCGCGTCGCCACGGCTCCAACGCCTTCTGTTGAGTTGCGTCAATGTTATTTAGTAATCGTCGCGTGTCACTTTCCTGCTGCTCGTCGCAATGTTAGCCAGAGTGGTCTTGGGGCTGAGCTCCAGAAAATATCCCCCCCCCCGCTCCACAGTGCGCTGTGTGGGTTGAGGGTCCCTGGGAAATAATCCATGAGCAATTATTTCCTCTCTTTATGTTTTGGAATGTGTCACATCGGTAACATTTGTTTTATTCTGGAAATACAAGCAGTTTATTTACCTTTTAACCCTAAATTATAAAACAGTTTATGTAATTTTGATTTAAAGCTTTCGTGACTGCAGGGATTCATATTCTTGGTTCTTTTGGTAAAGTCACATAGAAAGGAAATAATAAAATACAAATATAATTGTTTTATATTATATATATTATATTTATATTTTATTATTTCCCTTCTACGTGACTTTACAGAAAGAACCAAGAATATAGTTAATGTAATGTATATTTATTTATTTATTTGCGAGTGAGAGTAATGCTACCACGTGTTTTTATCGGTAAGAAAAAATATCTTGCAAATGCCACATCAGGATTGCTCTTTTCCAGCTGTCAACTGCAATTTCCAAGATTCACCAAAACCCCTTCTCCAAGTCGAGTATTGGGTTTCCCACTGTCAATGGCATTACGCCCATTACTGCGGCAGCAAGTGAGTGCTGCCACTTGACGGACAATGCATCTGTATTTGTTTATAATGAGGCCTCGGTGGAAATGGATCTCTTTCCTATTCAAACAAAGCACCGGGGCGCATGTGCTGAGGAGATGGAGCCATGGAATCCGCTTATGTGCAGGTGCTAGATGAACTACTACATCGCAGGATCGTGAGAGAAGGTGGCGGCTTGGGGAAGTCATCATGTAGCAGTTGATTGACCAAGGCAGATGATGATGATGACAGTAGGTGCGAGCCGACTTACAGTTAAAATTAGTCGGTCAAATTATTATAATTGAAATAGACAGTAAACGAAAGAAACAAATGTCCCCTTTATTATGGGCATCTAAGGTCTGAACCCTTACACGATGATCCAAAACGCTTAACAAAGTAATGTGGGTGGTGGCCGCGTGGCTCAGAAGTCAGAGATCACAGCCCTGAGCTGGTTTTGCTGAGCTCCTGAGTTGGAATGAAAGTTGTCGCCATCTGTGATTAAACAGAGTTATCAAGTGAATGAGTTAATGCTCTCGGCCCAGGCACCCATGAGCAAATGATAATACATAAAATGGGTTTTACGATTAATTTGTCTACATTCCAGCAATGAAAACTCAAAATATCGGGTTGACTGTGGTGTGATGAACATCGCTGCCATACGGCAGGGCAGGGAGAACACGTGCTTCCCTCATCGGTCGCTTGAAGGGATCTCAGAGGTAGCTCTCTGACATCGGCTTCAGTGGACCCTTGCGCCGGTGTGCGAGACGTCCCGATGGATACTACTCCATATGCCGCCGATTTAGTGATCGTATTGTTATAGCAAAATAAACACACGTGTTCAGATTTGTCAGAATACAGAACTGTTTTGTGCGCCTCGCGTTTAGAAAAACAGTTCAGGATAATTAATGTCGGCTCCACATTCCGTTTGGCATGGAACATTGGATGAGGGGTTTTTCAAGTTCCGTATCCGAAACGAAACAGATGAAGCGCCAGACAAAACACAGACAATTGGAATTACATTTCATGGCCCTGTTAGGCGGACGATTGATTATTATTATTCAGACGGGCGCTGATAAAGCTCGGCTGTCTCCCTCGCAGGCTGCACGGTGACGGCGCTCGGCTTCAGCAAACAAAGCCAAAGATTTGCATCTCTAGTAGCTCGATGGGGGCTTCGGATTCATGAAGAAACACATATATATAGGGGTAGCATCAGATGTCAGCTCAAATTCAAATAATAGTAAACATAACGAGTTGAGTTACATAAAAGCCGATTAATATCTCTCTTATCTGTATCGTGTCCACGGCTCAGTTCTCTCATCTCACTACATCTCTAACTTTGTCTTTTAATTTCACTACATTTGTGTTGTCTCTTGTCTTGCAACGCCTCCATCGTGTCACCAGGATGTTAGAAATTGAAAGGGGCGGGGGGGGGCTTACATTTCTGCATTCTCCCAATCGCGAGCACCACCAAAATCATGATAATCGGTCAAGTCATTTATTATTATTATTCACTTCTACGGAGTGGCACAATTCACAACATGTATCATCAGAATGCTTACAAGCCAAACAATTATAAACAAATCAGAATTTAAATATGAGTCTCAAAACATTTTTTTTCTTATTCCACACAATCGTCAAAACACCGTGGCCTTAAAATGGAAAAATGTCTCTAATAGGCGATGTTTTGTTGTCAAGGGCCCTTCATCGAATGACTGGCTCATCGTACCCAGCACCCAGGGCTGTCCTGGCTGTCCAGCCTCTCATTCGTTCAGGCTCTCACCTAACCTGGATATAACCTGGTTCAGGCTCTCACCTAACCTGGATCTAACCTGGTTCAGGCTCTCACCTAACCTGGATCTAACCTGGTTCAGGCTCTCACCTAACCTGGATCTAACCTGGTTCAGGCTCTCACCTAACCTGGATCTAACCTGGTTCAGGCTCTCACCTAACCTGGATCTAACCTGGTTCAGGCTCTCACCTAACCTGGATCTAACCTGGTTCAGGCTCTCACCTAACCTGGATCTAACCTGGTTCAGGCTCTCACCTAACCTGGATCTAACCTGGTTCAGGCTCTCACCTAACCTGGATCTAACCTGGTTCAGGCTCTCACCTAACCTGGTTCAGGCTCTCACCTAACCTGGATCTAACCTGGTTCAGGCTCTCACTTAACCTGGATCTAACCTGGTTCAGGCTCTCACCTAACCTGGATCTAACCTGGTTCAGGCTCTCACCTAACCTGGATCTAACCTGGTTCAGGCTCTCACCTAACCTGGATATAACCTGGTTCAGGCTCTCACCTAACCTGGATCTAACCTGGTTCAGGCTATCACCTAACTTGGATCTAACCTGGTTCAGGCTCTCACCAGGTGAGGCTCTACTTTTGGAACTCGCTGACCCGTCCATAGTGGACATCTGTGAAAAAGAGCTTCATAGCTCATCGGATTCCTCCAGCCTAAATAAAGATTCCCATTCTAAGTTGTCCAGGCTCTCACCTGTCCATGCTCTCACCCGTTCAGGCTATCGATCACCTGTTCAGGATCGAACCTGGCTCAGGCTCTCACCTGTCCAGGCTCTCGTCTGTTCAGGCTCTCACCTGTAGAGGTTTGCGTACGAGGGACCTTGATCTTTGGCCCCGCACCTCCGAGTTTTCGATCGAACATTGCGTCCGATTCACTCAATGTTTGCGCGTTGTGAATTGTGATGATGCTTATTATTCACGGCATTTCATATTAAAATACATCAGCTTAGACCACATGATTTAAATCTCAGACAAATGTTGGGCTTGAGTGCAGATTTACAACGTTAAATGGAGAGATGCTCCCCTCTCTTTCTTGCTCTCTCTTTGCCTCTCCGACTCATCCGACGAGGTGAAGGGGGGCCCGGAGGGTCGGAGCCACAAATGCAGCGACTCGCGTCGGGTGAAGGACCTTGTGCAGTTTTATCTCCGACGACACGGATCCTCGACTTGCAAGGATAACGGCGCGGTTGGCTGCCACCGCTTGAGAGAAGCAACAGCGGCAGCCTGCGGCGCGGACACGATCACGGGCGCGCGCCTGAGAGCGCAGCAGCGCGCAACTCAACAATGCGGAGGCAGTCGGCTGGTTTTTGTCTATGGGTCTCGGACGCTGCGTTCCGCTGGCCATTTCAACGACCCACTGAGCGCTGCTCTCAGTCGCGACCGCATTGCTGCAACTCACAGCTCGTACCGTCTGCTCATACGTGAGCTCTGTCCATCCATCAGTCTGTCTGCAATGGGCGTGTGGTGGCAGGTGATGGGGTGGCTAGGAGATGTTATCTCCCGCACCAGGTATGCAGGAGGCCGTGGGTTCGATCCCGACCCTGTATATTTGGAGTTTGCGTGTCTTTCTCCCCGTGGTCATGTGGATTTTTCTTCGGGTCCTACGGTTTCCCCTGCACATTTAGACTCGTCACGCGTTCAGAGTATTTGGCTCCAATACATTTCCACATGAAAAGCCACTTCGTGCCCAGGTCGCTTCTGAAAAAGAGCTAAATAGCTCAGTGAGCCTTACCTGGTAAAATACAAATAGTTGAGCTTTTAGTGTAGTTTAATATAATGATGATGGTAAAGATGACCCAGTCAGAACTAAACTGGAGAGTGAGGTTGTGTTGCTGTTAAGGACCAGGCCTCGGGCCGGGACAAAACGCAGCCACGTTGATCAGAATGTGGCCAAAGCTTCGCCACTTGTGAGAACACGCGGCGACAGGATCCACCCGTCTCGACGCGTTTCGATTGTTCTTCCTTTGTCGAAGTGGGGGGGGGGGGGATGTTGAACTCTTTCGCACCGTACGTAGCCGACCGTGCTCAGCGGAGGTCCGACAGAATGTGAGGAATACTTGACGACTAAAGGGGAGGAGGCGGTGAGGTTGTACTGAGCCACAGGTGGCCGTAGAAATCTCGGCGACGTCGCGAACGTGAAGAGGAATTGTCTTGCTGGCAATTGTTGCCAAAGACAATCCAACCCTCATTCTCTGCCTCATTCTCTCTATGGCTCTGCGTTATATATTCCGGGGTAGAAAGTTGATCCAGTCTTGAGTTGTACGTTGACAGTATTGAGATTCACTGACAAGGCTGTGGATCAGGCAGGTGATCGATTGCAGGGCTGATGGGAATTGATGACCTGTTTTCACAAACTCGCCTACGCACACTCGTGGCCCTACACACAGACTTGGGTAGATTTATTCCAGTTGTGTTGAATTGGCTGCTAACATTGTATTCATATTTTTTCATTACATGTTTTTTAAAGACAATTCTTGTTGAAAAAAACCCACAAACCTTTACTAGGTAGACGGTGCGTTCGCAAGCCCAGGCTTTTTGAAGTTGTTGTGCAAATTCCTTAATAATTCCCAGATGTCTCCGCCAGCGCCGCTTTGAAAGAGGGCGGCTCCCGGCTCCTGCGCAGCCGGCGGCGTCAGGCCGCTCATCACGTGATGTTGTTAGCAGCATGGAATGTTTGGGAAGGTGCTTGTAAACTACACTTGCAACTAAACTCGTTTTATTTGACCAGGTAAGGCCCACTGAGCTAAAAAGATAATTTTTCAGAAGTGACCTGGCCACAAATGACTGCCTAATGAAGCGTCTTATCACGTGGAAATTGACGCGATTCTAAATGTGCAAAGAAATACCGGAGGACCTGTAGAAAACACCTCGTGACCACGGGGAGAACATGCAAACTCAAAATGTACAGCAGGCGTCAGGGTCAGGGTCGAACCCACGACCTCCTGTACGACCTCCTGTACACCAGGCGAGGTAGTCAACATCTCGACACCGCATGTCGCCTGGGTTCGCGCTTCTAACCTGGCAGGCCTCCCCGGTTATCACTGTGGTGCTTTTAAACGGTCAAATAATACTGCGCCGCCGTCTGCTGAACAGTGAATGGTAAAGAACCAGCGAGGTCATTCGTCAAGAAGAGTAAAAGCCACTGCGTGCCGGCGTCACGATCCAATGCTGAGAAATGACGCTGCAAATTGCTCAATTGAGGTTACACACAGCAACATCGCCCACGACTGCGGAACTACTGCACACCGAGTGTTGTGAATCATAGCGTCTTCGTGATGATAGCCTTTCACATTAAGAATGGCTTTAATACCAAGTACAATCAATTACCATTAAATATTTAGCAGCCCACAAGGTACAATGTTCTTTATGATATCTTAATTCACTCCATTATTCATTTTCAGAGGCCGCTTGTTGTTTTAGCTCCTGTATGATGCAGAGATGGGGAGCAGTAGGTTACGCATTTAAAAGACACCTAATTGAAAGTTTAAAACATTTGTGGTGGTGTCGTGGCCTCACGGTACATGTAACTTAAATGTGTAATGTCATTACAAGTGTAATTTGTAATCGATACCTATATATTACACACCTCACAGGTAATTAGTAACGAAGTCATCGCCGAAATTACACGGCGACTCAAGCAGTCGTATCCACATGACGTCACTGGAATTGTCATTTGTAATTGTGACGTCATTCGTCATTGTGAATTTGTGTTGCTCATCTGAGCCGACGAGGATATTAAATCAGGGGGAAAATGCCAAATTGAAATGGATATAAAGACATCATGATACCAGAGCCAAGAATTTGTTTACATTTATTGATATGAAGTTGAGCATTTCACAAATGATATGTCAAAAGTAGAATACAAAATGGTAAACGTCACGTGCATGAGCTTCGATCGCAAGACAAGCAAAGCAAAGCCATCACGGAATGTGCCAGCACTCATCAGTGATGCCAAGACAAGTCAGCTGATTGTCACATCATCAGCGTGACTTTGAAACATGAATAACAGACATTAAAATCCAATACTTATGTAATATGGTGCAGATTTTAATACATTGTGTGCTGAATTAAACTAAACCAGTGGTTCTTAACCTTGACTGCAGCCTGCACCGCTTTGGTTCCCAGAAAGGGCATCTCGCACCCCCGGCGTGCACCTAAGATTGAGAACCACCGAACTAAACGATCACATTTCAATCTGAAAGTATCCCACGTGTTTGGTGCAGGAAAATAATCAAGGGATTTTAATCGGTAAAAATTCCAGCCCTTTTGTATATTCGATGCTGGATGCAAGCCATTCCCACGCTATGTCGGTCATGGGAGTTGTTTGACCATACTTCACCACGCTAGTCAGAGCAACTTGGTGAAAGGGTTAGGGACTGTTTCGGATATCACTCGCCACTGATGTTGGTGGCGGTCACCCATCGCACTCAGGTCTTCACCCCCCTCTCTCCCCACCCAGGGACGTGATGAATATAACATTCCTGCATTATCACTTTGGTTGTATTACGCTGAAATTGCCGCACAAGTGCAATTAACAAAACATCTCGACACGTTCATCCGTAACACTGTGGACTTAAAAGACAAAGTGACGTGTTGGCCAACTGCCCCTTCTGGCCAAGTGGCCCTTCGTCAGAGCACAGGGAGGCCAGGGAAGCCTCTCTCCACGCACTCTGATTTCTCTGGCCTCGCTAGTTGCTGTGAAGGGCCATTGCCTGCAATGGTGCGAATTATTTACTTTTTATTTTGAAGGCCACAGCGTCATTCACGAACGTGTCGAGTTTTTGTTTTAATTTGAACAACTTCTGCAGATATCTCCTAAACTGGCAGGATTTTCATTGAACAAGTTGCGGAATGTTTTTGTTGTATTTACTCGCGTAGCTGTGGGTCACAGTCGTGACAAAAAAGTCGACCAGGACACTTGTTAGCTGTGGCCAAGGGACAGTTTGTCTTGGAGGGAATGTTTCGGGCCTGAACAAAGGTTGATGAACAGGAGACGTAAACACGGGAATATATCGAACAATTATTTTTTTACGAGAAAGCTTTGAGGTGTTGTGCCAGGGCCGCGGGCGCTCGCCGCTAAGCTAAACCAGTGGGTAGCTGGCAGCCGACGCAATTCCACAGTTGTTTTTTCGGTCACGAGCCATTAGGATGTAACCTTCATCTCCCCAGCTGGTGCTCCAGCTGAGCGAATCACACAAGGGAGGGAGGGCGGTGGGGGTGGGTGGGGAGAGTCACATTCATTATTTGGTAAAAGCCACAAAAGCAACATCGCCCCCTAGTGGTAGGTTTGCGGGCCATTGCTGCATTTGCCCTGCGCCACACAGGGACAGCTGCCACGGGGAGTGCCCTCAGCTTGTCTACTGCAACCTCGAGATGTACCGCATGGGAGGCATGGTGTCATTCATAGTTGATGAAGATGATGTTGCGTTAATGAGCTCCTTGGCGAGATGTAGGAGAGGGCTTGGTTAAACGTATGGCAAGGTCGCAGAAAATACTTCCTATGATCTTGCCACCCATTAGCATTCAAGTCTCATTTTCAGCTCGTCGGCTCATGCACTTATGAAGATAACGTGGCTGCACTGGGATTGCATAAATGACAAATCATAAGAGGAGTCAGGCAAGGAGATATACATTCTCAATAACAAGGCTCTATGTTTGTCGCACGAAAGTCTAACCAATATTACGTTTTTGATTTCTCAGAGCTGGAATTTTAGCAAAATCAGGTACATCATCATCATCATCCCACGTGAGAAGCCAGTGCAACCACAGGCAGCTGTACCGGTGCCAACCCAGCAACTGAGCAGTGCCAGCAGAGCGCCCTCACCTCTGAGCCACCACCATTACGTGGGCCTCACCTCTAAGTGCGAGCTGGTTACAGTTGTATAATCTTACCAATTCCAAATCATCTCTTAAACATACTTCATCTAATTCACGGCAGACTAGAAACTGCAAGTTATTTGGCGACCGTTGCACACACGTCCTCCACCACAATGTAAGCCTCGCCTGTTCTTGACGATCCAGAACTTTTTCCCATTTTCTCCGCGACCCTTCAGCCCGAAGCCCACCACCAGCACCGCGTGGTCCAGCTCGGTGCTGTTACACTCCGGCTCGTAGTAAATGCCTGCGCGACAAAAACATTTCACCGCACATTGCGCTCCACTCAACGCCGACTATTTCACCTGCACCCGTTGCCGTGGCGAGGCGCATCAATATTTCAAGGCGTCTCAAGGTCGCGCTCACGTGTGCAAGTTGGAACGGTTCTCGGAATGAATGACATCGCGTTCATATGACCATGCAAAATTGAGCATGTTGTTAAAGTTGTTTGCACTCAAAAAAATAAATATATTTCCGAAACAGATCAAAAACTTCTACCTCTGCCGGATGCATTGCTGATCCCCCAGCGTGTTTTTTTTCCCGCGGATCTTTATTCATTGTTAACGTACCGATTTGGTATTCGCGCCATTATTATAGCGCGATGCTGTCACGAAGGCGCTGGTGCTTCACAGCGGTCGTTGCTGTGTGAAATTGTATCCTGACGCCGGAACACAATGCCCTACCCCCATTTTCAACAACACGTCGGGATCTTTAAATGTCCACTGCGAAGCAGTCAGCGCGTAGTATTTTATGGTTAATACATACCGCGGTCATAACCAGGGTGGCATGCCACACTTTGTCTGGGCGGTGGTGGCACGTGCCTGTAATCAGCACTGTGGAGGCAGCCGTGAGGGTTTGTGGATCGCACAAACATTGTGAAACTGCCTTCCCATGGCCGTTGAGGAGCTGGTACCCAGGAGGATGCAGTAGAGCAAAAATGTGACCTCCACCTACTTAATCTGCATGGGATAGAGTGTTTCCCCCTTGCATGCATGGGTTTTCTCTGGGTGCTCCAGTTTCCTCCTGCATGTAAAGGCTCATTACTTTGCTGATAACACCTTAATATATAGAGAACCACGGAGCTTGGGCAATTGTTGGCACCAGCTCATCGTGTGGCTGCCTTCCTGCATGTCTGTGATTCCTCCTGCCTCTGAATTATTCTCTCTCTTCGAGGGCGAGCAAGTACTGTGCTCGTTATATGTTGAAATTATTATTCAAACTCAAATGTTTGTCCCTTTTCTCAATTCTAGTACAATCGTGTTATCAGCATCTTGTGATGACAATAACTATCCGTTCAGAGCTGGAACATGACCCACAGAAGCAGATGTTGCAGAACTTCTGCTGAGGTCCTGTCACGTTCGTAAAAAATATCCACTCCCGAGGAGACATGCTGTCCCAAATGCCCTGCTGCAGAGAGAAACGTTTCATCCAAATGAAGTCAAAATCCAAATGTAATGTACATTTATTTTTGTATGCAGTTACCAAACTACTTCTGATATCTTCTCAAATTGACAGCTGTTCAAGACAGAAGGGTGCTGCACTGTCCGACCTGCTGCTCTGCCATAAGAGAGTAATGTGTTCGTCACGTGACAGTCTCACGGATATTCACATTTTCAGAGCTGGGATTTAGCCTAATGAGGTGCAGAACCAAATCCAACGTGAAATGTTTTCTTGGTGCAGTCATCGGCGACAGGGCTATTCTATTCTATTTAGGATTTATATAGCGCCGTTTCCAGGCCTGGGCGAATCAGCATCGCCACTACACCTGATACTCCGGTTGAACTTCGGGCAATCCAAGCCGGTTTCAAAACTTCACTTCTCAATGTCGCCGACTCAGCGCTTGGCCACCTCCAATGCCCACGAATCTTGCCAATGTCGGTCAGCGGTCACCTGACCGCTAGAGCTTAAAAGACTGGTGATGTGCATCGCTATATCCCACCACATCCCCACGCTTGAGACTCTAGTCAGATCACGGATGGCTCCAACTCGGCTTCCAAGCCACGAACCTGGGCAGTCCCGGCTCAGCGCCCCGATGCTTGGACCACCCGGCCGCGTTGCAGGGCGCTGGGTTACCTGACTCGTACAGCTGGAAGGACTGGTGGCCTGCGTCGATTGCGACCGACACGGGTCCCACCGAGGCCACGGCCGTGATCAGGTCCTTCTCGCTGCCCTTGCGGACGTCCACGAAGCCGGACATTTGCGCCACCATCCTCGAGGGGTCGTAGTGGCACGAATCGACATCCTGTCCGGAACGGGTGCGGAGCGACTTAAAAAAATGTGAAACACGTAGGCTTTCGCGACCAGTATTATTCATAATTAAGGTTTTTGGGTGAGATCGCTTTATTATAGATGTGTCGCAACCCTCCACCGCCGGACACGGCCAATCAGTAATAAGTGTGTCACGTTACACAACGCCAATTAGTCACTTCTTCAGCCCACCGGTGTGTTTGAACTATTCTAGCAAATCGCCCGAAGATGCGGGATGTAATTACCTGTGAAACGTTGTACTACTCAAATTCTAAATGTTGTGGATTCACTCTTCAAACACACCGGTGGGCTGAAGAAGTAACTAATAGGCGTTTTGTAACGTGACACATTTATTACTGATTGGCCGTGTTGGGTGGTGGAGGGTTGCGATTCATTTATAATAGCGCGATCTCACCCAAAAACCTTTTATTATTATTGAAAAAAGTGGGCAAAATGTAACAGGCATTGACCCTTTCCTGTTCCGAGACGTCTGCAAGTTGCAGGGTGGGTGTCCCATTCACCGCTGAACCTCGGAACGCGCAGGCGGTTCAGCGTAAATGTTATTTAGAGAGGCGTAGTGCTGCTGCTTTTAAAGACAATGTACTCACTGCAGAGAAGTGTAGCGACACGACTGCACTCTATGAATGCTGCCGCCAAACTGTGCCACACGCCCTCCAGCATGGCCTTGCGGGAGACTCGATATCGATGAAGTTATGTTTTTCTTCCGATTTTGTTCCGATGACATACACTTATGTACATGTATGTCATCGAAATGGGAAAGGGTTAAGAGGGCATGTTCACGCGTTTTTTTTAGACAGTTGTCCGCCCTTGTTCGTCGTCATCATCATTGTCTTGTCGTGATCATCATCATCGTCGTCGTCATCATCGTCATTATCACTGTCATTATGATCATCATCGTCGTCCACAACCAATCTACTGCCGGATGAAGGCCTCCCCAAGCCATTGCCATCTGCCGCAGTCTTGGGATGCAGCCAATCCATCGAGGACCTTCTGCTGGCAGCGATGCGAGCACGCAATTGCAGGGCCGCACCTCTACCTGCCAGCAAGGCTGAACGTGGTCGTACCGTGGCCGTGTAGGGGTAGTCGCTCTCCGAGTCGATGCCACCCTGATCGAGGACGTACTGGAAAGCGTCGTCCATCCAGCCGCCGCCGCAGCCCTCCGTGCCCTCGGGGCGCGAGCAGTCCAGCAGGTTTTGCTCGCTGAGCGGCACCAGCTCGCCTGAGCGGCGCTTCCACTGCCCCTCTAGCGCGCCCGTCGAACTGAAGGCCCAGCAGGAGCCGCACTGGCCCTGCGCGGACGCACGCGCGAGCAATACGCCGATGAACAACGATCGCTTCCGTCCGGTTCGGCGCTCAGGATTGGCGGCGACCGCCGTGCAGGCGTGGGGAGGCGCTTATCCAGCAGTGCATTAACACGACTGCTGTATGTGTTAAACGTACGCGGTTATTGCCGATCAATCTTTATATTATTGTCTGGTGATGCTGCCGTTTCTGCGTTCGCAGCGGGGTGCAAGCACAATTAACAACAAAGACAGAAACTTGACACATTCGTCAATAACATTGCGGCCTTAACATAAATTAAAACAATATAACATAGAAATTAATTCTTTAGTGAATGTGCTATGAAGACGGGCCATTGCACGAAGCATAACCTGTTATATTTATTTATCATATTAAGGCCACAGTGTTACCGACAACGAATGTGTTGGATTTTGTTTGTTAACAATACACGGAGTGGCGGCACACGCACACCATGGACCTCGTCCCAAAGAACAAGCTGTGCAAACAGCAAACACAGCGGAAAGCTGCACAAAAGTTTGTGCTTAGGTTGTTGTCCTTCCCCCACACCTCGGATTCGCCCTTTTGGGCTACGTACGGTGCGAAAGAAGTGAAACATATATATGTATCGCTGCACAATGCAGTTAACAAAAAAAACGCAACACATTCTTCATAGCACATGAATGGTGAATTAAGAAAGTGCTTTGTGCTAGCACACCCATTGCCAACGCAGCATCACCAAATACTTTGTACTAAACAGTGTTATCTCTCTTTCGCTCTGTGTGTGCCACAGTGATGTACAGCGTCTCATTACAAGGCCGTCTCATGAGGCTGCACGGTGGTACCATATACGCATAAACTAGTGCATGCGCAGGATGGAGGCATCCCTACACCCACGAGGGATATTTGACCATACTTCACCACGTTGGCCAATGCAGCTCAAATGAGCAATGTGGGGGTGGGTGGGGGGCTCGTGACTATCTCTACTGACAACCCTGAGCCAGTAACGGAAATTCCACATTCTCATGACAGGGGCCAGTTTGTATGCATGATGGCCACGGTTAACTTCCTGCAAACTGCTGTTTATGTTATTGACCGGGCGAGTAATGATGCATCGATTCGTCGACTCGTACGCTCGTGAAACGTGCCTCGAATTGTGTGAGCGAGAGTCAATTATTTATAATTTGTCCAAATTCTGTGCCAAAGATGTCGACGCTACATTGAAGCTCACGGAGCGAACGAGGCTGTACAAGGGAGACATAAAAGCAAACGAGATGGGAAAAAAGAGACAAAGCTAAAAACCAGAACGAATTCTTGAATCGGATGACCGCAAATTGTGATAATTCAAGTAATCACCAGCAGGTAACTTTAGCGTTTATTGTCCACCATAGCGGCTGACAAGCTGAGTTAACCCACGATCAGAATGAAATTAAAACATTTTGTTAGTTAACAAGACATAGCTACAGGCAACTACCATATCTGCTTATACATTGATTATTTTTTACGTGTTTCAGTAGTTTCTGGAACTTGAACTCTAGATTGAGGCCACACGTTTGAGGTATTTTGGGCCAGTTTTGTGCATGTGCTTTCATTTTCCTGGTACCAGTAGACAAATGGTCTGCTTATTCTCAGTAGCTTTGTTATTTCTCTGGCATTCAGCTGTGGTACTGTGCAAACAATTGGCTCCTTGTGAAGGATGGGAGCTCCAAATATAATGATGTTCCTGCTACACAGCAGCACACAACATCATTAAACCGGCTTTTGAACTTGATAGGCAAGTGTCGGGGGGGAGGGGCGTGGGGGGGGGTACGGCGATGGTGCCATCTGTGAACATTGCTTCTCCACTTCCCAGAGTCAACAACTGAGAGCGCCTCTCTGCACAGACAAGAACGTGCCAGGTCGCACAACAGGCAGATAATTATCTTCAAGTTCCAAGGTACATGCCGCTGATGGCGCTGTCGCTACATGCAATCGAAGGGCTTTGTACAGTTTAATTGGATTGCACATGGGCTCAGCCAACACTTGGAAACATAATAAGGGAGTGGGGATCGTGAAGGTCGGTGGGGGGGGGGTGTTAAGAGACGGGGAAATTTGACCCAGCCAATGATCGACGAAATCTGTCGGAGCCAATCAGTGAGCCGGAGTTGGCTGCCGTTTGTAATGAAAGTAAGGAGAGCACGAACCGCTGTCGTCATGGATCATGCTTGTGCACCGCCTACGAGGGATGTTGCCGTGGAGTAATGGTGAGCATCGCACCGGACTTGGAATCGAAGGGTTGCCGGTTCAGTCCATGGCACGGCAGTTAAACAATGGTACAAGTTTCTTTAGTTGACCCCTCCACCGCCTCTCTCCACCCGACGGTTGACCGGCAGGTGGCGTGTGGTGTGGTAAAGTCTGGGTACTTCCACCTCTTTCAAAATGTTTGGCCAGCATGGAAGAGGAGGACAACGACAAAGCCTGTGGTTGTTCTTCTGGAAGAGCGGCTGAGCTCAATGAGCCTTACCAGCAGAAATAAACGAAACAATTTATATTTTACCAGATAAAGCCCACTGAGGAATGGAGCTCTATTTTAGAAGTGACCTGGCCACAAATGATAGGTCAACAAAATGGCTTATCACGGGGACATTTATAGCAGCCAAATACTCTAAATGCATGTTGATTCTAAATGCGGAGGGAAAAAACGGGAGGACCCGGAGGAAAATCCACACGACCATGGGGAGAGAGACGTGCAAATTTCATATATACAAGCGTCAGGGTCGGGATATAACCCACAACCTAATGCATACCAGGCGGTGTACTTAACATCTCGCCACGGTAATGCTCCAAATAGTATATCATGAATAATAAAGGCGGAGTCTGAATGCATAGTTCGTGATCAACACAAGACAGAGGGTTGCACAAACCTGGTTCTTGATAGGTGTGACCAGTCCTTGGTCCCGCCAGTCCATACTTTGGGGAACTTCGTAATTCTCTGGAGCCAGGAAGGTGGATGTGTGGTGGCCTTCATGGCGTTCTCTTGAGCCTCTCCTGTAGCCGTTCATCGTCTTGCGAAATTCATCCACGGTCTGAACACACCATTGTAATCATTATGCAATATCACAGCATTGTAATCATTATGCAATATCACAGCATTGTAATCATTACGCAATATCACAGCATTGCGATCATTACACAATATCACAGCATTGTAGTCATTACGCAACAGCACAGCAATGTAATCAACACACACTAGCACATTAGAAACACCCTCCAAATAAGAGGTGCTAATTGTTCACTGTAGATTTTTTTCCAGAAATAAACCTTTTACTTTGAAAGATTAGAAAAGTGTATTCTGTTGCATCTGAGTGCTTCCTTTGGTATAACTCCTCTGCTGCCAGTTAAGAGTGTTCGGAGCACGGGCTGCACGATTGATTTGTACTCTTCATTCGAAACCCGCAGAGATCTACAAAGCTATGAAGAACCACGATTGTCTAAATGATTTCGTTCTCTTTGTTCACATGGCTCACTGTTGTCATCTCTACAGTGAGTTGTTTTTTTTTCCTTTCCCAGAGCTATGATAAAACTTACAAAAGTAATACCACGTAACGCAATATTTCAGCACGATTGTTAAACCTTGACTTTTTCATTATTTTTTCACACCG
This sequence comes from Lethenteron reissneri, assembly GCF_015708825.2. Taxonomy (NCBI): domain Eukaryota; kingdom Metazoa; phylum Chordata; class Hyperoartia; order Petromyzontiformes; family Petromyzontidae; genus Lethenteron; species Lethenteron reissneri. The sequence continues at coordinate 688,687 of NC_083828.1, read as the reverse complement.
AGATTCTCAGCACCAAAGCGCCAAATCTGCCCTCTGCAGTTTCGCAATTTCATAATGCAACCTTTGCGATGTGTTTTCGCGTTGTGCCATGTACGGTTCGGCATGATGTCCGACGGTTCGCTCCACTTGCTGGCGGCTTCTCCAGGAACCAAATCGAGTAGGTCACTTTCTCTCCCGATTACACGTCACTTCCTTTTGGCCACTGCTGGTGTTGGCCGGGCCGCTCACCTTGTCCCCCTCCACAGTTCAGTTCCTGAAGAAGCTCCTGGCACGTGTAGCGCAAACGTCGGACGTCGCGCCGAACAGCACGCGGTTCGACCAAAAACAAGCCCGTCGGTGGAGAGCCACATGCAGGCAACGCAACGGCAACGCAACGGCAAACACCGACGCAGCACGCGATTCCATACCAGGTCCGCAAGGTGGTTCATGCCCAGGGTGTACGAGTGCAGGCCCATCGAATGCTCCAAGTTGTGTCTGTCGACAAATCGCATGTTTTCCTCCCATATGAGCCGCCGTTTGATGCCATCTGTCTGGAAAAGGTCACAAAGACACACACGTTGTTTATGCCGTGACAAATATATAACGACATGGAAAAATAGTAAAAAAGTCACATTTCGTTTTCTGCCAAAAACCAACGGCGTTTCATCTCCTGCTTACAGCCTTCAACCAGTGGTGGAAATTCCACATTCTTATGGAGGGGGCCGGCTTGTTAATCAACATCACTCGGAATTTGCCTTAACTTGTCAGATCTCAGAAGGTAAGCAGCGTTGAGTCCTTAAGAGAGACACTGTCTGAGTACACCAGCTGAGAGTGCATCAATGGATTCTTGAATCCATCTGTGTGGAGCTATGAGTGTTGATCTCATTAATTGCGTGCAGATGTTTTCTGGGTTCTCTGGTTATCTCCTGCAAGAAAACAAATACTGCTGTTCCTGGGGAAATAATTGGACTTATAATTGCTGTATTATCGTTGATCAATAGCACAACCACTGCAGCTTTTAACAAAGTTGTAACTCATTTTATCAATCCTGACTGATGGGCCGAGTGAAACCCCAACCATAATTTGGATTCACAACCTCCCGTTGTGAAGCAAGCACTCCAACTACTGTGCCAAGCAGCTTTTTAGAAAGAAAAATTGCTACACAGCAGAATCAGCTCAAAGTCAGTTCCTGCTCAAATGGGCTTTGAGGGAGTGGTCATTTCCTGTTTACAGCCCTCAGCCACTATGAGATCTCTTTTACCAGTGGCAAAATATAATAGTAGGTTTTTACCCTTTTAACTGGTACAAAACTGACACCTTTATTCAAGGCATCATGTTTGCAATGACCACAACACAATAGTCAAAAAAGCAAACAAAAAGAAGCAACTCTGATAAGGATGATAATATGCACTGTCCTTGAAGTTGATTGGCCCACACCCGAGACGGCTTTCTTTAGAGCCTAGTCCCCATTGGTGTAGGGCCAGATGACACCAGAAGGCGTACAACTCAAACACAGTGCAATATCAGAGTATTGAGAGCTCGGGGTAAGCATTTACACTATGAGATCTCTTTTACCAGTGGCAAAATATAATAGTAGGTTTTTACCCTTTTAACTGGTACAAAACTGACACCTTTATTCAAGGCATCATGTTTGCAATGACCACAACACAAGTAGTCAAAAAAGCAAACAAAAAGAAGCAACTCTGATAAGGATGATAATATGCACTGTCCTTGAAGTTGATTGGCCCACACCCGAGACGGCTTTCTTTAGAGCCTAGTCCCCATTGGTGTAGGGCCAGATGACACCAGAAGGCGTACAACTCAAACACAGTGCAATATCAGAGTATTGAGAGCTCGGGGTAAGCATTTACACTATGAGATCTCTTATACCAGTGGCAAAATATAATAGTAGGTTTTTACCCTTTTAACTGGTACAAAACTGACACCTTTATTCAAGGCATCATGTTTGCAATGACCACAACACAATAGTCAAAAAAGCAAACAAAAAGAAGCAACTCTGATAAGGATGATAATATGCACTGTCCTTGAAGTTGATTGGCCCACACCCGAGACGGCTTTCTTTAGAGCCTAGTCCCCATTGGTGTAGGGCCAGATGACACCAGAAGGCGTACAACTCAAACACAGTGCAATATCAGAGTATTGAGAGCTCGGGGTAAGCATTTACACTATGAGATCTCTTTTACCAGTGGCAAAATATAATAGTAGGTTTTTACCCTTTTAACTGGTACAAAACTGACACCTTTATTCAAGGCATCATGTTTGCAATGACCACAACACAAGTAGTCAAAAAAGCAAACAAAAAGAAGCAACTCTGATAAGGATGATAATATGCACTGTCCTTGAAGTTGATTGGCCCACACCCGAGACGGCTTTCTTTAGAGCCTAGTCCCCATTGGTGTAGGGCCAGATGACACCAGAAGGCGTACAACTCAAACACAGTGCAATATCAGAGTATTGAGAGCTCGGGGTAAGCATTTACACTATGAGATCTCTTTTACCAGTGGCAAAATATAATAGTAGGTTTTTACCCTTTTAACTGGTACAAAACTGACACCTTTATTCAAGGCATCATGTTTGCAATGACCACAACACAAGTAGTCTACTTGTGTTGTGGTTATTCAAGGCATCATGTTTGCAATGACCACAACACAAGTAGTCTACTTGTGTTGTGGTCATTGCAAACATGATGCCTTGAATAAAGGTGTCAGTTTTGTACCAGTTAAAAGGGTAAAAACCTACTATTATAGCCCTCAGCCAGTTGTGGAAGTTCCACATTTACATGGCAGAGGAAAGTCTACTCATCGGTGAGATGGCCCGGTAGTAGCACGTTCACCGCTTGTTGCAGACGTTTATAGTTCTACTCATACTACTATTCTTATTTTAGCAGGCAAGGCCCACTGAGCTATAGAGTAGCTTCTCATGCGGACATTTATAGCAGCCAATCCAGTAGGCCACGCCGGTTATGAGTGCGATTGCATTAACCGTAGTTATACGTGCCGACTGCTTCCATCCCCTGACATTGTGAGAAGCGAGTAAGTAGGGCCCATCGTGTGCCGGCGTCATGGTCTAAATTATCCAAATTCAAAACAGTGACCTGCAGATGACTCACTTGGCAGCACTGCACATGGCAAACTCGCCCCCCGCTACTGGCCGACCAATGCCTGCTTGCAGGCCAGGTGACGATTCACGTCGTTGTTGCTGCGCCGCACCGGGACAGCTGCCACTGGGGGTGCCCTTTAAACTGTGTTGGGATGTTGGGATGAGCTGTAATAAAAGCCGCTTATATCGCGTCGAAAGCGCTCCCGAGACGCCCCGGCGTGGAAGGAGGGTGGCTCTATCAACGGCAACAATTATTATAAAAGGGAAAACACATGGGCAGTATCTGCATTACTTGCTGCTATAAAGCAAAGCCTCCGTGCTTTAAGACGGTGTGCGAAAAATAAACAACTGCTTGACAGATGACATTCTCATTCAATTCCCACTGCGTGTAGGTGTAAAGGGAATCGCGGAAAATAAATATATATTTGTGTTTCAGTCATTGTGATTTCCTCCGCAATGTTTAATCTGTCGTGCGTAAAAAATAAAACGGCACCGCATTCTTGACATATCGCCTCGTCGGAGTCGAAGGCGAAGATGCTCCCATTGGCCACTCGGGAGATAAAGAATGTAACTGAAATATTTATCGGGGCTAATACGGTGACTCGTGCAAGCGATGGTTCTCATATATTTTCAGCTTTCATCTTGTAAATTGTGCCACACCACGATTTACTTTCCATTAAAATCCTTTAGCAAAGAGAGTTGAGCTCCATAAAATCTTTATAGGTAGTCCTAAATGTGAGTATATTGCTTAAAACGTTATTGTTGTTCATTTTACAGTCATACATTAATAAGATTTAAATACTGAGGTGAGCAGTGGCGCGATGGTTTGCGTGCCGTACTATGAACCTGGCAGCCAGAGTTCGATTCCAGGCAATGGCTAACATCAGTGGTGAGTGATATATAGTTTTGCATCCAACTAGGACCCATATCTATCAGAGATAGAGTCTTGCCTTTAGACATCTGGCAGGTCACCAGCAAGCAAGCTGATGAGACGGTGAATGTGAAAACTGCTCAGGTCTGCTTGTGTTGAACCAATGCTGCTGAATTTATGCACTCCAAAGAGACTGTGTGGCTGATGAGATGTGTAGGGAAAACTTAAATTTTTGATGTGTCGGGCCAAATACGTGGAGGCGTATTGTCTGCTTATATATACAGTATTTTTTTTACGTCATTTCGCAAATACGTTGCCAGTTTGTTAACACAGCTGCCTGGTTTGCGTTTCAAAAACCCCACACTTACGTCGCTGACAGCATCGTCCATCCTTTCTCGTATCCGCCGCTTCTCAGCCTTCCCCTCCACCTAACCCTATACATGAAGTACTTTGCGTCGCACATAGAAAAATGTACTCTACCGTAGAGTACAATATATTGTTTGTGTACAGTATTTTGGTGATTTTTATAGTGTACCGTATCTTATTGTACCCTGAATAATGTGTGTTAAAGTTTACTGTTGTAAACTCATGTTGAGTACAGTATTTTTAGTATTTTAACGTAACGTTGTGGGTACGTAATCCTTAAGCACCATGCCTCACAAGTGTGTGTTTAAGTGACATGAATGTATTTGTGGCCAAGAGTCAACGTAACAGTTTTACGTACAATTGTTTTGAATTCATTTCGATATTCGTCATCGCCTCTTTCAGGAATGCATCCCCGACGTAAACCGGGCTATTACCGTATTCAGTGTACAGAGCCACTGATCTTAGTCTCGCTGTCTTTGTCTCTGTGCGTGTTCTCACTTGTGTGTAAGCCTTCTTGAAGTAGGCCGTCCATGCCTCCCAGTGCCCATCCAGGGCAGGGTCGGGGCGAGACACAGCCAACGCGCCCACCAGCGCCACAATGCATGCCAACAGAACAGCCACGCGGCTCCAGCCTGTCCTCTGCATGGTCTGCGCGCACGGACGGACGGGGCAAGTGACGCGTGGCGTAACGCATCCCGTGATCTTCAACATATGGCAGCGCGCACAGTGTGCAGCGCTGGGCTCTGTTGGTGTTTTTCTCTGTGTGTGTTTTTCTTGGTCTCTGTTCGGTCCGTTATGCAACTCTTATTGACTCGGCCGCAGTTGTGAATCACACTTTATGCTTAGTTTGCATTTCTTGGAATCAAGTTTTGTTTTGTAAGATTACTTTGTTGTACATACGGTGTTCGACCAACAAGCTCCAGGTCGAAACACTTCTCTTTCTGCTTCTTTCTTGGCACTGCTCCACTTTGTAATATCCTTCCTTCTGTCTTTGTCTCCATGTTCTTACATCCTCGCTCAATTTAAGAATAGAATGAACTCTTGTCTATTACACCTTCAATGGTACTGTTTATTGCTGGCCACTGGGTGTTTTGGCCCTTTTCCCTTGTGGTTGGCAACGTCGATAAAAAAATACATATATCCTTGTAGAGCATAGCATGGCACAGTGGTGTAGTGGTGATCACACTGGATTCCTGGCAATGTCTAACAGCAATGGCGAGTAATGTGTAAGCCGGTCCTCCCCGTCACCAAAACACACTGACCAGCGTGGTGACTTATGGTTTACTAACCCCAATTATAAAATTAGCACTCATCACTTTTTTAAGCTGATGTTGAAAATAGATCAATTTAGTTTCCTGCCAATGTCTCTATTGATTTTAGAACAGCAAGATTCATCTGTGTGCAGAATTATGCTCGATTGTTTAATAATTTGTATATATTTCTTTATAATAGCAATTATTTTTCCAGTGTGAGCTTAACATCGTACTTTCCAGGGCCCACCCAAACCGTTATATGATATAATAATAAAATGTACTTGTACGTGGGGAGGAAACCGGAGCACCCAGAGAAAATCCACTCACGTGACAAAGCAACACTCCATCCCCCGTACAGATAGAAACAGATGGCGATTAGTCCACTTGCTGTACCGCCTTCTCCTGGTAAGCCAGGGCATGGCATCTCCTTGACGCCCACGGGAGGGGAGTTTCACTCCATCTGTGTGTGATCCACCAACCCTCGCTGCTGTCCCTACAGCGCTGGGTGCCAGGCCACGTGCAGCAGCAGCAGCAGCAGCGTCGCCACCACCACCACCCAGCTGCTCAATCCAGGAAAATACTTCAGTAATGACGTGGATGGTTATAAAAACATTTAGCGCTAAGAAGGAATTAATCCTAATTGTCTCAATCATATAATGTCTCTTCATACGAATCACAATGATGAGGTGAATGTGAGGTGAATTGTATTTATTTGAGTAAATGCAGTATATATGTTCTTTTTTAAGAAAAGTTGGTAGCACAGACAGGAGTATAGCTTCACTTGAGAGCTATGCATGCATGTTGGACTTCCTTTCTACTTCATGTAGCCAACCGTGCTAATCAGACGTGCAATGTAGCAATGAAAACCCTGTAGTAAGGTCTGGAGGTTGGGTTATCATGTGCCGGAGAGACCCCTACTCCAGAGCACTTCATTAGATGGGCAAAGCTGTGGAGGCCCAATTAAGTTTACGAGGTCTGGAACTCGAGACCAAACATGAATGAACTACCCTTACCTCCGAAAAAGTGAGCATGGATTTTTGGCCAAGCTGTGGAGGTCTGGTTAACGTTGTAAGGTCTCCATTGTCTCAGAAGAGAGGGCATCAATCCGATAATAAATAAACGAATAATACTAATACACTGGTCTGTTCATACAATGAGTCTATTGGTGGGCTACGTGAGAGGAGGAGGAGCAGAGGAGAATGGGATGGCCGAGGCACGGAGCGCAGCGAACGCCCAGAGGGTCCCTTGGAGCCGGCGGCTGCCCTGGCGTTCACGATGACCGGGTGGCGTTCACGATGACCGGGTGGCGTTCACGATGACCGGGTGGCGTTCACGATGACCGGGTGGCGTTCACGATGACCGGGTGGCGTTCACGATGACCGGGTGGCGTTCACGATGACCGGGTGGCGTTCACGATGACCGGGTGGCGTTCACGATGACCGGGTGGCGTTCACGATGACCGGGTGGCGTTCACGATGACCGGGTGGCGTTCACGATGACCGGGTGGCGTTCACGATGACCGGGTGGCGTTCACGATGACCGGGTGGCGTTCACGATGACCGGGTGGCGTTCACGATGACCGGGTGGCGTGAACGCTGCTGTCTGCGCCGTTCGAGGCACACCGTGTGCGTGACGGCTGTACATTCACCAGCACAGAAGATTCCTACATGCCTGCCGTGTCACCTTCTCAACCAAGCGTGACAGACCCGTTTGATACAGACTGAAAGCTGATTGCCTTTGTTGCGTTGTTTGCCTTCTCATACACATCATATTGTGCACTGGGCGATGCCTTATGAACCTAAATTATGAATTAAGCCATTGATTAGGTTTTTTTTCCATCTGTATAATAGTATCATGTATTCTTTGCACAGTGTCAGTTGCCTATTTGATGACTGGTGCTCTGATTTTTTTTTTATATAAGAGACTTATTCGTGTTAAAATCTGTGTGTGTGCGGTTGAACAGTGTGTCAAATCCATCCGTTACATGCGAAGTATCTAAGAATCTTGAGAATAAGATTGTTTTTTGTCGTTGTGTATAACGAATCAATCATACCATAGACAAATCAAATATTAAAATGACAGATACCTGCCAGAACTAGAATAACATTAACAGTTATGGATGATCTTTGAGGACTTAAAAAATGGGATGTAAAATTTTACATGGACTATGCATGAATATTAGAAAACTGCATATTTTGAACAACACAAGTGCCACCAAGTTATAGAAATGTTAAGGCAAAGTGAAACTGTTGCACACTGTGAAAAAACACATGGCAAAGCCCTTAATAAATAGCTGAATACAAACCGAAATATATAGTTTACGATTCATCACATATTTTATGGATGAGGCCATGTAATGATCTCGTCATATCTGATTAGCACGGTTGGGTACGTACGATGCGAAAGAGGTTCAACATACATAGAAACATATGCTGTAAGACCCTCCACCACCCAACAAATGAAATTGTCAGATTTGCTAACGTTTAGCACTGCCACTATAATTGTTTCAGCTCAGCGGTAAGCTGAAGAACAATTCTTACAACCATATTATTTTATTATGTTATTATATTATTTTATTATGTTGTATTTTTATTATTTTATTACTTTCCTTCTACGTGACTTTACCGAAAGAACCAAGAAGATTCTTACAACCAATTGCACAGGCGACGACGTTTCACTTGAAACGGAGTCGAGCATTCTCTGGCAACGTTGACGTCAGAATAACCACGTCACGTGACCTGGCTTCTTAAATCCGTGTCACGACATCACATAAACAACCAAGGAGATTTGAACTCGATATGAAATGCTGAAAATTCATTTATCAGAAATGTATTCTTATTTTTCTGCTCCGAAGATTAAAAGATGCATTTTCATGATAGACACTCGTTATGCTCCACCCTGCCACAGGATAGATATGTAATAATAGTTCAAGGTTGATACCTATCACCTATTTGTGAATACTATATGGCTTCCAATTCACATTTCATATGTTACTATCGGTTTGATTGAAACGTCTTTTTTATTCTCTATCACAGTCGAGTTCATTAATGTCCTTTGACAATCGAGTACATTAGATAGGTGGTGGTGGCGGTGATGCTGCTGCTACTGCATCGCCAACGGTACACAATTCACAAACACAAACCTTTGTCAATGGCACTGCGGCGGACTGTATATATAGTAGGCGACGTTTCGGGCAATGACCCTTCTTCAAATCACCTAGTAGATAATAAAAGTTTGGGACTGCACTTTACACCGCGTATTCTATCTAATGATTCGTCTTTGACGACTTTTTAAATGGGCATATGAATAGTTTACCGAATAGTAGCTATTAACACCCGCTTTGACAGAAGTTGATTTTACACAACACTTACACATTTATTAAAGGCAACTTTGCGGCCCGTCCCTCTGAAATAAACTCACAAACACAACTTCAGCGACTCCAATGTGGAAACCTCGAAGACGTGAACATCGCAGGGGAAACATTTCATCTGTGTGCATGCGGTTTACTCGCTGTAAAGTACAGTAATATAAACTTAGCAGGTTCACCTTGTGGCTGTAGTATTACTATCCAATCTCGATGGCATCTCTACATGCTATGAATAAGGACCACTGCCCGAAACGTCGCCTGTTACATATTCCTGTTAAGGGCCACACAGTGTTATTTACTAACCTGTCGAGTATATTTAATTATTATTATGATGAACTCTGTTGTTCACGCAAAGACTGAATCACTTTCCCCGCCAATGTCATCATCACAGGCGGCCACTGCCGCTTTCAGAAGCGCTTCAGCGGCCGTCTGGAACGCTCTCGCTTCCGATATTAGGGGTCCACTGGGAGCCATGCACTTTTAAATCTAGATTGACAAACTCGTTGCTTTAGGACTGCTTTTTGTGTTTAGTTTGTTGTCCACCCCACCCCGAACACTTCCGATTATGACGTTTGGCTACGTACGGTGCGAAATAAATTCAACGTACACGACGATCGGCCGTGAGTGTTTGAGAAGATGCACCTCACCAGACTTAGCAGATGTCTCTCTCTCGCTGTCTCGCTGTCTCTGTGTCTCTGTGTCTCGTCTCTCGTCTCGCTGCGTGTGGCAGCGAAGCTGATCACTCCCGCTGCTGCTTCTCTCGGTGGAGGCGAGCGAAGTGTGGCGGCAACTCTTCTTGAGACAACTCGTCTTGAGACAACTCGTCTTGAGACAACTCTTTCTTCTTGGCTGTTTTCTCTCAAGGAATGCGGTGGTGGGGGTGGTGGGGGTGTTGAGGGGGGGGGGGTCACGTGACGGTGTCGTCACCTCGCCCCACCACCACCGCCCGGCCCTTCACATTTGGTCCCGCGCACAAGTTGGGCCGCTCCGCTTCCTGGGCGAGCGAGCGGGAGTCGGGGGATCACATTTCCCAGCGCGCACAAGCGAGGCCACTTCCTCTGCACGTCTCGCCTTGTGCTGCTGCTGCTGCTGGCAGTGTTGCACTCGGCAAGGGCCTCCTCCTCCCCCTCCACCACCACCACCAGGACCCTTCCTTCAACACGAGGAGGAGGAGGAACAGCAGCCCACCGACGCGAACTGGCTCTGCTGTAGCAGCAAGCCCTCTCTCCACGTGGCTGCAGCAGGCCTCGGACATTGGAGTTTGGTTCCCTGAGAATTGGAATCAGAATCTTGATTTAGACTGCAGGAGGAGAAAGAAGGTGCATTGCCCGAAACGTCACTAATTATATGTCTGAGTGTGGTTTTGACGTGCTGCGTTATTTAACCGATCTACGTCACTTTACCCAAAGACCCAAACAATGTGAATTCCTGCAGTCGCGAAAGCTTTACGCCGAGATTTTACTTCCCAGTTTAAGGTTTTATAAGGGGGGCTCGCCCCTCACACCGCACCACTCCCTCTCTGTCACTGTATGCGGTTGGATTTCTGTTCGACTTTACCCTCCACAGAAGTGCTAAACTAAACTTGGTTTTCTTTAACCAGGTAAGGTCCACTCAGCTCTTAGCTCCTTTTCAGAAGTGACCTTGCTCCACATGGTAGCTCAACGAAGTGGCTTATCGTGTGGAAATGTATAACTGCTAAATACTCTCAACGCATTTTGATTCTAAATGTGGAGGAAAAAACCCTAGGACCCAGAGAAAAATCCACGCGACCACGGGGAGAGAGAGAACATGAAAAACCTCACACATACAGGCGCCAGGGTCGAGATCGTATCCACGACCTCCTGCATTCAAGGCGAGGTAGTTAACATTTCCTTCAATGTTGGCCAAGGAGCCTTACCCAGGTTTCTGAGATTCTGCAAGAGGTGTATTGCAGCCACAGTGGTGGCATGATGGTCGCACAACTGGGCTTGCGATTCAGAGGTCGGTGGTTTGATTCGTTCTCCCGGCCTGGCAACTGAAACAATGGGGCAGCTTTCTTAAATCCCTCTCTCCACCCACCTCTGTCCTTTCAGCAATGATAAATATACACAAACCACAGATCGGCAAGTCGTGTGTGATGGAGTAAAGTGTGCGTACTCCCACCTCTTCCAGGACGTCTGGCCACTATGGAAGAGTAGGCCAAAACACCCTCTATAACTCTGGTGGGGGCCCTTCTGCCAGCAGTGATAATGAGCAAATAAAGTTTGTCATTCGTATAATAAGACATGTAACGATAGGACCAATACCTCGGCCGTGGCTGATCATTGTTTTAATGCTGTGGGCTCACATGAAATTGATTTTTCCAAGACGAAAGTACTATGCAAACCCACTGACTATCATCAATGATTTGTCCATGAAGCCATCCAGATATATAAACACAGGCACAACTTCAACCGAGAAGATTGGTACAAATTGAGCAATCATTGGAAGGACGTGATTAACCAGGTAAAGTCTTAATCTGCTGTGATGTTTCCATCCTCCTGCCGATGTTAGCTGACTCTCTGAATTGCATTACTGGGTTTGATGTCTTTGTATTGGCAGGCTGGATGTCCGACTCGATCTGCCCCTGAAGCATCATTGACATGCTAATCTCTCACAATACAATGGCCACTTCCACAGCACCAGGGAGACCATCCCTAGCCCCGCCCTCTCACCCTGATGGGACTCCCATCTCAGACCTATACAAGACCTTGTTTCAGTAGCTTTCTCTCTCTCACCTGAAGACAATGGCCTATGTTTGCGATCGAAACGTCGTGATCTATTATTTTTTCTATCTACGTGACTTTACCGAAATACCCAAAGAGTAAGACATGTAACGGTTGAAATTGATTTAACCCGCACAATCAAACAGCGGGCAAGTAGAGTGCGCAATTAATCACTCGTGTGCAAAACATTACATCGAAAATTAATTTAGTTTTTAAATACCTTTCATGTGGAGAGGTGAACTGCCGTATGAGTACATTCCAGCAATTTGGTCAAACAGTAGGTGGCGACTTTTCGTGGCCTTCAGTTCTTTACACCCCCCCCCCCCCCACATGCCCAGCCCTGCTGGGCATATGGTGGGCGGTAGGAAATTAAATTTAAGATTTCTCCACAAACCACCGAGTGAGTGGCATAATTCATCGTAACCGAATGTCTGAAGGACGAAATTCCCCGTGCTCTTACAGATAATTTGCATGTTGGCTCCTGTGCACAGTAATTAGTTAACTGAATTACGAATTTAGATTTACCCGAAGCAAAATAGATGGGACGACACTAGACTTCACGTTTTTACAACATTCGTCACTTAGTCATATACGATACAATTGAGTCAAAGGTTTATGAAATTTTCAAGGATTCTCTATAAATGTCGACCAGGCATCTTGAGACCTCAAAGTATTCGTGGATTTTGCTGCACTCCTCTGTGCTGACGACCATCGGTGGCTAGGAGATGTTCACTACCTCGCCTGGTTTACAGGAGGTGCGGGTTCGATCCAGACCCTGACGCCTGTATATTTATTTCGTTTAAATGTTCTCCCCGTGGTCGTGTGGATTTTTCTTCGGGTCCTCGGGTGTTTCCTCCATATATATTTATAAACATTCGTTTATTTGGCTGCTATAATATTCCATATGATAAGCCACTTCGTTGGGCTAGCATTGTTGGCCAGGTCGCTTCTTTAAAAAATCCATATAGCTCAGTGGACCTTACCTGGTAAAATAAAAAAAAATAGCTCTAGTTTAGTTTTACCATCCGCGTAGCCCCAGCCACTATCCAGGCTTCACCCTGCTTAGCTTCTAGAGATCGTGCACCATCCGAGTGAGTTGGTAATACGCGACATTTGGAATACGAGCATGCCCTTCCAACACAAGCACGCAAGGGATTCACTGGGGCAAGACAGAGCAGGTTACAAACGGCACGCCAGCACCGCTGCTTCGTTTTGGGACGCTGGCGTCTAAAGCTGCCCAAACAGCAGCGACCTGACTAAGGACGGCTGGAATCTTTAAGAAGAAGAAGAAGAAAGAAGAAGAAGAAGAAACGGTTTTAATCGCCATGTAAGTTTGCACAAACAAGGAATTCACTATGGCGGGACGGTGCATACATTGAACAAGTAGGAATCTTAACTTATATAAAAGTTGATAATTGGTTCTTTACCCTTCTATCTGGCAACAAAACTGACACCTTTTTGCAAGGAGTCATGTTTGCATAGACCGCAATACCTGCAGTCATAAATACAAACAAAAGACATAACTCTGATAATGTGCACTGTCCTTGAAGTTGATTGGTCCACACCCGAGACAGTGCGCCTTTTGGCGTCATCTGGTCCAACCCATATGAGACTAGGCTCGAAGGAAAGCTGTCTCGGGTGTGGACCAATCAACTTCAAGGACAGTGCACATTATCAGAGTTATGTCTTTTGTTTGTATTTATGACTGCAGGTATTGCGGTCTATGCAAACATGACTCCTTGCAAAAAGGTGTCAGTTTTGTTGCCAGATAGAAGGGTAAAGAACCAATTATCATATTTTTACTGGCAAATGAGGTCCCCATAGTGTTATATAAAAGTTATACACTCTAACTATACTAACGTTACAAAGTATAAGTAATACCAAAGGGCTAAAATCTTTAAAATTATGAATAAGTAGACCTTATAAAATGCGAATGTAAAATGTTAATTAGCCGTATTAAACAATCTTAAAATACAAAAATACAAATAAGATTACACGTTGTAAGTATGGAAAGGTGTAATTATGTAGATAAAATGTTATAGTAAGTGTAACAGTCATTTGAAGTGTAAAAGTCATTTTAAGCCCTTGGCCTTGTTGAGGAGGCCAACAGCAGATGGGAAAAAACTGTTTTTATGACGTGAGGTTTTGGTCTTGATGGACCGCAGCCTTCTGCCGGAGGGGAGTAGCTGGAACAGAGAGTATCCAGGGTGCGAGGAATCGTCCGCAATCTTCCTCGCTCGCTTCAGGGTCCTCAAAGTGTGCAGGTCCTCAAGGGTTGGTAGATTACAGCCAATCACCTTCTCAGCAGTGCGGATGATACGCTGCAGTCTGCTCTTGTCCTTGGCAGTTGCAGCAGCGTACCAGACGGTGATGGAGGAGGTGAGGATGGACTGAATGATAGCTGTATAAGAAGCACACCATCATTGTCTTTGGCAGATTAAATTTCTTCAGCTGCCGTAGGAAGTACATTCTCTGTTGAGCTCTCTTGATAAGGGAGCTGATGTTCAGTTCCCACTTGAGGTCCTGGGAAAGAATAGTGCCCAGGAAGCGGAAGGACTCAACATTGGTGACTGGGGAGTCGCACAGGGTGATGGGGGTGAGTGGGGCTGTATTCTTCCTGAAGTCCACAACCATCTCCACGGTCTTAAGAGCATTAAGCTCCAGGTTGTTCTGGCTACACCAGGTCACCAGGTTGTCAGCTTCCCTCCTATAGTCAGACTCATCCCCATCAGAGATTAGCCCAATGAGGGTGGTGTCGTCCGCAAACTTCAAGAGTTTGACAGACTGGTGACTGGAGGTGCAGCTGTTGGTGTACAGGGTGAATAGCAGAGGGGAAAGGACGCAGCCCTGAGGAGATCCGGTGCTGATTGACCTGGCGGCAGAAACTTGTGATCCCAGTTTGACACACTGCTTCCTGTCAGACAGGAAGTCTGTGATCCATCTGCAGGTGGAGTCTGGCACGTTCAGCAGGGAGAGCTTGTCCTGAAGCAGGCTAGGAATGATGGTGTTAAAAGGCGAGCTAAAGTCCACAAACAGGATCCTGGCGTAGGATGCTGTGGAGTCCAGATGCTGTAGGGTGAAGTGGAGGGCCATGTTAACTGCGTCATCCACAGACCTGTTGGCTCTGTAGGCAAACTGAAGGGGGTCCAGTAGAGGGTCTGTGATGGCTTTGAGGTGTGCCAGGACCAGGCGCTCAAAAGACTTCATTACCACGGAGGTAAGGGCGATGGGTCTGTAATCATTTAATCCTGTTGGCCTTGGCTTTTTGGGCACTGGAATGATGATGGAGTACTTGAGACAGGCTGGTACATGACATGTCTCCATGGAGGTGGTAAAGATGTTGGTGAACACTGGAGACAGCTGGTCCGCGCAGTGCCTGAGGGTGGCTGGAGAGACAGAGTCCGGCCCAGCTGCTTTGTGTGGGTTCTGCCTCTTGAAACGTTTTTTAACTTCTCCCTCCTGAATGGAGATAGTTGTCTCTGTAGTGTGGGGTGGGATAGGGGCCTCTTGGGTGGGAAGGGGTAGTTCAGGACAGTCCAATTGTCTTTCAAATCTGCAGTAGAACTCGTTCAGGTCGTTGGCTAGGCGGGAGTCGTTAGTGGAGTGGGGGGCTCTGGGCTTGTAGTTGGTGATCTGCCTGAGCCCTCTCCAGACAGAAGCAGAGTCGTTAGCAGAGAACTGGTGTTTTAGTCTCTCTGAGTACAGTCGTTTAGCCTCTCTCACCGCCTTGCTAAACCTGTTCTTCAACTCCTTGAATCTGTCGCTGAGCATCGTCGATTTTACATCACACGTGTCTGACGAAATCATGATTTTGTCTGAAAGACGCACGCAGAAACGAGGCGTGTATGATGTTGTTTCGCGGTTCTGGTAGCAGAATTCGTTGAGCATTAAGCTTAAGCTGCGGGCTTGGAGTAAATCCTGTTTGCGTGTGAGCTTAACATCTTAGTAGGGCAAAGACGTGAACAATATTAAGGACTCTGATAAAAAAAATTCTCCGAACTTTATCTTGACTGTGCTATCGGCATCATGACATGAGACAAGGCGCCCATTCGGACCTCTGACAGCGCAATGTAATGCTTCGTGTGAGAGAGTGGCTGACAGAAGTGGATATGAAAGAGCTACTTCTGAATCCCTTGGAGTGGCCTCTCGTCCACACAGTGGGGCTGGCACGTTCTCACCCACTCTCGGATATTCCTCGCATGATCAGTCAAACTGATATTTTGAATTCTAAGAGCTGAAATGTATCCAAATGTAATACGGAACGAAATGCGATATGATTGCTACACCTGGGAACCTGGCGGCTTCCTGGATTCAAAGCGAGGTTTCTCAACAGTGCCATGGTCGACACATTCCAGGTGATTTAGTCAAAGCCATGTTGTATTGTTTCCTTCGTTTCCGGCCATCCTTGATCAGAGGGTTTTCTGCGCGATCCACTATGTGTCGCCACAGTGCTTGCGAGCTGTCCCACTCTGAGCCCTGTCTTTACGTAGGCATGTACATGTATGTTGAACTTCTTTCGCACCGTACGTAACCAACCGTGCTAATCGGAGGTGCGGGCAAGGACAACAAACTAAACAGAAAAAGCTGTTCTAAAGAAATGAGTTTCCAATGTAGATGCTTTAAAAGTGCATCACTCCAGTGGCTTTCTAATATCGGAAGGGAGAGCGTTCCAGACGGTCGCAGAAGCGCATCTGAAAGCGCCGCGCGATGCGGTGACCGTCTTCATCCAAGCAACAACAGCGTCCATCAATCCAAATCTCCTGGGTCGGCCTCAGCTTCGCTTTCCTGGGACACAGCTTTGAATTGCCATCTTCTCCAGACACTCTCCGGATTTCAACATCATAATGTGTCACGTGTGATATTATCAAGGTGGAATTAGATTCACGTGTTAGCTATGTTGATGATTCTAGATTTGAAGCTTTCGTGACTGCAAAGATTCATATTCTTAGGTTTTTTCGGTTAAGTCACGTAAGTAAAACATCAAAATAAAAAAAAAATAAAAAAATAAAAATAAAAAATCACGACGTTTCGGAGGCAACACAAGTCTCCGTCATCAGGTGGGACCGTCACAGCCGAATTAGCTGCATCAAGTGAAGCAATGATTCAAGATGTAATCCCTTATAAGCAAGTTGAAGGGAGGTGGAGAGGGGGGGGAGAGCTTATCAGACTGTGGTAGCCAATGAATGGAAACGTATCGGGAAGGAGGAGGAGCGATAATCAAAGACTGCACGCAGTGCTCAACACAATGAATGGAAACGTATCGGGAGGGAGGAGGAGCGGCGATCAAAGACTGCACGCAGTGCTCAACACAATGAATGGAGACGTGTCGGGACGGAGGGTGAGCGGTGATCAAAGACATCACGCAGTGCTCAACACAATGAATGGAAACGTGTCGGGACGGAGGGTGAGCGATGATCAAAGACTGCACGCAGTGCTCAACACAATGAATGGAAACGTGTCGGGACGGAGGGTGAGCGATGATCAAAGACTGCACGCAGTGCTCAACACAATGAATGGAAACGTGTCGGGACGGAGGGTGAGCGATGATCAAAGACATCACGCAGTGCTCAACACAATGAATGGAAACGTATCGGGAGGGAGGAGGAGCGGCGATCAAAGACTGCACGCAGTGCTCAACACAATGAATGGAAACGTGTCGGGACGGAGGGTGAGCGGTGATCAAAGACTGCACGTGGGGATGTTAACACTCGGTGAATTAAATTAAAAGTGCCTGTCAGATAAGATGGTCCAAAAAAGTGTAATTACGTCTTTTTTGCGTGGTTAATAACATCTTTCCAATGATTACTGAGTTTGTGATGATGGGTACAAACTCAGTAATCATTGGAAAGATGTTATTAACCACGCAAAAAAGACTTAATTACACTTTTTTGGACCATCTTATCTGACAGGCACTATTTTAATTTACTTCACCGAGTGTTAACATCCCCACGTGCAGTCTTTGATCACCGCTCACCCTCCGTCCCGACACGTCTCCATTCATTGTGTTGAGCGCTGCGTGCAGTCTTTGATCGCCGCTCCTCATCCCTCCCGATACGTTTCCATTCATTGTGTTGAGCACTGCGTGATGTCTTTGATCATCGCTCACCCTCCGTCCCGACACGTCTCCATTCATTGTGTTGAGCGCTGCGTGCGGTCTTTGATCGCCGCTCACCCTCCGTCCCGACACGTTTCCATTCATTGTGTTGAGCACTGCGTGCAGTCTTTGATCGCCGCTCCTCCTCCCTCCCGATACGTTTCCATTCATTGTGTTGAGCACTGCGTGCAGTCTTTGATCACCGCTCCTCCTCCCTCCCGATACGTTTCCATTCATTGGCTACCACAGTCTGATAAGCTCTCCCCCCCTCTCCACCTCCCTTCAACTTGCTTATAAGGGATTACATCTTGAATCATTGCTTCACTTGATGCAGCTAATTCGGCTGTGACGGTCCCACCTGATGACGGAGACTTGTGTTGCCTCCGAAACGTCGTGATTTTTTTTTTTTTTTTTTTTATTTTGATGTTTTACTTACGTGACTTAACCGAAAAAACCTAAGAATATGTTGATGATGTAGTAGAAGCTATACTTCAGCACGCCCTTGGGAGCAAGGCCAGCTGTGGAAATATCTGAAGTGTGCTCATATCATCATCATGAGCCGTCTTCACATAGAGCGCATCACCACACAATCATCTTCTTGGTTCTTTCGAAAAAGTCACGTAGAATGGAAATAATAAAATAATAAAAATAAAACATAATAAAATAATTCTCACGACGTTTCGGCCACAACGCAAGCAGCCGTCCTCAGGTGGAGAGCAGGTCTGTCGATTAGACAGCGTCTGAAATGAAATGCAGTCACGAAGGCTTTAAATCGAAATTTAACCACACAATCATCGTCATAATCAGCCACTATCAATCCACTGCTGGATGAAGGCCTACCCAAGCCGCTTCTGTCTCTCGCGAGCATGCGATGCAACAATACATCTAAGCAGCTGCACAGGAACTCATCTCATGGCTCCATCTCCTCGATGTACGTCCTCCTGGATGCGTTGCATTTCTTAGCTTCCACTCAGTAATTATTCTTGACCATTGTCCACCGTCCCATCTAGCCACGTGCTCTACCCAAGTCCACTTACTTCTCCAAATAGTTCAAGTGATGCCACTGACCTGCACACATTCTTGAATTCGCACATTCGTCTTCCTTTGCTTACTTTTCCATGTTTGTTCAAAATGCTTCATGAATGACTGCTTTTTAGAACAGTATGTGATATCAGGTAGTATGTGCTGATTGCAAACGTATTTGTTTATATACTTTATCATAGGTTTGCTTATATCCGGATTCTACTGTGTTGACTGCCACTGATATATCGTATGCATTATGGTTCCTTGGGTGAAATCGTGGCTCACATGGATTGTGTGGGTATATATTATATATCCACAGGATCTAGCCCAGAGGAAATTAATTATAAACCAAAATGTTGGTCGTGGAAGCCTGCGCATAAAATTGGGTGGTCACTTTTTATATGAAATCGAATGTAAGATTCAGCTGCTGCCGCCCACAACCGTGTGAATGGCACCTTCCCAATTCCCACTCCGTACCGGGTAAGGTGAGTTAATTTGGCCGGTTGTCAGCACATTCTCGCAGGAGGCGGTTTAAAAAAAAAATCTCTATTTATTTTCTTTGTTGTGAAACGTTCCCCACCGTTAGCCTCGCTCCGGATGAATTTGATGCATCATTGGAGAGGAGACGAAAAAGAAAAGAGGTCGAATCAATAATTAAAGGCAAGACATGACCAGGGAGATGATCGAGCAGGGATATGGTGTTGGGTGTTTAAAATATAATGCATTGAATCTGAGACCAAGCACTAAGCCCCTGTGCACTACAGAGAGAAAGATTACAATTCTAATGTATGCAATCCGATTATAAAATAATTTGCCCGACTGGCAAGCCTTCGTAGAGTTAGAGTTCGGAATCCACCGGATCCGACAATTAAGTATTAGATTTGCTTGTCAATTATCCGCAACTGGAAATACGCACGCGTTTGTTATGCCATTTGACTGTTAAGACAAGAACGAACGGGGCTTGGCCAGGAAACGTCGCTGGTGGTCGAGACTAGCATCAGAGTGGCAGTCAAAGGAGAGAAACATGGCCGAGAGAGAGGACGTCCATCGGGAAGATGGAGCGATTAAATCATCTCGATAATACAGCTTAGACGGGTTGCAGGACCGTGCGAGATGGCAACCGCTTTGGGAGGTTTTTATCCAGCAGTGAATCGAGCATGGCTGTTGCTACTGCTGCTGATGGTTGACCATGCATGATTGTTATTTACCAATTTCAGATTCTCGCATGAGCTGAGGAGTCGATGGGAGACGAAAGCAGAAGGCCTCTAATTCCCCCGCACTGGGCCGAGATGTAATCCGTATGCTGCAGGAATTGTTGCGAGATTCAAAAAAAGTCTCGCTCCACTGTGAGCCACTCCGCCGTCAACAGCATGTTTGTTTTTTTCATCCATTAATCAGCAGCGAGAGGATTAACCTAAGGGGCTCCACAACACTCATTTTCTGCTTAATCAAATACAGACGAGGAAGTTGCGGCTTTGCTTGTTTTCATCATCCCCATCTTCCTACCGTAGCTGTGAGTCATTCGCCAGCTCCATTAGTGCAGTTGGCAACCAGACGGCCACGGAATGCAGTCCAATAACAACTCCCTACGGGCAACATCACGGCCTGAAATATGAAATGCCAATTTTTTGCGCAAGGACAGAAAATTTACTTTTTCAATATCGCGTCCGTCGGACTCTGGCGAGCTTGAGAGGAGATTTGTGAAGTCCTCAACTCTTTGTTTGTTGTCAAAAATAAACCCAGATTAGAGGACGGTGTTTGGCGTAAGCAAACTTAACAACGAGCGCAGAGCGCCGAGTAGCTCAGGGGGCCCGGGGTTCAAGCAACACACTATCGGGTTATCAAGTGTCAGTTCAAATTCTAACCCGAATTTGCATTATAAGCGAATGTTAAATTAAAACCAAATTAATCTCCCTTATCCCTATCTTGCTGGTCTGTACCTCACTTCCGTTATGTAATTTTTATTAATCAATTTTCTTGTTTACCCAGGAATGCCGAACCGATTATCAAGACTCTTTTTCAAGAGGATCTTGCCACGTCTCGTAGGAGACGATGATGATTCTGTGTGTAATCCCAATTGAGTAAAATTGCATTCTCAGAATTGGGATGTTTTGGACAATACCAGTGACTGTGTGTGGGTTTTATTAGCTACGGGAGGGAACCGGAGAACCGGGAGGAAACCCACACAGAACAGAGAGAGAATATGCACACTCCACACGGAGAGGCGTCAGAGTTGGGAATTAAACCCAGACACTTGTTGCTGTGAGGAACAAGTGTTACCACTGCGCCACCTGCCTCCCCACCCCGCCTCCCCACCCCGCCTCCCCATCCCGCCTTCCCACCGTGTCTCGCCACCCCGCCTCCCCATCCCGCCTTCCCACCGTGTCTCGCCACCCTGCCTCGCCACCCTGCCACGTCACCCCGCCTCGCCACAATTTTCTCAATTCCACACATTTCTATTGCTTGCATCTATCTCGTTTGTCATCTCACTGTAAAATATAAAATCCCGTTAAGGGCCCCAAATGATTCAGCACCACCACTGACTGACTGAGATGTAATATACTGTAGCTTGTTTAATACTGTATATATAAAATGAGCACAAGACTGTTTAAACAGCTGTGTGATTACTCACACGAAGCCTTTAATTCAGCGTAAGTGCGGTTTACGGGATTCCAGCCGTCCTGTGTTTTTCTGTAAGCTTCCAAACATGGATTTTGTTTCCACAAATGAAGCATGGTTCAGGTGAGCATCACCTTTCTTTGCGAACACAGTGAGAATTGACTATGAATGCAATTTTTTTTAGCTGTCAATGCCACATTAAGAGCAAGGGACATGGAGGGCAATTAATTTTGACGCTGGTTCGTGAAAACATAAAATTGTATTATATTTTTTCCCTTCAGATTTTGCCACGATTGTGTAGCCGACGCCGAGCACTGCGACCCTTCCTGTTGAGAGAACGACTCACGGAGAAGCGGCTATCACAGAGCTCACCCTGAGATCCCTTCAAGTGACCTCTGGATTACAGAGGAGAGAGCAGCACTTTCCCCACTCGCTTCGCCTGGTCGCAGGGCAGTCACGTCGATGTTTTAACTCTCAAGAGTTGGAATTTGAATGCAACATCAAGTTGAGTATTGTAATGGGATTGGTGTGTACTCATTGGTGACCGGGGTGAGGCATGAACGCCGTCTCCACTCGAGAACCCGGTTTTAATCACAGGCTCATAATCACTCAGTTCATAGTTCAGTAAATGAACCACTGCACCACCCCTCTCCCAAACTAATTATTGTAATTAAGTATAATGACAGGTAAAGGGATGTTTAATGTATTGAACTAAATAGCATGCAATCAATTGATCTATGACTTTCACGGAGAAATTTTTTTATTGTCATGTGGTCGTTTTTTTGTCCTATTTTCACAATGTATTACACATGGAAGATGAGGGATGACGCCAAGTGCGACCGTGGCCATGAGTCCCAGATAATGGAGCCTATCGCATTAACCTGCCCACTGAAATCTGTTGGGGAGGCCACTTTCATTCCTCCACTCAGCATCTCAGTAAGCCACTGAATGGATCGCCAAACCAGACGTCTCATTGTAAGCTCTTCTCGTCATATGAAAGAAGAAGATTACAATTGTGCTGTCGGCATTTTGCCTTCAGATAAATAATCCATTCCATTTGAAAGTATCGCAGACGAATGCATCCCCATTGGATCGGAGAACAAACCCGCACGAGATGCAGGAGGCCTGTGGCGCCGTGATGTTAACTCTCTCGCCTGGGATGCAGGAGGCCGTGGGGTCGATCCCGACCTTCACGGCTGTATATTTGGAGTTTGCATGCTCTTTCCCCGTGGTCACATGGAATTTTTTTTGTGTCCTCCGGTTTCCCCTCTGCATTTAGAAACATGCGTTTGGAGTATTTAGCTGTTAACATTTTTACTTGATAATCGACTTCGTTCAGCTATCATTTGTGGCCAGGTTGCTTCTGATCAGTGGACCTTACCTGGTAAAATAAACAATCGGAATAGTTTTTCGTTATTTCTGAGGGACTCATCTCGGATTCGAATCCAGGATCCTAGCGGTGCCAGGTGAGCGCTTGTGACCTTTGAACCACCGGGCCACCTTTTATTATTGCACTGTAAAGGTTTCCGGCCTTCAGTGCTAACGTTTGGGCAGAAGGGTGTCAAACTAACGCTCCCTTTTTGGAGTAACGTGACAAATTAAATGACATAATTTGTACATTCGGTATTCACGCCACGATTTATAGCGCGGTGCTCTCACGCAGGAAGGCGCTGCTGTGAATCGTAGACAGTCTGCAGGAGTTTCACAGGGTGGAGCGATGATTGCTGTGTGTGTGTGACGCGGCCGAGTGGTGGTGTGTTTTCAGCTAGCTGCAGAGTTTTGTGGTTCGGTTCCAGCGGCGGCCCTGATTAATACTGCGGGTGCAATGATTTTAAAAGTGCACACTGTTTGCTTTCACAGTGGACTTTCTGGACTCTATGCTACTAAGGAGACAAAGGTGGCCGGGCGTGGTGTTGGCCATCCACCCCCTAAACTGTAAACTAATTTACCAGGTAAGGCCCACTGAGCTCTATTTATCCCTTTTTCAAAAGCGACCTGGCCACAAGTGACTGCTCAACGAAGTGGCTATCATCTCGACATTTATTGCAGCCACATTCTCTAAACGCGTCAAGTTGATTATTGACGTGGAGGCAACCCCGGAGGACCTGGAGAACAACGCAGCCGACCCGAGGGTGAACACGCAGACTCCAAATAGACAGCAGCAGCAGCAGGTGTCAGAGTCGGGATCGAACCCACGCCATCCTGTGTACCAGGCGAGGTAGTCAACATCTCCGAGCCACCGCGGCCGAAGCAGAAGCTCGCTTGGAACACTTGGCCCGAGATACTATACGGGGGATCTTTGTCTTTGTAAGTGAGCGTGTGGAGTTTGTTCTCCCCAGATCCTTATGGGTTTAATTGTTCTTCAGTCCCCTCCTATATAGCTCAACAAAGACAAAGACCCCTCGCATAACTTCAACATACTGTTGGGGGAAGCGCTGTTAGCAAGGAGCACCTGTACAGCTAAAACTAGAGCCACACACCCACAATATAACTGGTTTTGGCCAAAACATCCCAATGCTGAACAAACATTACCATTACCAGCAAAATTGCTCAATTGGGAATGCACACAGCATCAATAACCGCCCCCTCCTGCAAAGACTTGGCAGGACCCTCCTGTGAGATGCAGTGAGGCTTTCCTCAGGAAGCAAGCGTAATCATGCTAATTGCTCCTGCATTGCTGTGACAGTTGTTGCTGTACGGACACCCGGAACAATTGCGATACAGTCAACACTCTCTTGCGCCAGTTGTGGACTCGCGAATGGACACAAATTCCCTATTCGCGACCCGCCAGACTCCAGTGTCCGCGAGTTGTACGGAGTGCCAGTCCACCGACACCGCTGTCACATCTGAAGCTGTCTGCTGCGATGATGAGGCACGCCGCCCCAGCTGCCCGCTTTGCTCTCAGTTTCGCAGTAGTGCGGCTCTGAACTCGCTATTGTGTCTTTTTACTTGATACGTCCTGGTTTGTTAAGTGTCCTTAATCATGGCTCTCAAGCGTCAAACGAGAGAGAGAAATGCGTCTGCTGAAAGAAGGCAGAAGTAGTGACTGTGAGTAAAAAGGTAAACGTGTTCGGCTAGATATCGGTGAGACTGCGTCTGCGGTGGGCCCACATGTTGGTATGAACGAGTCGACTGAGAGGTCCACGAAGAAGAACGCGAATGCAATCGGGGAAAGTGTTGCGGCTGGCGCTCCCCCAGAGCGCTCAAATGAGAACAACAAACACTCGCTTCTCCCGAGGAGTCATCCTCCTGGATTCCTCACCATCACCACCACCACCTCCATCATCGTCAAATTATCATCATTAAAGTTAATTAAATAAACACATCGTTTTTTAAATGATTAATTATTTACTGTCGTATTTGTTATAAACGTGTATTATTTCCCCCCTATGTTCGCTCGTACAAGGAAGTTAAACCCATTTTCCCCGTTGGAACAAGGTTTCTGCATTCAGGAATTCTGCATTAGCGAGCGTTTTCAAGAGTGTAACCATCGCGAATAGAGAGGGTCTACAGTCCCACAGCCTGGCACATCTCACGGCCCAAGGCTACTGCACCCACGATCACCGGGCAGTCTCTGATCCAACTAAAACATATGTGTGTAGGTTGTTTGCGGTTGTGCTGAATGCCTAAGCAGTGCCGGTAACTGAATCTATGAGTTCACAGAACAGTCATGAGTTGTTGACAAAGCCGCCCTCCTTCTTTGTGCCGGGGCATTTCAGAGCGCTTCCAGCGCAAAGGGCGCCTTACAACGTCGCATCGCATCTCGACACGTGAGCAAGGGCCACCCCCAGGCGCAGCCCTCCCTATGTGGCACAATGTCACTCAGCACCTGGCCTGCAAGACAGCATTATTCTGCCAGTAGGGGGTGGGGGCGATGATTAATACTGTAGGTGTAATCCGAATTGAGTAATTTGCGGTGGAACTTTTCGAAGTTTGGCAACTTTAGACCATGATGCGAGCACGCGACGGCTTTACTGGTTTAGAACGATATCAGGGGATCGTTAACGTCCCCTGGGAAGCAGGCGGCGCATGTTCCGCGGCTAGTTCACCAGCATTAATAACCAGGGAAGCCTGCGAACTCAAATCCCAGACCTCTGCAACAAGCGGAGAACTAATATATGCGTGTATGTTGAACTTATTTCGCATTGTACGTAGCCAACCGTGCTAATTGGCAGTGCGGGTAATTGGAGCTACCACCACCAGGCCGCATCACCGCTTCTCATGGGACGGCTCGCCATTCCCCAGGTCACCTCGGTGGAGAGGCTTCCTGGGTGCACGACAGAGGCATCCGCGAATTACTGCCGGCACTTTCGTACAATGCGCTCCGTTCATCAAGGTCACGGGCGTGAATCTCCCGAGGCAGTGTTTCCAACATCCTAAAGAGCGGGGGGGGGGGGGGGTTGCGAGGATGGATTGGACGAATCGAGTAATGGGAAATGCCTCAAAGAGGGTGTTATCGGGGCACCAGCACCTGGACAACAAGCTGAGCAGGCCAGTGTAAAGACGGAGCCTTTGTCTCCTGCTTTGCGAAAAATGTTGAATACTTACAATCCACAGTCCCCGTCAAACCCACCGGGGCTGCAGAGAGATTTTGTTGTTTGAGGTCCTTCTGAGACTTTCTGAGCCCCGTGAATGGAAATCACGAGTCCAGTCATGGCTCATAGATGATGACTGCCCCCTTTGCAATACAGTCCTGTGAATACCATAGTCATGAGATGCTGCTGCTACTGTAGTATAATGGTCAGCACTCTGGACTTGCAATCCAGAGGTCGCCGGTTTGTTCTCCCGGCGCGAACAATGTGGAAGAGTAGGCCAAATACTGTACCCTCTTGAAAGCTCCGTCTAGTTTATTCTTTCAGCAGTGGCATGAACAGACAATTGTAGGGCTGCACCTTTACCTGTACTAACGCAGTGGTGATCACACTCCAATAAAAACCGAGTCACTCGAGTTCGATTCCTGGCAATGGCTAACGTCCGTTGTGAGTGATATCTGAATCCTGGGCTCCTGACTCATCCACACGTGCCTCCGCTGTTGACGAGCGTGCTGAGGTCTGGCCAAACACCCTCATAACAAAACGGGTGTGGGGAGGGAGTTCGTCCAGCATCGTAAATTAGAGCTGTAACTTATTATCTTTGTAGTTATTTAAAATATTTGGGAAAATATGTGTATTTTAAATGACAAAGACGGAAACATTCTAGTATATACCCAACAAATATTTAAATAAACAGAAAATAAATACTAAGACCAAATAATCCTCGCGTCAATATTTGTAGCTTAGAAATTCATCAACAATTGGGCTGAACTTGTTGTTTCATTACTTAAAGAATCCTGCTTGGGAACCGGGTGTTGATTGTTCAATCGCGTATTCTAGGTAAAAGCGCAGCCCTGCAATTGCTTCCTCACACCACTGCTGGCAGAACAGCCTCTTACAGGCAGAACTCTAGAGAGCGCCTTTACAGCCTATTTTGGTCTCTTCTTTCACGCTGACTGTGTTGTCGAAGCGTTATCTTTTACACACTGACATATTCACACACCACCTGTCACCTTTAGCACAGCGCAATCATCACGCAATCATCGTAAACATCAGTCGCGATCAATCCACTGCAGGACGAAGGCCTGCCCAGGCAATCGCCGTCTGTCACGGATATGCGACGTAACGATTCATCGTGCACTCGCAAGACGAAACGTTTTTATTCGCTCCATCTCCGTGGCGGACGGCCTCTTTGGTACGTTTTGTCGCCGTGGGTACATTCCACTAATTGTCCGTGACGTGTCATCTCCTGTGCAGCCCCCCCCCCCACTTCCACGCGGTAACACGCCGAGAGCACGTTGGCCATACCCGTCACCGCACACTGTGAACATTCACGCCGGGTTCTCTGTTTTAAAGATCCCACGGCAGATCGGCTGCCGTCCCGGGAGGCGCGTTATCAGTCGCAAATGTAATACGCATTAGTAAAAAAATGTGTCCGTGTGCTGCTTTGTGATAATACCTTTAAATCCCTCTCAATTATAAATATATATTTTAAAAAATATGAAACGCCCAGGACCACTTGGCTTGTTGGCAAGAAAAGCATGGGGCTGAGATGGTGTTGGGTGAAAGAAGACTAGAAACGAGGCGTTATTAGCATAGGAATATTCATCGGCTGTCAGCACAAAGTCATTTAAATGGGAACCCCTCGGCAGCTTGGTGCAGAAATGTTCAAAAAGGATTTTTTGGCGTGGTGCGTTGATCTCGGAGGGATTCTAAAAAATGTGGCGTTGATTAGCTAATTAAAAATCTGTTCGCCGCAGTAAATTTTTATCTCCGCCGCCGTTAAGAGTTAATTGCGTATTACATGCAAAGCAACATAATGGGTAAAATTTTGAGAAATGATTGCTCGGAAATTATTCCTCTTCGTGCATCTATGCTTAACTACTACTACTAAATTATTTCACATTTCTAATCCTTTTACGGAAAGCTATTATTTAATATGGTTATTGATTTTTAGTAGGTCATTAGAGTAAATGGTCTGGAAATATGTGGTTTATTAATTACATAGAAACAGGCCAGGGTCTGGGGGTTATGCTTTCTCTCCAACGCCCTGGTGTGAAGTGGAGCGTCTATGTTTGTAGTGAGCCTGCTCATCCCTGCGATTGCGTTTTCATGTTACCGCTGACGGAGGAAGCTTTATAGCAAGAGGAAGCTATATAGAGGCCCTCCAGAAGGTATTTGGTCTACTCTTCCAGACTTCTCGGAAGAGGTGGGAACACCCAACGCTTTACCCCACCACACGCCAAGGAGTCTGGAACGCTTCCTTTCCGATGTGAAGAAGCGACTGGAGCTATGCACTTTGAAATCTAAATTGACAAACTTATTTTAGTTGATTGTCCACCTCCGATTACCACGGTTGACTACGTACGGTGCGAAAGAAGTTCAACATGCATACTCACTTACAACGGTGGTGGACAGCGGCGGTGGGACAAGGGCGGAGTTTAAGAAACTGATTCCATCCTTTTAACTGCCCCCCCCCCGCACCACCGCGAGAGGGAATCTAACCGGCGAAGTTTGATTGAAAGTCGAGTGCGCTAACCCTGACACCACGGCGGCATGATTGCGATACTAACACAACGATGATATTTCTCCTTGCGAGGGATGCTCAAATATCTTCTTGGTCTTGCCTTGCTATTTTAGTTTAGGTAAACAAAGTAAAAAGTGAATTAATATTCAAAGTGCGGGATATGGTATTTGTAAAGCTGTGATGTGTGCGAAGCTCAGGCTAACATTACTGGATTTAAAAATTCCTCCGCGAGATACAAACCTCAGGGGATGAATTTACCAGGTTGGTTTGTATTTTTTGCATTTCACAGTTAAAGTAATTGCATCAGAAGCATATACATTATTCAAATACATTTATATGTTATCACACTCAGTGCACATGCACCTTCTGTTAAGCACATATATATATAGGTGTCGTGTGTGGTTGAGAGCAGTGGTTATAGTGCGCTGCACTATGAACCAGACTCCCTGAGTTTCATACCTGGCTGCGGCGATAATCAGTAGCGAGCGATATCGGAACCTTTACTGGGCACTCCTTTTCACCAACACTGCACTGACGAGTGAAGTATGGTCAAACAATTCCGATGCTTGACATGATGCAGGGAAGCCTCCAGCCAGTAGTGGATCGATGAAGGATTGCAAATTATAATTATACATTACGTGAAGGCTTTGTCTCAACATTTTGAAAATGAGAAAACAGCGCATGACCTGGATAATTTTGTAAACTTTTAAACAATCTGACAGTGCAGGGAGCTGTCACACTGGGGTGATGGACTTCTAATCCAAGGGCGCCGGTTTGATTCCACCTTCAGGCTGGCCAGTCTGGGACGAGAGTGCGCGTCCATCCAATCTGCCCCCACCCACCACTGCGTCTGTCCACCCGGCACGACACCATGGGTCCACCGCCACGGCGAGTCGGTCGGCAGGTCGCATGCGGCAAGTGTGGGTAGGCCCCCGTCTCCCAACACGTCTCCCAACACGTCTCCCAACACGTCTCCCAACACGTGTCCCAACACGTGTTGGGACACGTGTGGCCCACGTGGACGAGATGGGGTCAGTGTGGGTAGGCCCCCCTCTCCCAACACGTGTGGCCCACGTGGACGAGTGAACGAGATGGGGTCAGTGTGAGTAGGCCCCCCTCTCCCAACACGTCTGGCCCACGTGGACGAGATGGGGTCAGTGTGAGTAGGCCCCCCTCTCCCAACACGTGTGGCCCACGTGGACGAGATGGGGTCAGTGTGAGTAGGCCCCCCTCTCCCAACACGTCTGGCCCACGTGGACGAGATGGGGTCAGTGTGAGTAGGCCCCCCTCTCCCAACACGTGTGGCCCACGTGGACGAGTGGACGAGATGCCCTCTGGAGTTCGCTCCGGTGGGGGGCCCTTCTGCCAGCAGCAGCGTGAGTGTGCAATTGCACGGCTACACCTTTACCTTTGGAGAGTTCGCCAGCATCAGTACCATGTTTACATTATGCATTCACTCTAAGTATGCGGTATAGACCCGTCGTGCGTTATTCCCTCGTTAGTTACGAACTTGCTGCCCGCGATTTTGGCGAATCGCATCTGGAAGTCTCCACGACTGCGAGAGAGAGAGAGAGAGAGAAAGTGATGAGAGATACTGTGATGTCACGAGACAAAGTAGTGAGATAAAGTGATTATATATGAAGTGATGAGACAATTTCTGAGATAAAGTGATGAGAGATAAAGTTAGGAAAAATAAAGTGATGAGAGATAATGTGATGCGAGAGAAAGCACATTTATATATTTATTTAACGTAATTAATTCAAAAGATAAGTTGTCGTCGGCAAATATCATTATCCGCGACATTTCCTATTCACGAGCATCTCGAGAATGTATCAATCGTGGATCACGAGAGAATGCCGTCATTCCATTTACCCTGTGGTTCGTTTGGCCTCGTGCGGTGCTACAGCACCACAGCAATCCTGCAGGGTTGCAGTCTCGGTTCCAGCAAGTGTAGCAAACTCGTCGTCTCAGTCTGGCTACCGAAACTAAGACGTCGGATTAAAGGAGCCGTCCCGCTGAATTCCGCGCACGCGCTGAGAATCAATCGTTGATTTGTCTCCGCACGCCACAACACCCTTTGTAGGGCGCGCGTTGACAGGGGCACAGCCTCGTGTGGCTGACACGCAGTTGGAGTCTATTCGGAAGTGGTTCTGTGATGTACTCTTCCGCGGGCCGTTCTCTGACACAAGGTTGTGCACTACTTACTAAGGGAGTTTTGAATTGACATTCGTCCATCTCGTGACGCGACACCGGTAGCACTTTTGGAAGTACAGGACAGTTGGGGAAAGAAAATATATATAATATATCAGGATAAAAGTTGGTGTACGTGATATTACCACCCGATCATAACCAGTTTCCCACTATCCCGAATGTATTTCATAATTCGGATAAAAAGTGCAAAGAACGTAATTTTCCAACATTTTATCACACTCTAAAAATAAAACCTTTATTCTACTATACTTCAGACACGTGTAATTGCGTGAGTGAAGTCCTCTCCCCAGAATCAGAATCTCTATTTGGACTGGATGAATCTGATGAGCTGTAAAGCTCTTCTCCGCAGATGCCCAGTATGGGCACGGGGTCAGTCTCCATGTTGGCTCTCAAGGAATGGAATGTTGTACAATGGGGCACGAACACGTCGACCTACTATTCACCGTCACGTGGCAAGTTGTGACAAACGTAGACGTGAGGAAAAGGTGGCACATAGAAGAAGGCCTGATGATGCAGGCAGTGATGGGAAGGAAACTGGCATTATTTGGACACGTATATGGGATGGACAACAACAGGTAAATTAAAAGTGTGTTGCTCTGAAAAATGTCAGTTCCTGAAGAAGCTCCTAGGACTTGGGGTGAAACGTCGGACGTGATAGTGGCAAACGACATGTCGGTTAAAACGACCGGTTCTGGGTTTACCTCTTCAGCATGGTGGAGCCACATGTGACCGGTGCGATGAATGTCACGGTGCTTTGAGGTGTTCATTTTTGCACGCGGATTCAACGGCGAGAGGGAAGCAATTCTTGCCGACTCGGAAAGCTGCGAACGGCGCTGTGCTTGTCGAATTGCTCAGAATCTGCGGGCAGGTTGAGTGCAGAGAGGAGCGAGGTGGAACGAGCCTGCCGATATTTGCACGCGTGTCATTCGCTCTCCGAGACCGACATTCCATGCCGATTTGTGCCCATGTCACTCGCGCTCGCTGAGACCCACAACGATTCTCACATGTTGGTTGGAAGCGGCGGTTTGCGTCTTCAGCCCCTGCTTGTGTTGGTTTGTTTCTTTCTGCCGTGGCGGTGCGGAGCGTTGCTCTGAATTTGGCGGTTTGAGTTCGATGCGCTGCCACGGCTAACGTCGGTGTCGAGTGATATCGGAACGGGCCACGTTCTCCCGCCCCCCTCCCACCACTCCCTTTATCGTCAGCGTGGTTAGGGGTGACGCGGTGGCGAGATGTTCTATCACTCACGTGGTATGCAGGAGGTCGTGGGCTCGATCCCAACCCTGACGCCTGCTATATATTTGGAGCTTACAGTACATGGTCTCTCTTCCCGTGGTCGCGTGGAATTTTCTCTGCGTCCTCCGGTTTTTCTCTCCACACTTAGAAACAACAACAACACGTCTTTAGAGTATTTGGCTGCGATAAATGTCCACGTGATAAGCCACCTAGTCAGGCTATCATTTATGGCCAGGTCGCTTCTACAAAAGAGCTATGTAGCTCAGTGGGCCTTACCTGGTAAATAACAAAAAAAATACTTTTAAATGTTGTGGTGAAGTATGGCCAGCAGTGGCCTGGGCAAAGGGCCGCGAATTATCATTATTATTGTGATTGCTACAAGCCATGTTTTATTTATTATGTTTTATTTTTATTAATAAATAATAAAAATAAAACATAATAAAATATTATGTTTTATTTTTATTATTTT
Organism: Lethenteron reissneri; assembly: GCF_015708825.2. Classification (NCBI taxonomy): domain Eukaryota; kingdom Metazoa; phylum Chordata; class Hyperoartia; order Petromyzontiformes; family Petromyzontidae; genus Lethenteron; species Lethenteron reissneri. Next base: position 656,279 of record NC_083828.1, on the reverse strand, counting down.
ATTACTCCCCTTCTACGTGACTTTACCGAAAGAACCAAGAAGATGAATCCCTGCAGTCACGAAAGCTTTAAACCATGTACACCTTGTCACACCACAATTAGTCGATCGGCAGTTTGCGTGCGGTGGGGCAACACTTGGATACTCCCGCCTCTTGCAATGCTTATGGCCAGCGCAGAGGTGTAGGGCCATTCACCCTTGAGAGGGGCTTGCTAGAGCTCCCTCCAGAGAAGACTCCCTATGCCAGCAGGGACGCGAGCGAGCAAACGCAGGGCTGCACCTTTATCTTTGCCTTTTCCACGACAACAACTCTCGACTGAGCGGGTGACATCAGGATGGAAGTGTAGGCCAAGTGCCCTCCACAGGAGCTCTGCGAAGCTCCCTCTCGGGGAAAACTGTTCATCAGTAGTGCAGTGAGAAAGTCAAAGCAGGGCTGAACCTTTACCCTTGCCCGTGTACGTGTGCGTCTGTGGTTACTGCTGCCGGACATCTCAGTCCGTCAACCCATGGTACCTGGGTCTGTTCCGTGACCTCCTACCAGCGAGCGTTCGACACTTCACTGCACCTAGCCTGGCACACGCGCCGTGGTGACGTCACCGCCACTTCGAATGGCGGTCGTTGTAATTGCTGCTGATTGGTTTGGTTGCAGCTTCTGTGTGGCGGCATCTGTCGCTTGGTTTTGTTTATTGCTGCAAAACAAACCCAGCCGCAGAAAACATGATGACCGATGAGACATGGTTTAAAAAAAAATTACGTTACACCGTATACTAAAAATAATGCCTTTCTATTTTACCGATTAAAATCAAAATGTGCTTCGGATCATAAAAATAATTACCGGTCAGCGTCTCTCCCTCTTTTTTTTATCGCCACAAAGCCACATTCGAATCAAATCACACGAATCTTTCACGGTCTGTGAACGCATCATATGGGACTCTCCCGGTTCCCGGCATCACACAAGCTCTCGGATCGTCAAGAGAAAACTTTTCTTCTTCTACATTTCGCCGCCGCAAAGTTATGCCCCTTTTTATCACCCGGTTTGAAGCAGTGAAGCGAGCCGTTGTATAAATCTTTTCTACGGGATTCACGCTTGCTGATTATACAGGCCATAGCAGTGCGGTAATGGCACTTTTACAGGATTCTAAAGCAGTCAATTTCCATGCGTTAAGGGAGGCCGGGGATAGCGCTGTGGACTGCGCGAAAGACAAATGAGAGAGCTCCCAGATGTGCGTGGTGTGTCTAGACACGGCAGAAAGTATTAAAATATAGTTGGAAGTGTCCTCGGCTATTTGGCCCGGTATCATTCACCGCTGAAATGAACGCAAGAACATGGGCATATAATATTACGGTGTCACTCTTAATGTGGTTTCTGATTTCTCAACGTGAGAGGTTGACCAAGACAAATATATATATACTGTACTGCAGTGCGTGTCTCTCCGGTGTGGTGTACAACGCATATGGGAGGAAGCTGTCGCTGGTCTCATGCCAGTCCCACAGGCTGCAGGTTCAAATTGCATCTTCCCGCGCGGGAAGTTGAAACAACGCTGCAAATATCTCACAAAGCCTCCCAACCACCTCTGTCCACACAGCGGTATAATGTGGCACACCGCAGTTCGTGGGTCGGCAGGTTGTGTGATGTGGGGTTCAGTGTGCGTACCCCTGTAGGCCAAATATCCTATCTGTATATCATTCTGCCAGCATCCGTGTGAGCAAGATATTGCCGGGCTGTGCCTTTACATTTCCTTTTCTATATTTTACCTACAATATATAATGATACTCGTGTGTATTTTGTTATAGAGAAAGGCAAACTAAAGTAAGATGTAATGCTGCCCACGAGCCAGAACGTTGCTCAGATGATGTCTTGAAGGCCTGTGCATGGACACCGCCTTCCAGAAGCACGTGCCACCTGTTTCCCCGTGGCCATGTTCTAGCGTGTCCTGGGTGTACGCCTTTGTGGGGGGGGGAAAATGCGTTCTATGAACTATTTATGAAGGGTAAACGATTTTTATTTGACCAGGTAAGGCTCACTGAGCTATGTAGCTCGTTTTTCAGAAGCGACCTGGCGACAAATGATAGCTCAACCAAGCGGCTTGTCACTTGGTAATGTAGAGCGTCCAAGTGCTCGACTCTCAATGTGGAGGGGAAAAGCGGAGGACCCGGAGAAAAGTCCACGCGAACACGGGAAGAACGCGCAAACTCAGGCTCGAGCTAGAACTAGCGATGAAACAAAGTATAAGTTGCACCTGCGTGTACGTGCTTCATTTGTCTTTCGATCATTTACTTTCTAAAAAAATCTGCATGCCTCGCGCCCATGGAAAGGGCACCACTACCTCGTAAAATAAAACAAGTTTCTAATTTAGACGATGTTGAATATTTCTTTATTGCTACGCACTATCTCTGAGGTCGCACAGAACGGCACAGACTTTCGGCAAGCTAACAACTCTGCTGTATTCGTCTGCAGTAAGCCGGGCAAATTGTACCGGGTATACCATTGGAACCTCATTTGCCAGTAAAAAATATGATAATTGTTTTTTTACCCTTCTATCTGGCAACAAAACTGTGGACCAATCAACTTCAAGGACAGTGCATATATTATCAGAGTTATGTTTTTTGTTTGCATTATGGCTGCAGATATCGTGGTCTATGAAAACCCTTGTAAAAAAGGTGTCAGTTTTGTTGCCAGATAGAAGAGTAAAAAAACAATTATTGTACCGGGTATGTATGAGTAAAACTGAACGCGACAATAGCCCTGCGGCCACGGTTTTGCCGGTGACCCGTGTGGACATCGCGACGGACGAGTGTACACACAACCACTCCGCGAGGTGCTCTGCGGGTCGTACCGCGGCGTGTTGTTTGGCACGATATCCGACGTTTAATCTCCGCGTGTCGGGAGCTTGCTTTCCACGTAAGAGCTCCGAAGATGCTCCCCAACGTGCGGGGCGAAACGTCGGGCATCATGCCGAACGGCTGGCACACCGCGGTCACAGCCCAATGAGCGCATCGGGCGAAGGCGCACCGGTGTCTGCACTCTGTTAGAGTGCCCCGCCACCAAGGCAGCTTATTGCCAGACAGCTCTCGGTGCGATATTTTCAGCCGTGCCCTTTACCACCGCCATGCCATTGTTCTGCCGCCTCGCTTCGTCTATCTCGGTTTTTTTTTCCTTTCCCCCGGTATTTTGCCACCCGCGGCTGAGTTCGTGACGACGCACATCTTGCCGCGTCTCTGCCCAAAATCCAGATATGCAACTGGAACTAAATCCTTACTTTCAACTGCTCGATCGTTCGATTGTTTTCGTGTAAAAGGTGACGTTGAAGGTGCAGCGCAGCGCTGCAATTGCTCGCTCCCGCCACTGCTGGAGAAAGGAGCCTCCGCTGGAGGGAGCTCTGGAGAGCCCCGCTCTAAAGGGTGTTTTGGCCTACTCTTCCACGCTGGCCAGTCGTCTTGGAAGAGGTGGGAGTACCCACACTTTACCCCACCGCAAGGAACCTCCAGATCGATATAGCTGCGGTATGTATCCATTTAATTCTGCTGGGTGGACAGATGCTGGAGGATTGTTTAAACGCCCATTGTCTCGACCTGCCACTCTTAGGCATTGAACCGGTGGCCTCGGGGTTGCAACTCCAAGCGCGTGCCGCCAGTCCGCCGCTGCAGCAGCAGCACCGTCCAGTGCTTCGCTGTTGGCAGCGTCTGGATTCTGCCACGAGGTTGTTTTCGTGGCTGTGCCCTGTCAGGGCACGTGGACACAGGAAAGAGAAATGTGCGGTGAGACTGCTTTGACTGCCAAGGGGCAAAGATAGAACAATTGCTGCGCTTGGAGCGCTTCCCAAGTCGCCTTAATGCGAGCTATTCTTCAGGGCAACATCCCGGGGATGTGTTGTTATTTCCAGAAACCCACCCCACCCCCAATCGCCTCCCTGCCAACACAAAATGCGACCAGATGAGTCCCGTGCACAAAGTTGATGGTCGGAAGTATTTGGAATGCGGCCCACAAGCATCGGGGCTTAGCTTCGGTGCAGTGAGTTAAGCTATGAACGCGGCAGCGAGAATCTCTAAACCCGGCAACCTGAGTTGTTGATTATTTGGTTCTTTCGGTTAAGTCACGTCTAAAGATAAAATAATAAATTAAATTAAATAATAGCATACGACGTTTCGATTGCAACACAAGCAATCATCATCAGGTATAATGAAATAGCGACATAAAATCTAACCAGAAAACTATAGACAGACATATTAGCAGACAGATATCACCAAGATGCATAGAGGGAGCAACACAGGAACCAGAGAGGGGTGATCATCTCTGTGGGGTGGCCTTAAATAGACAGAGGGGGGAGGAGGCAGAGAGAGGGAGGGGGTTAGAGAAAACATTTGCATATCAATGAGTGGTCCAAAAACAAGGTTCTGCAAGTGCGATGACACGGAAAGCAAGTCTGAAAATCAGAAGGACAAACTAAAATTCAATAACCTAGCAAAATATCGAAATGTAATGCAATACAACACAGAGAGTCGGTCAACACACAATTAACGCATAGCCTGGTTGATTACGTATTTCAAAGATTGCTAAGTTAGAATCTAAGTGTGAACATTCCAAAATTATACAATAAAATTCTCACAACGTTTCGACTGCAACACAAGCAATCATCATCAGGTGTGAAATCCACAGCAAGAAAATTTGCGGAGAGGCTGGTCACCCTGTGATTTCACACCTGATGATGATTGCTTGTGTTGCAATCGAAACGTCGTATGCTATCATTTAATTTAATTTATTATTTTATCTTTAGACGTGACTTAACCGAAAGAACCAAATAATCATTTACTGCAGTCACGAAAGTTCTAAAATTAAGATTGAACCACTTCTACGGGGAAGTTTTGAGCTTATCCTTTTTTCTCTCTCTCTTCTCTCTGCCTGTGTCTTCTCTTTGGAATGTTCACACTTAGATTCTAACTTAGCAATCTTTGAAATACGTAATCAACCAGGCTATGCGTTAATTGTGTGTTGACCGACTCTCTGTGTTGTATTGCATTACATTTCGATATTTTGCTAGGTTATTGAATTTTAGTTTGTCCTTCTGATTTTCAGACTTGCTTGCCGTGTCATCGCACTTGCAGAACCTTGTTTTTGGACCACTCATTGATATGCAAATGTTTTCTCTAACCCCCTCCCTCTCTCTGCCTCCTCCCCCCTCTGTCTATTTAAGGCCACCCCACAGAGATGATCACCCCTCTCTGGTTCCTGTGTTGCTCCCTCTATGCATCTTGGTGATATCTGTCTGCTAATATGTCTGTCTATAGTTTTCTGGTTAGATTTTATGTCGCTATTTCATTATACCTGATGATGATTGCTTGTGTTGCAATCGAAACGTCGTATGCTATTATTTAATTTAATTTATTATTTTATCTTTAGACGTGACTTAACCGAAAGAACCAAATAATCATTTACTGCAGTCACGAAAGTTCTAAAATTAAGATTGAACCTGAGTTGTATTCCTGGCCACGGCTAACGTCAGTGGAGAGTGATATTTTTACTGGTATTGGCCTCCATCCCTTCACCAACCCACATTGACCAGCCTGGTGAAGTATAGCCAACGCTCGTGACCAATGCAGCCATTGTTTGATCCTCATCGAGCAGTGGATTCACAAAGAAACTAAACTGATTTGAGCATTAAACTAATGTCGTGCGCCAATGTTCAGCTTTATTTATAAGCCCTTTTCTAGGCTGATGTTCTCTAACCTCTCCAAAACACACGTGGACTTCAGTAAGTTAAAACATGTTCTCTATATTGTATATGTGTAGTATATGAAGTGGTCAACGGCCCCTATTCCTACACCGCAATGTTTCGGCAGAGAGGAAATGGAAGTGAGTGCGAGTGAGTGTCTGGTGAGTGTGCGAGGGTGCGTTTGAGTGAGCACGTGTGAGGGTGCGAATGTGTACGAGTGCACTAAGCTGTGAACTTGGCGACCCCCAGATCGGTTCCCGCTCACGGCCAACACAGGTGACGATTATCTGCACCGGTCGCCGGCCTCTCCTAGGTTGACTCAACCTCAAATGAATACCTGGTGCGATGTGTAAATGTCGTCACTAGGGAGACAAAGGCGACCGGGCGTGATGCTAGCCACCCACCCCGTCGTGTGCCGTACCGGCCTTCATAAGTGCTCGCTAACAGCACTTGCACCAACAGGCTGTCTCGGCTACGCGGGGGATCTTTATCTTTGTCAGTGAGCATGGGCTGCAAGACGAATATGTTCCGTGCCGGCACTGCTACATTGACGGGCGACCTCTGAGTAAGTGGCAGTGCAGGGCGCCAGCGGTCTCTGTCGAAGGCCTCTCACGCAAGGGAGAGCCGCGATCGGGACTATCGAACTGAGATGCCATTGGAGTCGCTCATCGCTGAAATATCGTCCCGAGTCGGGGAATTACTCATTCGACAAGTAATACGCTGTCAAAGTGGCCACGGATTTATCGATTTGCCAAACCAATCTTGCTTAAATAGACGCGCTCTCTCTCTATTTCCGCGAAGCAGGCTGGATATCAGCGGAGAGATTACAGTTTTATTGCTGCACAATGCAATTCAAATGTCCCCTTGAATAGAGCCGCTGTTTAAAGCGTGCCTCCAAAATGGGCGACTGGATGATTTGTCAACAGTCCGTCCGCAAAGAGACGCGTTTTATCTTTTCAATGTTAGAATGTTTTTTTTCTCTTTCTCACATTTTGTCCCACCGCCCTGTATTTAACAATAATAATCATTATATGGTAGTTTCATAATGCTCCATTAAAGAGCATATACCACTAGCGCTGAACACCTCCGATTAGAACGGTTGGCTACGTATGGTGCCAAAAGAAGTTCAACATACATACAGAGAGGGGGCCGAAAGCAACAGGACAAAATATGTTTTTTGAAGCAGGCCTTGGAAATGTATGTACGTATGTTGGACTTCTTTCGCACCGTACGTAGCCAACCGCATCGCCAGAGGCTGAGTCGCGGGCGTCCATCGGGAGTGCGTTCGTAGAGCCGTTTCCTAACGCCTGGCTGGACTTGTCTTGCACGAGTAAATGGGGCCGATTGTATAACAACAACAACAACGACGACGACGACAACGAGTCGGTCACGAATGGCTTCGCTGCTGCTCGTGAATGTGAGCCTCAGGAGCTAGTGTCGAGCCGGTGGCGGATACAAGCGCGTGGATACAAAAGGGAAGGTGGGGGGGGGGGTCATAGCCCTCCCCCCCTCACATTTGGATCTATGAGACCCCAAAATTTTGTATTTTATTGACATTTATCAGAAATGTTGTTATATATAAAGTTGTTATAATGTCCTGTTTTTAAAGTTTGAAGTTTTGGGAATTCTGTTCCTTTACCCCCCCCCCCTTCAAGTACGATTCCAGATGCGTCTCTGCTCTCAGCACTCAACATCAAAGTGGCATCGCGCGCCTCTCATCAGCCGTAGGCAGGGTTGCCACCTGTCCCGGTTTCCGGTGTTTGTCAGTTGTGTAATCATCATCATCACACCCCACTCTAGGCAATGCGTTCACGTGCAGTTCCCTCCTCTTCCGACATTGTGAGATACGGTACTCTGCTGCCAATGTTCTGAGTGTTTTTGTACTTTAGAGGCGGCAACCCTCCCTGGGCGTGGTTAGTGTTAGTGGTAGTGCTAGGGTCTGGCTGGTGTGGTTAGTGTTAGTGGTGGGGCTAGGGTCTGGCTGGTGTGGTGAGTGTTAGTGGTGGGGCTAGGGTCTGGCTGGTGTGGTGAGTGTTAGTGGGTAGTGCTAGGGTCTGGCTGGTGTGGTGAGTGTTAGCGGTGGGGCTAGGGTCTGGATGGTGTGGTGAGTGTTAGTGGTAGTGCTAGGGTCTGGCTGGTGTGGTGAGTGTTAGCGGTGGGGCTAGGGTCTGGATGGTGTGGTGAGTGTTAGTGGGTAGTGCTAGGGTCTGGCTGGTGTGGTGAGTGTTAGTGGTGGGGCTAGGGTCTGGATGGTGTGGTGAGTGTTAGTGGTAGTGCTAGGGTCTGGCTGGTGTGGTGAGTGTTAGTGGTGGGGCTGGTGTATGGCTGGTGTGGTGAGTGTTAGTGGTTGGGCTAGGGTCTGGCTGGCTGGTGTGGTTGGGGTTTGGGTTACGGTCATTGTGAGATATTCTTCTTCCCATGATAGGTCTGTTTGTGTGAACCTTGGCAGAGGCAACCCGAATCGCAGGCACGAGGCACAGCTTGGCTCCCGAGGCGTGATGGACAGGAGTAATTTCGCCACTCTCTTCCACCGCGGTCTGTAAAGCAGCACCCGCCAAGACCGAGACAATGCCCTTGCCAAGGCCTACGCGGGACCTTCGATGAATGCTGACGGCTTTAATGCTTCGCCCTGTGGGCTGATGTTCACTCGTGCTGCACTTGCCTCAAGCAAAGCCGAGGCGCGCTCTGAAGAACGCCGCTGTGTCCCCGAGGCTGGCTGGCCGTTGAGATTTCTGACGTGAAGACGACGAAGGGAATTCTTTATCTCGGGGAACAAAAACACAAAGAGGGTGACTTTTTGCGAGCGTAGGAATTGATGTCCGATTACTGTTGCTGTGGTGTGCGGATGGTTAACACGCCGCCCTTTCGATTCTGGCAACCTGAGTTGGATTCCTGACCACGGTTAACTTTGGTCGAGAGAAGCGGTCGAGGTTGACACCAAACTGGGACTTGAACGTCCGATTTGCGAGCTATGGGCACGAACCACGAAGCCACCCAGCCGGGTATAAATACATTGCCGACGATGATAATGTGCAGCCCTTTGTCAGTTCATTGTTGGATGAAGGTCTCCCCACGCTGTATCGCCCGTCGGGGTTGTTTGATCATCCAGGACATCGCCACGCACCCGGAGCCGGTTCAGGCATCACTGGCATAGGTCCCTGACACCACAATGATGAGTAGACTGCACTACAATCTTCCAATGTTCCACGTGCCCCGCCGCTGCACCACTCTGGCCAGTGAGCTGATGAGTGGCGGGTTCTGATACAGGGCAAAAATACATCTCCATTGCTCAGTAACCAAAAGGTTACGACACAAATCATCTTCTTGGTTCTTTCGGTAAAGTCACGTAGAAGGGAAGTAATAAAATAATAAAAATAAAACATAATAAATCAATTCTCACGACGTTTCGGCCACAACGCAAGCAGCCGTCCTCAGGTGAAAACCAGACTCTGTCGCCTCGACGGACCTGGTTTTCACCTGAGGACGGCTGCTTGCGTTGTGGCCGAAACGTCGTGAGAATTGTTTTATTATGTTTTATTTTTATTATTTTATTACTTCCCTTCTACGTGACTTTACCGAAAGAACCAAGAAGATGAATCCCTGCAGTCACGAAAGCTTTAAATCGAGACACAAATCATATGTTGTATTTAAGAGTTACGCGAATGTGTGTTTGTTGGACTCATTTTGCACGGTACGTAGCCAACCGTGCTCATCGGAAGATGCGGGATATTACGATGTCTCACACGGCGTCACATATACCACGAAATACGTCGTCATTCGCGTCGTCATATTCTCTCCACAGATAATACAAACGAGACGGAACAATTCAAACGAGACAGATAATACACACAGACGGTGGTAGTGCTCGTGCCTCGCACCAAGAAAGGGCATGGGTTTTACTGCCGACTTCGACGCCTTTCTGCGTGGACATTACATGTTCTCTCCTTGTTCTGCATGGACATTGCATGTTCTCTCCTTGTTCTGCATGGACATTGCATGTTCTCTCCTTGTTCTGCATGGACATTGCATGTTCTCCCCTTGTTCTGCGTGGACATTGCATGTTCTCTCCTTGTTCTGCATGGACATTGCATGTTTTCTCCTTGTTCTGCATGGACATTGCATGTTCTCTCCTTGTTCTGCATGGACATTGCATGTTCTCCCCTTGTTCTGCGTGGACATTGCATGTTCTCTCCTTGTTCTGCATGGACATTGCATGTTCTCCCCTTGTTCTGCGTGGACATTGCATGTTCTCTCCTTGTTCTGCGTGGACATTGCATGTTCTCTCCTTGTTCTGCGTGGACATTGCATGTTCTCCCCTTGTTCTGCGTGGACATTGCATGTTCTCCCCTTGTTCTGCATGGACATTGCATGTTCTCTTCTTGTTCTGCGTGGACATTGCATGTTCTCTTCTTGTTCTGCGTGGACATTGCATGTTCTCTCCTCGTTCTACATGGACATTGCATGTTCTCTCCTTGTTCTGTGTGGACATTGCATGTTCTCCCCTTGTTCTGCGTGGACATTGCATGTTCTCTCCTTGTTCTGCGTGGACATTGCATGTTCTCCCCTTGTTCTGCGTGGACATTGCATGTTCTCTTCTTGTTTTGCATGGACATTGCATGTTCTCCCCTTGTTCTGCATGTACATTGCATGTTCTCTCCTGTTCTGCATGGACATTGCATGTTCTATCCTTGTTTTGCATGGACATTGCATGTTCTCCCCTTGTTCTGCATGGACATTGCATGTTCTCTCCTTGTTCTGCATGGACATTGCATGTTCTCCCCTTGTTCTGCATGTACATTGCATGTTCTCTCCTTGTTCTGCATGGACATTGCATGTTCTATCCTTGTTTTGCATGGACATTGCATGTTCTCCCCTTGTTTTGCATGGACATTGCATGTTCTCTCCTTGTTCTGCATGGACATTGCATGTTCTCCCCTTGTTCTGCATGGACATTACATGTTCTCTCCTTGTTCTGCGTGGACATTGCATGTTCTCTCCTTGTTCTGCGTGGGCATTGCATGTTCTCCCCTTGTTCTGCATGGACATTGCATGTTCTCTTCTTGTTCTGCATGGACATTGCATGTTCTCTTCTTGTTCTGCATGGACATTGCATGTTCTATCCTTGTTCTGCATTGACATTGCATGTTCTCTTCTTGTTCTGCATGGACATTGCATGTTCTCTCCTTGTTCTGCATGGACATTGCATGTTCTCCCCTTGTTCTGCATGGACATTGCATGTTCTCCCCTTGTTCTGCGTGGACATTGCATGTTCTCTTCTTGTTCTGCATGGACATTGCATGTTCTCCCCTTGTTCTGCGTGGACATTACATGTTCTCTCCTTGTTCTGCATGGACATTGCATGTTCTCTTCTTGTTCTGCATGGACATTACATGTTCTCTTCTTGTTCTGCGTGGACATTGCATGTTCTCCCCTTGTTCTGCATGGACATTGCATGTTCTCTTCTTGTTCTGCATGGACATTGCATGTTCTCCCCTTGTTCTGCGTGGACATTGCATGTTCTCTCCTTGTTCTGCGTGGACATTGCATGTTCTCTTCTTGTTCTGCATGGACATGGCATGTTCTCTTCTTGTTCTGCGTGGACATTGCATGTTCTCTCCTTGTTCTGCGTGGACATTGCATGTTCTCCCCTTGTTCTGCGTGGACATTGCATGTTCTCTCCTTGTTCTGCGTGGACATTGCATGTTCTCCCCTTGTTCTGCGTGGACATTGCATGTTCTCCCCTTGTTCTGCGTGGACATTGCATGTTCTCTTCTTGTTCTGCATGGACATTGCATGTTCTCTTCTTGTTCTGCGTGGACATTGCATGTTCTCTTCTTGTTCTGCATGGACATTGCATGTTCTCTTCTTGTTCTGCGTGGACATTGCATGTTCTCTTCTTGTTCTGCATGGGCATTGCATGTTCTCCCCTTGTTCTGCGTGGACATTGCATGTTCTCCCCTTGTTCTGCGTGGACATTGCATGTTCTCTTCTTGTTCTGCGTGGACATTGCATGTTCTCTCCTTGTTCTGCGTGGACATTGCTTGTTCTCTCATTGTTCTGCATGGACATTGCATGTTCTCTTCTTGTTCTGCATGGACATTGCATGTTCTCCCCTTGTTCTGCGTGGACATTGCATGTTCTCTCCTTGTTCTGCGTGGACATTGCATGTTCTCCCCTTGTTCTGCGTGGACATTGCATGTTCTCCCCTTGTTCTGCGTGGACATTGCATGTTCTCTCCTGTTCTGCATGGACATTGCATGTTCTATCCTTGTTTTGCATGGACATTGCATGTTCTCCCCTTGTTCTGCATGGACATTGCATGTTCTCTCCTTGTTCTGCATGGACATTGCATGTTCTCCCCTTGTTCTGCATGTACATTGCATGTTCTCTCCTTGTTCTGCATGGACATTGCATGTTCTATCCTTGTTTTGCATGGACATTGCATGTTCTCCCCTTGTTTTGCATGGACATTGCATGTTCTCTCCTTGTTCTGCATGGACATTGCATGTTCTCCCCTTGTTCTGCATGGACATTACATGTTCTCTCCTTGTTCTGCGTGGACATTGCATGTTCTCTCCTTGTTCTGCGTGGACATTGCATGTTCTCCCCTTGTTCTGCATGGACATTGCATGTTCTCTCCTTGTTCTGCATGGACATTGCATGTTCTCTTCTTGTTCTGCATGGACATTGCATGTTCTCTTCTTGTTCTGCATGGACATTGCATGTTCTATCCTTGTTCTGCATTGACATTGCATGTTCTCTTCTTGTTCTGCATGGACATTGCATGTTCTCTCCTTGTTCTGCATGGACATTGCATGTTCTCCCCTTGTTCTGCATGGACATTGCATGTTCTCCCCTTGTTCTGCGTGGACATTGCATGTTCTCTTCTTGTTCTGCATGGACATTGCATGTTCTCCCCCTTGTTCTGCGTGGACATTACATGTTCTCTCCTTGTTCTGCATGGACATTGCATGTTCTCTTCTTGTTCTGCATGGACATTACATGTTCTCTTCTTGTTCTGCGTGGACATTGCATGTTTCTCCCCTTGTTCTGCATGGACATTGCATGTTCTCTTCTTGTTCTGCATGGACATTGCATGTTCTCCCCTTGTTCTGCGTGACATTGCATGTTCTCTCCTTGTTCTGCGTGGACATTGCATGTTCTCTTCTTGTTCTGCATGGACATGGCATGTTCTCTTCTTGTTCTGCGTGGACATTGCATGTTCTCTCCTTGTTCTGCGTGGACATTGCATGTTCTCCCCTTGTTCTGCGTGGACATTGCATGTTCTCTCCTTGTTCTGCGTGGACATTGCATGTTCTCCCTTGTTCTGCGTGGACATTGCATGTTCTCCCCTTGTTCTGCGTGGACATTGCATGTTCTCTTCTTGTTCTGCATGGACATTGCATGTTCTCTTCTTGTTCTGCATGGACATTGCATGTTCTCTTCTTGTTCTGCATGGACATTGCATGTTCTCTTCTTGTTCTGCGTGGACATTGCATGTTCTCTTCTTGTTCTGCATGGACATTGCATGTTCTCCCTTTCTGCGGGACATTGCATGTTCTCCTTGTTCTGCGGACATTGCATGTTCTCTTCTTGTTCTGCGTGGACATTGCATGTTCTCTCTCTTGTTCTGCATGGACATTGCATGTTCTCTCTTGTTCTGCATGGACATTGCATGTTCTCTTCTTGTTCTGCATGGACATTGCATGTTCTCCTTGTTCTGCGTGGACATTGCATGTTCTCTCTCTTGTTCTGCGTGGACATTGCATGTTCTCCTTTTCTTCTGCGGACATTGCATGTTCTCCTTGTTCTGCGTGGACATTGCATGTTCTCCCTTGTTCTGCATGGACATTGCATGTTCTCCTTGTTCTGCGTGGACATTGCATGTTCTCTCTTGTTCTGCGTGGACATTGCTGTTCTCCCCTTGTTCTGCGTGGACATTGCATGTTCTCCCCTTGTTCTGCGTGGACATTGCATGTTCTCCCTTCTGCGTGGACATTGCATGTTCTCCCCTTGTTCTGCGTGGACATTGCATGTTCTCCTCTTGTTCTGCGTGGACATTGCATGTTCTCCCCTTGTTCTGCGTGGACATTGCATGTTCTCTTCCTTGTTCTGCAGTGGACATTGCTGTTCTCCTCTTGTTCTGCGTGGACATTGCATGTTCTCTTCTTGTTCTGCATGGAATGCATGTGCTATCTGTTCTGCTGGACATTGCTGTTCTCTGCGCATGGACATTGCATGTTCTCTTCTTGTTCTGCATGGACATTGCATGTTCTCCCTTGTTCTGCGTGGACATTGCATGTTCTCTTCTTGTTCTGCATGGACATTGCATGTTCTCTCCTTGTTCTGCGTGGACATTGCATGTTCTCCCCTTGTTCTGCGTGGACATTGCATGTTCTCTTCTTGTTCTGCATGGACAATGTATGTTCTATCCTTGTTCTGCATGGACATTGCATGTTCTATCCTTGTTTTGCATGGACATTGCATGTTCTCTTCTTGTTCTGCATGGACATTGCATGTTCTCCCCTTGTTCTGCATGGACATTGCATGTTCTCTCCTTGTTCTGCATGGACATTGCATGTTCTCTCCTTGTTCTGCATGGACAATGTATGTTCTATCCTTGTTTTGCATGGACAATGTATGTTCTATCCTTGTTCTGCATGGACATTGCATGTTCTATCCTTGTTCTGCGTGGACAATGTATGTTCTATCCTTGTTCTGCATGGACAATGTATGTTCTATCCTTGTTCTGCGTTGGTTTCCTCTGCGCTCTCCCGTCATCGCCCATAGTTAAACATTCAACGTCACTGCTCTTAGCCAAAACATCCCCAGGGTGAAAACTTGAGAGCAAATGACTCCGCTTGGATTGCGCACATCAACATTGCTCACGCCTGTGAAAACTTGGCAGAACCCTCCTGAAAGAGAGGTTTATATTTAGAAATATATAAAATATGAACATCGATATAATGTGTATGTGCCGCTGTTATTGTACAGCGTCTGGGGATGCTGTTGGGGTCAGACGCTGTATACATCAAATTGTATCACCTGTGCCTGGAACTGCCGGTAAAGCTGAACCACAGGATATGAATGGTGATAGGAATGGGCAAAATGTATTATGACTGTAATCCAATAACCCCACAGTCCTATATCGAAAATGATCAGCGTGAAAAATCCCCATTGTTTCACCAGAGAGCGACGTGTGAAGGGAACTCTGTATCAAGCTCTGCAGCCTCCTCTTGGTTTGTTAAGATCCTATCATGTGCTGGCTCTCATCTGTTAAATCCCCAAACACAAGATAGAGCAAACTCCCGAAACTGTGTGTGGCATGCTCCTTGTATGCATTCAGCAAGTGTCATCACCAGGGGATTTATGCAATAAAGAACCGAAGAGAAATCTTCATCATCAGCCATCAGTCATTATCTATCCACTGCTGGCTTGAGGTCTTTTCCCCGTCGGTGCCATCCCTCGGGTCCTGTAGTGCCACAAGGCCCCAACATTCTGTCTCGGTGGAAAGATACATCTCTGACATTCTGGGGTTTGTTTGTGGGGTTGGAGGCAATTCAGTATCTCATGGTACCGCTTCGGCTGCTCCGTGTCCATTTACTGGACCCCTCTTTGGAAAAGATGATCAATGATCATCGTCGTCATCATCCTGCACATTTCTGCTGGCTGCTGATCTAAACAAATGCTCCCCTCTCTCAATCTTCACTCCATTGCCAAATTTACCAATCGTCTTCTCGTCTCTCTGAGTTGCAAGCCGCCCAGCATGACGTTTGCACGCATTTTCACGTTCACATGAACATCTTCGTGCATAATTTTTCGTATACATCGGGGACACGAGCTGACGATGGTAGCATTGCGTTCCAAGAGAGAGAGAGTTGTTAATGGGCCTTGTTGTGAGATTCATGCTTCTTTCTTACGTGACAGTTTTACGACAATAGTATTTAAAGTAAAAAGTTGTTATCTTTATCCGCGATTTCGTGTTCGCAACACGGCGTTAACGCGGCTAATGAGGATGCTGTTCATGAATAAGGAATGCGTTCTTTTTTATGGTTTCAAACATATGCCGTGGTGCAATGGCTCCCCTGGGTTGTCCATTCAGGTTCCTTACCGAACTCTGGAATGGATTCATACCAGATCGCTGCACTTCATCTGAACACAGATTCAGAGTTTTTAATTTACAAACTCTATCATCATAATAACTAATACATCTAAAACGGATATTTTCCACAGAAGGCTCTCATCACGTGGCAGAAAGCCCCCATCAATCATCTCTCCGAGCAAAGCCATTGTATATTTTTCTTACGCGCGGTATGCAAGTTACCGTATTTCATTTGACGTTTAATAGCGACAGAATTTAATATGGAGCGGTGAAACTGTTACTCCCGAGTCACTTATGCGAAATTACGCCTTATATTAAGCAGCCTAATTATTGGAACAAACTCGCAGGGAATTTACAGCGCGCGAGCCCGCACGCATTCCATCGCCATGAATTGCCTGCGTTTGTTGCGCTTGGCTGTTCCCTCTAAACGAGGCGCAGCAAGCATGACACGCCAATGCAGCGCGGGGCCCGCGGAGAGCATCGGTATCGCGGCGAGAGGCGGCAGGGTGATTAGATCGTGAGCGAGGCGCTCCTGACAGACCTGCCTCTGCACTTGGCAGGCGCAGCGGTGGCGGTGACGACGACGGCGCGTTCGGTTCGTGTGGAGCTCGCCTGGAAGGTGCCACTCCGTGTCCAGCGGCGTTCGTGCGCAGCTGTTGGGCGACCCGACTGAGACCAGTCGCTCACTCGAACGTGAGAATTCGGTGTCGATCACGGGCTGATTAGAGCTCTGGCTCCCTGACCCACCTCGAGATTGACCGAGTCAGGGCGAGATGTTAATTACCTCGCTTGGTATGCAGGAGGTCGTGCGTTCGATTCCGACTCTGACGCCTGTATATTTGGAGTTTGACTGTTCTCCCCGAGGTCGTTGTATTTTCTCCGAATCCTCCGGGTTCTCCCTCTGCATTTAGAATCAACATGCGTTCAGAGTATTTGGCTGCTATAATATTCCACGTGATAAGCCACTTCAATGGGCGTCATTTGTGGCCAGGTCGCTTCTGAAGGGGCCTATGGCGAGATGAGCAGCGGCAACGCCAGAGCCCAGCGGTTCCCAACCCGTGGTCGTGAACCACAGCCGAGGTCTGCGAGGCCTGGGAAGGGATCTGTGGAACTTTGACAGAAGCTACGATTTTTTTTCACCAATCACCAGGCAGCATCAAGCATCTCATTAAGGCGAGCCAATAAAACACATCAACCTAATCGTCGTCGTGGCCTTTTTCATAAACATTTGACAGCGCTTTAAAAATCAACTTTCAATTAAAAAAATCACGTTTTTGATACATAAAAAATGGGTCGAGGGTTATCAGTGGCCCGTGGGTCCATAGAGGTTGCTGATCACTGCCACCGAGAGTCTTGGAGGCGGTGAAGGTGATCGCGTCGTTGGTGCGGGACGGAGCTGAGAGCCAGTGGAGCGATACGATGACTCGGGCAGGCAGGAAGGTTGTTGCGAGTTGTCATTCCGTGTTAAGCACCAAGTCAGCCCACCACCCTGCGCTGGTAGAGCTTAAACGAGTACCAGATCATGGGACGTCCGACATTAATTGTCCTATAGCCACATTGGACCGTAGAATTTGAATGTAAAATCATCACTACGAGCTCAGATGCTGCGATCACGATGCTGACGGCGACGACGATGCCCAGGTCCAATGTGCAATAGAGAATGGTGATCGAACACAGACTGAGATGTATTTCTCCAAAAATCAGTAGCATGAGTGTGTTGTTATTGTTACACTATATGATTATTAATGCAGTACATTCGGTATTTACTGCTATCATTCGTATAGCGCCGGGCTACAGCGATCGGAAGGCGCTATGCTTCACGGACATAGTCGAGTAATTTCACAGTTGAGGAGAGGGGGCAATGATGGCTGTATGCGTGCAATTCAGATTGAGAAATTTGCGGTGTTATTTTTAGAATTTAGCAAAATTGGACATTGGCTCTGGCACATGATGGCCTGCTCTTCACCAACGCCGCCACGGGATCTCTAACGCGCTGCGCTGCAGACGGCGCGTGGTGTTCCACGGTAAGTGACGCGACGCTGGGACAGCCAGCAGTTTGACTGATAGCAGCGGCTGCTGTGTGGCTTTGTTCGGCACTGCCGCGTGCTGCTGGTGCTGCCGGTGCTGCCGGTGCTGCTGGTGCTGCTGGTGCTGCCAGTGCTGCCGGTACTGCTGGTGCTGCTGCATCTGCGTTGACTGAGACATTGATTGCGTTTCAGATGAATCTTTGTTTGTTTGTGCATTAGTAGTGTGCCAGTCACCTAACACGTGTCTGTTTCATGTCGAGTGTGTCTGTCACTTAGATGGTAATTTGTGCTGTGATCAAGCTTGCAGGTAATCGGCCTGAGACAATTTGCCCTGCACGGGAATTTAATGTTTATCTTTGAGTTAACATTGATACAGTGTTTGCAATTATTTTGATTCCTCGTGTCCACGGTGTTTTATTTCCTTTTGTGATCTGATCGCAATTCACTTTATTGCTGTGCTTTGTTTGGCTAATTTTGCTTTCATAATTCCGGTGACACAGATGACGTCTTGCCAACGAGACGCGATCCTGGTCTCTTGCCTTCTCACCTCGTTACAAAACATCAACTTTAAACGCGAATGGTCTGAGTCTTCGCTTCCAATGCCATCGGGAACCACTTAAGACAAGAGCCGAGACGTTTCCACTTTGACCTATCCTGGGCTAGGTTATCCTCACCGCTCCAAAATGTAATAACCATCTGCGAGCGATTACGGCGCCAGCTCAGAGATTTCCGAGGGAATGGGCAGACCAAATATTTCCGGCCGTCGCGCTGATTTTTTAGATTTATCCGCAACACATTATTGGCGAGAGCAGGCTGATTGACAAGAGCTCGTTAAATGGCGACGAAGGGAAGGAATGGCATGTCTCCATCCCTCCGCAGTGTCCCTGTGAGTTACAGGGGGCCACTCTTCAGATTTGTCGCATGCCAATTCGGGGGTCACAGAGTCAGGCCGATCAGTTTCCGTCTCAACGTATCCATCACTGGGCTTGAACAATTTACTGCCTTCACTCGCCAGCGGTTTGCTGGCTGTCACGGGCAGATCACGTGTGTGTACGTGTGTGTGAGAGCGTGTGTGAGCGTGTGTGTGTGCGTGCGTGTGTGTGTGAGCGTGTGTGTGTGTGAGCGTGTGCGTGTGTGTGCGTGTGCGTGTGAGCGTGTGTGTGTGCGTGTGTGTGCGTGCGTGTGTGTGTGCGTGTGTGTGCGTGCGTGTGTGCGTGCGTGCGCGTGTGCGTGTGCGTGCGTGTGCGTGCGTGTGTGTGTGCGTGCGTGTGTGTGTGTGCGTGTGTGTGTGCGTCGAGTACAGATCCGTCCGCCTGTTTTTTGGTTCTGACTGTGGCACGGAGATCTCTTCCTGCGAGCAGCCGAGATGACGAGCAGAGGCCTAAATGACTCAAACGCAGCGAAGCAAAATCGTGCCGCACCAGAGGCGCGGGCGGGAGTTTATAATGAGGCTAAGCAATTTCGATGCTACAGTTTGGCGTTTTTGAAATATTCGTTTTTCATTTGGTGGAGTAGCATCTCTCATAGTTCGCAGCCAATTTAAATGTGAGGGCCGAGCATTTGTATTGGCACGTGTCGGCATTATTTATTCATACCTTTGATTTGTTTGAGCTTCCGTGCTCAGCCCCAGTCTGACATGGATTATTATTGTTGTTGCGTGTTTCCATAGGGCCATCCATTGAGTAGGTACGCAACAGTCTGTCAAAACTTCACCCCTCCCCTCTCCACGCGTACTCAATGGATCGCTCCGAGTGCGTGCGTGCGGCTCTCCTCGGCGAGGGGATTTGATATCTTTGTGTTTTGCAAAATGTTAACACGAAATGTGTTATTGATTTATTTGGCGTGTGTCAGAGTTCGGACGGTGGGCAGAAGGACTGGGATATTTGTGATCGGGGGGCAGTGTGCGCTCTCCCATACTCAGGCGTCGTCACTTTCGCCCCATGGAGCTCAGCAGCTCTGGTTCAAGGACAACCGCAGCTCAGAGGCGTTGGCAGTGGTGGCAGTTACAGGACTTTGCAGTTACATAGACTTGCATAGAGACCCAGAGTAACATAGAGATCCATAGACTTGCATAAAGACCCATAGAGTAACATAGAGATATATAGGGTTACATAGAGACCCAAAGCGTTACAGAGATATATGTATAACTTCCGTAGAGATGATTCTACATCAACCACACTTCAAGGCGAACTTTTGCTTCATTAGAGACATGCCCTTTTGAAAACTGGCAAATGGCGCCCAAGGGCGACTGAGTGAAATGTTGCGATGAACCAGCGCGGGAACGATCCGCCCTGGCGGCCGAGGTGACGACGTCTTCACGTTCGGCGTCGTCTCTTTGTGCGGCTTGAGACGTGCACGTGATCGTAGCGATTCAATTTTTCCGAGGACAAACGGGTGTTTGGAAAGCGTCGCAGTAAACCATGCACATGCACGATGTGTGTTTCTTGCTACGACTCTCTGGCTAAACACGTGTAATCGCGTGACCTCAAATCACGAATAACACCATCCCTGCAAATCCACTGAGTCAGTCAGTGTCACTCATTGTGTCGCGGCTCGCGCCCGTTGAGCTAACAACTCTTTGCCAGAGCAGCTGATACGCCAGCAGCCGTGTGCTATGGGAAGGGAGGATTACAGGGACCGTATGGAACTCCTCTAAAGCAGGGAAATATTATAAACACGACTAATGAATGATACAATGATAAATACTAATACTAAACAGCCCAGACCTATGTAGAGTACGTTTGAAACGGAGTGAGTAATCCATGTTATCCATGGCACTCGTGGTGAGAGGAACTCACAAATGCCCGTGCGGCCTCAACGAGTGAGCACGGCTCTCAAGCCGTGAACGTTTCAGTCATTTCCTGCTCCTCAGTGTTGCCACCTGCGGTCACAGGGAGAGTTCAGTCTGTCAGCCTATCAGCCCTCCCCACCGGTCTCCTACAGCAGCATTTGTTAAATCGGGAAAGTTGTGCGAATGTCGCTCAACCGAAAGTTTATTTCATTTTATATTTTTTCCATTACCGACCGCATATGAGAGCTGACCCCATCAAGAGTTAAAGCCCCGCGGCACTGATGCAGTGTTTGGATACCGTGAACCCAGAGTCACCCGTGCTGTGTTTCTCGGTACTAAGCTGGCAAAGTTTAATATCCATCCAGGGTGCACTGATCACGTTAATGTGGTTAGCTGCTGAGCAAGATGGGGCAGATCGATAAGGCGGAGCAAATTACAAACTCCTGCCGTGGGTGCGGTGTCAAGGGGCTCCGCGTGTTTGTGCTTCCTCGCTCCCGTCGACTGCAATGTCACCCGCTTCACCTGCATCTCAAGATCCTCCAAGGTCCCCCCCGCCCCCAACTCCCCCGCCTCCAACCCCGCCCCCCACCCTCACCCCCCTGTCCTACCGCACCTCCCCCAACAACAACAACGACAACCGCCGTTTACCACGAAGTGACATCCCATCGGCGCTTGTGCCAGGCTCGGTGCACCTTGATGCTTCGTGAAGTGTCGAAGGCTGACTGTCAGGGGAGACCCAGGTGTCATGGGATGGCTGACTGACATGACTGGCAGATACACCACCTGTGCTCCCTGCTGTACCACCACCCAGCGTTCCGTTGCTGTGAGCGTCGTTTCTCCACCCTCCATTGTAGTTTTGAGGGCAACTGCCTCCAATTGCCCAAACGCCTCCTCCATAGAGGCCAATCTTGACACCACTGATACCGGTCATAGGTAAGTCCACTCAGCTCCACATCCTCCTGTAACCACATCCGTCCATCTCTTCTCTAGCCCGTGTCGTGCCCATTCAGCCACCTCTATCGAGCCAAACAGGAGCTGTTAGGCACGTGGTGGCTGGGCATGTGGGCTATGTGACCCAGCCAATGCAGCCTCGCTTGCCGAAGGCGCTCACAGATGGGACGGTGCCCAGATCTCTCAAAGATCTGTGAACTCCTCACACAATTCAATCTGGTTAAACCCAGGATGGATTCCAGGCAGGCTCGCCTGAATGCGGCAAATCAGCGCAGATATTCTTTAAAAGGGCTCCACGTTTCAAAAACATAAAATAGGGAAGGAAAAATTGTGGCGGAGAAGACTCCGAGATTCGTAAAGAGTGATCGGCCAGGTAGTTTCCACACATCGTAGAATAGGTAATTAAAATACAATGCTGCTGATTCGAATTGAGACCTCTGCTGCCAAACCGTGTCAGGAGTAAACACACTGCCCAGGTACGGAAACATCTCAGCTTTCTCCACAACTGCCCCATGACTCATGGGGAATAAAGGGGGTGGGCTGTTTTATTACATAACATACCCAGGCACGTAATTTTTGTGGGATTGATGGTAAGGCCCCTTCTCTTAGGACTCTCCAAGTTATGTGGCAGAGTATCCAACTCAACTCCTCAGAGTGAACAGGATTTACTAGATAATCAGTGTACGTAACATGGTTGACAAATAGGGATCCATCCCTTGACCACACCCGGGTATCAATCAGCCTCCCGAAGTGTCTGTACCCGATGGCAATTCCTCCAGTACAGCCATGGAAAGCGTATCGAACTACGTAATAAAATAAGATGTTAAATAGTGTAGGAGCCAGAGGACATCCCTGTCGCACCTGGAAATGGCTTCGACTGCCTGCCATGCAGCTTTATCCGGGCCTGCCCATCATCATGAAGAGCCTTAATGATTGTGAGCAGAGGGTCAGGGACTCCGAAAGCACGAAGAACAACCCAAAGCCCAGGCCTACTGATGGTATCATAGGCCTTGACCAGGTCAATAAAACGGAGTTGTAAGTAGGTTCTATTGAAATTCCCTACACTTTTGCAGGAGCAGACGGACAGAGAATATGGCGTCTGTGCAGGACCGACCGGTACTGAAACAACATTAAGGCTCCGCAATACCAATACTCTCCTCGGCGTGCTGCCTGGTCAGGCGATGTTAAAAAAACAATCCTTGTCAGAACATTCCCCAGCACACTGTGGAGGGAGATGCCCTGGGAGTTGTTACAGTCTGTGCAGTCCCCATTTTTTTTAAAATGGGAACCACCAGGGCATCCTTCCAATCCTACAGAGGCCATCCTGCGGCCTCCACTCGAAGGAACCCTTCGAGGGCATTCTGCCTACTCTTCCACATTGGCCAGACATTTCGGAAGAAGTGGGATTACCCACGCTTTACCCCACCACAATCAACTAACACCGTGGGGGCGCCACGGTGGCGAGATGGTAATTACTTCGCCTGGTATACAGGAGGTGGTGGGTTTTATCCCGACCCCGACGCTTGTAAATTTGGAGTTTGCATGTCTCTCTCTCCGTGGTCGCATGGATTTGTCCCCGAGTCCTCCGGTTTTTCCCTCCACATTTAGAATCAACATGCGTTTAGAGTATTTGGCTACTATACATTTCGACATAAGCCGCTTAATTGAGCTATCATCTGTAGTCAGTTTGCTTTTTAAAAAGAGCCAAAAGCTCAGTGGACCTTACCTGCTAAAATACAAAGAGTTTACAGTTGAGTTTAAATAGTTTTAAACTGTTGCACCCATTTATACCGCTGGGTGGAGAGACGAGGGAAGTTGCCCACTGCTTCAACTGTGGCGCTGGGAGATGGAATTGAAGGGGGGACCTCTGGATTGCAAGTCCAGTGCGCTAACCTTCACACCACTGGCAGCTCCCTGTAATGCGCTTATAGAATCATTTGCAAATTTGAAAAAATCATTGTCTTCATTTTGGAGAAAACGTTTATAATGGTTTCAGTGTAAGTACTCAGCTCTTCTTGAAAATTAAACACGGAATTATATAATGATGGGGTCATTTTCATTTCAACAAAAATATACTCGATTCTGAAATGAGGAATTGACTCAACATGGATCATGTGAACAATCTAGTTTTTTTGTAAAAATGAAATTAACTTTCAATTTCTTGAAGCGCAGCCGCATAATAATTTTTGTGCGTGTCGTTTCCACAATTCATCATCATTGTGCTCTCGGCATGATGTGACGTGATGAAGATTCCCCGTGGAATTTTGCCAAGAAGCATTCCCCATGTGTCAGAGAACGGATCGCAGCAGAGAATATTCACAGGACTTTACTCTAAAATTCCGGCAAGCCACCTTTTAATATTTGTCCCCACGAGGGGGCACACATTCACGTGAGCACTGCTATGAGATTGTTCATCCCATGACAGTCAAAACAATACTTTTAATTCTCAGAGCTGGAATTTAGCCCAATCACAAAATAACATTTTATACGAGAGTGTGCCTGTCCCATCAACAGGTCAGCGGGCTGAGACCATCGACTCATTACACTTAAAACCCCGTTTTAATCCCAACTGAGTCGGTGGGTTTCTGTTGATCTATGGGTCTCGATGTTAGTATATGGGTTGTTATGGAAGTCTGTGGATCTCTACGTGAATCATTAGTGTCATTACACTTAAAACCCCGTTTTAATCCCAACTGAGTCGGTGGGTTTCTGTTGATCTATGGGTCTCGATGTTAGTATATGGGTTGTTATGGAAGTCTGTGGATCTCTACGTGAATCATTAGTGACGGCGCTGAGAACATCAACTTGCTACACTTGAGAACCTGGTTTAATCCCAACTCAGTCTCTGTGTGAGTGTATGGATCTCTGTGTCAGTCAATGGGTCACTGTGTGAGTCGATGATACCTCTGTGTGAAACCCAAATGTAAACCCATAATCTCTGCATTGCCGGCTCAGCGCTCGCACCTCTGAGCCAACTGGCCGCCTGTATAGTTTACATTTTATACTCGCATTAGAATTATTTTGGGAATTTTAAGGAAAGAGAACATATTAAAATTAATTCTTTGACAATCTATGTACATACACGAAAGCGTATGATTGACTGGACAAATTGCATCGGCTCTAATATGTCCGCTTAGTCAGGCCTAATGAGATTGGGATTGTCTGAGCAGCGAGTATAAATGTCAACAATGAATAGTCTATGCACGCCAATTTTAGGTGTTTGTTAAAAATGCATGGAACTATTTCACTGGGGAATTCTGCATCTGACCTTTTTGGATATAACTCTGTGAATAAAAGATTGTGCTAATGCCGTAGCCTTGCATGCTCCCTTCTCCTCGTCCACGCCATTGCGAGTCGCACAAGCTGCAGGCACGTGGCCACCCACCCCTGTTCACAGCCTGCCACGCACGCGAGCTACTCTCGGGCGTGTTCCCCTCCACATGCCCCCCCCCCCGACCCACCGATCATCCTCGCTTCTCAGAAATGACGCCTCCTGCCGGGAACAACCCAGCAATCCGAGCGGGGCCAGCTCAGCGTTCAGATCTTTGAGCCACCTCACCACCTCCAAGACACTCTTCTTTTTAAGTAATCTTCATCAGACATGGGCAATCCACTGCTGCATGAAGACCTCCCCAAGCCACCCGCACCGCATACAATTCTGCGATGTGACACTCCACTGATCACCTAAACATAATACAATACAGTGCAATTTACATTTATATAGCGTCTAAATGCAACGGTGTCTCCAGATGCTTCACATGGGAGGTGGGGGGTGTGAAATTAGCTCCACGCACACGAAAACAAATGGGGTCTTAAGTCTTGACTAGGACAGGCGTGGCGGCGGCGGCAGCAGCAGAGTCTCAACCGCACGAAGTTGAAGAGGAAGGTATCTCCAGACAGGAGGCGCAGAAGCCGAGAAGAAGCGACCTCCCACGGAACAAAGGTTGACTGTGGGTTGAAATAATGTATGAATACGAATGTATTAGGAATAAATATTTTTCACAAGTCATGTTAACCTTTTCCCATTTCATTGACGTACGTGTACGTCATCAGTTTTTCTTCCGATTTTCTTACAATTCCATTCCAATGACGTGAACGTATGTATGCCAACGTCATCAACATTGAAGTGGAATAAAAAATAAAATGAAAACTTTATCGGCACCTAGGCTCCAGCAAGCCCATGTGGGAGGGCGTGTGGCACAGTTTGGCGCCAGCTATCGTAGAGTGCGGTCGTGTCGCTACAGTTCATCTGCGGTGAGTACAACGTCTTTAAAAACAACAGCGCTACGCCTCTTCTTGGTTCTTTCGGTAAAGTCACGTAGAAGGAAAATAATAAAATAATAAAAATAAAACATAATAAAATTATTCTCACAACGTTTCAGCTACAACGCAAGCAGCCGTCCTCAGGTGAAGAATGAAATACCACCAATCTTGGAGCGTATATTTAAGCCTCTCTACATAAAATTAACGCCAACCACTTGCACGTTCTGAGAGTCAGCGGTGAATAGTACCCACCCTGCAACATGTAGTCGTCTCGGAACGGAAAAGGGTTAAGAAAACAATGAGCATTACGGACGACCTGGGTTCCAACCCAGGTCCTCGGCGGGGACTGGCTCAGCGCCCTGACCCGTGAGCCACCCGGCCAGCTCTGGAAGAAAATTATTTTAACGAGTCCCCTACATGGAGGCTTTAGGCAATCACGCCGTTCACCCAGGGGCATCATCGCAAGACGAAGGTGCAGCGCGTTTTTATGACACGGCAGTAGGAGAAGCATGCCATGACGGATTGAGGTGCAACTGTGCCATTGAATAGCAATCACGCATAGGAACACACCGCAATAATAACGTCGTAAAGTAGGGAAAATTTTCCTTAAATGCCGGCTATAGGAGTTTTTCAATAAATCTCACTCGAATGCATGGGATTTCTGTGCCTGCTCCGAATGAAATATTCAAATTGGATCTGTTGGTTACTGGGCCTCGTGCCAATGCCTCTGTCTGCCAGTAAAAAAGTAAAAAAATAGGTGTATTAAGCCACATTTAATATCATGGTTCAGACATTCGGAGCGGAATGCATCCCGACAGCGTTCGCACCGAGGAGATGGAGCGATGGAATCAGCTCGCGTGCACGTGATAGGTGAATTATTATATCGCAGGATTGCGAGTGACCGAGACGGCTTGTGGAGGCCTTCATCCAGCAGTGGACTGATCTTGGTTGACGATGGTGATGATGACAATTCTGGACTTGAATCGGCTTAAAAAGAGAGTTGAACATCAGGACACTGCAGTTCTGTTTCTTTCTAAAACATCTTCACCTCTTTATTAATCCACTGCTGGATGAAGGCCTCTCCATGCCGCATTGGCCATGGGCTTTGTTTAACCATACTTCACCACGCTGGTCAGGGCGGGTTGATGAAGTGTTACTCGCAACCACTGGTGCACAGGGGTTGAAACAGAACTCTAGGGCAGCAGTGGACAGAGCACGGCTCTTGCCTCAGGGCAGCAGTGGAGAGAGCGCGTCTGGCTCCCTCACGGCAGCACTCACTCAGCTGTCTCTTGCTCGCGGTCACGTGACGCACTTCAACCAATCCCTGCCGCGTTAATCACAGTCACAGAATGACAGAATGACAGAGCTGGGTGTTTATATATACAAAATAAAATAGATTTCTTGTTTATATTAATTGTGATTATGGTTGTGCTTTATCAATCCCTAATCTCTGCAATTACATACAATGAAACAAGAAAAGGTAAAAAAGAAAAAAACAGCAATGTAATACAAAATACTATTAGACATTATTGTAAAACATTAATAAAAAGTCCATCCTATGTGTTAGTGAATTTTTTTTTATATTTTAGGCAGGAAATTCGTTTTCAAACTTAGATTTTTTTCTGGGGGGGGGGTCTCCCGGAAGATGTTGACTCCATGGCTACGGCCTTGCTGAGAATAGCCTCACTGCATCACCACTGCTCCATGACGATGGTGGTGACGCCGGTGATGATCGGGATGCGGCTGTGATTGGTTTCCCTCGGATCTCCGGGAAGCGCGACGCATGCACGACCCGCGGTCGGTGCCCCCCCCGCGGGTCAACGGGGCTCTGCGGTGAGCCCACGGCACCGCCACCCCTCCTGGGTTCGACTCCATGGGGGCCGAGTGTGAAATGGAACCGCGCGGGGGTCTAGCTCGGTGCCAGAGAATAATTTTACGACCGCGTCATCTGTGTGGAAGCGCTGCCTTGGTGCTACTCTCGCCTCGGCGTTTTATATATTTATTTATGTTGCCGATTTCAAAATAATGACTTTCTATAAAAAAAAATCTTGTTCTTTACTCCACGGGAAGGGAGCGCTGCAGCGGTTAGTGAAGTGAACCGCTGAACCCAACGATATCATTTCGATTCCCGTTCACGGCTAACATCAGTAGCGGGTGATATCCGAACCCCCCCTACACCTTTCCCCGCAGCCCACCCTCCTCGCCCACCTCTCTGACAGGTCGAATGAGCCCAGAAGTACAAGAACAGGTTTTACCCTTTTTGGCAACAAAACAGTTGTGTTAACATGTTAAAATACCAAACTGAAACCTTTTGCAAGGAATCATGTCTGCATTAACCACATATACTTGTGGTGAACATGCAAACAAAAAAAAACTTGCTCTGTTAGTATAAGATGATGATGCATTGTCTTTGAAACTGATTGGTCCACACCAGGGACAGCTTTCTTTAGAGCCTCGTCTCAAACAGTGTTCGACCAGAGGACGCCAAAAGGCGAACAGCACAAATGACAACGCACTAGCAGGACATTGACAGCTCGGGGCGAGCAGCTACCACAAAGGGTAAAACCTATTCGTATATTTTGATACAGGCAAGGGAGCTCCCATGATGGAGCCCAGAAGTGTGACCACGTGAGTCCAGTGGTGTTTGAGACTGACACGCGCACAGGCATCGGGGTGGCGTGGCGGAGCAGTGGTCAGCGTGCTGCACTGTGAACCCGACAGCCGCGAGTGATCCCTGTACCGCCATCGGCGCACCTGCTGTGGCATGTTGATGCCACCGTGGCGAGATGTTGACTGCCGCGTCTGGTACACGACCCTGGCGCCTGCTGCTGTATGTTTGGAGTTCGCGTGTCTCTCTCCCCGCTGGTCGCGTGGATATTTCACCGAGTCCTCCAATTTTTCCCTCCACATTTAGAATAAAATGCCTTTAGAGAATCTGGCAGCTATATATTTCCACGTAATAAGCCACTTCGTTGAGCTATCATTTGTGGCCAGGTGGCTTATGAAAAAGATATATATATATATACAGTAGCTCAGTGGGCCTTACCGGGCAAAATAAATATAGTTTATAGTTTAAATATTTTAGGAACATCGTCATTAACAAAGAAATATAGAACATAAACTGAAAAGTTCGCACTAAAGCATGGGGAGTTACGTCCTCGGAATGACACTGAGAGACAAAGAGAGGAACACGTGGATGAGAGAGCACACGCATGTTTAATGACAACCCTGAAGCTGTTACGGGCAGTGAGTGTGGAGCTTGTGCAGGACGCGTCACGGGGGACCGATGGTCGACGGTAAATCATCACAACGGAGTGGCAGGGATGGAATGCGTCCAAGAGGACGTCTACCGGGGAGATGGAGCGATCAGTTCGGCTCGTGTGCAGGGTGCCGGGTAGATCATTGCATTGCGCACTATCGCGAGAGGAGGCGGCGTCTTGGGGAGGCCTTCATCCAGCAGTGGATTGATAGCGGGAGTTGGGGGGTGACTACCACAGCATCGCTGACAATGTGCGAGGGGGGTGCTTTAGTCTTTCCGCTCGGTTTTTCAGCAGCACCTGAGTTGTTTGTCATTTCTGTGCTGCCGAGTGAAAACGCTTTTGGGTGGAGTGGTCTTGACAAATGGAATGGGTTTCAGATTTTAGATTTGCACACTGGCGCGCGACCACGCGCATCACGCATTCACAGCCCGCGCGCTGCGGGGAAATTAGCTGTGGCGACGCACTCTACACGCGCTCGCTCGCTCGTCTTATTGCGTTAGTCGTTCTCCTTCTTTACCAAGAGGAGAGGGAAGAAGCAAAACAACTTGATTCGAATTTGGTGATAGTGAGTGTTTCGCCACCGCTGCAATGTTGCGCGTGCCACCAGGACGGCTTCGGCGGCTTCTTCTGAATCAAGCCTAAACAACGTTCCTGGAACGCGACTTCAATTCCTGAAGAAGCTCCCAGCACGCCGAGCGAAACGTCGGACGTCACGCCGAACGCCGATCGGGACGACCCGGAAATGCTAAAATCTACGTGGATGGACAGTGATTGTTGCCAAATGCCATCGCAGTCGTCAACGACACCACGCGTGTGGCGTTAGAAGAATAACGTGTACAAGAGGCGACGTTTCGCCAATGGTCCTTCGACGGAGCACCTCCGGGCGAAAGGCGCTTTAGAAGTGTCATTGATTATAATTATCATTATCTTGTCGGCACAATTGAACAAAAACGACGTGAGGTGTTGAACCCATTTGTGGTCGGATTAATCGACAGATCAGCAATGGCACCCCAGCCTGCAACATATTTTGCCGATGGATTCTTGGCAAGGCATCGTTGACTTTGGCCGGGTTTGTTTTCTTTTCCATTTCTCAGTCGCGACATTTCGGGGTGAGCTTCAGGGGCCGACTCGGGGGCTGATTGCGAGGCTCAGGACGCAGCGACAACGAGAGGCGGCGCACCCCACGCAGACCGCGCGCGAAATCCCGCGCCCCAATGTCACCTGGAGGCGTTCGCCGTTTATTT
The DNA here is from genome assembly GCF_015708825.2 of Lethenteron reissneri. Classification (NCBI taxonomy): domain Eukaryota; kingdom Metazoa; phylum Chordata; class Hyperoartia; order Petromyzontiformes; family Petromyzontidae; genus Lethenteron; species Lethenteron reissneri. The sequence continues at coordinate 625,933 of NC_083828.1, read as the reverse complement.
TTAGTCGGGGAAATTAAACTGCAACGTTCTGTCTCAAGTTGTGAGGTTGTTCTTGTCCAGCCGGCCAGTCAGGCCAACAGGCCGCCTGGTGGCTGCTGCCTGTGATCCGGCATCACTGTGGAGGCAGCAGTAGCAGCTGCAGCAGTAGCAGCTGCAGCAGTAGCAGCTGCAGCAGCGAGGTGTGGTGCATCACCGCACCCAGACGTTGATGAGAAACTCCCCTTTAGCCCGTTGGCGTCATGGAGGAGCCATACCCCTTATTCGTCTTCTTCTGTCGAATGTCTGCTGATGTATATGCGGAGCAACAGCTGCAATTTCACATTCAGGTGGTCAAGTCAGACAACCGCGTCAGGAGCCAGCGGAGTGGATCATCGCTGTGATGCCTCCTTCGTTTTTGTGGATCCGGCATGGCTTCGTTATACATTGCACGGTCTGTTCTGGATGACCACAGTCGCACACTACTACTGCAGAGTTTTTAAGTTTCCGTTTGTGCATCAGGTATCTGCATCTGCTGCCATGGTGTGTGCAGTGGATGCGATTCATGGTGGACCATGAGCTTCGTGGAAGATCAACCCAGGGTCTTCTGCGTTGGGTCTTCCACCAGGTGTTAGCCGTGCCCCTTGGCGGTACAGCAAAACGTGGACTCCGTCTGTTCCTTCTGTAGCGGATCGAGTGTTAACCCCCCTCCCCCCACTACTGGACATCTACGAAAAAGAGCTTCACAGCTCATCGGATTCCTCTTCCTGTAGTCTAAATAAATATTTTCATTCTGAGTTTGTGGGTTTTTCTCCCCGTTCGCCATGGATTTTCTCCCGTACCTCTGGTTTCCTCCCGGATATGAACATTAATTAATTAACCAATAACACCTTAGCATATAGAGGACCGCAGAGCTTGAGGGAGAGGGGTGGGGATCTGGAGGGCTCCGTCTCGCCTGTGGTTCCTCCTCGAACCTGCGAGTCCTTCCCTCTCATTAAGAGAGCGAGCGAACAATGTGGCGCTTGAGCGGTGGAGTTCGATTTGTGTATCAACTGCACCTGTCGATTGCCTCGCATCGTCTTCGTCGTCCCGTCGAACAAAATCAGCGCTTGGTGTCGGAGGGTTTTTAATTAAAATTTTATTGCCCTTTTAACGGCAATAAAAACGTCCTAAAGTGACAATGAACTGGAATGTGGCGTTGCTCACACAACCGAAGCCAACTTGGAGTTGCGCGCCGCCGCTGATCCGGCGTTCGCCTCCAGTGATGTTTGTGTGTACTTGACACGTTTAGAATGAGTATGCCATGGGCGGACTGGTCATAATTGGGGCCAAATTCCATTTTCTTCCTGGGACTGGTGGGGCAATTGTGCGTGAAATGGAATTACGTTGGCTTGACACGTCTAGCACATACTCCGGCAGATGTAAAGACCCTTGGAGCCAATAGTTTTCCCGCGACTCTAACGATAGAAGTTCACCCGCGCCCCGATTCCCCCGAGACTGGCGGGGGGGGGGGGGTATCACATCTTCTGAACAATGCGTCCGGCGATGCATCCCAAATGCTTTCACACGAAAGACAAGCGTTCACTAATGGCCGATCTGGTCCGAGTCAGTGGCGGACTTTCAACAATTCCTTTGGTGGAATCCTGTCCTCAAATGGGATGGCCACTTGATCTGTCGGGGTAATACTCATTTATTGACCTTGAAGGTATGGTGATGGGCTTGGTCAACTCGCTACTGAGATGTATTTGATTGAGCTATATAATATATATTAATTCTAGATTTGAAGCTTTCGTGACTGCAATGATTCATATTCTTAGGTTTTTTCGGTAAAGTCACGTAGGTAAAAACATTAAAAAGTAAAATAAAATAAAAAAATAAAAATCACGACGTTTCGGAGGCAACACAAGCTTCCGTCTTCAGGTGGTACCGTCACAGCCACGACAGCTGTATCAAGTAAATGAGAGATTTCAGGAGTTACCACTGCGTTTATATAACGCAGTGGTAACTCCAGTGGTAACTCCAGACGGAAGCTTGTGTTGCCTCCGAAACGTCGTGATTTTACCTACGTGACTTTACCGAAAAAACCTAAGAATATAATCTATATTATTTATATTCAACCATATCTAAACAAATATCCCTAATTAAATCAGGCGACTGTGATGCTCACCATTGGAACCTCCTTTGCCAGTAGAAAATATGATAATTGTTTTTTACCCTTTTATCTGGCAACAAAACTGACACCTTTTTTACAAGGAGCCATGTTTGCATTGACCACAATACCTGCGGTCGGAATGCAAACAAAAAACACAACTCTGATAATGTATGCACTGTCCTCGAAATTTCGAGGACAGTGCATACAAATTTCGAGGACAGTGCATACATTATCAGAGCTGTGTTTTTTTGTTTGCGAGGACAGTGTACATACATTATCAGAGTTGTGTTTTTTGTTTGCATTCCGACCGCAGGTATTATGGTCATTGCAAACATGACTCCTTGTAACAGGACTCCTTGTGTTGCCAGATAGAAGGGTAAACTAACTATTATCACGACTGTGATGATGTTCATTCCGTATGCTGTGATGTGTTAATTGAAGAACAAAGTTCAATATCTCTTAATTATAAAAATGGCCAATCGTGGCTTTTTTTCATGAAATGCGTCTTATTGCAGAGGGTTTGGTGACTCCAGCTCCAATAGGGTCCATGGAATAACAATCACCAACAAAAGCCAACCATGTGACTCAACAGGAGAGCAAGCGGCTCACAATCAGACTGTTGCGAGTTCTGTTTGGGAGTGGAACTCATCATCCTTCTGGGGACGATAAAATACATACCACTTTGAGGGGAGTGGGGGAAGACAACAGTGCTTGTCCTATGGAGAGACTCACCCCTGCCATAGGAATGTAGAATTGACAGCAGTGAACTCGGGATTGTAATACACCAGGGAGATGAGGACCAATGCTTCAATGCCCACCGGATCAGGGACTCGCTTCGTCTCGTCTCGATGACACTCCCAGCCCAAACTTATTTCGATTGGCGGTGCCAAAGACGGCGGACTCTTGACGGCACGTCACCTCCAAATGTGCACGCAAAGTCACGGCAAGGCGCGCCGTGCTGCCGCTGCTGCTGCTGATGTGCGTCTCTTCGTGATGAACTGCGTCACCGCGCCCGAGATGATGCAGCGGGGCGCGCGTGGCGCGTGGCTCGCTGAGTGATGCACGACGGCCGCGAGAGTATGTTCATTAGCGACTTTGTCACCTCCAGTGGCGGCGTTCGAACGGGAGAGGGGGCGGCGAGGGGGAAGGGGGGGGCATTCCGATGCGTGGAACGCGCCGCTTCCGTGCACAACAGCGCGCGTTGTCACTTCAGGGTTCAGAGGAACAAAGCACCACGCAGGCATCATGGAGGATGTGTTTCTGTTTTAACCCGGTGATGCCATCCAGTTGGTTCAGCAATCTCTCAGTCGTGTTTCGAGTACCCCCAAAGGAGGTGTTCGTCATGGCAGTTGTTTGACCATACTTCACCACGCCGGTCAGTGTGGGTTGGTGAGAAGAGAGAGAGGGCGAGGGGGTCAGACCAGTTTAGATGTCGCTCGCCACTGTTGTTAGCCACTGATGGGTATCGAACTCTGGTGTCTCATCATCATCATCATCATCATAAGTTACGATCGATCCACTGCTGGATGAAGACCTGCGCATGCCGCTGCCACCAACGTCGCACGATCCTTCGATGCAACAATCCATCCAGCAGTTGCACACGAACTCATCTCCCCGGTGGACGTCCTCTCGTACGCGTTCCGTCCCTCGACTGCCGCTCCGTCATTGTGTTTGGCCATCGACCATCGTCCCCTTGTGGCCGTGACGCGTCCTGCCCGAGCCCATCAACCTGCGCGTGTTCCTCTCTCTCTCTCTCTGTCTCGGTGTAATCATGGCACAGTGTTCTACACAACAACTGCGTGGACCCCTCTCACAATTCAATGCACTGTCGAGATTCGGGGGCGTTGTGGTGGTGGTTGTTGTTGAGGGGGGTGCAATTCGATTCAGGAATCAATTTTTTTAAATACATTGTGGTGAGTTTAGCAGCCACGAGTGTCTGGAAGCAACAATCACGTACAATATGTATGGATACACATTAATCAAAATCATAATCTTTATTTATACCGGAGGAATCCGATGAGCTATTAAACTATTTTTCACAGATGTCCAGTAGGGGCGGGTTAGCACGTGACCACAACCACTCCGAAAACACGGCAGGAGTGCAGACTCGAGGGAAGGAAAACACAGCACTTTACAAATAAACAAATACAACGAAGCAACATTTTCTTTAGGTAAAGTCCACTGAGCTACAATTACTATTCAGAAGCGACTGGCCACAAATTATAGCTCAACGAAGTGTCTGAACAATGTGGAAATGTATAGCAGCCAAATCCAAAGCATCTAAATAATCTGAATAAATGAAACGCACGTGACGACTCAATGCAATGCGTTCCACTCGAAGCATTACCGCAATACAGCAACGTCGTAAGCAAACACTGGCGTACAGTGCGGTCAATTTATACTGATATTTTAAATATGGAGCACTCACCTGAGAAGGCTGCGTAATGTCCTCTCATTATTTAATAAGCAATCACTACCCTTGATGCGGGCTGCTGCCGTGCGGTCACGTGCGGCAGGGAGATGAGCAGTCGTTGTGCTCCGAGTCCTCCTGCCCCTGCAAACACTCCGCCGATAGAGGTTTGATTTATAGCCATAATTACTTTCCTGCTATTACGCCCCACTTTTACCGGTTCATGTGGAAATATCAACCCACTGTTTTCAATGATGTGTGGTATATGTATTTTGTGTTTTTACAGCCAGGCCTTTTAAATGATCTCATATAACAAAGAGTTATTCACCCAATGGGATGGTGCTGCCACAGCGGTGTAATGGTTTGCGCGTTGGACTTGCAACCCCAGAGGTGTCACCGGCTCGACTCCATGTCCCGGCGCATCCAGCCAACCAGTGCCGGATTATCCCGGCAGCAAAAGTATCTACAAATGTAGTAGTAGCTACTACACGTGTCGTAGCTACTACTAGTGTAGTAGCTACAGATGTAGCTACGGGCCCCGCACTTTCAAGGGCCCCGCGCTAATTGCTTTCAAGCTATAAATTCCGGTTCAGTGATTCTGCACTTGCTATATTACTATAGGACTATACTGCCTTAACCTTTTATAAACGACTGGGTGTTTAAGGTTAGCGATTTGTCGTATTATCTGGCTGTATAGCAAATGAAAACATAAAATTGCTATACTATGCAAGTTTAAAATTTGTGTGTGTAATATTTACGTGTATTTCTTTTATTTAGGGCTCCTTGATAACATCTGCTACAGGCCCCGCACGAGGTTCTTTCGGCACTGCACCCAGCAGCATTAATGGGTGCACCACATTTCAGTCGATCTGCAGATCGCGCGCGCTGGGGTGAAGTGTGGATACTGCCTCCTCTTGAGATACGTGTGCCCAACATGGAGGGAGTTAGGCCAATGCCCCGTACAAGGGGCTCTGTCGAGCTCCCTCTGGGGGTGGACCTTCTGCCAGCGGTAGTGTGAGCAAGAATCTTGCAGGGCTGCGCCTTTATCATGCACCCTCTGCGTTATTTAGGATGAATATCGAGGCACGGGTGCCTCCCGCTAAGGAGGGGAGGGCCAGCGGGGTTGGAATGCGATCGCATCTCCAATTAGCACGGTTGACAATGTATGGTGCGAAAGAAGTCCACACAATACGCGTAGTGGTGGTGTCACTCGGGCACTGGTGCTCGACTAACTTTGCGCCTCTTCTAAGAGCCGATGCGATGTTCAAAGTTGGCAGCGTCAACAACTAATGCAGCGGCGCGGCGCACCTAGCGGGGAATTCAAATCGGGGCCGCCTCGGCACGATGCTGCATCCTCGACAAAAATGATTCATGCCAGCTTTTGGCTCATTTATCAAAACAAATCACATTACGTCCAAAAACAAGAGGAATATTCGCGCACTCTCAGCTTATAAATAATGCATTGGCTCTGAGTGATGGCCACACCTGGCTGAGAGGAGCGCGAGGGTTCGGGATGTCCCTCCGTGATGGACAGGTCTCTGCGTGGCAGCCAGAAATCTGTGTTGGTTTTGTGATATTCAATTATTTCTGTTAACGTTCCTTTTTTAATGATTGCTTAAAATACAATACATATTCACAGTGATGTCTGTAATTTATCTCAAATGTATGAAAATGCAATTAAATTTTAAACAAAAAACCCTTATTTCAGAAGATTGCTCTGATTCTATTAAGTGTATTTGCTGTCATGAATCCATTCAGGAACAAATATAATTAAATATCTGGTGATTACGTTATGATGATTGTACTGTATTACCTTTATTTTATTATAAAATAGCAAATGATGGTTTTAGTTTTTCATGAAATGCATGTTCCTGCATAGGAGATGATAACTCCAGCTCCTTTGGGTTACATTGAATAACAAACAAAAAACAATGAGAGGCCAGGCGGCTGAGTCGTGGAGCTCGGGGTTCGCAAGCGGATGGTTGCCGCTTCAAACCTTCCCGTCGTGGGACGAGACTCGTCCCGTCAGCACTGCCGGGTGGGTTCCACGCGTCAGCAGTGGCTGGCCTGTGCAGAGACTCGCCCCCTGCCATAGCAACGTGGATTTTTATTTTATTTCACCAGAAAAGGCTCACTGAGCTATATAGATATTTCCAGAAGCGATCTGGCCACAAATCATAGCTGAACGTAGTGGCTCGTGTGGAAACGTATAGCAGCCAAATACTCTAAACGCGTGACGTTGATTCTAAATTTGAAGGAAAAACCCAGAGGATCCCGAGAAAAATCCACGTGACCACGGGGAGACATTGAAACTCCACAAATTAAAGCAGGCGTCAGGGTTATCCTCGTCACCGCGACCTGCTGTGCACCAGGCGAGGGAGATGACACCTCGTCACCGCGACCTCCTGTGTACCAGGCGAGGGAGATGACACCTCGTCACCGCGACCTGCTGTGCACCAGGCGAGGGAGATGACACCTCGTCACCGCGACCTCCTGTGCACTAGGCGAGGGAGATGACACCTCGTCACCGCGACCTGCTGTGCACCAGGCGAGGGAGATGACACCTCGTCACCGCGACCTCCTGTGCACCAGGCGAGGGAGATGACACCTCGTCACCGCGACCTCCTGTGCACCAGGCGAGAGAGATGACACCTCGTCACCGCGACCTCCTGTGCACCAGGCGAGGGAGATGACACCTCGTCACCGCGACCTGCTGTGCACCAGGCGAGGGAGATGACACCTCGTCACCGCGACCTCCTGTGCACCAGGCGAGGGAGATGACACCTCGTCACCGCGACCTGCTGTGCACCAGGCGAGGGAGATGACACCTCGTCACCGCGACCTCCTGCGCACCAGGCGAGAGAGATGACACCTCGTCACCGCGACCTCCTGTGCACCAGGCGAGAGAGATGACACCTCGTCACCGCGACCTGCTGTGCACCAGGCGAGGGAGATGACACCTCGTCACCGCGACCTCCTGCGCACCAGGCGAGGGAGATGACACCTCGTCACCGCGACCTCCTGTGCACCAGGCGAGGGAGATGACACCTCGTCACCGCGACCTCCTGTGCACCAGGCGAGAGAGATGACACCTCGTCACCGCGACCTCCTGTGCACCAGGCGAGGGAGATGACACCTCGTCACCGCGACCTGCTGTGCACCAGGCGAGGGAGATGACACCTCGTCACCGCGACCTCCTGTGCACCAGGCGAGAGAGATGACACCTCGTCACCGCGACCTCCTGTGCACCAGGCGAGGGAGATGACACCTCGTCACCGCGACCTGCTGTGCACCAGGCGAGGGAGATGACACCTCGTCACCGCGACCTCCTGTGCACCAGGCGAGGGAGATGACACCTCGTCACCGCGACCTCCTGCGCACCAGGCGAGAGAGATGACACCTCGTCACCGCGACCTCCTGTGCACCAGGCGAGAGAGATGACACCTCGTCACCGCGACCTGCTGTGCACCAGGCGAGGGAGATGACACCTCGTCACCGCGACCTCCTGCGCACCAGGCGAGGGAGATGACACCTCGTCACCGCGACCTCCTGCGCACCAGGCGAGGGAGATGACACCTCGTCACCGCGACCTCCTGCGCACCAGGCGAGGGAGATCACCCCTCGCCATCGCGACGCCCCGCCAGCTTGGCTGTGCAGGGCTGTAAACGGAAGATGAATGCTGATTTGAGCACGAATTCACTTAAGTTAAATAACGAACAAATATGTGATGCTGTAACAAATAAACAGATTTAAAAAAAACAGCAAGTGCCATTAAAAAAAAATGCTAGAAAAAATGAAGAATCCGAGAGAGATGTGTGGACAGCATCGACCCCCCGACCCCCCACACTCCTTCAGTGACGTCACGTTGTAAAGAGGCAGGCCGCTCGGCACGGCGAGACCAGAACGGATCGCGGGAGTGGTGGGGGAGCGCTGGGCGGGCGGGCGTGACGCTGCGAGCGAGCGGGCAGCAGCAGCAGCGCTGACGCCGTTCGGGAGCTGTGCAGCGGATTCGGACGCCCGTCTCGTCTCAGCCATGGCTGTCATTCCGCTGGCATCTTCCGTCTTCGGTAAGAAGGAGGAGGTCTCTGTGTGTGTGTCTGTGTTTGGGTGTCTGTCGTGTGGGTGCACACTTTAGTTTGGAATTCTTGTTGATGTTCCGAGTGAAACATTGTGGAGCTTGCTGTGGGTGTTTGTTTTTCTAGGAGGTCTCGGCGTCGTGCGTGTGGAGATGCTGCTCGCTAACGGAACATGCCCCAAGAGTCTGTTTAAAGCTCTACGGGGAATATTTGTCTATTCGCGTGTGTGGAGTCTCCAAACCCGGTGACTCGAGTTCGATTCGCGCTCACGGCCCACATCAGTGACGATTATCTGAACCAATTCTGGACCTCCTCTAGCTCGACTCGGCCAAAAATTAGTACCTCGAGCACTGCATAAGCTTCAACATTGGGGAGACAAATGCGGCCACCCACCTCCTCGTGCACCGTCCCGGTCTTCAGAGGTGCTCGCTAAGAGCACTTGCCCCAACAGTCTGTGAAGGCTACCGGGGAATCCTTGCCTCTGTGTTGTGCGCACCAGTGGCTTTCATGCGGTCTCACTATAATAATAATAATGGCTTAGATGGCCGTATTGTAGATGTGTCGCAACCCTGGCAAATCGCCCGAAGATGCTGGATGTAATTACCAGCGAAACGTCGTAATACTCAAATTCTATATGTTGTGGATTCACTCTTCAAACACACCGGTGGGCTGAAGAAGTAACTAATTGGCGTTTTGCTAACGTGACACATTTATTACTGATTGGCTGTGTCGGGTGGTGGAGGGTGGCGACACATTTATAATAACGCGATCTAACCCAAACACCTCTATTATGAACGGTCTAATAATGGCATTTGACCCCCTCCCCCCATCCCCCCGCGACTATATAATGACTCGTCACAGCCACCTCTGAGACACACTGAAGCGGTTCTGCTTTCGCTAAGTTGTCCCCACCTGAAGAAGGACGCTTGTGTTGCGCCCGAAACGTCGTGATTTAATTTAGTTAAATTTTTTACCTACGTGACTTTACCGAAAAAACCAAAGAGTATAATGAATACATTTAAATTGAATGTGTGTAGATAGAATTCTAATTGAGTCTGTATAATTAATGAATTCTAATTGAATGTGTGTATAATGAATGAATTAGAAATGAGTTTGTATAATGAATGAATTATAATTGAATGTATAATGAATGAATTATAATTGAATGTATAATGAATGCATTATATTGAATGTTTGTATAATGAAGGAATGAATTCTAGTTGAGTCTGTATAATGAATGAATTCTAATTGAATGTTTAATGAATGAATGTGCACGATTACTAGTGTACATGGCTGTGTGTGTGCGCGTGCGCACACAAATTGTTTTATCTGTTTAATGTGTGCAGTTTTAATACATATTTGATGCACATCACTCACGTGCTATCCTGCATAGCTTGTAAATGTGTGTGTGTGTTTAATATTGGAACCGGTCCTGGGCCTCTTCTAGATCTACTTGGTCTGAAATTAGTAACCTGGTTGCCCTGTGTAAACATTAGTACTACGGAGACAAAGGCGGTCGGGCGTGGTGTAGACCACCCAGCTCCTCGTGGGCCGTGCCGGCCTCCGAGCTCTTGCCCCGACAGTCGATTACCGGCTGTCCGGGGGATTTGTGGTGAGCATTGGCAAGACTCATTTACGGAGGTGTGAAGGGAATTATACTGCGGTTCGCTCCCTCCTCGGTGATGAGATTTGTGCCGGGCCATGTGTTGCGCAACACTCGCTCGCGTCTGCGCGGTCGCCCAGAGGAATTGGATGGCAAGTTACAAACTTAGCCCAGCGAATCACGCCGTCGGCAATTTGTATCTATGTTCAACTTCTTTCGCACCGTACACAGCCAACCACCAATAAGTAGTCAGTCATAGAATCAAAGGTCGAAGTGGTATACAGTATACAGTATGCCAGTGGTGCAGAGTCAGTGGTGGGAATTCCACATTCCTATGGCAGGGGGGAAATTGTGATATAGAACAACCAACGCTGGGCCTTCATCGTCAAGTAGCACTCGTTTAGCGACCCGGGAAGGATGCTAATGCAGAGTCGCTCCCGCTCGCTCGAGCGCAAAGTGCATCGATCGGGACCATAATATGTATTTAATACTCCGAATATTTAATTCTGGCTCATGCTCGGGTGTAATGATTTACTGCTCGTGCAATTGATGCCGGTATAATTAATAGAAGAGAAACACCTGCCCCCAGGTGCTCTGCGTGCGTTGAAGTCTCCTCCCAGTCTCGGGGCAGTAACGAGGGGATGAGTCCCGAGCGGCAGCGCACGGACGGCGAGGCTCCCGCGAGCGAGAGACGTCGACTGGCGGTGAAGCGAAGCCTCCTCCCGCCGACAGTGGCACAAGCTCAGCACGGGCCTCCACCTCCGTTTGGGTGTCACGGTGGCGAGATGTTAAGTACCTCGCCTGGTATACAGGAGATCGTGGGTTCCATCCCCACCCTGTATATGTGGAGTTTAGTTTGCGTGTCTTTCTCTCCGTGGTCGCGTGGATTTTTTCCTCCACATTTAGAATCGATATCACACTTTAGGGTATTTGGCTACTATAAATTCGCACGTGATAAGCCACTTCGTTGAGTTATCGTTTGTGGCCAGGTCGCTTATGAAAAAGAGCAATACAGCTCAGTGTGCCTTACCTGCTAAAATAGAATAATACAAAAGCTGCGGCTGGATATGTTGTGATCTGGAAACATTCCCACGTTAACGTTGTTTAAGTTGCGTCTCGTGTGTAGGCCGCAAGCAAGTCGATAGCCGCATGTATCCTGCATTGACTCAGAAGGACCACAGAATATGTGCACGGTTTAATTTCCAGCGCCGTTGTTGGAGACGCATTAGTGCGTCTGCAACCCTTCTCGTGTCGAAGGCGGTTATCTGCAAGGTTGTTGTTGTCGCCAGAGTTGTTGCTATCATGCGTATGATTAGTCGGTATCAAAAATACACACTCCATATCGTGTCATCGAGCTCCTTGTGCAAGAGGAATGCGTAGTGAATACTGGCGGTGAAGTGTGTATGTAGAACTTATTTCACGCCTTACATAGCCAACTGTGCTAATTGGATGTGCGGTGGAAGGACAACAACCAAACACAAAAATAGTTCAAGATAAATTCGTTTTAAATCGAGGTTTCTAAGTGCATTTCTCCAGTGGCTTCCTAATATCAGAAAGAAGAGCATTCCATACGGCCGCAGAAGCGCATCTGAACGCGCGTGATGCAGTGGCCGTCTTTGTTCGATGGTTAGCAGCCAACATCCACCGCAAGGATGCACCTGAAGATATATTAACTGGAGATTATTCCAGTCTTCATGACCAACACCCCATGCAGATGCATTTAATAGTGAGTCTCAAGACACCTTTTCAGGAGGGTCGTGCTACGCTGGGATGTTAGTCCGGTTCTGTTGTTCGTTAGACTTTGGCTTCGCATCGGAGGGAACCGGAGAATCCGGACACAACCACGACTCAAGGTCGGTGGTGACACTGAAAGCTCCACGCGGAGGGAAATAAAAATCCATTTGCTGCATTGCAACATTATGTCCACCGTGCAAGCCCAAGGCTATGAACAGGTGCAATTGACATGCAGTCTCCCATCCAAGTACTGACGAGGTTCAAACCCTGCGTCGCTTCTGTCAAGAAGCGATGAGATCCCGTGTCGTAAAACCAAGCAAGCCTGACTCTGCTGATGAGGCACTGTGTGTCGAAACCCGTCTAGACTTTGCTGGTCTTGAAACATTGCTGCTGTAATTATGCACTCCAAGAAGGCCATGTGCCTGATGGGTTGTGTTAGATTTTTTTTGTCTGTGGAAAGAGGCGGCTTTGTGAAGGAGACGAATTTTCTGCTCATTATTTTTTATTTCGTTTACAGGTTGGTAGATGATGGTCACCAATTGTTATTAAAAAAAGAATTAGCATTGCAGTTGATCTTCCGTAAAGTAAAACAAGTCAATGGTGGCAGCCCTACAATTGCTTGCACACGTCACTGTTGGCGAAATCTCCCTCCCCTGCGGGGAACTCAAGAGAGCCTTTCTCGTGGGTATTGGGACGTACCCACACTTTACCCCACCGCCACACGTGACTTGCCGATCAACCAACTGCGGTTGTTACTTATTCATACTCCTGGCTGAACAGAGGTGACGGGCTGATTTAAGGAACTTGTCCGTCACTCCAACTGCCATGCCGACGACCTCGTGATCGCCAGCGCAGGGTGCTGCCCGTGTACAGATGACACCAGCGGGGCAGCACTGTCCCAGCGTTGCCACGGGTGTCGTAATGTTCGAGCTGCAGACGTCTTATTTATTGTGTAAATTATCGACGTGAAGAAACAGGGTAAACCGAAATCTAATTAAAGTCGCGATCTCGATGGCGCGGGTGTTCCATTTATCTCTCGGGGAAGCGCAATGAGATATCAGTTCCATCTGCAGACAGACCCAAATTTTGTTTTGAGTTAAAAAAAAGGATTCATATATTTTATTAACTTCCACCAATGTTAACATTTCATCAACAGCAGTGGGAACTGTTTTCTTCGTACATGGGGGGGGGGGGGGGGGGGGCGGGGGTAGGCACTGTTGAATTACCCTTCTACCCCATCAGACGAGCAACATTCAAAACAAAGACCGCCGACATGCGTCAGCTACGATGTTGTGAACTGCTGAAACAATTCATGCTGGACAGCAGGCTAAAGTATATATATACTGCGCTTTATATAGCTGACCTCTTCTGTCTGGTGAACCCCACCGTGTAGATGCGGCGCGCGTACCAACAATATCTGGCAAACCAGCAACAAATATTTAACAGGCATGACTTTACTGCTGATGAGACCCCAAAGGTGGAGAGTCGTCCAGAGGTTGTTTGTTGAACCAGATGCTGCTGGTTGGCATGAGAGCAAAGTGACGATGTGTCATGACAATAGAGCTGTTGCACGCTGTCCATCTGGGGATACAGAATGATGATCATTGGCCTTAGAACAAATTGCTCGGATTCCACTTAATCCTGTCAACATCTCGGAAGCTAAGCAGACTTGAGCCTAGACAGTGCGTGGAAGGGTGGCCACCACGCATAGCGGGCATGTTAAGCAATGTCAATTGTTGCACTGCACTTCTATGCTCCTACATCTATTCGCCACCCACCTTCACACACCCGCAATGACCCAGTGTGGTGAAGTATGGTCAAATAACCCAGGCACGACCTGCATGGCGCTGTGAGGCCTTCATTGAGCAGTGGATTGACAAAGGGCTGTAAATGATTATCGTTATAATTGTTATCGTGTTATAATCGTTATAATTGTTATCGTGTTATATCACCACAACCATAAATGGCAACCATGGTGAGTAACTTTGTTGGTGGGTCACCAACCAGAATAACAACACTAACCACCAACAATTTCTAACATTTTATCTGAAGTAAATAACTAAATAAGCTCATCACAATTTAGCATTACAAATTTAGATTTGGGGGTAATCATATCCCCTTCCCCGTAAGACCACGTTTTTTTGTTATCAGCGAAAATACATTGATTGCATTGTTATTATTATTATTATTAACACAGCGCCCTAGTTGAAAAGGTTGACATTTCTGGACCGTGTCACGGTGGTGAAATGTTAAATACCTCGCCTGGTATAAAGGGGGTCGTGGGTTCGATCCCGACCTGCTGTATATTTGGAGTTTGCTTGTCTCGCTCCTCGTGGTCGCTTGGATTTTTCTCCGGGTCCTCCGGGTTTTCCCTCCAAATTTTTTAGAATCAACATCACGCGTTTAGAGTATTTCGCTGCTATAGATGTCCACGTGATAAGCCACTTCGTTAGCTCTCATTTGTGTCCAGGTCGCTTCTGAAAAAGAAATACAGAGCTCAGTGGACCTTACCTCGTAAAATAGAAATAGCTTTAGTTTTAAATGTCTAAACCCGCCCCTACAGGAAGAGCCGCATTCAGTTTCAAGATTGTTTTTTTCAGCAGGGTCCTGAATTGGCATGTTTGGCCAGCCCTGTTATTTGTGAGTCGTTCTGCCTGTGGGAGTAAACCATGGTACCTGGAAAAACCGCACTCCAACGAGGAGATTCACAGGAAGGCCTCTGAATAAACGTGTTGGGAACCCCGTTTTGCAGTGCTGCCATCTCCTGGCCACACTGCACTCAAGCGGGTTTGAGAGATTCACAAAACTCTGTGATGGTACAACACGCAGCAAGGTCTGCTCATTAATGTCAATCCCAATCCCTGGCTTCTATAACCCTCCATCTAAAACGTCATTGCCGACGCTAACGATGCTTCGCCCAAGTCTTTACTTAACCTCATCACTATCCCGGACGTCGCGAGCTGGCTCAGAGGTCAGAGCTCTGGGTCAGCACCGCTGAGATCCTGAATGTGAACCCAGGCTGCCGCCCGTGATTGTCGCCATCGTCAGTGTGGCAAGTTGATGGCCTCAGGCACCATCGGCAGCACCACCACCTAAAAACACCCCCCCCCCCCCCGCTTCCTCATCAATTGCGTCCGGTACATGTTATTGCTAAGTTTCAGCACTGAGAATACAAAAATAGCAGCTTGACTGCCGTGTGATGAAAACGTTTCCACCCCCTAAGTATGGTGAAGAGATCACTTGAAGACATTTCAGAAGTAGTTCTACCATCGTTTCTTCTGAGTGCCACTCGCTTCTGCACGGATTGACACACAGCTCCTCCGCAACAGTCCCACGGGCTGACGCAGACAGGAACAGGGGAGACAACATTTGGGGAGGAAGGGGGGGTTAAAGAGCCAAGGTAAACGCACACACAATCAAAATTAAGCCATTATTCCCTAAGCTGATCACTGACAACATTAACCTGAACTATAACCCTAAACTCCTGTTTCCTCCACTCGATCCCTACCCCTTGGTCGCCGTGACGACAGAGGAGTGCGAGGCGCCGGTGTCGCTCGCGCGGAGCCGTGGGCGCGTGCCGCGCTACTTCGACAGCCGCTCGTCCATCGCCAAACTTAGATGGGAAACCATTAGCGGGCATGGCTCTGGCAGGCGTGAGACATCTGGCAGTGAAATCCCTGCATCTGAGTAATGAATACAGTTCACAATCATAACCAAGAGGTTTTTTGTTCTTGTTGCAGTTCATTTTCCTTTCCTTATCTCTCACAGACAACTCGCCTCGCGCATTTAGATTTTGCCAACACATATTTATGAAAGTGTATCTGTGTGAACGCTTGGTAGAAAACATACAATAGGAGATTATATATTCTATAGTCACAGTGACCTCCTGCTCAATTGAGCCATTGGTGTTCATCTCCTGTTGACAGTCAGTGGTGTAAATTCGACATTCCTATGGCGGGAGCGAGTATAGTCATACGACAACCGCTGCAGACCTGGACCCCGGAGGGATGATCCCAGTTGTATTATTGTTTATACAATTTGTTTTTATTTTATTATTTATACAATCATTTGTTTTTACTTTACCGGGTAAGGCCCACTGAGCGACGTCGCTCTTTTTCAGAAGCGACCTGGCCTCAAATGGTAATAATAATTTACATTTATTTGTAATGTCTCAAAGAAGTGGCTTATCACGTGGAAATCTAAAGAAGCCAAACCTGTGTTGAGAACCATTGGACCAACGTCGGAACAACGTTCCACATTTACCGGGGTGGGCTGCGTAAACCCGACCCATCCCGGATTTGAACTTGCAACCTTCCGTTTGTGAGCCGTTTCTCTCTGCCGCCTGAGCACGCAGCCGTGTGGAATGTTGATAGCGCCTTGCGTTGTGTGACGTGAGACTTGATTAATGATTTTGCATTATTTGCAGATGCTTCGCGTAATGGATCTACCCCCCTCCCTTCTCTCCGCATCTTTACTTAATGAGCCACAATAATATTTACCAGCCCCGGGTGACACTTCAAAACGTTAAATTGGATACGAAAAAAAAGTACAAAGTAGAAGCGAAGAAGATTGATTTATTTACGATCTTTTTGTTATTTTTAATTTCAATATCAATTACGAGCAGGCGGGAGGAATGTTTGTGGATTTCTAATGGATGATTGGTGCCCCAGTAAACATTGTTATTCTATTCTGTCTCTTTTACCAATAAATCAGTTGGGGGTTCTGCCCATTGGGGACCCGAAGCAGAGATTATTTTTGAGAACCCCTCCCTACCTCCCCCCCCCCAACCCAATTTTGATAAACTCCCGGTGCGATGGCAGAAGAGATATTGACAAGAAATGGAGATGAAGCGAGATGTCTTTTAAATCATCTAGATTGAAAACTAATTTCTTTAGAACTGCTTTTGTGTTTAGTTTGTTGTTCTTCCCCCGCACATTCGATTAGCACGGTTGGCAACGTTTGATTCGAAAGAAGTTCAACATACATACAGTACATGTGTGCGAAAGAGTCTTGAGATAAGAGAAGACCGAAACGGATGAACCAGAGAAGTAGTCAGGTGTGAGAGATGCGGGCAAGAGAGAGAGACAGATGTAGGGATGAGAGTGAAGAGAGCCACACACAAGATGAGAATGAGAGAGATTACATAGCTTGGGTGTTTGTTTATTACAATGTATGTTAATTATATATATCTTAATTGGGATTTGAATTTGAGACCACAACTTGCTGCACTATTTCTCTTGGAGTCGGGTGAGCCCTCGGGATACTTTGCTGCCCCCCGTGAGCTTTCTGCCTTTGCTTATTTAACACCCAGCAACTGCACACCACCCCACCCCTCTGTGCCCACCCCACCCCTCTGTGCCCACCCCATCCCGTGCCCACCGCCTCCCGTGGCCACCGCCTCCCGTGCCCACCCCTCTGTGCCCACCCCTCTGTGCCCACCCCTCTGTGCCCACCCCTCTGTGGCCATCACCTCCCGTGCCCACCCCATCCCGTGCCCACCCCTCTGTGCCCACCGCCTCCCGTACCCACCACATCCCGTGCCCACCTCCTCCCGTGCCCACCCCTCTGTGCCCACCGCCCCCCTGGGCCCGCGTGCAGCCGACACCCCCTCTGTGCTCTTCGGGGTGCTTGGCGTGCTGGCCCTGGTGCTGGTGCTGTCGCTCACTGCCTTCGTGTGGGTGTGCTGCCAACGCGCGCCGCCACCGCCGCAGCGCTCCTTCTCCTCGTCCTCCATGGGCGCTCGCTCCCGCACCCCCTACCGCTTCGTGCACATGCTCAAGAGCGCCCACATCTACCCCGAGACGCTGGGCGAGCGCCGCCACCCGCTCGTCACCCTCAAGCCGCCGACGCGGCTGGAGGGTGGCGCCGTCCCGGCGAAGGCGGTCGGCGCTCCGCTCGAGGCGCCGGAACTGGGGACGCTGTCCTTCTCGCTCCGGCGCGACGAAAGGAAGGAAGCGCTTCTCGTCCACGTCCAGGAGGCACGGGGCTTGCCTCCGGCCGACGATCTGGCCGCCACCGCCGCCGCCACCGACCCATGCGTAAAGCTGCTGATCCTCCCCGAGCGGCGCTACAGGGGGCAGACGCGGGTGCTGCGTGGCACTCGGGACCCGGTGTTCGACGAGACGTTCGCCTTCTACGGCCTGAGCGCCGTGCAGATGGAGGGCTCCGAGATCACATTCGCCGTGCTCAGCTTCGGGCGCTTGTCCCGCGAGGAGGTGATCGGGGAGGTGACCGTGCCGCTGGCAGGCATCGCCGCGGGGCCCGAGGCGGTCGCCTTCTGTCGCCACATCGTCCCACGTGGGATGCAGGTGACGAAACGGCCGCGCAAGTGGAGTCGAGTGCAGTTCGGAATCCGAATCTTTATTTAGCCTGGAGAAATCCGATGAGCTATGAAGCTCGTTTTCACAAATGGTCCAGCAGTTTTCACAGATGTCCGGTAGTTCATATCGACTCCCCGCTGTTGCCCATAGGTCACTGCCCCCACCAAGCGCCGTCAGATTCGGCGGGGCCGGTTTTTATAGTGAGCAAGCAATTGCAGGGCCGCACTGCCCCCGCTGACAGAAGGGGCTTCCACGAGAGAGAGCCTCTCCAGAGGGTGCTTTCGCCTTTTCCCCACACTGGTTATTGGACAGAGGCGGTGGCGTGGAGTGATTTGAGAAGCACCGTTTTTCGACCGCCACGCCGGGAGACTGAATTGAACCGGCGACCTCTGGATCCCCGGCCCAACGCGCCGACTTACACAGCAGCATTGCGACGCTCCGTAGCTGCGGTCACGTCAACGCGCAAGTTGCCTTCGAAAAACTGTACACTATTTTAAACTATAAACTATTTTTTATTTAGCAGGTAAGGCCTGCTGAGCTATATACAAACGAGTGACGCTGCAGGGAATTGTATTGTTTAACGCTGATCTATGTTCAAGCACCATCTTAAGATCTCCTTGGTGTTGACGCGGTTCTTTTTGTGCAGGGTTCTGTTGGCTTCATTGCCGTGAATTGGATTTGGTTTGCTCTGGCCGCGTTGGCGAGACCCAGACCTCTCTTTCAAAACGAGACGCCTATCATGGCCTCTTGAGTCCTCACCCGGCTCAAGAAAATCAACTGGAAATAAATCCAAGTCGCACCCTACCTTGAATGGATGGGATCACAGTGGGGTGGCACTCGTGTTGGCTCTGGCAGAGCAAGCAGCACTGTGGGCCACCCGCCCGCAAAGTGTGTTTTTTATGACCCTAGTTCACTCACACTGTCCGAGAATCGGATTTGTGAAAGCGCCGAGTAAATCCACCCCTTGTGCCCTTCTTCTCGTGTTTTTTTGCTTTGCGATGCACATTTCAGACAATTCAAATGTGGAGTCACGACAATGGAAAATCGCTGAAGTATTTCCTGTCCTGTTTCCCGTTCACACAGTGCCTACGGTCTGCGCTCGAAGCCCGCAAACTGCAGTTGTGCGCACACACACAAACGATACATCATTGTCCCGCGGGGCGATTACCGCACGCGCCACGTACCCTGTGACCCGAGTTCGATTCCCGGTCACGGCTCATGTCGGTGGCGAGTTCCATCAGAACCGATCCAGAATCAGAATATGTATTTATCCTGGAGAAATGCGATGAACTATGAAGTTTTTTTCCCACAGATTTTGCCCTCTCCTACGCCCCTTCATCAACTCGAGCTGACGAGCGTGGTGAAGTATGGTTGAAAAAAACACCACGAGACCTTAATTTATTGGTAGATGGAGAATAACTGGAATTTATTATGTTTGAATTTATAAATAAAACACAATTTTTTCTCGGAACGAGCAGCCGCTTTGCAAGAAATAGAGCTGCAATTTTTTTCTGTACTTTTTCAGCTCACTGCCACAAAACAGTACAGCATAAAAAATGTAAAGCATCGGATAAAAAATACATGAATATGCTGGAGGCAGTCCGGGCACCCCAGGTGTGTACGCGCTACCTACCGCCCACTCCTAACCGTTCTTCCCTCGACCCAGAGGCCTCATGGCTGCACGGTTAAGCAAATTATCCGGCGATGCTGCTTCTGCTGCTGTTGGCATTAGTACACAAGCACAATGAATAAAAAATCAAACGCACTCGTCAATAATAATGCCGAGTGTGGCTTTAACAGAAACAGTATATAATAGGTGACTTGCTCTTTATTAACCAATTTAAATAGTCACGCAATGGTAAAAAGAACACTGTGTTTTGTGGTAAAAGAAAATCAGTGTCCCCAACAGTTCCGCTACCACTTCCCACGGGCCTGTGGAGACCAACACCAGTGGCCTCGGCACCACGTGATGGGAGCCATTGGTCCACTCCTCCTGCCCCGCACCAGCGGCAGCTCCAGAGCCATTCTCATTGCCTCCCCTTTATCGCTTACCAGCACGTGCCACAGCCACCTGTCCATGTACATAACATATGCCTGTGATGTACATTTCTAACCTTAGCATGCTTTTGCTTAATTTTTCAAACAACTTGAACGTTTGGTCACGACTAAGGCAATCATTGTGCTCATTCTCGTCACATTTACACTTCAAACGTTACATTCTATGTTCACATCGTGCAAACAATATTTTACACGTAATTTTATTTTACACGTAATGTTATTTTAGACGTACTTTTAAAAGAACTGATTGTACAGTAGTTTTCACGCAGCGCTCTGAACCCTGTGACCCGAGTTCTATTCCCCGCCACGGATAACATCCGTGAATCAGAATAAGAATGTTTATACTGGAGTAATCTGATGAGCTATAAAGCTCTTTTTCAAAGATGTCCAGTAGGTGGGGTGACATCTGAACTGATCCCACTCTTTGCCCACTTCACTAAATCGGACTGACCACGACGGTGAAGCGTGGGGACCACGGCCCTAACTCTGCACCTGCACCGGTGGCATGTCCGGAATCCCTTCTCATCACATCGTCTTTGTCTCTTCTCAACGCGTGCCAAAACCATCGGAGTGTCGCCTGCCTGACCTTCTCTACGATATTAGTGAACCCCCTGCTATGGCTGTAAATCCTTCATTCCTCCTCCCCTCCTTTAAGAGATATTGCCAATATCCATGGAGGCAGCAGAGATATGTTCAGCCCCCAGCGCACCCACCACCCACTTCCACATAGGCGCTCACCTTCGTCAGCACCCTTTAAATGTGGATTACAGGTGCCTTGACAATCAGGGTTGAGGAATACGTGTGATAAAAAAGCTTTGCGTTTTATTTGTCAGTCGGCGCCTGACTACAAAGTCAGTCCCTGTGGCGGGCGACTTTTGTCCTGGCAGTTGAATGTGTGAGAGAATAGAAAAAAAACTACAATATGACTATCAAATGAAAGATTGGCTGTTATTAAATTTCATGAACTGCGACCTACACATCAAAATGTCACGTCTCCGTCTGCACTGTGCATGAAACATTAATCGTACTTTAAATAACCATGAGTAGAAAATGTATTTTTATATCAGCAAGTTTCCAAAGAAAGATTCAAAAACAGATACATTTAATTTTCACATCGCGGTAAGGCATGTATGTGTACATACACACATATATATGTGTATGTACACACACATAGATATATGCAAATTGATGATGCCATGGTGTAATGGTTAGCGCGCTGGCCCTGCTGTTTCAAGAGGTCGCTGGTTCGATTCCATCTTTCATAGGAAACTTCTTTTTTTAAATATTATTTTTGAAATAGAAACTTGAAGAAATCCTTCTGCTTCTGTCCATCCAGCAGTTGAATTGGGTGCTCCACAGTCCATCGCGTGTGGTACGGTTCAGTGTGATTACTCCTAACCACAGTTTAGACGTTTGGTGAACACCCTCCAGAAAGGCACTCTAGAATTCTCTCTAACAGGGGCCCCTTCTGCCAGCGGTGGCGTGAGCACAGAATTGCAGCGCTGCACCTTTTGACCTTTGTTACGTGTAAATTAATGGGTGTACATTAATAATTTTACAACACGTTACGTAATTCTTAATTGATGTTTGGGTTAGGCCACAAAGTGATCTGACTAATATTCTGTTGTAAGGCCCTCCACCACCCAGCACAGCCAAAAAAATTAAATTGTCACATGCACGGGTGCTTATCGGGCCCATTAAGATCGTTTCGGCTCGTTCACTGGTAAGTTCTCAAAACCAGATTTTAGCAGCAATTAGATTCGCGACCTTTCACTTGAACTCACATCAATTTTCTCCATCAATAATAACCCTAAAGCATTTTTATGTTAACGTAACACAATTTTCTATTGGATTAATTATTACGGAATTATTTTTTCCAAGCTAACTTTCGATAATATAAATGTATTTAATTGAATATTGATTTGTGTTCGTGCCCTGTTGTTCACTTCTTCCTTACGTGGTTGCTTTTTGCTCCGGTTCCTATTCTCCTCGTCGTCGTCGCAGTGCTCATGTTCGTGATATCACTTTTGGTCATTTCAGTGACCCAGATCACTCTTGCAAAGTGAGCTCATATCCTGGTCTCTTGAGTTCTCCTTGGGTTACACGAAATTAAACAAAACTAAGATGAGAGGCAGGACCGCCCTGACAAAGGATTGTTGAGATTCAATGAGCCATTCCTCGGTAAGATCAACTCAGAAATTCCAGGAATATCACAAATAAAATCCAGGAAGTCAGAATGTATGTATGTTGAACTTCTTTCGCACAGTACGCAGCCAACTGTGCTAATCGGAGGTGTGGATTACATGGGCTGTGAACACCTCCGTGTTAAGTTACCACGTTATGTGTCGCGGTTGTGTGGGATATTATGCTTTTATCTTTATTATTATTATTATTGTTAATGTTATTCATGTTATCTTGTTCTTGCAGAAACCTGCCGGGGTTGGAGAGCTTTTGGTCTCTCTGAGTTTCACGCAGGCCGACAGCCGCCTGACCGTGGTCATCTTGAAGGCCCGGGGTCTCCCCAAGAGGGACACTGGCTCGTCGCTCGGTATGTAGGGGAGGGCAAAGTGGATTGTCCCACACTGCTGCTCTCAGATGCGTCCCTGCAGTCTCTCTGTGTTTTTGTTCGTGTATCTGCAGCGTCTGTGTGCGTATGAATGAGTGCTGGATTCTTGAGGGTACAACTCAAGGCGTGATTATTATTATCATGTATTCCATTGTTTGCCCAGGCAAGCCTCAATGAGTCCTGCCAAGTTATTCACGGGGGGGGGGGGGGGGGGGCAGCGTTCGATGTTGCTGTGTAGTCCAAATGGAGTCATTTGAAAGGTTGTTTTGTAAGTATTGGAATGGCTGGTCAACACCAGTTACATTTGATGTTTTTTTTAGCTATGGGACAAAACCAGAGAAGCCAGAGAAACTCCATGCGGCAAAGGGGGAGAACGCACGAAGCCGCCACAGAAGAGCACCCGAGTCAGGAATGGAACCCAGGTGCTTGTTGCTGTGGGGCACGAGTGTTACCTCTGGACCACTCTGCCACCAAATTAACCCAATAATCCCCTGTGGGCTGGTGTAACCAGCAGGTTCCTACCAGTATTAACCCTTTCCTGTTCCGAGACGTCTGCAAGTTGCAGGATGGGTCCCTCTGACTCTCAGAACGTGCAAGCTGTTAACATTAATTCCATTTAGAGCGCGCCGTTGCTTTGAAAGACGTTGTACTAACCTCAGAGAACCGTAGTGACATGACCGCATTCTATGATAGCTCTCGCCAAACTGTGCCACATGCCCTCCTACATGGCCTCGTGGGAGCCTCGGTACCGATAAAGTTATTTTATTTTGGTTTTTCTTCCGGCTCCTTAACAATAACGCACACGTACATCATCTGAATGGTATCCGAAGACAAATTTAGGACGTACACGTACGTCATCGGAATGGGAAAGGGTTCAAATATTTATTAATGACCAAGTGTGAGCTCATCGACACGTGTCAGATGCATAGACTCTGACAGAAAATGGAACAAGAGCAGAAATGTATGGCGGGGAAGCGTGGAGCGATATGTGCCTGGACCTATTCAGGGAGACGCACAGAGGGACACACGCAGCAGAGAACCAAGTCAGGTCAGAGATCGCAACGGCTGCAAAGGGAAGTCGGTGGACTTGGGCAGCACAGATCCATAGACGGGAATGCGGCTGACCAACGTGGCTGGTGAGAACACACCCAACAGGGCGTTCCCGGCGGAGATGGAGCTCTGAAGTGCTGGAGGCAGATGGGTGGTGACAGTGTGGGGAGGCCTTCATCCAGAAGGGTTGACGATGATCGGAGCTGACGATGATAACGATGATGACCCTAAGAGCCCAATGAGCTTCACGTGTTTTTTAAAATATTTTTCAAGGGAGGCTTGGATCACAAATTCAGACAAATACACAATTAACGCAAAAATGCAACAATTCCAAAGAACGAAAAAGTAAATATGCAATAAAGTACCATCATCTGCACGGATAAAACAAATCAAGATTGAAGAGAGTATAAGTTTAACACGTAGGCTTTCACGACCAATATCATCCATAATACAGGTTTTTTTGGGGTTATATCGCGTAAATGTATATTTATATAAATATACATGAATATCTACGAGGTTAGATCGCATATTTATATATTCATGTGATCTAACCCCTGACAACGACCTGTATTGTGGAAGAGAGAGTCTCTTACGGTCGTTTTAAATTTTCGTAAACGTGATTTGTCCAAACAGACAAGTTACGTTTGAATTATGTTAATTTACTTATAGAGTAAAAGTTAAACCTCAGTTAGAAACGATAATTGAGCACGGACGTGGCGTGAATGATAATAACGGCTGCGTTTCCCCACTATGGGATGAAAGCACAAACCTCAAACGCCGTATTGAGCGCTCTGAAGCTTTGTGCTTGTGGCACACGATGGGACCGGGAGTCGAGTCAATTCCGCAAAAGAGTCAGAATATTTATTTATAACTGGGGAAGGAATCCAATAAGCTATGAAGCTCTTTTTAATTGATGCCCAGTGCGGGCGTGTCGGCAAGTTACAACAACAAACAAAACACAAACACGACAGCAGTGCGACATGGAGAAACAGGGTAAGCAAGTGGTACAATATAATTAATGTATTAATTAGTGAGTTATCGAAGTCTGACTTATCGACATTAGACAAGGCAGCAGAAAGCACAACACAGTTGCAGACCACACCAAGACAGCGCCACACAGCAGTAGCCCTCAATACAATGGCACATTGACATTGAACAATCGACGAGCAGGTAATGGTCAACGTTACAAAACACATTTGCAAGTGTGACTGTATCCAGCACGAATCTACTGCTCCAGGATCTGTGTTTAAAGGGCAGCAGGCACGGGGCAGCAAGATTAGGGGGAGAGTGAAGTTAGGCTGGGAAGGAAGTCCCCGAGGCGGACAAAGAGGAGGGCACGGTTCGAGACGAGCAGCAGTCAGAATCTTTATATCTTGGGGAAATCCGATGAGCTGTGAAGCTCTTTGTCACAGATGTCTAACATGTCTCTCTACATGTTGAACTTCTTTCGCACCGTACGTAGCCAACCGAGCTAATCGCAGGTGCGCTGGGGTAGGACAACAAACTAAACACAACTAGCAGTTCTAAAAAAAGCAGTTCAGTAGGGGCGGGTCAGAGAGTTACACAAAACAACAACACTGCAGGAGTGTAAATGATAGGAACAGGAAGGGGCGGTGGGGAGGGTGGTGACTGGGCCAAGATGTCGGGGATGATGTGAGGGTGGCAGTGATGATGAGAGGGGAGGAAGAGACGGAGAAGAGAGAAAGAAGAAACGAGCAGAAGTGAGCTGCACGGAGCAGCGTGTGTGTATGTGTGTGTGCGCGCGTGTGTGCGTGTGCGCGTGTGTGTGTATGTGCGCGTGTGTGTGTGTGCGCGTGTGTGTGTGCGTGTGTGTGTGCGCATGTGTGTGCGCGTGTGTGTGCGTGTGGGTGTGTGCGCGTGTGTGTGTGTGCGCGTGTGCGTGTGTGTGTGTGCGCGTGTGTGTGTGTGTGTGTGCGCGTGTGTGTGCGTGTGGGTGTGTGCGCGTGTGTGTGTGTGCGCGCGTGTGTGTGTGCGCGTGTGTGTGCGCGTGTGTGTGTGCGTGTGTGCGACTCAGCCTCAAATAAGTACCTGGTGCAGTGTGTAAACATTGCCACTAAGGGAGACAAAGACGGTCGGGTGTGGTGCTGGCCACCCACCCTCTCGTGTACCGTTCCGGCCTTCATAGGTGCTCGCTAACAGCACTTACCCCTACAGTCTGTTAAGGCTATATGGGGGATCTTTGTTTTCTTTGTGTGCGCGCGTGTGTGTGTGTATGTGTGTGTGCATGTGTGCGCGTGTGTGCGTGTGCGCGTTCATAGGGGGCGATGTGGGGAGGTAAATAATTGGCTTTGGCATAATGACAGCATGAGTAGACTGCAACTATATTTCGCATCTGTTGAAAAAAACAATCACTCCTGGCATATATACTCATTAATAGGCAAGTTAACGGAAACTGTGATGTGATGTATATAGTGCAATGTATCTGATCCATAATTCCAAGTGTGCATCCCTCCACGCTTCTTTGCGCATGGAGAGGTGAACGCGATCACTTTTAACTGAAGAAAGCCCAAGGTGGGCTTGGGCAGGATGTGGCACGGCTCGACGGCACGATGGCCAACGGTCAAGATTAATGAGCGAGTGGCGGCAATCCAAGGGAGTGGAATGTGTTCTGGAATGCCTCCGCTGAGCAGACGGAGCGACGACATCAGTGTGACACATTGTCCTGCCCCCATTGTCGTGCCCCCATTTTGCATGTCGTGGATTTACCCTCCAACACACCGGTGTGCTGAACCAGTAACTAGTGGTGGGTTTACCGACACATCTATATTTACACTATATAAACAAACAAACAACCTTTATTACGGACGAAATCAGGTCGTGCTCAGGCACCTGGGTAAATTGTTACATCGCAAGATGGCGGTAGGTGGTCGTGGCTTTGGGGAGGCCTTCGTTCAGCTGCGGATCGAGTGTGGTTGATGAGGACGATGAGTCTATTTGTTGCTGTAAGTGTCCATGATGCGAAGGCACTCCGACGAGCTCTTCTTTGTGGCCGGGTCACTTCTGAGAAAGAGCGACATAGCTCAGTAAGGTTTGTGTGTGCCCTTGCCAGTGTGCTTTACCCCAATTACACATGATGATGAGCGCTTGTGTTGCGTTATTTTAATCTAATTTTATTTGATTTATATTTTATTTCCACATACGTGACTTTACCGAAAAAAACGAGTATAGTAATTTCTGCAATCACAAAAGCTTCAATTCTAGATTAATTCACCTCTACGAGGAGGTACCTTTACAATTCTGTCCAAAACATCTTTCCCTGTGTTGTCTTCTCTACGTATGTATCTCTACTTGTTGCTATTTTGCTTCGGTGTTTTGTTTACCGTGGTCTGTGTTTTCGCTTTTTCCTATGTCATCCCTCCGTCGTCGTTTACCCATGTTTCCTCTGTTTCCTCTGTTGCCCTCTCCGCCCCCCCCCTCCCCTCCTCCACCTTTACAATCCGATACATTACGTTATTCCTCCAGGCGTCTGTCTGCGTGTGCCTCTCCATGTGTGCACGTCTCTTGGTGTGGTGTTGCTCTGGTTGCCCCTCTGTGCTGCTCAAAACATCTCTCCCTGTGTGTCTTCTCTGTGTATGTAGCTCTTGTACCACGTGTCTGTTCACGAGTCCGTGTCCTCTACTTACGTTGGTATGTTCAGCCCAGAGGATGTGAACAAAAGATTTAGCAGTCTTTTGAAATACGTGGTCAACCAGGTTAGTGTCTAACTGTGTCGTTGGCCGACTGGTTTGCATCACATGATGTTTCTAAGGTTTGTTGAGTTCGCGTCTCCCATCTTCCTGCTGTATTTGCCTCCGTGCAGTTTGGCGTTCTCTATGTGCTATGTGCGTGATGTCCCTCTGTGTGTGCCCTCGCTATGTATTTTACCCCATGCCACCCGATGAGCGCTTGTGTTGCGTTCGAAACGTCGTGATTTATTTAAATCTAATTTTATTTTCTTTATTTATATTTTATTTCCACATACGTGACTTTACCGAAAAAAAAACAACTGAGTATAGGTTTAACTGGTGAAGTAAAACATAAATTCGAGTGGAATGTTTAGAAAGGCTTCACCACCTCCGTTATCTCCTCTGCCCGTGGCTGTCCCCTTCTCCTGTCGAGGTGTTGCGATGGTGCCCCTCGCTTGACAAACGGAACCACTCCGGTCTCACCCACGTGATGCGTGCGTCCCACTCTTTGTTCCGTGCGCGGCGTTTCGAGCCTCATTGGCATTCAGACGCCCACACACGTACAAGTGGTGCTGTGGCGTGTCGGTGTGGTCTGTGGTCTGAACAAGTTAATTATTTCAAACAACAAAACAATTATTTCACGGAATTAATCAGGTAATCTTGAATCTGGAATTGGATTTGCACGAATCATTGTCTCGTAAGCCGGAGGGTTTTTTTTTCTGTGAGAGTCAAACAAAAAGGTTTGCCATAAATATTTCTATCACCATGACTTCCAGGGCAATCATAGCTACTCACAAAGTCCAGCATAAATTGTTATTTCTTTTTTGATCGAGCAATCAGCGGCGTAAAAGCTGCTCGCGTCGTCTCCCAGGGGCATACAATTCTTGTCCAGACCAGCCACGGAATTCAAATTTCGAGACCTCGCAGAAGAAGACTGCAAGGCTGGAGCCAATGGAACCAATTAGCGCTCCCAATTAAGTTTTGGCTGTGAGGATGTTTCAAGTAATCTCGATCCTCATTAAACATTCCCCTGCAATTGCTACTGCGTGTCATAATGTTCCGACGGTAACATGCCTTGCGAATTCCAATTCGTTAAAAACCTCACTTTTTGCGTAACGGTCAATTAACCCCGATTAGCTAAAGCTACCGGCAAAGGCGTGGCGGTTCCAACCAAGAACCAAGTGGCTTTGGGGAAGGGGGCTGGAAGGGGCTGGAGGGGGCAGACCCCCCCCCCGCCCCCCGCTTCCTGCTCAAGGCTTAGTCCCTCATTTCTGAGTTGCTGTCGCCAAGTCAAACAATGCCGGTGCAGCCTTTGCTCATAGACACGAGCGCCAGAGCAGAATGCACGACAAACACCAGCAGATCGCATCGCTGCTCTTTCACTTGAGCGTTCCTTTAGAGACTTAGAAGACTGGCCGTGTCGTTTCGAGCTTGTCCAAGACTGTGTCCTGTCCTCCACTGGGTGTTTGTATGCTCCCCCCTTTATAAAGGGTGCGTGTGGGTACTCCTGCCTCTTGTCGAACGTGTGGCCAAATATCCTGCAGGGCTCCGCTCTGGTGGACGCCCTTGCACCAGCAGCATCGTCCGCAGGCAATCGCAGGGCTGCGCCTTTGCCCTTCTCCCCCCCTTCAACGGAGGCTGCGGTGCGGTGCAGGCGCGGCGTGCGTGAAGGTGAGCGCCTTCGCCGGGAGCGAGCGCGTGCTCAAGCGCAAGACCCGCGTGCGCCGGGCCTCCTCCGGAGCCCTCTTCAACGAGTCCTTCGAGGTGGCGCCGGGCGGCGGCGGCGGCGGCGCCACCAGCCTCGAGCTGCTCGTCGTCGTGCACGCGGGAGCCGGCGACGAGGAGGAAGAGGAGGAGGCGGGGGAGGAGGAGGAGGCGGGGGAGGAGGAGGGCGACTCCGACTCCGCCACAGCCGCCGGAGCGGGGCCGTCGCCGCTGGGCCGCGTCGTCCTGGGCGCCGCCGCCGCGTCCCCACGCGCCCGCCAGCACTGGCAGGAGGCGCGCGCCGGCGGGGACGCGGCAGGCCGGCCGCTCGCCCGCTGGCACGCGCTGCAGCCGTGCTAAGCCCCCTCCTCCACGGCCGAGGGGTGGGCGGCGGCTCGCATCGCTCCGACACGTGGCGAGATGCGGCGACTCGCGGCGTCGCATCTCGCCTCGACGCGCTCGGAGTGCACCCCCCGAGCGGAAGAAGCTGTCCCTGCGTGGCACAAGGTGACACGGCAGGTGGCCTTCAGGCGGGCATTCGTCTGCCAGTAGGGGGGCCACGTCGCTGTGTTTGTGTGTGTGGAGTCTCATTTGAGTAATTTGCGGTGTAATCTTTCGTATTTTTTAAATTTGGAGCATAATGCCGGTGGCACACGATGGTGCTACTCTTGCGAATCATGTCAGGGGATCATTATCGACTGTAATCGAAGTAGACGGCGCATAGCATTTGTACGGCTTATACACACGCCGCAGTCGTAACCAAGGCAGCTGCCCCGTTAGAACCACAAACCTCTGCAACAAGCGGCAAACGCGCTACCACTGGGAGCACGTGACCACGTGTTGTACAGCAGCATGATGTTCGAAGTTTCGCTGCACGTGCTGGAAGCTGCAGGAGCTCCACGGGCTCTTGAAGAAGCACGCGGCAAATCTCGACTTAAAGTTTTCGTCACTGAAGCAATTCATATTCTTTGGGTCTTTCGGTGAAGTCACGTAGATAGGTTCAAAGAAAATAACAAACAACTGCGACGTTTCGATCGCAACACAAGCGGTCGTCATCAGGACATATCTACGTGACTTTACCGAAGGACTCAAACCATATGAACACCCGGCAAATGCAGAGAAACGTCGGACATCACGTTGCATAACACGCGGCCCAAAAGCACATCGGAAATCAACGTAGTAGCGTAAGCTCGCTCTCCTTTTAAAGATTTACAAGCTGCGGACTATGCGACGCGTTTCAACGTACGTTTGTCCTCAAAGGTCTTCAAGCGGCAGTCTAAACAGCGGTAATTTACGCTCCTGTTTGTGTCTCTCAAGTTTTCTTTTTAAATACATTTGGCCGGTTTACAATCGGGCGAGTCAAATTGTCGCGACACAAACTTCATACCAACGTTTCGTTCACTTTGGATCATCCACACGAAAGTTGTGGTAATGGATGGACGGAGCTGATGCATTCACACATTCGACCTTAGTTTGAAAATGTAAAGCAAATGGTGATGGTGGTGGTGGCGATGAGGATGAACCAGGGCGATGGGCATGCAGTCGGTGCTGGAGCGTGTCACCACGTCTGGCAGTCCCTGCCCTGAATTTGACGTGGGAATTAAGAGCACAAATTGCCACTTTTCTCCAAAAAATACAACAAAGTTGTAGACCTCTCTTTCTGTATTCGCTGCGACTGGATTGAGGTGCCCCATTAGAAGGCTGGCAGGGTGGTGGCGTGGTGGTAACACTGGCACTTCACAGAAAACATTAACCTGGGTTCGATTCCTAACTCGGGTGCTTTCCTGTGCGGCGTTGCTCCGTTCTCGCCTTATTCTGCGTGGGCTCCATGTGGGCGCTCTGGTCCCCTCCCGTCGATAGAGAAAACAAAACCATTGGAGCTGGCGTTGGCCAAAGCATCGCCGTGCCGAAAAAGTACCTGCAAGTATACTCAATTAGGATTACACAAATACAACATCGCCCCCCACCCCAACCCCCCTACTGTGAATAATTTGGCAAGACCTTCCTGACAAGAGTCTTGAGACGCGGCGAGGCTTTCCAGGATAAGCAAAGCGTAATAATGCTTCATCACTCATTAATTGGCCAGAAACGTCTTTAATATAGAGAGGACGACAACCGCCAGGCTGCCTTCCATCTCGCCTGTGGCTCCTCGGTGTTTACGAGATGCATGACGACGATGCCAAATAAAGACCTTTTGCAACGAGTCAAGTCTGCAATAACCCCAGGTACTTGTGGTGGGCATGCAAACAAACATGCTCTGATATATGTATGCATTGTCTTTGAAACGGTTTGGCCTATACCGGAGCCAGCCTCGTTCCGACAGCCTCGTCTCACCAGTGTCGCACCAGAGAACGCCACGAGGAGAACAGCACAATGACAATGCAGCTAGCGGAGCATTTTGAGCTCAGTCAAACCTATTCTTATTTTTATTCTTGTTTTTCATAACGCAAACCGCTAGCTCCGCAGCCGTCACAGTTTATTCCCATCGCGATCTTCGCGAGCGGCAAGGTCGCGCCAGAGCAGCATCTGCTCCCAGGCCCCGTGCTCTCTGACGCTCTCCCACGCAGAGCCGCAAATATCATATGGGGCAAGTCCCTGGGGCCCGGCGGCGGCATCCGTTGTCTGGCAGCGCTCCCGGACGCGCGGCGAAACCTCGTGGAGAAATGCACCCCGGGAAGCCGCGGGCAAATGAGCACCCCATTTCTTTTAATCGGAGTTTGTGTAAAAAAAAGTTCAATTACGCTCGTAAATCGGTCAGTTGTGTACATATACCTGTAAGTGTTATGTTGTGCTTGTGCCGTACTGCGATGTTGGTCCTGCGGAGGTGTTGGACATGGGTTTGATGCCTAGTTAAGGCGGTCAAATTAACCTGGAGTTGTTAATTTTCGTAATTGGACTTGCCAATCAGAATGTCCACACACCGTTAAAAATTGATTTTCGATCGGCTGCTCACTTGCAGCGGGTTCGAGTACGCGTGTTCCTTGTCTCTTTCACCTACTGCGACTAGCGAGGGTGTCATGTCGGCATCCATTAATTGACTAATATTGATTCTTAAGCTCACGATACCCGCACGGAATCGCAAGTGTGAGAATCGATGTTTTTCAATTGGGTACATTTTGTATGCGATGGCTTCTCGTGACTCCCTGAGCCAACTGACCGGGGGATGTATAATGATGAGTCATAGATTCATATATCTATACATGTCGATTTCTAGCATCGAGTGGTGTTCGTAAGAATTGGTTTTGGTTCATTCAAAATGTTGTCAAGTTATTCGCGAGGGATACGTCCCAGAGACGCTCGTGCTTAGCAATTGATTATAATAAACAAAGTAAATAAACATTAATGTTAAAATATTAAATTATATTTGGTCATTTATGTACCTTATGTTGAAGTTATGTTGCACGGTACGTTGCCAACTGTGCTAAAAGGATGAACTCACCTGATCTCATTATTATATATCTCATCACTTTGCCTCTCTCTCTCTCTCCATGCAGCCGTGTCGAGATCCAGATGTTCTTCACACGTACCCAAAATCGTGGATAGCAAGTTGGTGAATAACGAGGGAAGACTGTAACGGATGCTGCTACCACAGCGGTGTGACGGTCAGCACGCTCAACTTGGCAATTCAGAGGTCACTGGGTCGGTTCGATTTCCCGGCGCGGCAGTTGAAACGATTGGAAAATGAGTTCAGAAATCCCCCGTGCCCCCGTCCACCAATCCAGCAGTGTAATTGGGTGAATACCAGCGGGCCTAACTGGGTGAACACCTCAGTGAGTTGACCAGCGGGCCTGACTGGGTGAACACCGCAGTGAGTTGACCAGCGGGCCTGACTGGGTGAACACCGCAGTGAGTTGACCAGCGGGCCTGACTGGGTGAACACCGCAGTGAGTTGACCAGCGGGCCTAACTGGGTGAACACCGCAGTGAGTTGACCAGTGGGCCTGACTGGGTGAATACCGCAGTGAGTTGACCAGTGGGCCTGACTGGGTGAATACCGCAGTGAGTTGACCAGTGGGCCTGACTGGGTGAATACCGCAGTGAGTTGACCAGTGGGCCTAACTGGGTGAACACCGCAGTGAGTTGACCAGTGGGCCTGACTGGGTGAATACCGCAGTGAGTTGACCAGCGGGCCTGACTGGGTGAATACCGCAGTGAGTTGACCAGTGGGCCTGACTGGGTGAATACCGCAGTGAGTTGACCAGTGGGCCTGACTGGGTGAATACCGCAGTGAGTTGACCAGTGGGCCTGACTGGGTGAATACCGCAGTGAGTTGACCAGCGGGCCTAACTGGGTGAACACCGCAGTGAGTTGACCAGCGGGCCTGACTGGGTGAATACCGCAGTGAGTTGACCAGCGGGCCTAACTGGGTGAACACCGCAGTGAGTTGACCAGCGGGCCTGACTGGGTGAACACCGCAGTGAGTTGACCAGCGGGCCTGACTGGGTGAACACCGCAGTGAGTTGACCAGCGGGCCTGACTGGGTGAATACCTCAGTGAGTTGACCAGCGGGCCTGACTGGGTGAACACCGCAGTGAGTTGACCAGCGGGCCTGACTGGGTGAACACCGCAGTGAGTTGACCAGCGGGCCGTTTGGAAGAGGTCTGGCTAGCTTCAGCGAGCAATCGCAGGGTTGCACATTTTTATTTTTACCTTCAATGTTGCCTGGACTGTATTGGCTTTGCCCGACTCCTATAGTCACTGGCTGCCATTGCATTGTTCATAATATGAAAACAATAACAATTGATTCCTGAATCGAATCAAATTTCTTCAATGCATTGGATCACCTCGAGGTTGGTTGTGGGGTTGTATTACCACTTCTGCTGACCTTAACCTTTAGATATTTTTTTAACCTCTTTACATCCTTGTTACCTCTCACCTGGCTGCAATTCTCAATATAAAGGTAATTATGTTTTGAGCCATGGCCGAGCAAGAAAATGTGTTTCCGAATGCCGGGGGGGGGGGGGGCAGGGGCGGGACAGGAGAGGAGAGTGTCACGGGTGACATTTAAATTATTATTTTTAAATGGCCGAGATTTGTAATCAGAAGAAATAGTTTTTTCCTGTGTGGAGTCTCCTGCTGAAGATGTGGACTTTGTGTCGTTAGGCACTGGTCCGTGATTGTGCCATTTTAAGTGGCCCGAATTTCCATGAAGGACTTGAAGTTTTAACATCTCAAACACAACATTTTGCTGCAAAATTTTCCCGCATGGGAAAAGGAGAGCAAAAAAAAATACTATACCGCATAATAAAAAACCGGGAAATGTGGATATCTATAAATGTAAGGTGTCTTTGTTGAAAAATAGAACAATTTTATTGGGAGACAAGGACGTGAATGATTGTGATTGGAGAGCACCGCATTGTACGCGGTAATGCAATTGTTGTCACCGTCGTTCGTTATGGTACTAAGGCACCAGATATTGCCGTTTTCATTGCATGTTTGTGCTCCTCACCTGGTTAGTTACCTAATTTTCTCGCCGGATATAGATGCCGACATCTCATGCTCATCCCGTTCGGTGAAGATTCCCTTAAAGTAACGTGCAAAAAAAAGACATTGCGTGAGAGCCAAAAGCCATTTGAAAATAAGATGCCATGTCAAGTGCAGCGAAGCAGCTCCTAATCAAAGCGGTTTGGAAACTCGTTGAGGTTTAAGCCGTTTGCTGGAAATGCGAATTGCAGCAGTGGTTCATTTCATCTATTTGTAACGGTCTCATTCCGATCTGTTTGTTATTTTGTTTCCATCTGGGGATGGTGTGTGCATGACAACGTGTCTTTATCACCGTGCCCATGAAAATAGTTCCGCAGTTGCAGTGCGATCGCATCGGAGGAATTGATGGGAATCTACGATTTTTTTCCCCACGGTTTTTCTCGGGGAAAAAAATTGCCCAGCCGTCCCTCGGAGACCTGCCCTTCTCCGAGGCAAATCCCTTCATAAATTAGCGAGCACGACTCGGAGGAATTTCGCAATTCACCCGTCGCATTTCTTGCTTGTGTGGACGAAAGCTCTTAGCAGTTACTATGCACTCCTTAGGGACGGCTTTCCAATTAGCAGATGACTCCGTGTGAAAAACAAAAAAATCAAGCCTTGATATGAAGTTTCAGGCAATTTATGTAGTTTTCAGATTGATCCGAATAAAAACATGCCGTTTGAGGAAGTAACGTAACTTTCATGACATTGCTTACATGCCTCTAGTTTTTTGCCTCTGGTTTCACGTGGCATCGGGTGACATTAATCTAGTTAGCACGTAGGCGTTTTGAATTGGAGCATGATATAAACGATCGAAAAGTCTGAAAAAGTAATAGTTTTAAATACATTTTTTTTTATCGAGCTAACCCGTCCCTCCCACGTAGCGTTTACAATGCGAATTATCCTTGCGATTTCCAGAGTGAGGTAAGCACAACCTGTTGACCCCTGACCTTGGCGTGTTTATTATTCCAATCCTCGCCGCTAATAAGGGTGCCCTTTGGCAGTCACCGGGAGACGGTTCAGGGCCATCAGTATTCCCGTGATTTATTTCGTTTAGGCTCTTTCTGCGCCGCTATTAATCTTAATAGAGTTCGCTCGTAGGGAAGGAAGCTTTTGTTCTCTCAACCCCCGCGGGAGGAAATTTAGAGTTGTTTTTGCAAAAGCCCATTGCGATTTGGCCACAGCGCGTAGGAACAATCGGCCCACCCGCTTGCGATGCAGCTGCACCTTGTGTTGGACCCACCCAACCCACGAAACGTGCACAAATCCCCAGTGAGGTGAACCTTATCACTTGACATTCAAACACTACTTGAACCCTGCACAGGTTCAAGGTAATAGTAATTATTTCAAAGGGCAAGATTGGATAAACATCGAGACTGAAACCTTTGAATGATTAAACTATTTCAAAAGAACTCCTTAAATTGGCCAAACCGGCGGTGTGTCCAGTATCCACTGCCCAGCAATACTGGGGAATGCTCTAAACCTACAATTAATAATAGTAAGTATAATACATTTTTTTAAAGTGAAACCTTTGTCACGTCAATTCACTGCTGGATGAAGGCCTCCCCACACCATGTCGGGTTGTTTGACCATACTTCAGAACCAGAATCTTTATTTATCCTGGAGAAATCCGACCAATCACCCCGCGGGCCATTGCAGATCAGTGAAGGTTGGGAGATAAAACTCGCCAATGTGGTTATCCGAGACCGGTAATCGAGCTCAGCCGCGGAGGTTCACATTGCGGTCGCGTTAACCACTGCACCGCATCTCCCAGCAGCACGCCTCTTAGAGCGTGCTATCGCTTGGCATCGTCACTGATGATCCTGCCTACTGTTCTAGATTCATAAACTGACGACAGCAGACTCGTGTCTGCCATGTTTAGAGACAATAACTTCACAAAATGCAAGTGACTTCCTTAACATTTCCCTTTTACAAATAACTATTTAACAAGTTATACAACAATTCAAACATCAATCTTAATTTTGGAGCTTTCGTGACTGCAGGAATTATTCTTTGGTTTTTTCGGTAAAGTCACGTATAAAAATAAAATAATAAATTAAATAATAGCATACGACGTTTCGATTGCAACACAAGCAATCATCATCAGGTATAATAAAATAGCGACATAGAATATAACCAGAAAACTATAGACAGACATATAAGCAGACAGATATCACCAAGATGCATAGAGAGAGCAACCCAGGTACAGAGAGAGGTGATCGTCTCTGTGGGGTGGCCTTAAATAGACAGAGGGGGGCGGAGGCAGAGAGAGGGAGGGGGTAGGGAAAACATTTACATGTCAATGAGTACGAAGGGAGGGGAGTAAGGTAAGCAGGCTTAGAGGGAGACAGAACACACTAAATTAAATAACCTAGCAAAGTATCGAAATGTTATGTTAAACGACACAGGTAGTCACGAAAGCAGTCACGAAAGCTCCAAAATTAAGATTGAACCACTTCTACGGGGAAGTTCCAAGTTTACCTTTTTCTCTCTCTCTGGGTTTCTTGTTCTCTCTCTCTGCCTGTATATTTAGTGTAATTTTCTCTGTCTACACTCGTTTTGTATCGTTCTTAGGTTCTGCTCTGTCTGTGTGTCTCCGTTCCTCTTTTTTATGTTTTGTCTTTCTTTGGAATTTTCACACTTAAATTCTAACTTAGCAATCTTTGAAATACGTAATCGACCAGGCAATGCGTTAATTGTGTGTTGACCGACTCTCTGTGTCGTTTTACATAATATTTCGATACTTTGCTAGGTTATTTAATTTAGTGTGTTCTGTCTCCCTCTAAGCCTGCTTACCTTACTCCCCTCCCTTCGTACTCATTGACATGTAAATGTTTTCCCTACCCCCTCCCTCTCTCTGCCTCCGCCCCCCTCTGTCTATTTAAGGCCACCCCACAGAGACGATCACCTCTCTCTGTACCTGGGTTGCTCTCTCTATGTATCTTGGTGATATCTGTCTGCTTATATGTCTGTCTATAGTTTTCTGGTTATATTCTATGTCGCTATTTTATTATACCTGATGATGATTGCTTGTGTTGCAATCGAAACGTCGTATGCTATTATTTAATTTATTATTTTATTTTTATACGTGACTTTACCGAAAAAACCAAAGAATAATTCAAACATCATCATGGGACCTCCTTTGCCAGTACCAAAATATGATAACACGTTTTTCCTCTTTTTTCTGCCAACAAAACAGGTGTTAAGATGTTAAAATACCAAACTGAAACCTTTTACAAGGAATCATGTCTGCATTAACCACAATACCTGTGGTCAGTATGCAAAAAAAACCGTACTCTGATAATATATGCATTGTCCTTGAAACTGATTGGTCCACACCAGAAACAGCTTTCTTTTGAGCCTCGTCTCAAATGGTGTTAGACCAGAGGACGCCAAAAGGCGTGGTGTTTTAACATCTTAACACCTGTTTTGTTGGCAGAAAAAAGGGGAAAACCTGTTTTATCAAATTTTGTTCCGCTTCTACTCCGATGACGTACTTATACGTACGTGTACGTCATCGGAATGGGAAAGGAATTAAGCAATCAAACAATCATCAAAATGCGTCTTTCCTTCACTGTCCAGCTGTCCACCTCGATCCAGTTGTTATAGATGAAGCCTCTCTGGTGGCTTTGACAGTCGTCTACTGCGGGAATAAACAGGACACCTTGGTGTAGGCGTTATTGGGCCATCCTCTGCCCTTGTGTTCATCATGAAAGCGTGACGTCATATCCTTTCTCACTGCTAGTCGCAGTAAATTTCCTTCCACCTTCTGTCCAACGGACACATTTTATTGAACGAAACGCTGTTCCGCAGCTCTTGCAGCACGAGTTTTCATCTTTGCCAACTGCAGGTGACATGGGGGGCCTGCCAGAGTTCCCAACAGAAGTTGCCGCGATGATGGCGATTCAACGATTTACCGTACGATATAAAATGCCCAGATCGTTGTATTCGTCTGCTTTTCATGAATGTCGTCGTGTCTGGACTATATTCGTGTTTTATTTTTTTAAAAATATATGTTTTATCACTGACAAAACATTCATGAAAAAAACTAAAGTACAAATATTAAACATCTAAATAAATAGCTGGTATCCAATATTTGAAAAATGGTTTCCGTAGTGATTGACAGAATGCTGGCGATATGACATCGTTTGTAAAGTTCATTTAACGATTTTGTTATTTGCTGTGTAGCTGACGGCACAAGCGTGACACTTTCTGGGTTATAAGGCTGCAATGATCACAACGACTTGTGGCAGGCTTGTGTTGAGTGAACTGCAGTTGAATAACTCTTAAGTCCTTATGTTTACTGGAAGTATGGAAAAGCACATGTATGTTGAATTTCTCTCGCACTTTACGTAGCCAACCATGTTAAACGGTTGGCTACGGACACAGTATTACATAATGTAAACGTGAAATACAGTTACAAAGGTAGGGAAAATGATGTCGTGATCATCTTCATCTAATGAAACTATTATTATTGCGAATGTTTACCCTGTAGAAGCCTCACTGAGTCTCAAGACCCTTTTCAAGGAGGGTCCTGCCAAGTGTTCACAGTAGGTTGGCGTAATTTTTCAGCCCTGGGTTGTTTTTGGCCAATTTCAGTTACATGGTAGCTTTATATTTTATCTGTGTGAGGAAACCAGCAGAGGATCTGGAGGCAACCCATGCCGAACGGGGGGAGGACCTCCAAACTCCACACAGGCAGCGGCCCGAGGCAGGAATGCAATTGTTTTGCTTGCGATGAGGCACGCGTGTAAGGCCCATTGAGCTATGTAGCTCTTTTTCAGAAGCGACCTGGCCACAAATGATAGCTCAACGAAGTGTATGTATGTTGAACTTCTTTCACACCGTACGTAGCCAACTGTGCTAATCAGAGGTGCCGTGGAAGTGGCGTATCACGTGGACATCTGAAGCAGCAAACTCCTACAAGCGGCTCTGGAGCGCTGTGACCACATTATCGTGAGTTAAAACATTTCAACCGATGCTCCACGCCTCTGCCAACTCGGTAAGGAGGTTAATAAACCTTGCTGGCAGAAAATAAACCACAATGCAATTCGGATCGGTGGTTTAAGTGTCGGCAAAATTAATGGCACAGCCGTTGCACTCAATTTTCGCAAACGGCAATCGCTTGCAAGTGATTAAGGGCGTGCGTTCGAGCCTCCAAAACACCCGAGCTTGACGTGTGGGTGCCATCGCATGTTTATCTGCCAACGTTACCAGCTTCCAATTTTACACCTAAATTTGTACGACCTTGAATTTCCATCCGTTTTCAGCATGCCGTATGTCAGTGCACATGCTTGAATTTGTGCGCGTGCGTGTTTGACATATGTAGCTAATTTTGGTGTTTGCGTCTGAGAGATTTCGATTGCACGCACGAGTATTATTTTTGTGATGCGGTCAGTCATAAAAAGTGCACGCATGTGTGCAATCATTGTTCCCAGGAGTCAATGACAGCCGCTGATGTAAAAATAATTGAGGTGGTTATGAGTTTTGACCCTTTGCCGCTCCGAGATTGGGTAAATGCTGCTCTGCATCTGTCCACTGTCCACGTGCCGCTTGTGATTATTATTTCTCCATTACGGTCCTGAGCACATCGTGTTTGTCCACAGAAGGGGTGACACATTTCTATGATGAGCTGTCATTGCCTCTCTGCACGTAAATGTCAGAATCAGAATCTTTATGTATCCTGGAGAAATCCGATGAGATATGAAGTTCATTGTCACAGATGTCCAGCCGTGTGTTGAGATCACACTCATTGCTCGGCCACGATGGGAAAAAACATCAGAAATAACGGTAAACGCTACGGCAAATTGAAATAATAATTGTGATGGCCTTATTTTAGTTTGCCATTTTGCAGAGCGCTGAGATGGCCCCAGCCTGCTCACTAATTACGATGCAAGAAACCTTTCCCATTGAGTCGGGGCTCTTGTGGCGTTCCTACTTACATTCATTTATTTGTTGCATTATCTACTTTTAACATGTAGAAAGCTACAACGAGGGTTCAGAACGCTGTACAGTATAACGAGAACAACTTTCAACAAGTCCTAAAAACACAAACGCAAGTAATAACAGAGTGTAATATGTCTGTGACTAGGGATATTAATGGGATCTTCTTTAAAATGCTGTATGCGTGTGCACACCCACACCGCCACACGCACCGAGCGTCGTGGCTACATTTAGAAAATTAATGAACGCTCGCGAGACGCGTGGGTGTGGCACGGACTGGCTTTGACGCGCGCGCCCGTGCGTGTGCGCGTGCGTGCGCGCGGTAGTGCAGCGTGGTGCTGGCCACCCAACCTCTCGTGTGCCGTGCCGGCCTTCATAGGTGCTCGCTCACGGCGCTTGCCTAAACTGTCTGTTAAGGCTATCCGGGGGATCTTTGTCTTTGCGGCAGTGCAGCGGTGAGCGCGCTGCACTGCAAAGCCGACGAGCCGAGTTCGATTCGCGCTCACGGCCTGCAGCGACAGCAGTGACGATGATTTCAACCGGTTCTGGGGCATCGCCGAGGTCGAATCGACCTCAAATGAGTACCTGGTGCGGTGTTTAAACAGCGCCACTGGGGAGACAAAGGCGGTCAGGCGCGATGCTGGCCACCCACCCCCTCGTGTACCGTGTCATCCTTCATAGGTGCTCGCTAACAGCACTTACCCCAACAGTCTGTCAAGGATACGGGGATCTTTGTGTGTGCATGCGCCCTGAATTTGTCGTGCGTCTTTGTAGAGTTATCAATCCTCAAAGCATCACGGTGGATTGCTGAGATGCACATTAACTGAGATTTTGCATTAATTCTCCGGATAAAGACACGGATTTACTGTGGTGCTGTACTGTACTTATTTAAACCTAAAGCTCCTTTGAAAACGAGGTATCCTAGCCTCAGTGGGCTCTCAAATGTCATTACAAAGGTCACCTATCTACGAAATTGTCGTGACTCATTGGCAGATGTCCTCGTTCAGGAAAAAAAACAAATCATGTTATACTTTTCCCTGAAGACCATAGGGCAAAAGCTGCCTTGGTAGAAAATATATATAGACATTTGTAAAAAAATTAAAATCAATTCAAATCACCCTACATGCTTTTTTCATTTCAATTTGATAAATTCCAGAATTGGAAATTAAAACTATCAGCTTGATTATAATGCGATGATCATTTCTGTCTTTAGTGAATAATGCAGTGATAGTGAAGTCTCTATTTGGCCTCTCTGTGCTATGAAGAAGGACCATTGCCTGAAACGTCCCCTATTTTCTTTGTTCATTTTAAGGCCACACAATGTTATTGGCGAATGTGTTGAATTTGTTTAAATGTGTGCTTGCGTACCACAAGGTGATGCACTGCTCACCACGAGAGTTCCAACTGGTTTCTGCATCTCGTGAAATGATGCTGATAGCGCAATTGGGATATTTTTTGCAGAGGATCATGGGAGAATGTGTGAGTTTAATAGACATTCTACTCTCCGCACGAAGATAAAATATGTTTCCAGTTTATCATCCGAGTGGCCTTTGGGAATAAAAGGTTTCCAGCAGCATTTCTAAAAGCAGGCAAACGCCAGATGGGTTTGTATGTAATGTATGTTGAACTTCTTTCGCACCCTACGTAGTCAACTGTGCTCATATGAGGATTCAACCTTCTGGGTGTCGATCAGCAAGCCAGTTATATAAGCGCCGCTGGAATTGCCAGATGTTATTGTCGAGAGCACTCGACTGAGGCGATGTGGCCCTGTTCAGTGCAGACATTACAACAACATCGTCTCGCGCAGCGTTGATGGTCAATCTCAATCCATTATTAAGGCCGAGGCATCTCTTCACCTGCAATGCGAAAAAAACTAAATTCGCTCATCAGCCGATGAGCCTTCTCGACCAATGCATAAAAGTCGGCACGATCTGATGGACTTTTAAAAAATTTTGACATTTTAATGTGAACATGGATTATCCTTGTGTGTATTATCTGGGCTGTGGATTAACCGTGCTTGTGAAGAAATTAGCAATTATGTGGCGTTCCATGCTCATTCGCACCTCTTAGGCCCGTACGTGCGCAGATTCTATCCTCAGCTGCTCGCGGCTCAGTAGCCGGGCGGTGGTGGTGGCTACGCACTTGGCATGGACACAGCAGCAGCAGCAGCAGCACTGTGGAGGCAGCAGCGAGCGTTGACGAATCGTTGCACAAATTACAAAATGTTCCGAGACTCCGTCCTGGGAATCGACGTGCAAGACCCTGGCTCGCCAGCAGGACGCAGTACAGCAACGTGGGTGTTGATATGATCTGTCCCCTCTCTGTGGGGTCGTGTTGTCCCTTCGTGTGCGTGGGGTTTCTCCCGCGTGCTCCGGATTCCTCCCACAAATATAAACGCTCAATAATTGGCTGAAAACATCTTCGTGTCGAGAGAAAGTGGCGGGCACCGGGTCGCCGCCTGCCAGCCTTCCTAGCTTTGTCTGTGGTTCCTACTCAGCGATTGTGAGATGCGATTTGCATGAACGACGCTATATGATGTGAATCATTCCACTTTTTTGATAATTAAATTACTTCAACAAGCTAAACACCTACGATACAGTCTACAGTGTATCCCCGTTCTGCACAAGTAAACAATACATACATGGTACGGTACATTCTAATTGGTTTATGCCTTTTATCATCTGTTTTTTGTTGTTATCTGGGCCATTCCTCGCCCCATTTCCAAAAAAATCGAGAATCCGCTGGATGTGCACGTTTCGTGCTTTGTGGACGGTAGGGTTGGGCGAGTTGAATAGCTTTAGTAACCTCCCCTTGCCTCTAGTTGTGGATCCAAGGGGGGTGAGTAGGATTGGGTGGCAGCGGGGCTGCCCCCCCCCCCATCCCCTCCCTCGCACCTTGGGACCACGGACATGTGTATTTTATATGTATTGTATTGATAGTCACCAGAGTAAATATATTCAATGTTTCTCACCATTATTAATATTGAGCCCCGTTTATAAGGCGCCGCGTCCAAATTGGGAAGTGTTGACATCTGCTTGCCGCAAGTCTCTTCTCTTCGAAATGC
The DNA here is from genome assembly GCF_015708825.2 of Lethenteron reissneri. Lineage (NCBI taxonomy): Eukaryota > Metazoa > Chordata > Hyperoartia > Petromyzontiformes > Petromyzontidae > Lethenteron > Lethenteron reissneri. The sequence goes on along the minus strand of NC_083828.1, from coordinate 582,129 downwards.
TCCCACTTTTTGACACGACATTTGTTGCTCGAGTTGTTTTTATTTGACCAGGCAAGGCCCACTGAGCTGTCGAGCTCTTTTCAGAAGCAACCTGCCGATCACAAACGATAGCTCAACCAAGTGGCTTATCGCGTGGAAATGTATAGCAGCCAAATCCTCTGAATGCGCGATGTTGATTCTAAATGTGGATGGAAACCCCCGGAGGAGCCGGAGAAAACCCAACGCGACCACGGGGAGAACATTATTCTATTTGTGACACGGATGATGGTCCCGTTTCGCTCATTACCCGGCTATTTTTAAGGATGCTTGACCCCAGGATCAACAGTAGCAACAAAAACAAAATACAAAAACATCAATCAATCTTGCAGAGAACGACTGCAGGACCCTAAGGGATATTGCACAACTAACAAACATAATCAGCGCCGTTGTTGTTGCGCAAACAAGTAACATTCCATGTGCAGACAAAGACACCCTCTCCATATCTCTCCCTCCACATAGAAGATACGCTTCTTCTGTTTTACACATCCCATCAGCCAGTCACGCCGATGCATCATCCCCTTTGGCTGCTGGGTGGCGGCAGGCGCAGCCCAGGCACGTGCCCTGGCACAGCCCAACCACGTGCCCTGGCACAGCCCAGGCACACCCAGGCACACCCCAGCCACGTGCCCTGGCACAGCCCAGGCACACCCCAGCCACGTGCCCTGGCACAGCCCAGGCACACCCCAGCCACGTGCCCTGGCACAGCCCAGGCACACCCAGGCACACCCCAGCCACGTGCCCTGGCACAGCCCAGGCACACCCAGGCACACCCCAGCCACGTGCCCTGGCACAGCCCAGGCACACCCCAGCCACGTGCCCTGGCGCGACAGGCTCCGTCGATCTGCTGCTGCTGCTGCCAAGCTGCCGTGTTGATCGTCGCACTACAGCACATGTTTGTGTCCTCGCCGTCTCTTAAAGACAACAACAACAACACTTTTGCTGTCTGTTGCCAAAACCCAGCAAAATGGAAAGACGCGTGTCCTTTATAAAAATTTGTGTATATATAGATAATGATGATAATATTAGTAACGATACTAATACCTTAAATTTGTACTATTTTATGATATTGTATGCAAGATTTATATAATTATACAAACATTCGACTACTTATTAAACTTAAATAACAAGTAAGCGTTGTTTCCAACCACATCTCGAACGAACACAGAGCTGGCAAACATCCACATTGACGTCACCGTCCGTACGCGGGGTGCTGAAGTAGCCATCGGAACCCGCGACGATGACGTCACGGCTGCAATCAACTCGACGCAAATGTGCGTTCATGTTTGCACTTCCATCTCTACGTATTACTCACCATGCCGTAATGTCGTTATCTGTAACCGTAGGAATGACGACGTTCGATTAAAACTGATAAACATTTGACTCGGCTTGCCGTTGCGCCACTTGCAGGATAGTTGTGCGAGCGCTCGTGTCAACGATGCGTGACGCCGCCCGGATCGATGAATGCCACACCGCCAGCGACATCGCCGTGCCACTTGTGAAACACCTCGGCCGCGTCTCGCGTGTGGCCCATTGAAGTTTGTTACGGAGTGCATCAAAGCGCCGAGAAGGTTTACAGAGGCGTGCGTTTCGTTGCGTAACCTTCGAGTATAAAAAGCGAGTCGCGAGATTGTCGTGATGGAGTCATTCGGTGTCGTCGTCGTGTCTGTGTTGTTTACAGTTACAAAACAATAAAATCGAACGAGCTCAACAAGGCCTGCCGAGGGCTCCGATTGCATTTAATGACGTTGCGCACGGAGTCAATTGCAATGTGCAGTCGGTTCTCCTACAACGTGATTGTTGCGTTCCTGAATAACACCGCATTATGTGCAAAACTCGCTTTTATACCTGATAATTAATGATGTATAACAGGGTAAAGCACAGTCCCCAACAACCCGTGTGATGCGTGCGCAGACTTAACAAAGACGGAGGCGCGTGGGTAGCATCTCAAAGGATCCAGCAGCATCCCAACGCCTTGTGAGATGCTCCGCCGAGGCCGCCGCCGTGCAAGCACTTACTCCTCCTACTCGCCGGACGTAGTTCTGTTCGCTCAATCGCGTTTTTCCAATTCGACTCCGTGTTATAAAGAAAAAAAAAATCCCCTCATACATTCATCACGTTATATCCAATTCGCGTGATGAAAACACGCAGCATTATAGGAGATCAGATTGTATGTTGGACTTCTTTCGCACCGTACGTAGCCAGCCGTGCTAATCAAATCTGTCGTGCAGAACTCCGACTGGCGTTGTGACCTGCGTGTCGTTCCGTAACGAGGGTGTCCCCGACGATTCTTGGAACTTCGGAATCGTAGATCCCCAAGGAGCTCGAGAGCGTGGAGCGAAACGTCAGACATTGTGTCGAATGACACGCAGTGGGACCCCATGAAAAATCAGGAGAAGCTGTACTGCTCAGACATTCGAACCAAACAAGGCACGGCACAGCGCTGTACTGCCAGATCAACGTGGTTGCTGCGGTGATGCTGCGATATGTCCACGATACTCGTATTGCTCGTTTTTGGCAGAATATCATCGTTGTCGTTATGATCGTTGGCCATTTTATGTTTGTTAAAACATTTATTTCCTAAAGAAACATTTAAGTAATCATATAAACTCAATCATTTAGGTTAGATTTTTTTAAAAAGCTGTCACTGTTTCCAAAATATTTCCCGGTGTAATTAACAGCATGTTGGTGGTATTTACTACTAGAATGAGCCAAGAATGTCTGTGTGTGACGTCACTCCACGTCGGCCAGCCCCCTCATTAATAATCATGAACAGGTGACGTCACTTCACATCGAACAGCCCCCCTCATTAATAATCATGAAGCGGTGACGTCTTCCAATTGGACTCCCCCCCCATTATTAATAATAATTAGCGGGTGACGTCACTCCACATGGGGAAGGGGGGGGGGGGCGCCTCCTCCGTCCTCCTCAGCGTCAACTTACAACCCTCACTACAAAGGCAGAACCCTCACGTCACGCGATCTCCGTCACGCTGTTGAGACATAGAAGTAAAAAGGACGTCGTGATGAACAAGGGATTATAGCCTTTAAATGAAATAGGTCTGTGTCACCGCGCCCTTACAAATTGCACACGCATTAATGCAATGAATATCTCACGTCGCGCTTTGCTTTTCGCTTGCAAGTTTCAGATTTACTCAAATACACCCGTCCTTGGACGGGCAAAAGGCTAGTGACTTAATAATTTTCGTAATTATTGATGCTCCACGTGCTCCGCTTTCCTCCCACATCTATAAGCACGCATGACTTGTCTGAAAGCATCTTAATATGTAGAGGACTGCAGAGCTTGGGCAATTGTTGGTATGACTGGCTCTTCGCCTTTCTGCTACTTTCTAACTCGTGGATGTGGCTGTTCAGCAAGTGTGAGATGCAATTTGCAGGAACGATGAGGCTGTAAAAAAATTAAACTAAAGCAAGTGTATTTTTTGTACTGGAAGTACAAACAAACTAAAATACAACATGGCATGACTTGGAGATGCTGCTGCTGCATTGGCAGTGGTGCACAAGCACAATCAACAACAAAACTCAACACACTCAACAACGACACTGTTGGCTTAAAAGAAAAACATTATTGGCAATGTTTCGGGCAATGGTCCTTCTTCATAACACATAATAGAGGTTAGAAACTGTACTTAAACTATGGGGCCTGATGGGAATTACATTTAAAAAAATGTTTTCTAATGACCAGATTATAAATAGGCATATGAATAGTTACCTGCTAGGAGCTATTCAGTATCAGGCAACCCCTTCAATAATCACACAATGCATTTACTACTTAAAAACACGCATTTATTTTTCAGTACAATTCCAAAATGATGCTGACACAATGCAATACAATTTGAAAAGGTGCGTGTGCATTCAATTAGATAAAAACTGGGAAGCGGATATCGCGATAATCGCCGCGTCGTGAAAGATGCATGTCGGATTGCACCGTGAGCAATGGCACGGCGCAGGCCTCATCGTTATCCGTGAGCCTTCCATCCCTTCTCTCCGAGCGGGGGGGGGGGGGGCACGCTAGCGGCGGGGCGGAGTGGCTGGCGGTTCAAGTGGCCGCCGCGGCCTTCCAGCGCTTGATTGGCACAGAAGGCGAGAAGCCCGGTCGCCCAGATGACGAGGTCGGCGACCTTCCTTTTGATTGATGCCCGGCCCTTTTTAAGGGAGCACTGCTCCCAAACGCCGGCGGTTCACGGAGGCTTGCGGGAGCAGAGTCTCAAGGGGGCCCTAACGAGACGCCGAGCACGGCGCTCGAGTAAGTGATGTCGCGGCGTTAATCTGGGAAATGTGACGATTGATTCAATGTCCTCTGGCTTACTGCTCGGGCCAACGAAAGGCGAACACTCATCGTCAAATCGTTTTTACGCCCCCAAGCAAATTTATATAAACCGTGATTTATTGTTGATTATGACATTGCCTTATGAATGTTAAAGTGTATAATATAAAAATGTGGAAGGGATTTTGATTATTATGATTGTACAGCTGTGGAGGAGTGGTGGCGTACGTGCTCAGTGCACTTGACCTATGAACCCACTCACCTGAGTTAACATCATTGGCGAGCGATCACCTGAACCGGTTATGGGCCACCACCTCTTCACCATCTTAGTCCAGCGTGGTAAGGAATGGTCAAACAACCCTCCATGACCGATTCGGCGTGGTGAGGCGTTTATAACCACCATTGGGACAAGTGGTTGTATATTTATATGGTAACAAAAACATCACTCGTGTGTTTCTCGCACAGTGCTTCGGCTGCACCGGTGTGCTAATGTTTTGCTCTTGCACAGTTCCCTTGAGGGAAACACAGGAACCTCAAGCTAATGAAGGGCATCTGACATTTTGCAAGGAGTCATGCTGGGTGCTCATTTTGGTTCAACTGTCCATGGTGGCATTAAGAGGAGACGCATCCCTCCTCGCACGGAACATACAAATCAGTTGGTGTGCAAGGGAAGCTGGGGGATTGCTGTTGCATTGCAAGATCTCGGGAGGTGATGGGAGGAGGCGGCGTCCTGGGGAGGCCTTCATCCAGCGGTGGTCACTCTTGCTAATGAGGCTCACCCTGGTCTCCTGAGTTCTCACCTGCAGGTTAAACAAAACCAAATTGACTCGATGATGATGATGATGATACATATACAATGCAAAGACTTCGCACTTAGTCAACATATACAGTTGGGACACATCGTTAGCGAGCACATATTCAGAAAAGTGCATCACACGTAAGAGAAGTTGTGGCCAGCACTACGGCCCGGCCGCCTTTGTCTCCCCAGTTTCCATGTTTGGCACACCGCACCATTAAGCACCGAGTTGTTCTCGTGGAGGGCCGGTTATGGGAGATGGTTTGACCATACTTCACCGATTTGGTCGATGTGAGTTAGTAAATGGGTGGCCTAGAATTAGTTACAAGTTATCACTCGGCACTGATGTTAGCTGTAGCCGGGAAACGAACTCAGTTTTCCGAATTTGTAGCCCAATGCGCTAACCACTGCGCCACTGCTCCCTCTATTGATACACGAATATCACCTTAAAGCCCAGCGGCGATGTTCACACACTGCACTAGGTACACATTGAAGGCTAAATCTACCTGGGGAGGTCCAGCACCGGTAAAGACATTCGTCACTGCGTTAGTCGTGAGCGGGAATCAACCTGGGGTCACTAGGTTCGAGTGCAAGTGCACTAACCAACACACTTCCACTCCCCACACACACACTCGTACACCTACGCATATGGCATGTAATGTGTCTTTACACGGCAGATTGTGTGAGATGTTCCCTTGTGGAGGTGGGAATTTGACCATGGGAGCAAAGCCATAAGTGATTACAGGACAAAAGATAAAGATTCCCATTGTCGCCTTAACAGATTTTTGGAGCAAGTGTTTTGAACGCGAGCACCTATGAAGGCTGGTACGGCACACGAGGGGGTCGGTGGCCAGCACCATGTTCGACCGCCTTTGTCTCCCGAGTGCCGATGTTTACTCACTGCACCAGGTACTCATTCTGAGGCTGAGTCGACCTAGTGAAGGCCCAGGACCGGTTCAGATAATTGTCACTGGTGTTGGCCGTGAGTTGGAATCGATCTTGGGTCCCTGGGTTCGTAGTGCAGTGCGCTATTCGCTACAATACCACGCGCCACACATACAAAAACGAAGCTCCACCCTATAGCCTTGACAAACAAACTGTGGATACCTCAATGGGCTCCCCCCTATCTCCGGTTGTAGCCAACGTTTTCATGGAGAAATTTGAGACTGACGCCATCCAGACTGCCACTCTACGCCCGACCTTATGGAAGAGGTACGTGCATGACACTTTTGTCATCTGGCCACATGGCCGGCCTGCTCTAGACCAATTCCTCGACCACATCAATTCCATACACCCAGCCATCAGATTTACCATGGAAGTCGAAAAAGATGGCAAGCTACCTTTTTTGGATGTCCTAATAAAAAAGAGACCTGATGGTTCATTGAGCCACTCTGTCTACAGAAAAGCTACCCATATAGATGCTTACCTAAAACCGGATTCCCACCACTATCCATCCCAGAAGAAGTCCCTCATCAAGACTCTACACCATAGAGCCCAATGCATCTCCGACCAGGAACACATTCCCAGTGAACTCAAGCACGTACACCAAGCTCTCAAGGCTAATGGTTACTCCGACTACACAATCCGCAAAGCCATCACTCCAACCATGAAGAAGGACCCTCTTGAGGAGTCATTCAAAACCATCACCTTACCCTACATTGTAGGGGTCACAAAAAAGATCTCCAAAATATTGAATAAACACAAGATCCAGGTCCGATTCAACACAGCACATAAAATCCGTGATCTGGTCCCGTCTGTAAAAGATGTGATTCCAGACATACAGTACCATGGCGTCTACAAACTAAGTTGCTTCTGTGGTAGTAGTTACATTGGAGAAACCAATCGACATGTCTCGGGCCGCATCCGTGAGCACAAAGCAGACTTGAAACACGGTAGGACAAACACCTCAGCCGTGGCAGACCACTATTATAATTCAGTGGGATCACATGACATTGACTTCTCCAAGACGGAGGTTCTCTGAAAGCCATCTAGCTACCATGAGGGATTCGTTCATGAGGCTATCCACATATATAAACACAGAGACAATTTCAACCGAGAAAATGGATTCTGGCTTAGCAATCATTTGAAGGATGTGATAAACCATTTCGGATCTTAATTGATTGTGTTCACGCTTACGGTGACTTTCAGACCGCATTCCATTTTCCTTCTCTCCCCCCTCCTCCGTTCCGAGCATAGATGGACTCGGCCGTCTCAACAACCGCCAGTTGCTGTCCGTGGTGCTGACGTTAAGAAAAAACCGCCACTTTTTTATTTCTTGCTGTGGTTTTCACACCTGATGATGATTGCTTGTGTTGCAATCGAAACGTGGCGAGAATGTGATTGTTTTATTTTTATTATTTCCCTTCTACGTGACTTTACCGAAAGAACCAATAATATGAATACCTTGACAAACTGTTGGAGCAAGTACTGTTAGCGAGAACTTATGAAGGCCACACATACAAATATGTACATACACATATACACCCACTTTCTCCTGTTTGCATTGCAGTTGTTAACGCATCGATCTAGCTGCGAGTTCGCATCTCCTGTATTGAAAGAAACGGCGATCGCTTCTCCGAGTATTGCAGACCTCTGTTAGAGCCATTGGGACATTTCATGTATCCATCATCATCATCACGGCCCTGCCTCGCTGTGTATGTAATTGTCAAGCTGCTCTGAACGTGTTCTTGATTGTTGACCATAATTTAAACACATTACGTAAATATGTTGGTGATGCTGCTGCTATGTTGGCCGGTGGACAAGCACAAACAACAAGAACTAAAACGACGCATTAATCAATCTTGATTTGAAGCTTTCGTGACTGCAGGAATCCATACTCTTTGGTTCTTTCGGTAGAGTTACGCAGGTATAAAATAAGATAAATCACGACGTTTTGGGCACAACACAACCGTCCATCATCAGGTGGGAAAGCATGTTCTTTTGCTGAGGCAGACTGTTTTAAAAGGTTTGAAATGGGTGTAGCCCAAGGGTCATAAAGAAGTGGCCGGGGCTGGTGATGTTAATGTGAAAAATTAGCATGTAACTGTAAGATAGAAGAAGAGCGGCCTCCTCGACGAGGGAGTGCACCCCAACGGGTGTAATCCACAGGCCCTGTGAGTCGCATTAACATGAATACATATAATAAGCGACGTTTCGGGCAATGGCCCTTCTTCATAGCACATGTATAATGTACGTGCTTTTCATGCCATTAGGAACGAAGGTCCATTGCTCAAAACGTTGCCGATTAAATATTTGTTTCCTTTCAAGGTAACACACAGTGTTATTTACGAATATGTTGAGGTTTTGTTGTTCATTGTTTAAATACAACTTGAAAATACCAAAACATGCGTGCCTAATCCATATTGGCTATGACTTAATCACCCGGCTTGCACCCAATCCAGTTAGACCTCAAAAGCTAAGCAGCCTTGAGCCTGGATCGTGCTTGGATGGTCGACCACCGTGCTGAACAAGGGGTGCTGTCGGCGCTGTTGGCAGTAGATGGCAGTGCAGATACATCCACTGTAGCTCAAACCCGGACCCCTCACTTATCAACCGGCACTGATCCAGTGTGGTGAAGTATGGTCAAATACCACTCACGGCCCGCATGGCGTCGGGAGGCCCTCATCCAGCAGTGGATGTGATCTCAGTACGTCAAGAGACGACCATAACTAAGTGACTGATTTAAAAAAAAACGAGCAATTTAGTAGAAAGGCTTATTTGCATCATCAGCCATCATCAACTTCTGAATGTAGGCCTCCCCTCAAGCCATCAAAAAAAGCTGGCATTTCGTACAATCTTTGATTAAAAAGAAAACACAACAATGTTAGACCAAATGGTTTCAAATTTAGGTCCTTACAAAGTTCCGACTAGAAGTTGATGGTTTAATTCATAGAGCAGGGCCAGCCTAACATTTGAAGTCTCATAATAAACAAGAACAACAATGACCCCATCATCAGCGAACCAAGAAACCCGCCTCTCATGGGCCGTGGCATCAGCTCCAACAGAAAGCTTAGCCTCCTATTGCATACTAAAAGATACTGTAAATAAATAACCATAACCCATTAAATATATAATAGGGCATGAGATAATAAATATAAATGTTCGACTATTTTGTTAGTTCACTGCTGGATTAAGGCATCCCCATGCCACGTTTTTCATGTGGCCAATTTGGCCATACTGCACCACTCGGGGTTAATAGCGGTGTTGTGAAGGGATTTATTAGTTATTTTTTCTATCTACGTGACTTTACCGAAAGAACCAAAGAGTATGAATTCCTGCCGTCACATAAGCTTCAAATAAAAAAAAGGCTTGATTTCAAATTATAAAAATTCAGAGCATCGTTGAGCAAAGGTATGAATAATCAGTCAAACTACCATTACCTCTGTTTAACACGTAGACTTCCGCGACCAATGTCATCCTTAATAGAGGTTTTTGGGTTAGATCACGTAAATACCCTTACCTCTATTTAACGATAATTAACTGATAGTTTCCATTGTAATTTACAGTTGCACGCAATACAACGAAAATGCTTCCCTTTGAGTATAAAAAAACATTTCTAAACTAAATAATGTATTCAACCAAGGTAGCAAAACTCTGTAATGCGTGATAAAAACAAACGATTGTAATTAATGAATAAAAATGTACCAATCTACCACATTATGAATACTTACTTCCTATGACTTAATAATGGAGTGTTCCCTGGTACATTACTACTTAGCACTCAGCGATACATAATTGGCACTGCAACATTCTATTGCTTTTAATAAGTTACGTAACATTAAACGTTTAGACTACTTTTTTTCTTTGCAGTGTATAAATATTTCATTAAGGCTTCGGAGATTATGGCATTGGTGTTTTCATTTAAATGTTCGGAGTGCATTGCAATTAGGACGTAGAACGCACTCTCGGCAGGCGCCCAAAGTGCCGTGCAGTTTAAAGGTTAAGAGAAAAGCTATTTAGGGTGACGGAACGAAATAAATAAATAAACAAACAAATGTTAAATTAAATCTGGCAGTGTTTGCAGTCATCAGAGTGCCTGCCTCGGCCTTGAGGGCGATTTGGACGAGCGATAAATGACGTGGTCTATCTCGTCTGAGTGCCTAGCTGTCTCAAAGATAAAAAGAGTGAATACATAAGCAAGGTCAATGACAAAGAGATTGGGCCATACGCACTCACGTGCCCGGCTATAAAGTACGGCGAAGTAATCAGTGCTATACGTGGCCGACACACAGTACCCGTCACACAGACCACGTGGCTAATACTGCATCAGTGCTGCAACGAGGTCGACACACGTTACGCGTCACACTGACCACGTGGCCAACGCTGCATCAGTGCTGTACGAGGTCGACACACATTACGCGTCACACTGACCGCGTGGCCAACACTGCATCGGTACTGTACGAGGCCGAAACACACTATGCGTCACACTGACCACGTGGCCAACACTCCATCAGTGCTGCAACGAGGTCGACACACATTACGCGTCACACTGACCACGCCTGACCAAATCTCTCTCGTTTTGTCCCGCGAACACGGTCTGAGACATGTTGTTTCGTTTCCCCAATGTAACTGCTACCGCAGGTACAACTCAGTTTGTAGACTCCAGGATATTGCATGTCAGGAATGACATCCTTCACAGATGGGATTATATCACGAATTTTGTGTACTGTGTTGAATCAGACCTGGATCTTGTGTTTGTTTAAGATTTTGGAAATATTTTTGGTAACACCTGCTATGTATGGTAACGTGATGGTTTGGATCGGCTACTCAGGGGGTTGTTTCTCCATGGTTGGAGAAACAGCTTTGCGAATAATGCGGTCCGAGTATCCATTCATCTTAAGGGCCTGGTGTACGTGTTCCAGTTCACTGGCTAGGTGGTGTTGGTCGGAAATGCAGTGGGCCCTATGGTGTAGTGTTTTGATGAGAGAATTATTCTGTGCCGGATGGTGGTGGGAATCATGTTTCAGATAGGAATCTGTGTGGGTGGCTTTCCTGTAGACAGAGTGTCCCAACGAGCCGTCAGGTCTCTTCTCAAACAGAACATCCAGGAAAGGTAGCTTACCATCCTTCACCACTTCCATGGTTAATTTTATGGATGGGTGTATGGAATTGATGTGGTTGAGAAATTGGTTCAATGCTGGCAGGCCATGTGGCCAAATGACGAAAGTGTCATCTACATATCTCTTCCACAAGGAAGGACGTAGGGTGAATGTCTGGATGGCATCTGTTTCAAATTTCTCCATGAAAACATTCGCTATCACTGGTCATAAGGGGGAACCCATGGGGGTACCTTCATTTTGTTTCTAGAAAGTACCATCCCAGGTGAAGTAAGTATTGGTAAAGCAGTGCCTAACCAGAGGAGGTACATCAGGATTCAGTCCATGTTGGACTAAATCTTCAATTATTGCTAAGGTGTCAGGTACAGGAACCTTGGTGAACAGAGAAACTACATCAAAGCTGACGAGCAAATCATCTGGGGATAGTGAAATGCCCTTGATTAGAGAGACCAAGTGAGCTGAGTTACGTACTGCTGAGGTAGTCTTGCCCGTGAATGGAAGCAAAGTATCGGACAGAAAACGGGCCAGTTTGTAGGGAGGTGAGTTGATAGTGGAAACGATGGGCCGAAGTGGAGTGCCTTCTTTATGGGTTTTTGCAAGACCATAGAATCTGGGTGGTCTAGCAGCAGAAGGTTTTAGGGAGAGCCGTTTGCATGGTTCGATTAGAGAAGTCGAACTGGTAATGATATTGTTGGTTTTTGTAGCGAGGCGGTTGGTAGGATCTTTGTTGATTTTGGTATAAATGCCATCATTAAGAAGGTCCTAGATTTTGTTGTTGTATGTGGTTTTATCCATGATGACAGTAGCATTGTCCTTGTCGGCGGAGAGGATGACTATGTCCTCTCTCTTTTTCAATTTGGCGAGTTCAGAGCGCTCGTCTTTGCTGATGTTACTAATGGGTTTCTTAGCATTTTTAAGGATGGTGGCAATTTCAGATCTTGCCACATCTGTCAGGATGTGTCCCAAGCCTTTGAAGACTACACCTACCTGGGCAATGATATCATCCACTGGGATGTGTTTGGGGTGACAGCAACATTCAGCCCTCTAGCTAGTACCGATTTTAGGCTATCGGAGATTGTACTGCTACTCTGATTGATAACAGTCTTGTTAACATCCAGCTTTTTAATGTGTGGATCTGGTTTCTTTTTTGACAAGTTATTGAATTTATCAATAAGGTTAACCTTACATTTGGAGGACATTGTTGCGGCAGAAGAAGCAGTCATGTTATCTACAAAGTTCCAATCAAATTTTATCTGTTAATGTTAAGTGCGATTGTAGGAGACATTTGTCTAAATTATCAAGTTCAAGACGGAGTAGTCTCATCCTCTCTGAGATTAGAGAAAGGCTAGCTCTGAGTAAGATTCGTTTGGCGTTAGTTGAAATGACAGAAGCAGATGTGAGTGGAAATGTGGTCGGTATTACCTTGTTCTCGCGGCATCTCTTCAGAAAGGTGAGAGACTCAGTCATGTGAGCCTTCTTGTCTCGTAGTCTGTTAAAAGCTTTAACATATGTGTGAAAACCCTTCCCGTAGAGGTGGTTCAATCTTGATTTGAAGCTTTCGTGACTGCAGGAATCCATACTCTTTGGTTCTTTCGGTAAAGTCACGTAGGTAGAAATAAAATAAGGTCCCATTATGTATTAGTAGCGCTATTACTGACACCCCAATGAAGCTCTCATATACTGCTCACACAAAAGAAATAACGCTGCCCGGAATGCATCCCCATATTTATCGCTGATTCTGAGCACTCACTTCTGCAGGAGCGCATCTTGAGCGCGAAGCGAGGTCTGCCTGTACTCTTCTACGGCGCAGCACGTGGGGAAGTGCTGGGGACCAGGTCGCCTGAAGGGATCTCAGGTAGCTCGTTGACATCCTCCTCCGTGGCTCGTTCCCTTCCACGAAGGGTCGCACTGCTCTGCGAGAGCATCCCAACTGGGTTCTCTGTCTCGTCACATTGTGCCAAGAGCAAGGATCTTGATCAAATCGAGGAAAATGACCCACGAAAAATAGAAAAAAATTCAAACGCCTCACAGGCAGACGACAGGTATTGCTCAGAACACATTGAATTTAAACCCGCAGGTCACCTCATTCACCTTTCCGTTATTTTGTGCCTTCCACTGCCATTCAAACTTCTGACAGAATAATGCGTGGTGACAATGGGCCGCTGTACTGTCCCTTATTTTGAACGCCTTTTGCTCCCCATCAGCATCTTATTTTTGTCCCGTTATCCTCCCCCCTTCCTCCCCCGTCCCCCGAATCATCCCAAGCGTGCTCTGGGCGTCAGCTCACGAGACGGACGAATCCCTGAGGAACTCTCACGGAGCGGCACACACTGCCACCACCATGTGCCCGACGGCCGTCCGCGGGAGGTCTTCCTCGCTGGGCATCTCCGACGAAATCCTACAAATGACAGTGCACTTGGAATGAATTTGGTAAATCTTAACATCCATGCCTTAAATAACGTGTGCTAACATTACAGGACACTTTTTTAAAATCCTGAAAATAATATTGTGCAATACGCATGGACCCAAGAGCACAGCGAAAGTGTATTAATATGCAGGCGGTGGAGTGTGTCTCGTGCCTGTGTTAGTAAATTAATGACTTACAGCCCCTCTGTCAATCCACTGCTGGATGAAGGCCTCCCACACACTGCGTCGCTCATGGGAATTGTTTGACAGTACTTCAGCACGCTAGTCAGCGCTGATTGGTGAATGGGGGGAGCCTAGGACCCTTGATGCACCGAACAACAAATCGATAGACATCGATTCCTACACACGCACGCAATTCGATGCTTGTAAAGAGAGCTTGAGAATCAATATGAATCCATGAATCAGCGCATTGTTATGCACACGTTACCACTGGGTGCCATTCACATGACGGTTGCACGGTTTTGGACTCTCAAACCTGAGAACAACTTCACAACTTCGAAAGAGCGTGCGTGCATTATTCAAGGCAGGATTTACCAAATCCGCGGCTGTAGTTCTGGGACTGGATGATTCGAATAGAGAGGGGGGGTGCTTTAAGAGTTGGCTGCATCTGCTGTTTGGAATCTCGCGCATGCAGCCAGACGCCCGTTCGCCTCCACGCCGCCACCGCCGCTCCTCTCAATGTGCCTGCCGCTCCGAGACAAATCAGAAGCCAATGGCACTTCGCGCATTCGCAGGGAATGTCCAGGATGAGGGCATCATTCCCTGCAGTGCCCATTCCAGCGGGAGTCTCGACAGCGGAAAGATTCACTGGCTTCTTACGTGGGCGGCGGTCGGGGCGGCGGTGGGGGGAGCTCTTCCCCCGCGGCCGTGTCAGCATTCGCCTCCGGCAAGCTCCCCCTTGTGTGTTGGCTGCGGTTCTATAGCCGGGATCCGAGCCACCATAAATCTTTCAATGTTTGCCTGCCCGGCAGTCAATATCCAGACGCAAATGCGCATTGTTGTATCGTGATCAAACAAACCAACAACAACAACAAAAACATAATAATACATAGGCAGAGAGATGCACTTGTCAACATTGCACCGGGCATTCCGAAGTGGTGACGATGTGTTTGGGTTGGCGATGCTTCAATATCGATAGCGCTCTCCCACAACGGTTGTGAATAATTAATCCTTACACTTGCTGTCTGCTTGGGGTTTGGCCCTTGGATGTTCTAGTAGCTCCTTGTTGGGGTTTTATTGGCGTTTGAGCTCTGTTGAGCACGCATTGGGCAGTGAGGAGAAACCAATTCCAACATTCACCGAATGCCTTTGTGTCACTGCCAGCAACGTTAGTCATACATTGAATGGCTAGCTGCTTTGGCAGAACGCTGTCTATTGTATTTGTATAAGGATAGTGCAGTCCACTCTCTCCTTTTAACTGAGGTAATGTGAGGCAAGGGGTTGCCCGGGTAATGTACGCATGTCTGTTGAACTTCTTTCGCATCGTTCGTACTAATCGTGCTCATCGGAGGTGCGGCTAAAACGATAACACGAGTAATGCAACAACAACAACAAACTCAGCACATTCGTCAATACATTTCACGCGTAACAAAGTTTCGCGACGAATATTATGATTCGTCATCGATTTTTTGGTCGGATCGCCGTGCGAGTAAAATGTGTGTAGTATTCCCTCCTCCACCCAACAGGGCCAATTAATGAAGTTGGCACGTGATGAACAATCGTGCCAAATTATTACCGCTACACCAGCACCGCCTTTGTGTTGGAGAGAAAACACTGTGGCCTTTAAATAAAACATAGACGCGTAAAGATATTTGTAAGTTTCAAGTTTATTGTATTTATGACCATGTGGAGGGACAGATTTAGGAATGAGGTGCGCGGTAAACACTCATTAATTGGTTTATTATACCTTAATATATAGAGAAACTGCAGAACTTGTTGGCACGGGCTCACCGTATGGCTGCCACCTTCTCACTTGACTGTGGTTCCTCGCATCTCCGAGTCGTCCTCTCTCTCCGAGAGTGAGCGAGGACTCTGTAGTGGTGCGCAGTGTTTAAAGTTGACATTATCGTTATTTCTCCTAATTTTGTATCTGGTTCTGTAGCTTCTTAAAGTGATGGGTTTGTTTGCCAAATCGTTTGGAGTCTGGTCACTGAATAACGCAGATCCTCGACGGCTAGAAAAAGGAGCTTCCTAGCCCATCGGATTCCTCCAGTCTAAATACAGATTCTGATTCTGGAGTGAACAGCGAGTGTATCAAGACATTTAATTTATGTTTCCATGAATATTGCTCATCTGTAACCTGAACAATCTGTCCGCAGAAAAGCAAGGGTTAACTGTCCCAACTCACAGCTGTTTGTCAATCCACTGCGGGATGAGGGGCCTTCCCTTCAACTGTCTGTCCAGGGGGGTGTTAACCATACTTCGCTGTGCTCGTTCAGTGTGGGTTGGGAAAGAAGGGTTGGGGGTGAGGAGAGGGAAGGTACTGGAGCGGTTGAGGTGTCACTCACAGCTGCTGTTAGCCGTGGTTGCGAATCAAACTCCACTGCTCTACCTGTATTCCCAGGTATAACAGGTTATATATTTACAAATATTATTAGATATATTTTTTCAGACCAGTGTCTCCTTCGTTTCTGCAATCTTTAATTTCCCAACTTGCTTCTTTACATCTACGCTTCACCTGTTTTCGTCATTGGCCAGTGAAAATGAAGCGAACACAATTTTTGGCTGAGGTGGACAGCAGAATAATGTAATTTTTTTTTATCAGCTCCTGGCCAGACCCGTGTCACCATTACCATTCCACATACTCTCACCGGAAATGTGAAAAACGTTATCGTTTTTCCACTGCATACAGGTGAACACCAATAATTGGAGCTTCACTCTGAAAAAAAAGATAAACTGGCATGCTGTCGTTGTCCTTACGGTGAGCACACTGGACTTGCAATTCAGCGTTCACCGGTTCGATTCCTCCTTCCGGCGTGGCAGTTGCAACAATGGGTGCAAGCTTCTCAAATCCACTGTCACTGCTCTGTCCAGTCATTGGTATGAATGGTTCACCACAATTAGCCGGGTGACTGGGGCCAACGTCACCACAACGTACTCTGTGGATGGTGGTCAACAACAGACCATGCGTGGCCTGAGGGCTAACCCTCCATGCTGATGATGAAGCAGCTGTCGCTTGGCTCGGCAATCTGTGTACATGTGTAATGACAGGCTGCCACCTGTCGGCCTGGAAGGGTAATCGCGGGTATGGGCAAGGTTACGTAACAGCTAATCAGAAGGGGGTGTATCTGAGCTAAAGGTAAAAGTTGTGGTAAGTCGGGAAGCTCCAGGAACCTGCTCGAAGGTTCTGGAAGGAGGCGTGGCCAGAGGCGGGGCCTGGCCACGCCGAGAGGTATATAAGGGGGGTGGAACCGAGGGTTCAGGGTTGTTGCGGGTCCCGGGTCCTGGCTGCGTCGCTGCTCACCGTCATCTCTCTCCGTCGTCCGGCCGCATGGAAGATCCTCTGCACGGCTCCCATCGCCGTCATCGTCACACCAGTCAGCCAGCCGTGTGGTTGGATGTAGGCGAAGTGACTATGTAGAGAGGTCGGCTGTGCGTTGCTAAAGTAGAGACGTAGATATATGTGTATCGGCCTGTGTTGTGGCCAGTGTGAAAATAAATAAGAAGAAGCCCTCTACACGACGTGTCTCGGATGTCGCTCATTACATATGTATGTTAAAGTTCTCCCATTGTAGCTGTACCAGATGGAGATTCCTTCAAACTACGTGGTAAAAAAATATGTTCAATAATGTAGGTGCCAGAGGACATCCCTGTCGTACCCCAAGGAAAACAGGGAATTGCTCTGACTGCCGGCCACGTAGCTTTATCCGGGCCCACCCACCATCATGAAGGTCCTTAATCATTGTGAGCAGAGGGTCATGGAATCCGAAAGCAAGAAGAACAACCCACACACACTGACACACACACATGCACATTCGTGCACCATGAGTGCGAGAAGCTCTCGGGGTAAATTGGTGGCATTTGCCTTATGAATAATACTGGGGCCTTTTGTCCATGCGATGGACGTGTGTGTGTGTGTGTTGTTAGAGCGTTTTGCATCGTAGTGGTGACACATTTTCGAAGTTACAGAAGGCGTTGGCAGCGAGAATGAAAAGCCAGCTCCTTCTGCGATGCCCCCTTAGCCAGATTTAGAATTGAGCCATTCCACCCACAAATTATGTTGGCGCTGATGCTGCTGCTACTGCTGTATTGGCAGTGGTGCACAAGCACAAATAATCAACAACAACAAAAACTGGACACGTTCATCAATAATAACTCCGTGTCCTGAAAAAGAGAAAATATATCCTGGCCGATATTTTCGGACAATGTTCTATCGCACATAGATCATCTGCGTGCTATCAATAAAGCCAACATTTGTGACGCGCCAAATTCAGCAAAAAACTGAGACGGAGGCGCGAAAAAAGGGCCATTGCCTGAAACGTTGCCGATTATACATTTTTATTTTTAAGCGATTCCATGACAGATCGAAATTTTAGTGTTACTATAGTTAAGAATATCAACAAGGTTCGCCGTTTTACTATGAATAAGAACAGTGTTATATATGATGAGAGGAACTGTACCAATAAGAATAAAATACATTTTGAAATTGCTCTGTTGTTCTGTATAAAGTAGGCATGAGCATCTTATTTTCTGGGTTTTGTAAGGACAATTTCCGATTTCTTTTGCGGATGTTAATCTTGTAAATAAGCTCACGTGTCTTCGTGCTCACACAAGCGACGTCACCTGTGTGCACTTTGTTGCCCCCCCCCCCCCACCTCCGATTAACGCGGTTGGCTACGTACGGTGCGAAAGAAGTTCAAAATACATGCATACAGACCTGAAGAAGCTCCCGATATGTGGAGCTGCACGACACAACGATGGTGTCTGCTATGCCTACGGAATGTAAAACGGCATCGCTGTTGTCGCCCTCGACGGTTGGAAATTGGTTATTAAGCTCGAATGATTCAGCTCAATGGGGCGTGGATTAGCGATGTCTGTCACGTGGTTATCAATGTGATTTCCGACACTTGTTGGGAATGGCGCTTTTTATGATGTATGTTCAACTTCTTTTGCACTCTACGTAGTCAACCATGCTAGTAGAGGTGCGGGAAAGGAAACACAAATGATAGCTCAACTAAGTGGCTTACCATATGGAAATGTATAGCAGCCAAATACTATGAATGTGGAGGGAAAATCGGATGCCCCGGAGAAAATTCCACGCGACTTTGGCGAGAGAGAACACACAAACTCCACGTGTACCGGCGTCAGGGTCGGGATCGAATCCACGACCTCGTGTATATCAGGCGAGGTAGTTGACATCTCACAAACACAGCACGGCAGCGTCGCCAGCAGCTCGTGGTGCTGCCGGTGCAAGCAAGCGCAGTCTGCGTCCTTCGATTGGATCGTAAAGCCACACAGAATGCCCATTCAACGGAGACTTTGCAATCTCAGTTTTACTCGGATGTTTAACATGCAGGCTTTCGCGAGCAATGTTATTAATAAAAATAATATTTACGCGATCTTACCCAAAAATCCTTATTACTGAGATATGTGATGCATTCGTATCACTGCGCTACGAACCCGAGTGACCGGAGTTCGAATCCCGCTCACGGCCACCAACACCGGTGACGATTCTCTGAACCGGTCATGGGCCTCCCCTCGCTTCACTTACACTTTAAAAAGTAAATGCTGCGGGATGTAAATATCATCTCTGGGGAGATAAATGCGGCCGGGCGTGGTGCTAGCCACCCGCCCACACGCGTGTGCTGTGTCAGCCTCCATGTAGGTGCCCCTCGCTAACAGGACTGGCCCCAAGAGTCTGTTCAGGGCTACACGAGAGATCTGTGTCATGTTCGTGTGACAATGTCACATTGTTGTTGTTGTTGTGCCAGCGACTGAAATGAGTTGCTAACTGGCCATCATCTGCTGGAAATGTTTAATCTCAACAACAAGGGGGGGGGGGGAGGTTGTCGTGGGGGGGGGGGGGTGAAATCATGCACATTCACGTGCATTGGAACTAGTAGCGACTTGAAATTCACGCCGGGCAAATGACGGGCTCGAATTCAATTTTGGATGCCGTCCATTTCATGGTGGCAATGTTTGTTGTGGGTGTGTGCACGGTTCATGTTTACCGAGTGTGCCCCTCGCCCTATTAATATAACGAACTGCCATTATCTGCGCTTGCAGCCGAGCTGTGGCTGAATGCACATAAACCCCTTATCGCGAGCCACAATATTTCCCCCTGAGTGGGCCATAGGCCTAATAGCTTCAATTCACAAAGAGCAACGATGCAAATTCAGCGCTAGCACTTTGAAACCACATTAGCATGGGCGGGGGGGGAGGTCTTATGGGTCGTACATTATTTTTTCTGAAACTATTTACTTGCTTAATTGTATCTGTAAACTGTTATAAACAAAGGTTATTTTGATGTGCTTACAGCTGGCTGGCAATGAGTCACTTTCTCTTTTTGAATGTTTATTTTGTCGTAGTAAATTACGTCGCTTCATTTTCAAAGGCAAGCAAGATTTGTTCATTCGGCCGTGAATGCATTTTGAATAAAACGCTGATAAATATAAAATGTCGAGCTTTATTGTGTAATTTAATAATTCGCTAATTTAAATACGGCGCGTTTGCTTAATAACAATCAGTATCCCGGTGAGAACCCTTTACGGTGAATGAAGTGAATGTGGTCATTAGTGCGAATTATTAGCGCTGGGAAAGGGCTATTCTCTGAGGATGTGCGCGACTGTCACACTCATCGTCATTAGGCTCAATCG
The DNA here is from genome assembly GCF_015708825.2 of Lethenteron reissneri. Classification (NCBI taxonomy): domain Eukaryota; kingdom Metazoa; phylum Chordata; class Hyperoartia; order Petromyzontiformes; family Petromyzontidae; genus Lethenteron; species Lethenteron reissneri. The sequence continues at coordinate 561,712 of NC_083828.1, read as the reverse complement.
ACTGCTGGATGAAGGCCTTCCTGAGCTGTTAACTTTGAAGCTTCATTCGTTTATCCAAGTCAGAACTCCAAGATACCGCAATGAGTCCCAAGCGCAACCTGGGGGCATTAGTCTGCCGGCAATGGGCGATGATTGCTGGTGCTGCGTATACTCCCACTTGAGCAACCTCGGGGGTGATTTCATATTTGACAAACTTTGGACCGTTGACACCGGCACACGAATGCAAATCAGGTCGGCGTTTCTCTGATGGCCACTGGCGTAGTAGCCTGCGCGTAGCAATGTGGTCATTACACCGACAGCAATAATCAGGGCGGTCACCAGATTCGAATTGCGAACCTCTGTCGCCAGCCCACTTCAGAATAAGAATATTTATTTATACTTGAACAATCTTATTAACTATAAAGCTCCATTGGAACCTCATTTGCCAGTAAAAAAATATGATAATTGTTTTTTTACCCTTCTATCTGGCAACAAAACTGACACCTTTTTTTACAAGGAGTAATGTTTGCATAGACCATCATTACCTGCAGCCATAATGCAAACAAAAAAACATAACTCTAATAAGGACAGTGCATATATTATCAGAGTTATGTTTTTTGTTTGCATTATGGCTGCAGGTATTGTGGTCTATGCAAACATGACTCCTTGTAAAAAAGGTGTCAGTTTTGTTGCCAGATAGAAGGGTAAAAAAACTATTATCAACTATAAAGCTCTTTTTCACAGATGTCCAGTCGGGGCAGGTTAGAACGTTACAGCTAGAAACAATACAAACACGATACGAGTCCAAAGTGTAGGAAAGGTAAACAAATTACTTTAAAAATATACAAATAAAACTATTTTATTTTACCAGGTTAAGCCCACTGAGCCATTAACTTACTTTTCAGACCTGGCCACAAATAATAGCTCAACAAAGCGGCCCATCACGTGGAAATCGATAGCAACGAAATAACCAAAATAATCTAAGTGCATGTCTCGAAATGAAAAACCGAGCCGAACTCATTGTGTGTCTGCGGTGCTTCTCCTCTCCGGCGTGTTCCCTTCTTTGGCTGCCATTCCTTCACCAGTCTCGTCTGATGGACGGTGCAGTATCTATGTATGTGATCAAAAGTGTGAAAAATCTCACGGTAATAATTTACCAAAGTATTTGGCGATGCTGCTGCTGCTGCGTCAGCAGTGGTGCACCGTGGACAACACAAACTCCATACTCTCGTCAGCAACACTGTGGCCTTAATGTACATATATAATAGGCGACGTTTCGGGCAATGTCCCTTCCCACAGCCATGTGCTGTGGGGAGTCTGATGAGTTTCTTTCACGTTCATCATAAAATTGGTCATTATTTACCAAGGAACGTTTCACCGAGTCTCAAGACTCTTTTTTCAGGAGGACCTGCTCAGCTTCTGTGATCCAACGGGATAGGACTCGTACAAAGTGATTTGGTCATCGAGTCCTCGAGTAGCAGTAAAAAGGTAAAGGTGCAGCCCTGCAATTGCTTGCTCACGCCACTACTGCCAGAAGGGCCTTCACTAGAGGGATCTCAAGAGGGTGTTCGGTCTACCCGTCAACTCTTGACAACATGCTAAATAATAATAGACAACATGCATTGTAAGAGGCGGGCTTCATGTTGCTCGCCGTGGTGTCCTCGACTACACGGCTTGCTGGACACACGTGGTGGAAGATCGATGCGGTCCAGACAGCCATTCCAGCCCTGCAGTGAACGCTCGCTTGCGATGCCGGTATTCTCGGTTTCACTGCGCATTGCGAACTACGTTATAAGGCGTTCATCTAATCGCCTTTGGAATATCCCTCGAGCAAGAATTGGAATCGGTGACAAAGCCTTTGCCGATGCAGCACCAACGTTTTGGAACAACCTTGTTCCCTCCCTTAACATCGTAAATCTTCCTGTAAAAAATATCGTGAAGCAAAAGATGAGTGCTGGATACAGTCACATTTGCAAATGTGATTTATAAACGTCGATCATTACCCGTACATCGATAGTTCAACGTTATTGTGACATTTCATTGAGGGACTACTGTGTGGTGTTATCTCGGTGTGGTCTGATACTGTGTTGGTGTTGTTTTTGCTGCCTTGCCCAAGCTTGATAAATCAGACTTATATAATGAATCAATTATTTTTTAATTTCTATTTATTGACTTGATTACCTTTTAATATATCATGCGCTCCTCTCGTATTTTTTGTATTGTTTGTTGTTGTAACTTGCTGACCTGCCAAACTGGACATCTGTGAAAAAGAGCTTCATAGCTCATCGGATTCCTCCTGCAGCCTAAATAAAGATGCTGATTATAATATAAGCAGCACCGTTGGGCAATTCAATAGTCACCAATGAATGAAACCTGGACTGCCAAACTCAAAGAGCTGTGGGTAATTAGCACAAGGACATGGGCTCGTATAATTATGAAAATGCTGGTTGTGTTTTAAGTGCCGTTTTGAAGATGTTTTATTATTTATTATTTGGCGGTGTCATCACCACCACCGTCCGTGTGGTGAGATTTTCTCATTCTTGCTCGTCCGTAGCCAGTGGCTTCAGCTTTGCTTCCCTGCACAAAAAGTGTGATTACTTTGGGCCGTAGCCAATTTATTCCGTGCGCATTTGTCAACCAGGGACATGAGCATTTAATGGAAATAATAGTGTTTCGGAGCAAGAGAACATCCATCAATCCACGCGGTGTGTCCCTGTATGTTGTTGTCGGAGCAGGGGTTGCATATAACCCAAGGCGTCACTTGTGTGCGCCACTCTCCCGAAATTTTTACAAAACGATGATATGCGTCGGCAAGGAAGTGCTGTTCACGTTTGTTGGTGTTGTTGCTTCCATGTCGGTAGCGATGCACCGTGCCACCATAGAACACTTAAAAGCGAGCCAGCGCGTTTGGCGAACCGGCAAAGTGGGCCTAGCTTGGGTACCCGATGGCAGCCTCGTCTTGCTCAGCTGCCACCAACCATGCCATGTAACCCTCTTTAACCAGATGTCATGGCTCCCTTTCATAATAACATTGTTAGCTTGTAAAATTATGAACGATGTTTATTTTACTCGGGTAAGGCCCACTGAGCTATATCGCTCTTTTTCAGAAGCAACCTGGCCACAAATTATATCTCAACGAAGTGGCTTATTACGTGAATATTGATAGCAGCCAAATACTCTAAGCGCATGTTTCTAAACGCGCCGCACAGGAATGTTCTCTAACTCTCGAAAAGCGAGCACGGGGCGGAGGGTGGAGGTGAACGAGGTGGTTGGGGAGAGGGCAGTTCTGCTTGGGAGCGGCAACTGGAATAAAGCACATTCACGGAGAAAGCTCGAAGCGCTCGACCCACATTGCGTTGCGTTGCGTCAACGGCAGTTGCCAAGTGCAGGAGCGGAGTGCGTGCTGCCTCCCCGGGTGGACGCGTGTAAAGGTGCCCGCCTGAGCTGCTGCTGTAGCTGTAGCTGCTGCTGCTGTAGCTGCTGCTGCTGCTGCTGCTCGTAGCTGCTGCTGCTGCTGTAGCTGCTGCTGCTGCTGTAGCTGCTGCTGCTGTTGTAGCTGCTGCTGCTGTAGCTGCTGCTGCTGCTGTAGCTGCTGCTGCTGCTGTAGCTGCTGCTGCTGTAGCTGCTGCTGCTGCTGTAGCTGCTGCTGTAGTGGCTGCTGCTGCTGCTGACAGCTGTAGCTGCTGCTGCTGTAGCTGCTGCTATTGTGGCTGCTGCTGCTGCTGCTGCTGACAGCCATCTTATTTGCCGCTGCGCTCTGTGCCCCCTCTTCAAGCCGAGAGCCCCGCCGCTGTTTCGTGACCTTTTTGGTGAAAGGGCCTCACTGCCAGCCGTGATAAACAGCATCCACGCTGGGCTCGCCGCCACCGCCTGGGGGCTGGTTTTGTTTTGGGGTTTTTTTCTCGGTTTATTATTGTTGGCACCTCGGCAGCTAGGAGCCAATAGAGACCCCGAGCCTCGTTAATCGCCCGATGAAGAAGCTGGTTATAATCACAAATGAAAACGTCGTACTTGTCAATGCTGTGGTTTTACTCTCCAACACACCGGTGTGCTTGTCTACGTGACAAACCTTAATAATTGTCTGTGTCGGATGGTGGCGAGTTAAACGACACATTTACACTTAAGCGATCCAACAAAAAAGACCCCTTTATTATAGAGACCCTTACCCGCATGTGAACCATCTTAAGGAAGACCAAACGGTGTAAAAGTGCAGCCCGGCAATTGCTTGCTCACGCCACCGCTGCCGGAGGGAAGCTCCCTTGAGCCCAAGTCAACCGATGAATCCATCGTTATTTTACGCGCCAATATCGCCCGCAATCAAGTCGGTATCGGTGCACATCGCAACAGAACGGGAACGGTATCGGTGCACATCGCAACAGAACGGGAACGGTATCGGGGGCATCGAGCAGTAGGAATAAAAAAAGAAGCCGGTCACGACTTCAGCGGCGAGCACCAACCGCACGCGCAACGAACAGCAAAGCAAGCTAAGCAATGAGTAAAACAGATGAACAGTAAATCGTTTTTATTAAAGCATTTGGATTTTATGGGAAGGCAATTCTGAATAAGAGTGTCTTTGGCCTACTATTCCACGCTTGGCCAGACGCCTTGGTATGAGGCAATCGAAGCAAGACTTTACCCTCAACCCTCACATGCGGTCTGCAAATTAACCACAGATGGTGGTGAACCCTGACACTGATGGTGATGAACCCTGACAGTGATGGTGGTGAACCCTGACACTGATGGTGGTGAACCCTGACACTGATGGTGGTGAACCCTGACAGTGATGGTGGTGAACCCTGACAGTGATGGTGGTGAACCCTGACACTGATGGTGGTGAACCCTGACAGTGATGGTGGTGAACCCTGACACAGATGGTGGTGAACCCTGACAGTGATGGTGGTGAACCCTGACACTGATGGTGGTGAACCCTGACAGTGATGGTGGTGAACCCTGACAGTGATGGTGGTGAACACTGACACTGATGGTGGTGAACCCTGACACAGATGGTGATGAACCCTGACAGTGATGGTGGTGAACCCTGACACAGATGGTGGTGAACCCTGACACAGATGGTGGTGAACCCTGACAGTGATGGTGGTGAACCCTGACACAGATGGTGGTGAACCCTGACACAGATGGTGGTGAACCCTGACACAGATGGTGATGAACCCTGACAGTGATGGTGGTGAACCCTGACACAGATGGTGGTGAACCCTGACACAGATGGTGCTGAACCCTGACAGTGATGGTGGTGAACCCTGACACAGATGGTGGTGAACCCTGACACAGATGGTGGTGAACCCTGACACTGATGGTGGTGAACCCTGACACTGATGGTGGTGAACCCTGACACTGATGGTGGTGAACCCTGACACAGATGGTAGTGAACCCTGGCAGTGATGGTGGTGAACCCTGACAGTGATGGTGGTGAACCCTGACACTGATGGTGGTGAACCCTGACACAGATGGTGGTGAACCCTGACACAGATGGTGGTGAACCCTGACACAGATGGTGGTGAACCCTGACACTGATGGTGGTGAACCCTGACACAGATGGTGGTGAACCCTGACACTGATGGTGGTGAACCCTGACACTGATGGTGGTGAACCCTGACAGTGATGGTGGTGAACCCTGACACTGATGGTGGTGAACCCTGACACAGATGGTGGTGAACCCTGGCAGTGATGGTGGTGAACCCTGACAGTGATGGTGGTGAACCCTGACACTGATGGTGGTGAACCCTGACACAGATGGTGGTGAACCCTGACACAGATGGTGGTGAACCCTGACACAGATGGTGGTGAACCCTGACACAGATGGTGGTGAACCCTGACACAGATGGTGGTGAACCCTGACACAGATGGTGGTGAACCCTGACACTGATGGTGGTGAACCCTGACACTGATGGTGGTGAACCCTGACAGTGATGGTGGTGAACCCTGACACTGATGGTGGTGAACCCTGACACAGATGGTGGTGAACCCTGACACTGATGGTGGTGAACCCTGACACAGATGGTGGTGAACCCTGACACTGATGGTGGTGAACCCTGACACAGCTGGGTCTGCACACAGCTGGGTGCAGACACAGACGGGGCATTAAAGACACTTTGCGACGTCGTTTTCAACCGCTGCGTTACGGGAGATAGAATCGACCCGACGACCTCAGCATCGCTTTTTCTCTTTAGTTTGTTGTGCTCCCCCAGTACCTCCCATTAGCGCGGGTGGCTACGTATGGTGCGACGGAAGTTCAACATACTTGTACATATAATGCAAGCCCAGTGAGTAACTACTACACCACTCTGGCAGCGGCAGTCGCATCCTTTGGAATGGCAAATTAGAATTAGATTTACGTAGTCACCGCGTCACTCATGAATGTCATCACGAGTTGACCTCTAAATACGGGAGTCTATTAAAATGAGCCTCCACCTTTTTGCTGAGCCGCATTGCACAGATAATTGTTACGACCGCGCGTTTTTCCCAGGGAGAGGAACCTTTGACCTTAATTGCTGCCGCAAATTCGAAAACCTTGTTTTGGGCAAGTTGGTGAAAATGCATTGAGAGCGGAGTCTGTGTGCGCAGGGCGCCGCTTGTCTTTGGGGGGGTTTGGAGTGCGCGCCGGTTAGGCCTCGGCAGCGTGGCCTCTCGTCAATGGTGAACGCAGTTCACCAGCGCGGTCGTCGGCTTGTTCCTTTGCTCAGCACATTGTGAGCCGTGGGTTTAATTGAGGTATTTTCTTGCGAACAATACAGCGCTATGGGCCACTTGATCAAGCTATGCACGGCCGTCTTCTGAAAATGTTCTCGATATAAAATCACAAAGATCCCCCTTATCGCATTAACACGAGGGGGTGGGTGGCCAGCACCACGCCTGGCCGCCTTTATCTCCCGAGGTGCAATGTTGACACATGCCACCAGGTACAATATTTGAGGCTGAATAGAATTCGGGAAGGCACAGGACCGGTTCAGATATTCGTCACTGGTATTGGCATGAGCAGGAATCGAACCCGGGTCGTCGGGTTCGAAGCGCAATCCGCTGACTACGACCCTAACGGCCCCCTATGAATACAATATCCACGCATTTACATGACTAGGTGAGGAATTGCTGTTATGTGTGCAACATGTGTTTCCATTGCAGTACAGCGTCGTATAGACTGTATGTCCCCCCTTCGCATATCGACTTTGGCCGATGAACCGCCCACACCCAGTGCACGACTCAGCGGCCGAGACGATCACGGGGGGCCCACCACATTTAGCCCATCGGCAGGTGGCGGCGGTGACGACTGTGTGCTTGTGTGCACACCTCGCGCCCAACACGTCGAGTCGACGCAGAAGAATAGGCCGCATTCTCTCTCCGGTTCAGCCTCGTGGGGGCCCCTACCGCGAGCAGTGGTTTGAGCAGGCGATTGCAGGGCTGCCCCTTTACCCGGTGCGTAGGAGCGTAACGAGGACCGTGGGGCAGGCAAGGGGCGCCTTGCCCAGTTGGGCCCCCCTTGACAACCACCGTGAGATATAATTTCAAACAACAGTGTCAAGGAACAACAACACTTATTTAAAATGCTTTAATTTACATTCCCCGTTTCATTTTAAGTGAATCAGCGCGGTAACAGTACACTGCAAAGAGGGACCACGGAGTTGTAGCGGCTGCATTTTTCCAAGACAGAGCGCCCCTACAGCGTTACATGTTCGAGACCGCGAGCCTAATGATACGATTCGACAAGAGGAGCCCAGATATATAATCGTGTTGGTGTGACCGTGCGAGACAAGTTCAATATTGGGGCCCCATCTGACCGATTGCCGCACCTGCTGATCTGATAACTTCTCTCGAGCAGGATCCCCAGTCAGCCAGAGGTGAACCGCTGGCTGAACACGGGGTAAATTCATCATCATCATCCTCATCATCATCCTCATCATCATCATCATCCTCATCATCATCCCTCACGGGAAGCGGCGTACGGCGAGCAGCTTGCACGCAGCCGTGGGTCGCACCTGCGTGTGCGCGTGCTTACGGCAGGGATGGATGAGGGATGGATGAGGGATGTCCTCCACCCCCTCCACGTCCAGTTCCTCATGCACATCGGCGCGCGCGCAGTGACGTCTTCTCAGTGGTTCTCGGCAGATCAGCGGATGTCTGTGAGAGCATTCCATAGCTCCACGTGCATCCTCGCACATACAGATACAGATCCCCCGTGTAACCTTTATCAGCCTGTTGGGGCAAGTGCTGTTAGTGGGGCAACATCTATGAAAACCGCCACGGGACACGAGGCGGGGGGTGGTTGTGGTCAGTGCCACACTCGGCTGCCTTTGTCTCCCCAGTGCGGATGTTTACGCACAGCACATGGTACTACTCACTTAAGGCTGAGTCGACCCAGGGGAGGCCCAGAACCGGTTCAGATATCCACCAAGGTTGTTGGTAATGAGCGGCTGTGAGCGGGAATATAACTCGGGTCGCCGGTTTCGACATGGGGGGAGCGACTGCTCATGGCACTGCTCCCCAGATCCCACGACAGAAAGACAAATCTCCCCCCGTACCGCCGTGAGCGAGGAACACCGAGGAAGGCCCACGCGGCACATGAGGGGGTGGGCGGCCAGCACCACGCTCCTCATACCCCCCACTACACCTACACACACACACTGGTCCAGCCGGGATTACCAGTGATCGCCACGGGATGGGAGCGGCGCCTCATTTCGTCGGCCTGCAAGTATGCGTGCGTGTGTGTGTGCATGCGTGGGGAGTGGTGGTGTAGCGGTTAGCGCGTTGCGCTACGAACCAGGCGCCCCAAGTTCGATTCCTGCACACGGCCTGCTCCAACGCCGGTGACGATTATCTGAACCGGTCCTGGGCCTCCCCTAGATCAACTCAGTTTCAATGTATGTACGTTGAACTTCTTTCGCACCGTACGTGGTGTGGCGTGTAAACATCGCCACTTGGGAGACAAATGCGGCAAGGCGTTGCGCTGGCCACCCACCCCCTAGTGTGCCGTGTCGGCCTTCACAAGTACTCGCTAACAGAACCTGCCCCAATAGTCTGTTGAGGTTGCATGGGGGATCTTTGTGCGTGCGGCTCCGAGATGAGCAGCGGTGTCTGGGTCCAACTGCTGATGGTGCCATGATGGAAAACGTGACCTTTGATGCCTTCCCGACAGAATATTGAATGCACCGCCATCTCCCACCAGCGCGATTATCCTCCAGCGCAAATGTAATTGGCTATCAGTGCGCCATTGATTTTCGGCTCCGTCGGCACCGGGTGGTGGTTGTTGGGGTGGCATAGAGAGAGAGAGACAGAACAATGATGACGGTTCAAGTTTGTAGCGCGGAATAAATAACGCTGAACGTAATTGGCCACGCTGCCACCAACTGCGCCAACACGTTTTTTTGTTTGAAATTTCACCATTTAGCATTTGGAAAAGGTGGTGCGGGTAAAACTACAACAAGTTCCGGAGAAGGAATTTGAAAGTTCTTATTCAGAGTGTGCGAGATGTTCAGCACGTGACTCTGGTGGGCAACGAGCTCTCTGGTCTCAGATGATGATGTGCTGCTGCTGTCTGATCGTGAGTTGTCACCAGGCCCTCTTGCTGAAAGAGTCCAGGGTCTTTGTGTGTGGCGTTGTATGAATGCACATTGAACTTATTTCGCACCGTACGTAGCCAACAGTGCTAATCGGAGGCGGAAGGACAACAAACTAAACACAAAAAGCCATTCTACAGAAATTACTTTTCAATCTAGATTTAACAGTGCATATCTCCAGGGGCTTCCCAATATCGGACGAAGGTCATACAGGAACCAATGTGCGGTTCTATCGAGGCTGACTGCTGTCACCCGTTTATCCTGCAGAGTGGCAGAAGGCAGTGGGGATTTGTTAACGGTGCCCCGTTATTTCATCTACCGCTCTTCGGGAGATGGAAATGGAATCGAACCGGCGACCGCTACCAACCACTACTAATAAAACTGAACTATTTTTTTTTGACCAGGTAAGGCCCACTAAGCTATATAGCTCTTTTTCAGAAGCGACCTGGTCACAAATGATTGCCCAACGTGGCAATCAATGTTTTTATTTACTTGTTAGAGATTTCCATAACTCAGTAAGCAAGCGAGACACTGATTTGTGTAGCAACAGCTGTTCGTATTTCTCGCCTCAGGGCATGAGGGAAGAGCATGAATGTGTCCTCTTTGGTCTGGATGATTTCACACAAAGTACCTCGTGCACGCCTTGATGGGGCTTCTGACAGTTACACAAAATGAGCATGAACAAGGCGTTTAGGAACATTGTCTGCAAATAAATTGTTCCAGGCTGTACTCCGGAGGGCATGGCGAAGTGCAGAATGCAAAAGAGGCACACTTACTGGCCAATTCATGAGGCATAATGCAGTTGGGAAAATTGTATTAAATAGAAATAAGCAGTTTAACACTGGGGAAAATCCATTTGACTCGGATAAAACTCATCGGAAGCACTTTGAGTGATGACCTTACCACAAATCCTTATCCTGAATATAATTGGAACATGTAATCGCAAAACATCGGGTGGCAACAGTGCCAATATTTTATGCCTCACAGCAAGTGTCTGGGTTCGATCCCTTCTGTGTGGAGTTTGTCTCTTCCCTTGTTTTGCATGGTTTTCCACCGGGTTCTCTAGTTTCCTCTTTTAGCGAAAGAAAACACACAGTGTAATCGGCATTGCCCAAAACATCCCAATGCTGAAAGATTACCTGCAAATGATTCAACTGCGGAAAAGTGCCTTGATACTCAATGTGCCTCTTCCGGATAGACACAAGCATAATAGTAACAACAATGGAAAAAAACTGTGCTGTGCACAACACAAATAAGACATTTCCCAGGACATTAAGTCATCGTCATCAACCATGTTCAATACACTGCTGGATAAAGGCCTCCCTCTCCCAAGCCGCTGCCGTCCACTCGTGTAACCATCCACCCAGTGATCACGCACAAAGGAAACAAAGTAGTTCTTCGAAATAAGCGAGAAAAAATAAGAATTGCAGAAGGATATTTTTTTTCATCATCGCATAACCTTTAAAGGTTGCACGTGCCAAAATAGGCAGATCAATTATCAAGCCCTAGACTATGCTTGTCAATCTTTAATGATGGTGAGCACCTCCTGTTGCATTGAAGCCGGGATGAGCAGCTTTGACTGTCTGAGCTGAGGTGACTGAGACATCATTAAGACCGCATGTACCCCATGCCACGGTTAATTACGAGCCGCCAGGAGCCCACGTGCGTGTGTATGTATGTTGAACTTCTTTTGCACCGTACGTAGCCAACCGTGCTCATCGGAGGTGCAACACGTCGTTTGCAGGGCCACTGCCTCGGCCAGACAGCAGTGGGATGGGTGGGCGTGTGATTTAACATTGGGCTGGAATAACAGACAAATCGCGATGGACAAATTCATTACAGCGTTTTAACTGTTCGTGATACATTCGTGCGCGGTTACTGTTATAGATATATTAATAGTGCGTTGTTAAATACGTGTAATTGGCTGTTGTTCGAGTGATTAGGCCAATAAATATCGCAGTTTGTGCTCTCTGCTCCCCTGGGTGAAAAGTGGCGCTGCTGTGTCCTTGCCCGAGCCTGGCTCAGCCTGGCTCAGAAACTCATTCTTTGTTTAAACAATTTATTTTTATTTTATCAGGTAAAGCCCAATCTAGATTTGAAGTTCTCTTGACTGCAGGGATCCATACTCTTTGGTTATTTCGGTAAAGTCACGTAGGTATAAAATAGAATAAATTAAATCATCATCATCACCACAGCAAGAACATTTTGCTGTGGTTTTCCCACCTGATGACGATTGCTTGTGTTGCGATCGAAACGTCGTGATTTAATTTCTTCTATTTTATACCTACGTGACTTTACCGAAAGAACCAAAGAGTATGCAGGTAAAGCCCACTGAGCTCTCTAGCTCTTTTTCAGAAGCGATCTGGCGATCATAAATGATAGCTCAACGAAGTGGCTTATCACGTGGACATTTATAGCAGCCAAAAACTCTAACGCATGTTCATTCTGAATGTGGAGGTACACATCTGAGGACCCGGAGAAAAATCCACGTGACAACGGGGAGAAACTCCAAATATGCAGGATTCAGGGTCGGGATTAAACCCACGACCTCCTGTATAAGAGGGGAGGCAGTAAACATCTCGCCACCCAAGGGCCCTGAATACAGAGAGAGAGTCAGGCAAATGCTTTGTTTAGACTCTGGGACGACACTGCACTCTGCTGATCGTTTTTGGACCAGAGAAGTTTGTGCTTCAGCTCTTTGTGTTTGTTTACAAGACACGACTCAAAATCAACGGCGTAACGTCCAGAAGCACCGACCCTCACCATCAGCCATAATCAATCCACTGCTAGATGAAGGTCTCCCCAAGTTGCCGCCACTACTCACGAGCCGGCGATGTCACCAGCACCAGCACCAGCTGCACATGCCACGAGTTTATTTCATCTCCGCGCTGGACGTAATTTCGGATGCCTTCCCTTCCTATGGATGCGTTCCGTAAATTTTTTTTATTTCTTGTTATTTTGTATTATTTTACCAGATAAGGCTCACTGAGCTATATAGGTTGTTTTCAGAAGCGAACTAGTCACAAATGATATCTCAATGTAGTGGCTTATCACGTGGCAATGTGTTGCAGCCCAATACTCTAAACGCGTGATGTTGATTCTGAAAACCGGAGGACTTGGAAAAAAATCCGCCCGACCACGGGAAAGAGACGTGCAAACTCCAAATATGCACCTCCTTGTATCACGATTGGCTACGTACGGTGCTACATAAGTTCAACATACACACGTCAGGGTCGGTATGAAACCAATGCACTCCTGCAACATCTCGCCACGGCGACCTTTGGGCATCGTTCCCTCCGAGCGACGCGTCCTGCCCAAAACCTTTTCTCACAAGTTGCAGTGATGCTTTTGGCCTCCGTCTTCCTTGCCCTGTGCTGCACTTTCTGTCTATCGATGTAATTCCAGGCAGACATTCCCTTTCCATGCCTCTTTGCGCACTTTACGTTGTTGCAGTTCTAGAGTTTTTGTCAATGACCTTGTTTCTGAACTATATACAACCCACGTGCTAAATGTAATTTTTAAAAATGTTTTTGGGTATTTTCTACATGCACTCTTAGTAATATCAGCATTCAAATGGTAATATACAAACTAATGTGTAATCTAATCATATAACTGGCAAATCAAATTGACAATATGATACCCAACTACAACAGAACTCTTATCTGCGGCCCTATTACCCACGACCTCCATTATCCGTGGCAAATACTCCTATTATCCACAGCCCTATTGCTTTAAAGAATCTGCTATTTTACCCATGAACGAAAAGTGAAACTGCTTAACAATTCGCTGGATTTGTCTTAATGGATAAGAGACGTGGAGTGGCAAATTCATCCGATTACCCCGCGGGCGTTATCTGTCATAGTTTCACCCCGAGGATAAGAGGAGTAGATTCGCGGATAAACCCACAGATAATAGGATTTGCGATATCGGTCCCCCATATCACCGCGAATAGGGGGAGTTCTCGTGTCGGTGTGGTTGCCTTGACGTTAGCTGTTGCGGTCGGACCACAAGAGGTCACACGAGGAGCACAACAGCGAAACAAGGGGACCGTTGACAGCGAAGCATTTCCACTTCACAGACACAAGAGGGAGAGATTTGCGTTCTATTTATGAATTCGTAAAAATATATACACGTACACACTTACACATACATGTAATTGCGAAACTATTGTTATTTATATCACGGAGGAGAATGTTTATATATGTGTAGTGTGTTGTACAGAGGCACACACAGGAGTTGGAGGCAACACGTTTATTTAATAACTCCCCAACAGGGTAACTTCACTAAACGTACACTGGTTCTACTGCCAAGTGACAGCTACGCAGTCAACTATGTAGATAGCGGGTTCACTACACGAACGGGTCAGTCAGCCGACACGCTGCCTGACCCACGATGCCGAGCGAAGACCGAAGACCGACGAGACGCAGCACCAAGGGTTGATTCCAAAGACGAGCCTCGAATGCTCTCAGGACTGCCCCTTCACGCTCCCGAGCGTGGCAGCACCCTTCCCGAAGGATCTCGAGGAGCGTCACGTGTCCCTCAAGCCCCCCTCGGGCCCCCCTAACTGCCACGTCCTGACTTGCCCTCTCTCAGGCCGCCACCAGGACTATTCCCCCCAGGGCCCGTTTGCCTACAGTGCTCACTCTGGCCCCAGAGAGAGGTTCCAGACGCACAGTAGCAGTCGAATGACAGTGCCTGGCGCTGCCACCATGGTGACACCCTTGACGTCACTACGTCTGTACACAGTGCCGGATTATCCTGTACACAGTGCCGGATAATCCTGTACACAGTGCCGGATTATCCTGTACACAGTGCCGGATTATCCTGTACACAGTGCCGGATTATTCTAGTAGCAAAAGTAGCATATGCTACGGGCCCTGCATTTTCAAGGTCCCCGCGCTAAATGCTTTAAAACTATCAATTCCAGTTGAGTGATTCTGCACTTGCTCTATTACTATAGTACTATACTGCCTTCAACTTTTATGAACGACAGGGTGTTTAAGGTTAGCAATTTGTCGTATTATCTGGCTGTATAGCAAAGGAAAAAATGCAAGTAATTTACTATGCAAGTAAACAAGTTTGCGTTGTAATCTTTACGTTTTTTTTATTTTGGGCCCCTTTATAACATACGCTACAGGACCCGCACTAGCTTCATCCGGCACTGCGTGTATACAATACACGCTTGAGTGCATTGTTGTTGGGCAACACAGTCTGGATCGATTTTCGCGTGAGCACCACCGCGGTGCGGTGACCGGAATTTGTAGAATTAATTTCGCGCCGTCTACGTCCACCGCATCTGCCAGGGACATTGCTTGTTGCCACGGCGTCTACATTTAATCCCTGGCGAAGGACGACTGTGGCAGTAAATTACACCCGTGGCTGAGTGGGTGGAAGTCGTTTGGACACACTGCGGGGTAGAAGGTCAACGAAGGCTATTGTTTAATTATTTTAATGAAGATACGGGGAGCACTTGGCCACTATGGTCACAGTGTCAGTCACCTTTTCAAATGCTACGTTGGACACGCGGAATAAACATGAAATATTCGGCACGGTGTCAAATACTATCGCTCAATGTGCTGGGAGCGAAGCTCTCTGGAACGTGGAGCGAAACGTCGAACTTTGCACCCGACAGCACGCGGGCACAAGCCAAATGCGCATAGATAAGAGCGTGGTACGTGGCAACAATCGCGGACATCTATACAGTCTACAATTTCAAATGTGCTCCAAGAACCTTTCAAATGGCTCCGATATAATTGATGTTTCAAGATTATGCTACCGGTCATTCACACAGCCTGGCGTTTTGTACAGAGCTTTGAGTTGTGCCTGCATCTACATGTTATATATATATATACATCCCAAATGTAAAAAAGTGTTATATTAGTAAAATATCGATGTACCCAGACTCTGTTGTCAGAACCTCCGATTATTAAGGTTGAATACGTACGGTGTGAAAGAAGTTCAACATATATACATACAGCAGGGTCCTACATTGGAATCTGTTTGGCCCATACCATGAATGCAAGTCTGGCTCTGTCCATGGGGAAACCAGAGGCTCCAGAGAAAACCCAGCGCTACACGGTATGAGGGGGTGACACTCTACATCGCCACCTCCTGGCCATCTGGCAGCCCCACATCTACAACGCCTGGAAAGCCCTGGTGCATTGTTGTCACCCATCCCAGTGCTCTACCAGGTTCAAACCTGTTAAGCTTGCGAGACTTGACAAGAATGGGGTGCATTTGGGGCAATTTCGTCAATGCATTAAAGGCGCTCATGTATGCATCTGTTATATGTGTCGTGGGTTGTTCCACTGAGGCGCACACTCGAACTTGGAGGCAACACGTTGATTTCTTAACACAACGAGGAAACTATATTATCACTCGACGGATAACGATCTAGGGTAGTAACCACCACGAGTAACTACATAACCACTCGTCGTGATAACGACGGAGGGTCGTGGCCACCACGGTTAACTACATAACCACTCGACGGGATAACGATACAATCGGACCAGGTCAGCTAACACGCTGCCTGGTCCACGATGTCGTGCGTGAAGCCCGAAGACCGAGGACCGAAGACCGAGGAGGCGTAGCACGGCGGGTTGATTCCAGAAGACAGCCGCGATTGCTCTCGGGCCATCCCTCTTATGCTGCCGAGCGTGGCCTTGCTCCGCCTCCGGCCACGCCCCCTTCTGGATCTTTCCAGAAGGATCTGGAGCCAGCATCACGTGTCCCTCAAGCCCCCTTTTGGGCCCCCTTGCTACCCCGTGCCGGTCACGTGTCCTCCTCTCGGGTTCACCCAGACGGTCAAGTCCTCACCCGACCTCTCTCCCACTGTCACCAGGACTATGCCCCCTCGGGGCCCTTCCGCTCCATACTCATTTCGGTGCTCGAGAGAGGCTCCACACCTCCAGTGCCGCCCTTCTCTCGGTACTGGCGCTACACCACAGTGGCACGCCACTACATATGTATACGGTATTTTTATTTTGCCTCACTGTAGCATGTTTATCTGTTCACTTGTGATACATATTTCCTTTACAAACTTTATAAAGACACCATCTGAAGGAATGATCTTGGGCAATCGGATGCATGGTCTGCTGTGTGTCATAGCATTAATCAATGCGAGGGCATGCTATTCGTCTGTGAATCTGGGACATATTTTATAATAACATTTTTTTTTTGTGAGGAGTAGGACAGTTTAAAGAGTGCCAGGGCATTCCCACTATCCGTAATGAGACTGTGACCTTTCATTGAGGCATTGCTCATCAGATTCAGCACAGCCTGATTATTTCTGTTCTGTTTTCTACTGATTTCAGAGATGTTAAAATTCACGAGGCTGGAAAGACGCAGTTATTCATTATCAACGCGTAGGTCAATGTTTTACAACGTTCATAGAATGTTTGTTTTCATAAATGTGGGGTTTGGTTCCGAGAATGTTTTTTTTTCATAAATGTGGGTTTTGGGGTGTTCAAATGTGGTACGGATTTGTTGCGAAAGAAGTGCAACATACATACATTGGGGACGTGTTGTTTATCAAGCGATTACAAATAATATCAGATGAGTTTCATTTGCCTGGGAAAGCCTCGCTGAGTCTCAAGACCCTCCTTCAGCTGGGTACTCCGTTGGGATGTTTGGCCAATTCCATTGATGAGAGTTTAGTTACATATGGGAAGAAACCAGAGAACCCGGAGAAACCCACCAGGCATAACAAGGGGCGGACATCTCTACGCGCCACAAAGTTGAATTCCATCCATGTGCTCTTCTGGCATCTCCTGGTCATCTTCCGGCCCAGCGGGTTTGGGAGTTTCATAAAGTCGCGTGATCTACCAACCCTGAGCACGCCATTTACTGGTTACATATCGCGCCACCTCATGAGAGATTAGGATTATAAGGGCTACCAGGTAGTAGTATTATTCTGCTTGCTTATCCCAGGAAAGTCTCACCGTGTCGCAGGACCATTTTTCAAGAGTTGTCCCACCAAGTCTTCCCAGTAGGGGGCGATGTTGCTGTTGCTGTGTGTGATCACAAGTGAGTAATTTGCAGGTAAATGTTCAGCATTGGAATGATTGGACAATACCAGTGACATTGTTTTTGTAGCAATGGAAGGAACCCGTGAAACTGGGAGGAGCTCGTGTAGAGGAGAGCTAGGACACACAAACTCCACACTGGAGAGGCGTGCGAGGCAGTAATCGAACCCAGACGTTGCTTGCTGCGAGACACGAGTTGCACCACTGCGCCGCCACCCTGTCTGGCGTCGGTATTTACACATTCAGCCCTCCCACTATTGTTCCCTCCAAGGTGTGTTTCGCATTACATTGATGAATCGTCTCCGATTTGGACAGAAAACATTCAGATGTTGATGCACTAAAAATGAAAGCGGAGTCTGTGCACATGTGGCACGTCAAAACGTGTTGTCTTATGAGCAGTCAAATAATATTCCACGTTGTTATGTTGGGGTCTTTTGCTTCCTGTCAATTATAAAATTGATAAAATCTGTACGAGCTACTCAGAGAAATTGAAAAAGTACAATTTGTTTTAAACTTTTTCACTTTCAACTGCACTTGGCATTGGAATGTGATGTCTCGTGCCGATAAGATAATGACCGTATATCGGTCCTTTTGCTGGAACGTCTGCGTGTTTACCCCGAGTCGTTTCACAATATTTGTGTAACTCCGTCTGAAGGCAACTTTATCAACCTGTCATGCATAGAAAAAAAAATGTAGTGCACGGGTTGTTTTATGTGGTACAAAAACACAGTCATGGACGACGTGTGGAAGAACAAAATATTTATAAGTGTGCAAAGAATAGTGGAGAGATGCATGTTTGGCATTACACCAAGAGACAAAAAATCACGATTTATGTTACTATTTCTATTTTACGAGGTAATGCCCACTGGCGCGAACAAAGTTGACCATACACGCGCATACAGTATAACCAGGGTGGCCGGAAATCCATTCGTGATCCTCTGCAGGTCGTACAGCGTTGTTCATCTTTATCAGCCATGGTCGATCCTGTAAGGTAACAACCCACTTAGCACCTGGGGTGATTTCATCTCCCTGGTGGACGCCCTCGTGGACGCGTTCCATTCCTTGACAATCAGCCATTGTCCCTTCTCCCCACTGGCCTTTCTGAACAGTTTGAATGATGTTATCAACTTGCATATGTTCTCTAATCCACGTATTCCTCTTTGGGTGGCAAGATGTTCACTCCCTCGCCTGGTATACAGGAGGTCGTGAGTTCGATCCTGATCCTGACCCTGACGCCTGTATTTTTGGAGTGTGCATGTTCTCCCCATGGTCGCGTGGCATTTTTCTCCAGGTCCTCCAGGTTTAGAGTATTTGGTTGCTATCATTTTCCACGTGATAAGCCACTTCGTTGAGCTATCTATTGTGGCCAGGTCGCTTATGAAAAATAAGCTAATATATCAGTAGGCTTTAACTGGCAAGATAAAAAACATAGTTTGGTTTCATTTGTATTTATATTTTAGTGATTTGCTTACCTTCGCTCTACTTTTCACTCCTATCGTGTTTGTTCTTGTAATGTTCTTACCCGCTCCTTCTGAAAAAGAGCTGTATAGCTCATCGGATTCCTCCAGTGTCAATAAATATTCTCATTATGAAATAAATGTTAGCAAATGTGACACCGACTGACAGCAGTGATAAAGGGACCGACAACCGAGGAGCTGCATCGTCCTTACTCGGACTCATCAGCACAGTCTCGTGGTGCACCAGAATTATCGTGCTACTGACAGATGCACAGCACAATGCGTGCATGCTGGTGGAACAGGTGGATTCCACTCAGCTACCACCTCGGATGCCGTGGAATGGTTTACGACGTTAAAATTACAATTGTAGCCACGCGAAAGAATAAGAAGTCACCAATGATCAACTGCTGCAAAGTGTGTCTCTGTAAACCAGGCATGGTGTGAATTCCAACTTACACACTACGTGGGGCCCATTAGCCTGGCTAATGCCAACAATCATTACATTTGCCACTGACGATAATAAGCCGCTGCAACAGAATAGTAGCGCACGCCGGAAAACGATGTTTCTCGTCGTCAACAGATGTGACTATCGTTGGTATTAGCCAAGCTCATTGGCCCCGCCGTGTGGAAGTGAAGGACTCTACATACGCATGGTTTCCAGACGCAGGCTTTGAGGCAGTGAGCATTGGTGACTGTACTCTGCTGAGTCCTAATAAGAACGAAACCGGTCCACAGCTGTATATATCTGCATCATTGCTGATGCTGCTGCTGCTGTTGATCAGGCACATTTGTTCAAATTTATTTTGATGGTGACCTAAGAACAATTGCACCACAATGCACTTCTTCAGGAATTGGTGATGATTTTGTTTTTCTTACGCACACAGTGAGTGCCCTTTAATCCAGCGGACGTTACAGATCGATCAGCTGACGTCGTTCAAAACGAGCAGGCCGTTGTGTGCCAGCGTCGCCGTCCGAATTAGCCACATTTCTAATAAACAATGATCACTCGTTGCCACTGGGAGTGGGTTGAGATGCCGTGACGTGAGTCGCTCATCGTGTGCGATGCGCTCTCTGAGACGGATCTATCAAAGGAAGGGTGGCCCTATCCAAACAAATCATTACCACGATTCGTAGTGGTAGTAGTGTTACAGTACAAGTGAAGACTAACGGTAGAAAAATAAATCGTGTGCTTCCTGCCCATGTGAACAGCACAAGCAGTCCTTTAAAAAAGGGCACATTTTGTTTAAATGATCTTCCAGGGTTGTCAACAGCTCAGCAAGGCACAGCGAGTATCTCCCTCAACACAACCTCGCCCGTGCGTTGTGTGCATGTATGGTGAACGTCGTTCGCATCGTACGTAGCCAACCGTGCTAATTGGAGGTGCGGTGGAAGGACAACAAACTAAACTCAAAAATCAGTTCTAAAGCAATGAGTTTGAATCTAGATAAAGAAATGCATCGTTCCAGTGGTGATCGTCTTTGTTCGATGGCGAGCGTAGAGCCACTGCAGCGAGAGTGAGCGGAGTCTGCGTGATGGTTGCGGCTCCTCTCACGGTGGTGACGACTCCGTCTGCTGGAGTGACTGAGCAGATGCCATGTACAGTAGCGCCCTCTGCCAACCCACGACGCACGCGCGGCTCATTGGGGGTGAGGTCTGACCACGTTTCACGCTAGTTCAGTGTGGGTTGCTGAAGGCGTGGATCATAGACATGGCGTATACAAGTACGGGACAATGCAGAGGAAGGTTCTGCTACACAGCACTCCTCTGCCGGCACACTCTAGCACCGCAGCCTATGGCACCTAGCACACGATTGTCTCCCGTAAATCACGGTTGAGTTCGACGTATCGCCGCCTCGCCGTCATTCACGCACATTGCACCTCACACCGCCGCTCAGGCAGCACAGATGAAGGCAGAAGCCAGGTGGATGAGCTGCCACAAGCAATAACAAACGATTTGTGTTTGACCAGGTAAGGCCCACTGAGCTATTTAGCTCTATTTTAGAAGCGACCTGGCCACAAATGATCGCTCAACGAAGTGGCTTATCGTGTGGAAAGGTATCGCAGCCACATCCTCTAAATAAAATCCATGCGACCACTGGGAGAACATGCGAATGCGAACCCACAACATCCTCCGCACCAGGCGAGGTAGTTCACATCTCGCCAACGTGGCGCCACAAAACAATTTCCGAGAGTTTGCAGTCCTATATATATGAAGATGTTTTCACACAAATAATGAGCATTTATAAGCGGACCACCCGGAGAAACCCCAAGCGTGAGAGGGAGCATTAGGAACAACATTATATTCGTTTCCACTTTTCTGTACCGCCTTCTCCTGGCAAGCCAAGAGCATCGATCCTTCTCGACGCCGATGGGAAGGGGATTCCGCAACCAACCCTCGCTGCTGCCTGCGCGGTGTTGGATCACAGGCCACGCGCATTAACACGTCTGGCCAGCGGTGGTAGCATCCAAACACCCCCGAGCTCAACCCTTGCTTGGCCTCCGTAGTCTGGCCAGGATTCTGGGTGCTCTGGTGACTGGCCGAGCCTCGTGTTCGTTGGCTTTAAGCACCGGAGCGTGGAGAAAACTCGGCCAAAATGATAACAGATGTTTTTAGTCTCAACGCCGCACTCGCAGAGTCCCACGTGGGGGCTCTAACCCGTGATCCCGGGAAGATAGCCGGCCTCGGGACCTGCACACCACCCAGCTGTTCCGGCCCCGGCTTTTAAACCCACGATTTGTCATCCTATTCCACGACAGTTGCTGGGCGGACGCTCCCACCGACACCGTATTAGCTGATGAGCGCCCGCGTTCGAGCGGTGGTGAGCACTCTGTTAATTCCCTAACAGCCAGGGGGCCATCTGTTCGGGTACATCGATTCTGGTTCATGTTTCACCCCCCTGGCCCCACCTCCCCTACATCGATTCCTGCCAATGGAATCTCTCTCGCTCTCTCTGTCTCTCTCGCCAGCCCCTGAGGCTGCAGCCCCGGGGTCCTTCCAAACAAGGTTCCGTCTGTGGCTGCCCACTCCCCTCGTTCCCCCAGGACCCTGTGGGGGTCGCTAGCCCCCGAGATCCCTCCCTCGATAATGCTAACGGCCGGGCTAGCATCATCAATCGCCCCCCCGCTGCTAAGCGAACCGCTGCTAAGTTCCTCACCCATGGTGTGGGAGCCGTCGCCCGAGGGTTCCACCCCACCGCGGGTCCGCGTAGCAGGCATGATTAATTACGTACGCGCACACCCACACACAGCTCCGTACGGCACTCACTCTTGCGCTTCTCTGCGCCGCGCTGGCCGCTCACGTTACAATCGCGCACCTGGGGTACGCCGATTTCGCACGACGAGAGCTTACGCATACCCCGTACCACACGCGTTCACACTTATAACACGTAACGAGCACACGCCAGCGGGGCACACGCCGACACAACGACTAAAGTCGCCGCCGCCGTGCGCGCGAGATAAACCGTACAACAATGCGCAGCCGATTACGCTATGATCGCGCACCTGGGGGACGCCGATTACGCACGCTGCGAGCTTACGCACACACAGTACCACACGCGTTCCCACACGCTCACACTGCACGACAAGATCACGCGAGACCACGCTTCGCTATTAATGATTTATTACCTGATAACTAATGTTGAATTAGTGAGTCGACGAGGCTGGCCTATTCCACTAAACCGGCACCTATTCCCTATTTATCGGCTATGATTCTAAGTCACCTTCTTACTCACTGTTAAGTGTCCACGGCGGTCCGCTGATCCTTGTGTTAACCGCGTGCCTCGGTGCGTCGCACGGACGTCCGGGTCGCTGGCTCGAGCTGCGTCTGGTCGCCTGGCGCTGGAGTAAGAGAGCGATTTCCCCTCTGCGCTCCTCTATTTATCCTCCCTACCTCCAAAGGGGATGCTGCGCTGAACAATGGGCTCGTGCACCCCAAGCCCGCGCACGGCAGTCCCCAGGCGCTGTTGATATGCTAATCAGTGAGCGACGTTGGCGGCGTACATCCTAATTACTCCCTTACCCTTCCTAACAATGGGGCCTGCGCGCTCAAGCGCAATTATCCCAACCCCCCATGACTATGCGCAACAGCCCCTGTGACCCCGCTATTCATGCTGTCTCGTGCCTCCCCTGCTTGCCCCGTCGACTCGTGGGGGTGTGTGTGGGGGGAAATGCGCCTCAACCGCGGTGGCCGAATGCCCCACGCCGCGACCACACCATATTAAGGCCGGCAGCAGCACCGCGGTACCACGTAGCACGGGGGAGGTCATCCAATTCCCTGATCGCCGGAAACCGTGAGAATTAATCCCGATAAGGGTCTCTCGGATAAAAACCGGTCGATCAGGTAACCTTCCCTTCCAGCTCTATGGGGGGGGGGGGGGGATGCGTGCGGGTGTGTGCTTATGTGGGGCGGGTGATGGGGGGCAGTGCGGTGGGGGAAGCCGGGCGGCTCCCTGGCTCGGCAGAGCGGCCCCGTCGCTGTGGCACCACATAGCCCCCCGGGGTGCCAGTCCCCGTCCCGGGTTGACTTGAGCACCTCGCCTGGGTTGCCCCCACGAGGTATCGCCGCGGGGTCCGCGGGATTCGCCCGGCCCTTGTGGCTGGCCTCGGGGGTGGCGGCTCCGTCTCCTGGGGCTCCGGCGGTGGTCTCCTCCTCCATTCCAACGGCTCCCCTCGGCCTCTGGCACCTGCGGGCTGGGGAACAAACTCAGAGGCGGTGGGGTTTAAGGGTCGCCGTCCTCGTCGCCCCCGGCCCCGCCCGGGGCCCCTCGGAGCCCGGGGCTCCGTGGGGCCCATGTACTGCGCGAGGCCCCCGGGCACGGGGGGTGGGGGGACCCCGGGGTTTCGGGGTACTTGGACGGCGGGGCTCCCTCCCTCGGGGGCTGCTCGCCACGGCTTCAGTCGGCGGATGTTGACCACCATCTCCCGGCCCCTCTCTCCTCCCTGAATCAGTACCGTCCAGGGTGAGATCTGCCGTCTCACAATCCAGGGTCCTCGCCAGTAGGTGGTCAGCTTCCCCACCTGTCCGGCACCGACGCGGGGAGTGTACAGCCACACCTCGGAGCCCGCAGTGTAGAAGGGGGGCTCCATACGGGGTCGGGCGCCCTGCTCTTGCCGCTGGTGCGCGGCCTCTCCGTGCGGGTAGGCTCGGCCCATGGCCCCTCGCAGGGTCTCCAGCAAGTGCTCCACGGGGTGGCTCCCTTCCTCCCGTTGCGGCGGAGGGACACCGAACAGCAGATCTGCGGGCAGGCGAGACTCGCGACCAAACATCATTAGGAACGGGGTCTGTCCTGTAGAGGTGTGAACGGTGGTGGTGTAGGCGAACAGGGCATAGGGAAGGTGTTCGTCCCAGTCCTGTTGATTCGCGGCCGCCATGCGTTTAAGCTTCCCGGCCAGAGTCTGGTTCATCCTCTCTACCATCCCGTTCGCCTGGGGGTGATACGCCGTGGTTCGGTCCTTCTGGATCCCGAACTCTCGGCACAGTGCCTGAAATAGTTCGGCCTCGAATTCACTACCCTGGTCGGTAATGACTCGTTCGGGGATCCCGCACTTAAGTACGTAGTTTTCCACGAAGGCCCGGGCCACTACGAGGGCTGTTTTATCCGGGATAGCCACCGCCACGGGGTAGCGGGTGAAGTATTCCACCGCTACGAGAATATATCGGTTGCCCCGGTGGGATCGTGGAAAGGGCCCCTGCAGGTCGATTCCGACCAACTGATTCGTCCGACTGACTCGGAACGGCCTCAGGGGTACCTGGTACCTCGCCGGCTTTTGCCCACACTGCTGACAGGCCCGGCAGCCCTGCACCCAGGCGGCCACATCTTGTGCCAATTTGGGCCAGAGATACTGGCGACGCAGGGTCTCTCGAGTGCGTCGTTCCCCATCGTGGCCCCCGAGTGGGTGGTCATGCACCAGCCGTAGCAGCTGGGGTCGCACCTGGGCAGGAACACAGATGCACCCCGGCTGGCCGGCCTCGGTTAACTCCCGTACCACTCCGTTCTGCACACACAACCGGGCATACAAACCGCTCCAGGGTCCTGGTAGTGCATCCTTCTTCTCTCGCAGTGCCGCCTCCACCGCCGCCAGATCCGGATCTCGCTGCTGGGTCTGTCTCAGCTGCTCGTCGTTTAGGCCCGGGAAGGCGCAGCCGACGTCCTCCTGGATCCGTCCGATCGGGTCCCGAGCCGCGGGTCCCGCGCTTGCCGGGCGGTCGACGGGATCCTCAGTGCCACCTGTGAGGGTCTCTGTGGCGCACACTGCACTCTCTCTCGCTGGGGGGGGGTCAGTGGCCGCGGCCTCTCGGGGGTCCGTTGCCTGCCGGCAGCGTCCCCCCGTGAAACACGGGCAGGCCTCCTCCGCCCTCGTCTCGGCGTACACCGTGGGTCGCCTCGACAAGGCGTCCGCGTTTGCATGCGTCCGGCCAGCCCGATACTCGATTTGCAGGTTGTACTCCTGCAACTGCGCCAACCACCGGGCCATCTGCCCCCGTGGCTCCTTGAATGTAAGAAGGAACTGAAGAGCATAATGGTCAGTGCGTACGCGACATCTCCTGCCGTACAAATACGGCCGGAACTGTTTGCATGCGAAAATCACGGCGTACAACTCTTGGCGGGTCACGCAATAGTTCAGCTCGGCCCCACTCAAGGTCCGGCTGGCGTACGCGATGACTCGTTCCGTCCCATCCTGTACCTGTGACAACACCGCGCCCAGCCCGCTGCTGCAGGCGTCGGTGTCCAAAATAAAATCGGTGGTAAAATCGGGGAAAGCAAGGGTGGGGGCGTGGGTGAGGTGGTCTTTGAGAGTGGTGAAGGCCGTCTGGCAGGCCCCCGTCCACTGGTAGGGGTGCTTAGGGGAGGTGAGTTGGGTGAGGGGGCGTGCAATCTCGCTGAATCCTTTTACAAATCGACGATAATAGGTGGCGAGCCCCAAAAATGATCTGATCTCCGTCAGATTCCTTGGCCGTGGCCACTCCACTACGGCGCGTACCTTCTCCGGATCGGTGTGCACGCCTGCCTCGCTGACGCGATGCCCGAGGTACCCCACCTCGCGTTGTGCGATGTAACACTTACGTGGCTTGAGCTTGAGATGAGCCGCTCGCAGTCGCTGGAACACCTCTCGAAGCCTGGACCAATGCTCAGACAAAGATCTACTGAACACTATCACATCGTCCAAGTAAATCAGGCACTGTTCCCACTGCAAGCCCCGCATCACCAACTCCATCAACCGCTGGAACGTCGCGGGCGCGTTAGTGAGTCCGAACGGCAACACTCGAAACTCAAACAGGCCCATCGGGGTGGTGAATGCTGTTTTTGGCCGATCCTCCTCCGCCATCTCCACCTGCCAGTACCCGGACGCGAGATCGAGGGTGGAAAAATATCGCGCTCCGGCGAGGCTGTCGAAGGTGTCGTCGATGCGGGGTATGGGGAAGGCATCGCCGAGCGTGACTGCATTTAGTTTACGGTAATCGACGCAGAACCGGGTTGACCCATCCTTTTTCGTTACTAGTACCACTGGGGCTGACCAGGGGCTCGCCGAGGGCTGAATTATGTTATCGCGAAGCATGTCCCCAACCGCCTCTTTGATCTGGGTGCGTTCGGGTGCGCCCACTCGGTACGCAGGGAGTTTGATGGGTCGGGCTGCACCGGTGTCAATTTGGTGCTTAACAAGGTCGGTCCGACCCACGTCCGAGTCGTGTTCGCTGAACACGTCGGCATACTCCCGCAGTAACTCGCGCAGCCGATCGGCCTCTCCCTTAGGTAAGTCCGCCCATGGTACATGTAACGCGTCGAGCAGGGGAACGACCTCGGCTCGGGGAGTCGGGCCGACTCGCCAGGCCAGGTCCTGCTCACCCTCCGGACGACCGGGGTCCTCAGCCCAGAGTGCGAACACCGAGTCGTTAGAGTGGCGTGCGTGCAGGGGGTGTACGGTGGCTATCGGGGTGCGCCGTCGCATTATCGCTGGGGTATTGTGGGGGTTAAACATCCGCATAAACAATCGGTCCCCATCTGCGTTTACCAACGTGGCGGATCCCACAATCCCATACCGTTTTGCCAACTCCGGGTGAGGAGTTAGCATTACCTCCCCTGATGGTCGGAGCGCGGGGTCGGTGGGGGATGTTGCCACCGGCACCAGCATCTCGGTGAGCGGGCCGATGGTGACTGCCGTCGCCAGGATAGCGGCCACAAGTGCGAAGCGGGGGCGCGTCGGTTCTCGTCCCAAGAACGGTATCCGCTCGCCGTTGCTCTCCATGGTGGCGCATCGCTGGCGGGGTTGCACGTTGAGTCCCAGCCGTTCTAAGAGGTCGGTACCTGCGATACACTCGTGACACAACGCACTCGACACGTAGAACTCCTGCGTGCACACCTGGCTGCCTATGCGGACCTCTAGGGTGGCTTTCCCCAGCAGCCCCATTCCGGCTCCGCTCGCAGTGTGCAGCGCGCGGTCCGGGGCCTGCAGGTGACGCACGTCGACCCCGATCGCGCTGCAGTGCGCTGCGCTCACGAGCGAGGCCACCGCCCCCGTGTCCAGTAGGATTCGGGTACGCACTCCGTTTACCTCCCCTTCCACCAGCGACGTGGCCCCCGTGATCCCCGCCACCAGCTCCCGCAGCCAGTCGCCGGGAGTCACCGTTTCCGTGGGCGTTGTTGCTGGAACCTGTGTGGAGATCACTCGCTCGCCATTATTCTCATTATCGTCTATCTGTATCGGGACCGCGTCGATTGCACCCCTAGTTGGTCCGCTCTCTAGGGGGCGTTGGAGTTTAACCCCCGTGTCTGTCTAGCTCGGGTGATTTCCGGACAATCCCTCACTAGATGCCCTCGGCGATCGCACATATAACATGCCCGGGGAGGGGGGGCGGCTCCGTAGCGGGTCCCCTGTCCGCTCCCTCTCCCAGTACGCAGTTGTCCCAAATCGGACTCTAATTGGGACACCCTCCCGGCTAGTCCCCCTACTGTCGAGCGTAGTTCACCCATCTCAGACTGGAGGGTCTTCATATTTTTATTTGCGTCCTCGCGTACCTGGTTTACCTTGTCGTCTATCTGGGTTACCTGGCCAGAGACATCCTTTATACCCGTTTGTATACCGGCAACCCATCCCGGGGTTGTCTCGCGGGACACTGGAGGCTCTCTTTCCCGGCCCCTTACCCTCCTCGCGAGCTCCTGTTCCTCCTCCTCATCTTCCGAGAGCAGGCTCGCAATGGCGCGCTCTCGTCCCAGCCCCCGGAGCTGCGCGCGTTCGCTGTGAATTCTTTCACACTTACGTGCGCGCTCGACAAGGGCGTTAAAGGGAAGACGTGGGCAGCTCATGTCTGGCTGCCACCACGCCGTGCGAGACAGGTACCGCTGGATTTTCTCGGCGGCCAGTTCCTCAATAACATCAGTTGCGTACCCCGGGCGTGCGATCTTTGTTAACTCGCGCACATCCTCGGCGTAATCACGTAGATCTTCGCCAGGTTGGCGCCGGCGCGCCTCTAAGGCCGATTTTGCTTCCTCCTCGTCACGCGTGCCAAACCGCTGATCGAGTCGGCGCATCAGCTCCTCTAGCTGTGTCTGTGCGCTCGCGGGTAACGCTTCTACAAAATCGGCTGCCCGCCCATCAAGATTCATATTAAGTTGACGTACTGCCTGCGCGTCCGTCCACCCATTAATTTCCTTGGCCCCTAAGAGATTGCGGGCGAATGCCTTCCACGAAGGGGCCCCCCGGCCGGTAAATATTAGTCTTATTTTAGCGTGAGGTAACACGGGGGTCCGTACCGCTTCCGACACCAATTTGTGGGGGTCGCTAGCCCCCGAGATCCCTCCCTCGATAATGCTAACGGCCGGGCTAGCATCATCAATCGCCCCCCCGCTGCTAAGCGAACCGCTGCTAAGTTCCTCACCCATGGTGTGGGAGCCGTCGCCCGAGGGTTCCACCCCACCGCGGGTCCGCGTAGCAGGCATGATTAATTACGTACGCGCACACCCACACACAGCTCCGTACGGCACTCACTCTTGCGCTTCTCTGCGCCGCGCTGGCCGCTCACGTTACAATCGCGCACCTGGGGTACGCCGATTTCGCACGACGAGAGCTTACGCATACCCCGTACCACACGCGTTCACACTTATAACACGTAACGAGCACACGCCAGCGGGGCACACGCCGACACAACGACTAAAGTCGCCGCCGCCGTGCGCGCGAGATAAACCGTACAACAATGCGCAGCCGATTACGCTATGATCGCGCACCTGGGGGACGCCGATTACGCACGCTGCGAGCTTACGCACACACAGTACCACACGCGTTCCCACACGCTCACACTGCACGACAAGATCACGCGAGACCACGCTTCGCTATTAATGATTTATTACCTGATAACTAATGTTGAATTAGTGAGTCGACGAGGCTGGCCTATTCCACTAAACCGGCACCTATTCCCTATTTATCGGCTATGATTCTAAGTCACCTTCTTACTCACTGTTAAGTGTCCACGGCGGTCCGCTGATCCTTGTGTTAACCGCGTGCCTCGGTGCGTCGCACGGACGTCCGGGTCGCTGGCTCGAGCTGCGTCTGGTCGCCTGGCGCTGGAGTAAGAGAGCGATTTCCCCTCTGCGCTCCTCTATTTATCCTCCCTACCTCCAAAGGGGATGCTGCGCTGAACAATGGGCTCGTGCACCCCAAGCCCGCGCACGGCAGTCCCCAGGCGCTGTTGATATGCTAATCAGTGAGCGACGTTGGCGGCGTACATCCTAATTACTCCCTTACCCTTCCTAACAATGGGGCCTGCGCGCTCAAGCGCAATTATCCCAACCCCCCATGACTATGCGCAACAGCCCCTGTGACCCCGCTATTCATGCTGTCTCGTGCCTCCCCTGCTTGCCCCGTCGACTCGTGGGGGTGTGTGTGGGGGGAAATGCGCCTCAACCGCGGTGGCCGAATGCCCCACGCCGCGACCACACCATATTAAGGCCGGCAGCAGCACCGCGGTACCACGTAGCACGGGGGAGGTCAT
Source organism: Lethenteron reissneri (assembly GCF_015708825.2). Lineage (NCBI taxonomy): Eukaryota > Metazoa > Chordata > Hyperoartia > Petromyzontiformes > Petromyzontidae > Lethenteron > Lethenteron reissneri. The sequence goes on along the minus strand of NC_083828.1, from coordinate 531,703 downwards.
CCAATTCCCTGATCGCCGGAAACCGTGAGAATTAATCCCGATAAGGGTCTCTCGGATAAAAACCGGTCGATCAGGTAACCTTCCCTTCCAGCTCTATGGGGGGGGGGGGGGGATGCGTGCGGGTGTGTGCTTATGTGGGGCGGGTGATGGGGGGCAGTGCGGTGGGGGAAGCCGGGCGGCTCCCTGGCTCGGCAGAGCGGCCCCGTCGCTGTGGCACCACAACCCCTCCGTTCAGACAAGCTGGCACCACGGCCCCCGATAGGGGCATCTTATGTGCTGAATTTACCCAGATTTTTTCATTTGATTTCATTCCATATGTTTGTTTGGTGTTTGACTTTTTTCATTTAACCAACCCGCACTTGGATAATTGTGGGGAAGTATGGTCAAACAACCCCCACGGCCCGCACGGTGCGGGAAGGTTATCGTCTGTTTCTGTCCCCTGTGACATGCACTTGACAGGCGTGGTGAAGTATGGCCATATAACCCTCACGACTTTCACGGTGTGGGGAGGCCTTCATCCAGCTGTGGGTAGACCAAGGACTGTATCGTGTATGTTTGTGTTTCTGTTTATATCAATAAACATATCTTCAAATTATATTCTGTTTTCAAAGTTCAACATATTACCAATTTAAAACGTGATACAGTGCACGTATACTGGGTGGAGGCCCTCGTCCACCAGTGCGTGGACACGGTGGTTATTGGAATAAATAAATTCCCTGATTTGATAACTTCATCATGCCACTAATTCAAGTGTTACATACACGTACTGTAGCAGGCTTTCCACACGTGCATTATTAATATGGACCGTACATCGCTCACGCGAATATACTGCGTACTTTCAGCTCTTTTCAACTCTCTAAATAGATGCTTGTGTGATCCCATTACATTGTCCCAAACATATATTTACTAGGATTATGACTTCGCTTATAATAAGAGTAATGATTCAGTTTATAAAGTGCCTAATATTTCGCGGATATAAATGACCGTGACTTTTGAGACGCGTTGCCAAGCTGAGTGTCACTCGAAAGCTAAGTTTCGTGTAACCAGGGCGCGAACCCAAGAGAGCGGGAAACGAGTCTCATTTGCTTGAACTTGTCGCTGACAAGTCGCTGCTGCTGTGAATGGGGAGCAGCAGCAGCGGGACGATGACGTTGGCCGCGTCCCGCACGGCGGGGGCTGCCGCGGAGAAACGACGGCCGGGAGTGACCCCCTGGCCCTGCTCCTGTGGTGCAGGGTGACAGCAGCTGTGGTGCAGGGTGACAGGAGCTGTAGTGCAGGGTGACAGGGGCTGTGGTGCAGGGTGACAGGGGCTGTAGTGCAGGGTGACAGGAGCTGTAGTGCAGGGTGACAGGAGCTGTGGTGCAAGGTGACAGCAGCTGTGGTGCAGGGTGACAGGGGCTGTGGTGCAGGGTGACAGGGGCTGTGGTGCAGGGTGACAGGGGCTGTAGTGCAGGGTGACAGGAGCTGTAGTGCAGGGTGACAGGGGCTGTGGTGCAGGGTGACAGGAGCTGTGGTGCAGGGTGACAGGGGCTGTGGTGCAGGGTGACAGGGGCTGTGGTGGAGGGTGACAAGAGCTGTAGTGCAGGGTGACGGGAGCTGTGGTGCAGGGTGACAGGAGCTGTGGTGCAAGGTGACAGGAGCTGTGGTGCAGGGTGACAGGAGCTGTGGTGCAGGGTGACAGGAGCTGTGGTGCAGGGTGACAGGAGCTGTGGTGCAGGGTGACAGGAGCTGTGGTGCAGGGTGACAAGAGCTGTAGTGCAGGGTGACGGGAGCTGTGGTGCAGGGTGACAGGAGCTGTGGTGCAGGGTGACAAGAGCTGTGGTGCAGGGTGACAAGAGCTGTGGTGCAGGGTGACAGGAGCTGTGGTGCAGGGTGACGGGAGCTGTCGTGCAGGGTGACAGGAGCTGTGGTGCAGGGTGACAGGAGCTGTGGTGCAGGGTGACGGGAGCTGTCGTGCAGGGTGACAGGAGCTGTGGTGCAGGGTGACAAGAGCTGTGGTGCAGGGTGACAGGAGCTGTGGTGCAGGGTGACAAGAGCTGTCGTGCAGGGTGACGGGAGCTGTGGTGCAGGGTGACAGGAGCTGTGGTGCAGGGTGACAGGAGCTGTGGTGCAGGGTGAGGAAAACAAGATACGCGGCACGAACGATGGTAGAGGCGCCTTGGTGGGACAGGCGACGTTGGAGTCGACCCTGTTGGCGATGGGAAGACGTCAGGAGAGGAGGGAGCAGAGGGAGGCAACACAATCTCGCCGAGGATGACGCATGCGAGATTTTTTGCAACCATTGGAATAAAACACCACTTCTGTGCTTGGTCTTCGTCCATGTTGTGTAAAATGTAAAGCTGTTGAGACCAGTCACTGACACATTTCAAAGTCAGCCTGGGCCAGTGCGGGGTTTCTCTTGACAAACTTCGAAGGGATTCCACCAGACCGAGTAGTCGCCCTCTACCACAAGCGGCTAACGCGCTGCCGATGAGGCCTACCCCTCCCCAGGTGTCCATCGGCAAGGTCGCAGATCATGTAGAAATACGCGTTTAGAGTGTTTGGCTGATATACAGTCCGACATGATAAGCCACTTCCTTGAGCTATCGTTTGTAGCAAGGTCGCTTCTGAAAAATAGCAATAATAGGCCCACTTAACCCTTGGGCTACACACAATACAATGTCCACCTCCATAGCTGTGGTGGCGCCCTACAGGCTAATCTCTCACGAGACAAACGCCACTGCCCCAGCCTCTCTGGTTGGACCATCTCTCGCTCCACCCACCGACCTTGATGCACCCACCTCAGGCCTATATGAGACCTGGCCTCAGCAGCCTTCTCTCTCTCACACCTGAAGACGATTGCTTGTGTTGCGATCGAAACGTCGTGATATTTTTACTATTTCTCTATCTATGTGGCTTTACCGAAAGACCCATAGAATATAGTAAAACAATAATTAGGTAGTTTTAGTTTGATTAGCCTCCCTCCAAATATCTGTCCTACCACATAAAAAGGTTGTCATTTGACATATCCCATTAGCCTTCTGTGATGGTCTTTCATCAATAATCTTCCAAATGAATGCATCTGTTGCATGAGACCACTCACTGCATCGCTGAAATCAGCCTCATGCACGTGCCTCCCCCCGGGTAGCGAACGATCTCGCCAGCGGTGACCGGATTCTTTGAGCTATTGCAGCTCTGCCAACGGAACCCGGCCTCCAACGCAGCTCACGCGCTAAATAAATTAACACCGTGCCCCATGCAACCATCCTGTCCACTCCCCCTGCACCACGCACCCACAACACAACCCTTCACTCTCACCTCTCCCCGCTGTCAACCCACAACACACAGGCGCGTGAGGGCTCACGCCGAGAACGGAAGTTAATTTATTAGCGGAGGAGGAAGGTTGGTGCTAATTTCCAAGGGCGGGTTTTGACGTCTTGTTGTTATTATCTTTCACCTCCTTTTCATTTCCACTTTCGGCGCCGCTGCAAAGGCTGCCGTCGGTGGAGGTGATGTCACCGCCGTGGCTCCGTTCAACCCGAACATTGTATTCCCTTCCTGAGCCGCATAATGCAACCCACCCGGGCAATGCCAAACAAGAGGCCCATTATTGTGCGTTTCATTCCGAGGCATGTGCCGAGTTAACGCTGTTGACGTAAGGCATGACCGCAGACCCCCATGCTACCACACACGGGCAGGCCACGGCTCAACATCAAAAGAGAGTGTTTCACTCGGCCTCTTGTGTTGGTTCGTGTCGCATCACTCCCTCTGGCCCGACGCACTCGCATGACGCCCCCTGCTCAAGTGCTCGCGCGAGTTCATTGCCACCCGCCCCCCTCCTTTCGATTCATAAAATCCTTGTGAGATGAAAGTGGTGATATAGACAAGAAATGTACAGGGACTTCAGAAAAGGACGTTCCAATATTCATCACACGTATTTCCTAAATATATATTGCACAGACGTCCGAGTTGCAATTACAGCTCACGACACAGCAGCAAGAGAAGTTTTCATTTCACACGTCGAGTGTCGAGCCAGCTGGGCAGGATTGCACAAAGACGCGCCCACAATTCACCCAGGCAACCGGGGAGAACAGACCTCATTATTATCACTAAAACAACAATTAGATATATTTAGGAACGCACAAGCCCAACACGATGGCGTACAGCGACAGAGCAGTGTGCGTGTATGGAAAGTGGCGGTGTGTCTGTGTGGAGTGTGTATGGTGAGTGGCGGTGTGTCTGTGTGGTGTATGGTGAGTGGCGGTGTGTCTGTGTGGTGAGTGTATGGTGAGTGGCGGTGTGTCTGTGTGGTGTATGGTGAGTGGCGGTGTGTCTGTGTGGTGAGTGTATGGTGAGTGGCGGTGTGTCTGTGTGGTGTATGGTGAGTGGCGGTGTGTCTGTGTGGTGTATGGTGAGTGGCGGTGTGTCTGTGTGGAGTGTGTATGGTGAATGGCGGTGTGTCTGTGTGGAGTGTATATGGTGAATGGCGGTGTGTCTGTGTGGTGTGGTGTATGGTGAGTGGCGGTGTGTCTGTGTGGTGTATGGTGAATGGCGGTGTGTCTGTGTGGTGTATGGTAAATGGCGGTGTGTCTGTGTGGTGTATGGTGAGTGGCGGTGTGTCTGTGTGGAGTGTGTATGGTGAGTGGCGGTGTGTCTGTGTGGTGTGTGTATGGTGAGTGGCGGTGTGTCTGCGTGGTGTGTGTATGGTGAGTGGCGGTGTGTCTGTGTGGTGTGTGTATGGTGAGTGGCGGTGTGTCTGTGTGGTGTATGGTGAGTGGCGGTGTGTCTGTGTGGTGTATGGTGAGTGGCGGTGTGTCTGTGTGGAGTGTGTATGGTGAGTGGCGGTGTGTCTGTGTGGTGGTGTGTATGGTGAGTGGCGGTGTGTCTGTGTGGAGTGTGTATGGTGAGTGGCGGTGTGTCTGCGTGGTGTGTGTATGGTGAGTGGCGGTGTGTCTGTGTGGTGTGTGTATGGTGAATGGCGGTGTGTCTGTGTGGTGTGTGTACAGTGAGGGAAAAAAAGTATTTGATCCCCTGCTGATTTTGTACGTTTGCCCACTGACAAAGAAATGATCAGTCTATAATTTTAATGGTAGCTTTATTTGAACAGTGAGAGACAGAATAACAACAAAAAAAATGTCAAAAATGTTATAAATTGATTTGCCTTTTAATGAGGGAAATAAGTATTTGACCCCCTCTCAATCAGAAAGAGTTCTGGCTCCCAGGTGTCTTTTATACAGGTAACAAGCTGAGATTAGGAGCACACTCTTAAGGGGAGTGCTCCTAATCTCAGCTTGTTACCAGTGTAATGCGAGCGTAAATGGGTTGTTGCTGGGCTCTGGTCCAATCACACGGCCCCGGGGTATTGGGGGGTGGAGCCTGGTCTGCGGGGCGTGTGGGAGCGGCCACCGTTCACCTTGGCTCCAATGGGAGGCGAGGTGAATGGGGGCGGAGCCAGCGGGGTAGTATGGGAAGGCTGGATCTGACGATCCGGAAGGGGAGCAGTCAGGGTCACGTGGGGGGAATGTATATAAGTGGGAGCCCGGAAGAGATCGGGGCAGTCGGGGAAGCTAAGAGTCTGAGCCATGTTGGGTGGTGAGAGGGATCCGCGCCATCGGCCACGTGGCCGAAGGACCTCTGCAAGCCGTCGGCCAGCGGTGTGCGGAGTGCGGGAATAGAGGAGCTAACGGAGAAGCGTGCGTGGCACGCGAGAGGGAGCGTGCGCGGGGCGCGCGCGGGACAACTCTGGTCCGAGAGGAGGCCAGTGGGGGTGCGGAGAAGAACCTGAATAAAAGACAAACGGAGACCAGCATCCCCTGACGGAGTCTTTTATTATTGTGAACAGGTGTATAAAAGACACCTGTTCACAGAAGCAATCAATCAGATTCCAAACTCTCCACCATGGCCAAGACCAAAGAGCTCTCCAAGGATGTCAGGGACAAGATTGTAGATCTACACAAGGCTGGAATGGGCTACAAGACCATCGCCAAGCAGCTTGGTAAGAAGGTGACAACAGTTCGTGCGATTATTCGCAAATGGAAGAAACACAAAAGAACTGTCAATCTCCCTCGGCCTGGGGCTCCATGCAAGATCTCACTTCGTGGAGTTGCAATGATCATGAAAACGGTGAGGAATCAGCCCAGAACTACACGGGAGGATCTTGTCAATGATCCCAAGGCAGCTGGGACCATAGTCACCAAGAAAACAGTTGGTAACACACTACGCCGTGAAGGACTGAAATCCTGCAGTGCCCGCAAGGTCCCCATGCTCAAGAAAGCACATACAGTGAGGGAAAAAAGTATTTGATCCCCTGCTGATTTTGTACGTTTGCCCACTGACAAAGAAATTATCAGTCTATAATTTTAATGGTAGGTTTATTTGCGTCTTGCTGACGTGTGACTTGGTACGTTGCCAGAGGTGTGAACACGATCTAGGCATCTATGTGTAGTAAGTATATATGGAGGCTTGACGACAGGATCGGAGGCACACTTATTTATTACACCAACACAGTTATTACAGGTCACTTGGCTACAGGGATTTCTCGACAGCTAACCCCTCTAACCTATACCAACTCCTCCACTACGGGACTAGGGGAGGCTATCTGTCCCAGCTTGGTTAAGCTGGGATCCCGGCTCCCTGAGTCACCAGACCAGCTTCGTCTGGGCTCTCGGGGCCACGCCACCGGCTTGCCCTGGTCGGCCCTTAGAAGGACAGCGAGCCAGGGGAGCTCCGGGGCCTATACTAGCAGGTCTTCGTTCTTCTCTGGTTAAAGCTGAGTCCCGACTCCTGAGCCTTTCGGCTCATCACCTTTTATAGGACTTGCCCCCAAGGGGGGGCCCGTGGGGGATACACATGCGGACGTCGGTGTGAGCGCCACCCTTGTGTACGGCCGTAACCCCGCCCCTTGTGTTTGTTGGCCATCCGTGGCCATGCATAATCACACCTCAACATTCGTAGCCATGCGCAATTACACCTCTACATCACCCCCCCCCTGTACAGCTCGCAGCCGTCCCCGGCTGCAAAAAAATCAGAATAAAGGTGCATCCCTCACGAAAACCCCGTGTGTGTGCCTCGCGTAATTTTTTTTTTTTTAACAAGAACAAGAAAACCTCAATAAGAACAACAAGAGGAAGAGAGAGAGAGAGAAAAAAAATAACCCGACGCACCCTCCCCGGATAAATACCCCAAAACCAACATATATATACACTCCGGACGCCACCTTTCCCATTGTCCGCAAGGCCCCCCAACGGCCGACCTCACAACACCCCTTCCCTTTTGTCCGCAAGGCCCCCCAACGGCCGACCGCACAAAAGTCTGCGCGTTTTGGCGCGCGTTCTCGCGGCGGGCCCGTCACAAGGGCCCGTCCCGGCACGCTCAGTGACGGTTGTAGACGGTCCGGGTGCAAGAGGGTCAGGCGTCGCTGCCGAGTGACCCCCGACCCCTCCGGGAGGGGTTGGTGGGCGTGGGCCCGTCACTCCTGTTTCACCTGGGGACGGAACAGTTGGCGTCAGGTTAGGCGAGTGCAGCGACGACGGGGAGTCGGCGACACCCTCACACGTTTGGCCATGCGTGTGTGTGTGTGAACCACGGGGCGGCGTGACGAATGGTTTTAACCTTGAGGGGTGCACATACCACCGGCGCCTCCCCCATTTGACGCGAACACATTGCGGCCGCAAAACCTGCACGACCTCCACTGGCCCCCGCCACGGCCGTACCAATTTCGACGAGGTTGCCAGCGGCACCTGAGGACAGTGCAACCACGCCCTGTCCCCTGGTTTCCATTTGACCACCTGCACCCGCCCCAACCGAAGCCTCTCGTTCGCCTTCTGGCGGAGTTCGGAATTTTGCACGGCCGCTTCCCGCGCCTCAGACAATTTAGCGATGTTAAATTTAACGTGTTCGGACAAGTTAGACTTCGCCTGGGGCGCCGAGAGCTTCAGCTGGGTCGCCACAGGGGGGTGAACTTCGCGCCCATACATTAAAAAGAAAGGGGAAAATCCGGTGGCCGCATGGGGAGCCATTCTGTAGGCCTGCAACACACCGGCTATACGGAGGTCCCAATCCGTCTGGGATATCGACACCTGCTGGGACAGCATGGACGTGATGGTCCGATGCAGCCGTTCCACCATCCCGTCAGTTTGTGGGTGATACGGAGAGGTCCGAACCTTCTCCGTACCCAAGAGGTCGCATACCTCACGTAGGAGTTTACCAGAAAAATTCCTACCCTGGTCAGTAAGCAGCCGTTCCGGAGCACCTTTGTCGAGGACATAGCCCTGGACAAAGGCCTCCGCGATGGCTGCTGCCGACTGGTTCGCCAGGGGCCAGGCCACAGGCCATCTCGTGAAGTATTCAACCCCCGTTAGTAAATACCTATTGCCCCTGGGCGTAGCGGGAAATGGGCCAAGTATGTCCAGAGCGACGAGCTCGTTAACCCGGGAAACTTTTATGGACTGCAGCGGAGGGTTGGACCCCCTCGCAGGCGGCTTCCTCTGCGCGCATTGCGTGCATGACCCCAAGAGATCCCCCACGTCCTTTTCCATGCCCGGCCAGAAGAAATCCAGCTGGAGCGTGGCAAAGGTCTTGTGAACCCCCAAGTGCAGAAGCCGCTCATGAACAGCCCATACCACCTTACCCCTTAAAGCAGCAGGCACCACAAGCCGCTGGCGCCGGGTTTTTCCATCCCAGTGCATCAAAAGACCCTGGAACAACCCCCACGAGTCAACGTTTTCCACCCCCTGACCAGCCCCCCCGACGCGACGGCGCAAAGCGAGGAGGGAGGTGTCCTCCATTTGGAGGCGTCCCCATTCCGCGACCGGCAACCCCAGCAACGAATCCCTCCCTTCTTGCTCGATAGGACCCGAAGCTGAAGGTGCATCGGCAGCGGCCACGAGGACCGAATCGGTGGTGACGTTCGGGGGCCTACAACGCCCCGAACCCAACAGGCACGCGCACTCCGAAGTGGGTGGCAATCGTGACAGGGCGTCAGCGTTCGTGTGGCGGACACCCTTACGATATGTGGTGACAAAGTCATAGTCTTGGAGGATCTCCAACCATCGAGACAACTGGCCCGATGGTTGTTGAACCCGCAGGGCGTACTGTAGGGCCGCATGATCTGTACGGACGGTGAACCGCCGACCGTACAGATACGGGCGGTACTGCTGAATGAAATAAACAATCGCCAATAATTCCCGACGGGTAACGCAGTACCGCTGTTCGGCTGGAGACAGTACCCGACTACCGTAAGCCACCACATGCTCTACGCCCCCAATGAGCTGGGACAGCACGCCCCCGATGCCCGTGTTACTTGCGTCAGTATCGAGCAAGAAGGGTTGTGAAAAATCGGGGTAATTCAACGGCGGAGCCCCCACCAAAGCATTCCGGAGGGCGTGAAAAGCAGTCTCCTCCTCCGGCCCCCAATGAAACCTGACTCCCTTGGACGTCAAGGCATGCAATGGTTTCGCAATCGTAGCGAAGTCAGCCACAAATCGTCGATAATACGACGCGAACCCAATGAAACTCCTGACCTCTCCCACCGAGGTGGGAGTCGGCCAGGAGCTGACGCATTCCGTTTTGGCGGGATCAGTGGATATCCCCGAGCGCCCAACAATGTGACCCAAATATCGCACCGATTCGCGGAGTAAATGGCACTTCTGCGGTTTAAATTTCAAATTGGCAGCCCGCATTTTGAGAAAAACAGCACGCAACCTCTGGAGGTGTTCCTCGAAGGATTTGCTAAAGACGATGACATCGTCTAAGTAAATCAAACACGAATCCCATTGCAAACCTGCCAAGACCAATTCCATTAACCGCTGAAAAGTTGCCGGCGCAGAATGTAAACCCATCGGCAAGCGGTTAAATTGGAAGAGACCTTGCGGTGTCCGAAAAGCAGTCTTAGGTTTTGATTCGTCATCCAGAGGAAGCTGCCAGAATCCAGATAGCAAATCGAGGGTGGAAAAGAATCGCGCCCCCGCCAAGGCATCGAGCGACTCATCCATTCGAGGAAGCGGGTACGCATCTGCCACAGAGATTTTGTTCAGACGCCGAAAGTCGACACAAAACCGCAGTGAGCCGTCGTGTTTTTTCACCAAAACGATCGGCGCGCCCCACGGGCTGTTGGAAGGGGAAATGATATCGGCGGCTAGCATGTCATCAACAGCCGATTTGACATGATCCTTTTCGGCGGGACTCAACCGAAAGGGATTTTGGCGGATTGGCGCGCTGTCACCCGTGTCAATATGGTGTCGCAGCAATTTAGTACAACCAATATCAAATTTGTGTTGACTAAAAACGTCAGCAAATTCGCTCAGGAGAACTCGCAGCTGCGCGCGCTGCGAGTCGGACAGGTCCACTGAACCCGCGCAAAGCGCATCCAGCCATCCGTCATCACAGTCCGAATGCGGTCGCGACGGAGGATCGGTGGATACCTGACCCACGAGTGGTTCCTCATAGGGTACCGGCGTTGCGTGTGCAAGCACGGTCCCTTGAGGAACCACGGCCGTTCGCGATCCCACATTAAGGACTGCAATGAAGAGGTCCCCATCCCCTCTCACCATGGTCTGAGCCGCGAGCAAATCGGGTCCATTTACCCCGGCCCGAGATGGTCCCAACAAGACCCCCCGATCCGCAACCCCTTCATTAAACGGCCGACGCAACCTAAGAGGGACGAGCATCTGAGCCCCCGGAGGCACGCGCACAGTTTTTGTGACGAGCGCCTGCACGGTGGCAAACGGCCGACGCTCCGTGGTGGGGGAAGACAGAAATGTAACGCGTCGGCCCGATGGGAGCTCAATGCACCCTTGGTCAATAAGGATGCGGATGGGCATTTTGGCCAGAAAATCCGTCCCCAACAGGCACGGAACCGCGAGTGAGGAGGAAACCAAAACAGGCCCGGATAATTTAATGTCCCCAATGCAGATAGTGGCGCGGATTTGGCCAATAATGCCCAGAGAGCCCCCGTTAGCGGCATAGCACGGCACGTCAACAGGGAGCAAGGGACGACTTTGAACGGGAAGGATGTTATAAATTAAATCAGATATAATGGTCGCCGATGCCCCTGTGTCAATTAAAATCCGCACCTCTACCCCATCAATGTGACCGACCATGACCGATGATCCCGCCGATGCAGCAACGACACGATGGGCGAGCTCCGACCACTGACCCGGTTGGAGCGCCCGCCGCATTACCGAACAATCGCGCGCGATGGATGGGGAATTTGGAGCCCTGTTTAGTTGAGCGCGTGAGTGTGTGTCGGATGTGTGCGTGGGCCAAACGTGTGAGGTGCCGCGACTCGCCGTATTTCTCTGCTGGAGCTTGGGAGGAGACGGCGTGGCGTCCTGACGAGGTGTCGCCCCGCGCTGACGGGGAGCCCGGCATCCTGACGCAACGTGGCCTTGCAGGCCACAGTTGTAGCAGCGTGTGAGCGCCCCCGATGTCCTGGGCTGCTCCTGGCGGCTCGGTCCATTCCGAGCCTGTGGTGCCGCCGCTCTCCATTCCCCTCGCCGCTCCACCCCGCAGATCTCCTCCGATGGGAGGGCGGTAGCCGCCATGGCATGGCTGGCCACCCCCTTTGCCGCCTTTCGACGAAGGGACCGCAAGCCCCCGTGGATGTGGCGCGCGACCAGCAGGGACGACATCTCTGCGTCGTCTTGAGCCAGGACGTTGACGTCCAGCTCATCAGCGAGTAGCAGCAGCTTCTCAGCCACCATGGCATCCACTCCTTCCTCGTCCATCCTTGGGAAAGCAGCCTTCGCTAGAGCCAGGAGAGCAGTCCGGAAGGCCAGGGGTGATTCGTTGGTGCCCCGACACCGATCGTGGAAAAGCTGCCTGCAGTCCGAAGGCGGCCCATAGACGGCTGACAGCAGCTGCAACGCCAGGTGTAGAGTGGCGCGCTTTTCCCTCGGCGCCGAGGTGAGGGTAGCCAGGGCGTCGTTGTCCAGCATCGCTGGCAGCGCGCGTAGAGCCTCGGCGTCCGACCAGTTCGCCATCTCTTGATGAGCGATGAACCGCCTCTTGAAGCCGCCCCAGTCTCCGTCAGCGCCGACAAATTCTTTAAGAGGCGGCAGACGCTGCTGTAAGGCGGCGTCCGTGGCTGCAGAACGCTCTCCGTCGCTCCCCGCCGATGATACAGTGTGGGCGGGCCGTGAGCATGGCATCGCCGGTCGCTCTGATGTTGACGTGCCGGCCGGCGTTGATGACGTCACGGCTTGTGCTTGGCGCTCAGCAGACACGTGACGCGGGCCGGCCCCGCCCACCGCTCGTACTGTAGAGATGGCGGGAAATTTGACCGCGAGCCGCGTCGGGGTGGCGGGAAACGCCGGCCCGCGCCGGCTGCCGACGTCGACCCGCGCTGCTCCTCCAGCCCCCAGCCGCGTGATCTCTTCCAACGCGGCGGCCGCGGCGTAGAGCAGGTCCGCCAGGCGGGAGTGGGCCAGCCGGAGTCCCTCGGCCGACGCATCCCCCTCCTCCTGTCGTAGCGGCGCGGGCGTACTCGGCCCCGGCTGCTCCGATTCGACCCCGGCCATCTCTGGTGGTGATTCGGCCGCGGTGTCTTCCATCTCCGACTCCCTGGTACGTGTCGTCCCTCGTGTGTCCATCGTTGGACGTTTTACTTCTGACACCAGATGTAGTAAGTATATATGGAGGCTTGACGACAGGATCGGAGGCACACTTATTTATTACACCAACACAGTTATTACAGGTCACTTGGCTACAGGGATTTCTCGACAGCTAACCCCTCTAACCTATACCAACTCCTCCACTACGGGACTAGGGGAGGCTATCTGTCCCAGCTTGGTTAAGCTGGGATCCCGGCTCCCTGAGTCACCAGACCAGCTTCGTCTGGGCTCTCGGGGCCACGCCACCGGCTTGCCCTGGTCGGCCCTTAGAAGGACAGCGAGCCAGGGGAGCTCCGGGGCCTATACTAGCAGGTCTTCGTTCTTCTCTGGTTAAAGCTGAGTCCCGACTCCCGAGCCTTTCGGCTCATCACCTTTTATAGGACTTGCCCCCAAGGGGGGGCCCGTGGGGGATACACATGCGGACGTCGGTGCGAGCGCCACCCTTGTGTACGGCCGTAACCCCGCCCCTTGTGTTTGTTGGCCATCCGTGGCCATGCATAATCACACCTCAACATTCGTAGCCATGCGCAATTACACCTCTACATATGTGACGATTCGAATTTGATTCTTAACACAGATTTTAGCAGCTAATATTAAGAATACAAAAGATATAAAGCAATGGTTAGGACACGTACTGATCGGGCAAAATTTGCGTCGTGAAACCCTCCACCATCCAACACGCCCAAACAAACGAGATAGTCACATGGTGGAGAAGCTCTCCCACCGGTGAGTTGAAGAATCCTCAGCCAGATTAAGCAATTCTTACACTCACTAAACACATTGTCCAATCACTTTTCATTTTGATGCGTGGTGTGTCATGGGCTTTGACGACCCATGCTGCCACAAACAGGACTCGCCGCAATCTCTACGTGTCAGTCAGCTCAAGATTCCCGTGAGTCACGTGACTTTGTGCAGCCACCCCCGCTGTGAACCCCGACTCCGCTCCGTGCACTCCCTGCCACTGTGTACACGAGGCCTTCGTGTCGACTCTTCCTGCCTCTCATCTCTCCTGACCCCTTTGCTCCCGTTTCTCCATTCCTTCCCCCTCCTTTTTCTCGAATCCCCCGTTCCCATTGCGTTTCTTTTTGCGTGCATTGTATCCTTTACTCGCCTGGCCGTGGTGGGACCAAGGGTGCAAAGTTGCTGGTTGACAACTATAATATCAAAATAATCGATTCAGAATCAAATCGTCACAAATAATATAATCACAAATCTAGATCTAAAAAGCATTTCTGTATAACTACTTTACGTTTAGTTTGTTGTCCTTACCCGCTCCTCCGATGAATTATCTTGGTTGACTACGGACTGTACGAAACAAGTTCAACATCCATACAAATTCCAATGCATTTCAAAGTCCAAGTGATCTGCGGCTGAAATGAGCATCGAGGCATTGGTGCTCATCTCCTGTCTACACCCCCCCCCCCCCCCCGCGCGAGGCAATGGTGGAAATTCCACATTCAAATGGCGGGGACGAGTTCATCCATCATAGGACAACGATTATGGACTTTCAGTGCTGTACTCGTTTTATCGACCTTGGATAGAGGAATTATGGGCTGAGCCAACCGCTCAGCTACGATTTGAACTCGCAACGTCCCAATTGCGAGCCCGCACTCTGCCGCTGCTCGACCCTTCTCCTGGATTTGTATTTAGAACTTTTAAAGGTTTGCGATGTAAGTCGGTGTCATGAGTTTCTGTGGTTTGACGAGAAAGAGACCTGTTTATTAAATTATGTGATAATAAGAATAACACATTTTTTCAAGCCGATTACCAATCCACTGCTGGATGATGTCCTGCCATGTCTGTCATTGGAAGCTGTTTGACCATACTTCACCACGCTGGTCAAAGTGGGTAGTTGAAGAGGGGGGGGGCGGGGCTCATGGTCACACCGCTTCACGGCATCATTTTAACCGACGAGCACGGTTGGCTACGTACGGTGCGAAAGAAGTTCCACATATATACATGCTGCATGCAATTATTCACCGGGGGAAAGCCTTGCTGGAGTCTCAAGAAGAGTGTTTCGGAGGGTTCTGCTTTGGGATCCAGGAACCACAGAGCCCAGATCTCGCAGAGGAATCGTGGGGGGCGCTTTTCAAAAAGACGCGACCCATTATCCAGCAGCTATTTGATTACAGATCATTAATGAGACCGGCAGGCCCCCGTGCGTGTGGCAGTCTGCTCAGATCGCAAATAATGAGGCTATTAGTGTCCTGCGAGTATACAATTGTTGTTTTTATTACTTCTCTTCCCAGTGCCGCGGATTCGATGATAAGCGTGTCGTGGCGTTAATAAATATTGTCCCATCAGCTGGTGGTGCGAAGCTGTGCAGATCATTACTATTATTGCGTTCACGTGCGTAATCACATCACGCTGCATTCTACATTTTGTTGGATCGTGTTGCACTGCTGGGAGATTCAGCTGTTGTCGAGCAGCCCCCTCCTCATCGTCTTCCTCGTCAGGCCCCGAGTCATCTCTGGAACCAGACGAGGTGCACGTCACTTCTCTGTCGCAACTCCGGTCGTCTGGAATCCACTCCCTCCTCCTCCCTCTTCCCTCCTGCTCGGTCACTGAGACGCACATCGGCATCGGTGTCGAACTTGTCAGAATCTCAAGATTTCTCTCTCATATGAATTTGTTTTCCAGCACCTATGAATGTTCTTTTAAAGTTCCAGCTGTGCGCATTGTCAATGTGATGCGTTTCTCCCCTGCTTTAAACCCAGGTGCGTAACTTGCGGGACTGAAGTCCGTGGATTCCCTGTACCCCGCCCCCTTGCAGCGCGGTTGTGTTCTGTACCAGGCTCCTATTAAAATAATAAAATATATATTTTAAGAAAAATGTTATGCATGGCGCTAACGATTAAACAAGTGCAGCGCTGCTGCGCTGGCCTGGTGCTCCTGTGGTTCGCTCGGATGGCTCCAGCTGCTTCTCGATGATTCGGCCGTCTCCGTGAGTCTCTCGACACCGAGGTCCGGTAGGAGTCACGCGGCGTGACGATGACGTCTGTGGCAGTCGGCCACGTGACGATTCATTCTCTCATCTCGACTTTTTTTTTACTTCACCAAGTCAAGGCCCACTGGGCTATATCAATATTTATCTGAAGCGACCTGGACACAGATGACAGCTCTACGACGTGGCTATCATGAGGAACTTCATCACAGCCAAATAATTTCAGTGCATTTTTCTAAATGTGGAGGGAAAACCCGGAGGATCCAGAGAAAGGTCCACACGACCACGGGGAGAACATTCAAACTCCAGATATACAGGCGTCAGTGTCGGGATCGAACCCACAACCTCCTGTATACGAGGCGAGGTAGTTAACATATCCTAGCCACCGTGGCGATTTGGGTCTCGGATTCAACTCTCCAGCGGCTGTGATAGTCGCAGTCGAAGTGTTTGCTCTCTGTGGATGTACACCGCTCGCTGCCAATGTCGTCTCGACGAATGATTTGTTTAGATTTGCAGTACAGGCTGGAAATAAGCACATTTCAAATAAGCACTCTCCGATTATAAGCATGGTTACATTAAACTCACACCGGAGGGAGGAAGGCAGAGGGAAGTGCTTATATGATCAGACTCATCTCCATATATATAAAAGGCAAAGTTGTGAATATGTGTGTCTGTTCAAAATGTTGAGCGTACTTCCCGACATGCAACAAACTGCAAATTTGCCATGTGGGCACTTTCTAGACTGTACACCATGCAAAAATTAGAAAAATACACTTTTGTTTTTTTGGAGGGGGGAGGAGCTCAATAATGCATATTTCTTGCACGGCAAGGGAGCTGTGACGTTAAATCTGTCACGTGACCCGCGCACGTGGAAGCGTCACGCATTGTAGTGTAGTGGTTAGCGCGCTGCGCTACGAACCCGGCGACCCGAGTTCGACTCCCGCTCACGGCCACCACTAGGTCGACTCAGCCTCAAACGAGTAACTGCTGTGGTGTGTGAACATCGCCACTGGAGAGACAAAGGCGGCCGCGCGTGGTGGATCGAAGTCCTGGCCGAAGCCGGGTAGTACAGCTAGTTTAGATATAAGCACAGCTGACCTTGCTGGCAAGTCGTGTGCTTACATCCACATTTTATTGATATACACAACGTATCCGAGTTGAAAACAACCGACTTGGACACACACGACTGGATGCAGTATCACGAAGGGGAGACTCGATTCATCGACGGCGATGGTGATGCATCATCGTCATCGTCATCACCGTCATCATCATCGTCATCATCATCGTCATCATCGTACTTGCCAACCAAGGGGCTCAGCGGCATAGCGAGCGGCTCGCCATCGGAAGGTTGCGAGTTCAAATCCTGGTTGGGGGGGGGGATTGATTTGAATATGTATCAGCCCATCATCCCTCCGAGGTCGATAAAATCCAGCGACATTTTGTGGGGAAGTCAACAGTGGCATGTGGAGAGACTCGCACACGCCATAGGAATATGGAATATCCACCACTTGCTCAGGGCTATAAAAATCAGACAAGAACAACAAACGGGACTCAATTGTCCGATAAAACTAAATGTTCTCTATTGTTGCACCAACCGAGTTCCCCCCCCCCAACACCCCCTGGGGGCTTCTGACTAATAAGTGTCCATGAACAAAGAGCGGCAGCTTGTGGGACTTTCACGGCCAGTGATCCGTGACGTGAGCGTCAGATGCAGCGCAGAGCGTCGGTGATGAGGCCCCCTCGTTGTGGGATGGCGACGGGCGTGGTGAGGGTTCAGTCTGTGATGTTTGTAATTGTGTATATATTCCAATGTTTACCGCGAGTGACACAACACGCGGGAACGCGCGCGCGTCCGCCGGCTTTCATGCGACAGCGTCGAAAGTCCACGGTTCGCCTCCGTCGCCTTGGCGTCGTCCTTGGTTTGTCCGTCCCTCAGTCCCCTGCTGCTGCTGCTGCAGCTGCTGCGACCATCCGAGGAAGCGAAGGCACCTGGCCAGCACACCCAGAGTCTCCACGAGAAGGGTTACACTATATATATACATCTCTCTCTCTGTGTGTACATCTACTTTGCAAAGTGCTTGGGAAAAGCACTGGCGTGAGCTACTCCTGCGATAATAAGAAAATAACAACGATATCTTAGAGACGCCGGGTTTAACGTGTAATTATTATTATTATCAGCTGTTATCATAGTTCCTCGTTTCATTGGAATTTCGAGAGGAGTCATTGCTATTGTTATTATAATTTTTCTATTTCGCTGAGATTGTATCTATACTTATGAGTGTAGTTTTATTTGTATGTACAGCGCTTTGAAATATTTCAATTTGAAAGTAAATGACAACTGGCCAAATATCATCGACGGCAAGGGTCGACTGGAGGCTCTGGGAGTTCGTGGAGAGGCTCTCCGAGAGGAATGGACGCGATGTGTGGACTGCTCGTCGATTTATTTATTCGCTGTATGCAGTGGCGCAGGCTTAAATCGGCGGGTCAAATAGACATCTGTGAAGTTCGCTGGGCTGCATAGGCGGCCAAAGCAGATGGATAGCGGTACAGCGCAGGAAATGGATCCATCCCCATCTTTGTGGGGCTTTTTGAGCATTTTATTGCCGTAAATGTGTGTGGGTTTTACTCCAGCTATTCCGGTTTCTTACCACCTGAAGCCAAACTCTGATCATTATTGGAATTGAATTGGGAGACACACGCGATTGGATGCGCGTACCACGAGGGGGAGACTCGATTTCAACAACGATGTTGATGCATCGTCGTACTAGTTTGAAAACAAATTTCTTTAAAACTGCTTTTTGTGTTTAGTTTGTTGTCCTTCCCCCGCACCTCCGATTAGTACGGTTGGCTACGTGCAGTGCGACACAAGTGCAACGTACACATCGATACGATCCAACCAGGCAGATCAACGGTAGAACGAGCGGCTCGCGAATTGGCAAAATATTTCAGTGCAGGATCCTCCTGATAAATAAAGTATGTGTTGAGAGTTCGCTTGGCAAACAACTGAGATTTTGTTGTAATGTTTCGGACATCTAATTATAAAACGGCGATTCAGTGAATGTGATTTGGGCTTCATCGTTTCTAGAGTGCAGGGCGATCGTCACGAAGGAAGCCGCTGCGGTATTTCACAGCAGGAGGTGATGTGTGTTGAACTTATTTCGCACCGTACGTAGCCAACCGTGCTAATCGGAGGTGCGGGTAAGGACAACAACCTTAACATAAACATCAAGCATAAATACATTATCCATAATACAGGTTTTTGGTTTAGATCGCGTAAATATACAGTAGTAAGGTTCGTCACGTAAACAGAACATGCCAATTCGTTACTAGTACAGCACATCGGTGTGTTGGAGAGTAAAGCCACAACGTGACAAACCTTACTAATTGGCTGTGTCGGGTGGTGGCGGGTTTAACGACACATTCATATATTTAAGCGATCTAACCTGAAAGCCTAAGTATATAAAGAAATTATTTTCAATGTCGATTATTTACAAGTGTATAGCTCTATTGGCTTCCTAATATCGTAAGGAAGAGCGTTCCAGATGGCCGCAGAAGTGCATCTGAAAGCGTGCAATGCAGTGACCATCTTTGTTCGATGGCGAGCCTAAAAGCCACTGCGAGGATGACCGGAGTTTGTGTGATGCTTTATGCTCCTGGACCAGATTAGCAAGGTATTGTGGTTCATTTGTGGCAAGCACTTTGTGTGTAATCAGTGCAACCTTATGTATTGACGCTATGTGTGGAATCCAGATTGAGTGTTTTGTAGGTGAATTTTTGAAATGTGACAAATTTAGACCATAACGCGGGCACATAATGGCCGACTCGTTTACAGTGACGTCACGGGATGTTCAAGGCGCTCAGCAGACGGAGCGCAGTAGTCTGCAGCGAGTGCACTCCGCGGCGACCGCCGCCGTGGGCTGGCGGATGCGAGGCGCGAACCTCGCCAGCTGGGCCCAGTGACGGACTGAGAGATCAGCACAAACCGGAGCAGGCATTGACAAACACGCCGGGCCCAGATTGCCGTGCGATCCCATTGGCCCATTTGGGCCGGTCCAAAAACAAATGGAACGGTGAGGAAACATGTTTGGGGCTGCCGACTATCGGACTCAGTGCCAACTGAGTCCGATAGTCGGCAGCATAAATAAGCAACGAAGCTCTCGCAACGGACCAGCCCGCCGTGAGTTGCCCGGACTGCCGCCCTATGGCCAGTGCCCTTTGACCAGTCCGGGATGTTGGTGGGTCACGTCACCGCCCCATTGACCCCGCGAGCTGCACGGCGTAACCGTGGGAAGCTGACGCGCTCGACTCCAGGGTCTCCCAGGCAACAGAGGCGATGGCTGTGGCTGTGCCGCTTTGCTCTGCGCATCGCTCGTCGACGCACATCTCTCACCGGCTTTGAAATGTGACCAGAGAAGCGTGTTGCGTCATGCACCCCATTAACGAGTGGGTCAATCATGAAGTCATTAGGATACCGTCTGACATCAGCGGCCCCATGTGCGATGTGAGGCTCCACACAAAGATCCCCCATACAGCCCTTCAACAGACTGTTGGAGGCAAGTGCTGTTAGAACCTACGAAGGCAGCCACGGCGCACAAAGTGGCGCGTGTCCAGCACCACGCTCGGCCCATTTTGCCTCCCCCGGTGCTGATGCTTGCACACTGTGCCAGCAACTACTTTCTCAGGGGAAGCCGAGGACCGACCTGGTTTCCAGCTCGACCTAGGGGGAAGCTCATAAGACCGGTTCAGATATTCGTCACTGTTATTGGTCATGAGCGAGAATCAATTGAAGGTTGCTAGGTGCGTAGCGCAGTGGGCTAAACGCTGCGCCACTGCTCGCCACTACAAAGACAAACACAACGTTCCTTCTCATAGCCTGAACAGGCCGTTTGAGCAAGTGCTATTAGCGAGCACATATGAAGGCCAGCACGGTACACGAGGAGGTGGGTGGTTAGCACCATGCACGACCGCCTTTTTGTCTCCCTAGTGGCGATGTTTAGACACCGCACCAGGTACAGTACTTATTTGGGAGGCCCATGTCCGGTTAAAAGAATTGTCACTGGTGTTGGCCGTGAGCGGGAATCAAATGTAGGCCGTTGGGTGCGTAACGCAATGCGCTAACCCCTGCGCCACTGCTCCCCACACCACTGCTCCCTACGACAAGAGGCTGCTAAGACAAAGCCCTCCCTCATCGCCTGAACAGACTTTTGGGGCAAGTGCTATTAGCGAGCACACACACACAGCTATGGCTATGAACACACATCATCTCAGCCTAATGCACTATTCATCGTTTT
This sequence comes from Lethenteron reissneri, assembly GCF_015708825.2. Classification (NCBI taxonomy): domain Eukaryota; kingdom Metazoa; phylum Chordata; class Hyperoartia; order Petromyzontiformes; family Petromyzontidae; genus Lethenteron; species Lethenteron reissneri. The sequence goes on along the minus strand of NC_083828.1, from coordinate 510,878 downwards.
GCATCCATAATTTACAGGGCACTGTACGCAGTCGATGTACACTTAAATTATAAATATCACACACGGACGGACGGACAGATTTATTTTCCCACGAATGAGATGCAATGCATTGTGGGGGCGGGGGGGTACTTCACAGCACAATTGTTTAAAATGAACACATTTTCTATTTCTACATATTTTTATTTTACCAGGTAAGGCTCAATGAGCTATGTAGTTATTTTTCAGAAGCGACCTGGCCACAAATGATAACTCAACGATATTGATTATGGTGTGGAAATATATAGCAGCAAAATTCTAAATGTAGAGGGAAAACCCGGACGACTCGGAGAAAAATCCACGCGACCACGGGAAGAGAGACACGCAGACTCCGAATATACAGCAGGTGTCAGGGTCTGGCTCAAACCCACGGCCTCCTGTATACCAGGCGAGGTAGTGAACAGCTGCTGCTGCTGCGTTGGCAGTGGTGCACAATCACAATTAACAACAACAAACTTAACACATTCATTAATAATACAAATAACTTTCGCCAAAAATAGGAGAATATGAAATAATAGGCGACGTTTTGGGCAATGGTCCTTCTGCAGGGCACGCTCCGTGTGCACAACGAAAGCCTGCGGCGCCCATGGCTCACGCCGAGCATTGAGTCCACCCCACCCCCTCTCACTACTGCAGAGAGAGTCCGTCCGTCTGTCTGTCACAGGACGATAGACAGATGGATACCGCAGCAGCAGATCCGTCAGCGTGTCCGTGTGTGAGAAGTCAGTCGAAGGGAGTGAGTGAGAAGTGAGTCGAAGGGAGTGTGAGTGTGTGTGAGTGAGAGTGTGTGAGTGGGTGAGTGAGTGTGTGAGTGAGTGTGTGAGTGAGTGTGTGAGTGAGAGTGTGTGTGTGTGAGTGTGTGAGTGAGTGAGTGTGTGAGTGTGTGAGTGAGTGTGTGAGTGTGTGAGTGAGTGTGTGTGTGAGTGTGTGAGTGAGTGTGTGAGTGAGTGTGTGTGTGAGTGTGTGAGTGAGTGTGTGAGTGAGTGAGTGAGTGTGTGAGTGAGTGAGTGAGTGTGTGAGTGAGTGTGTGTGTGAGTGTGTGAGTGTGTGAGTGAGTGAGTGTGTGAGTGTGTGAGTGAGTGTGTGAGTGTGTGAGTGAGTGAGTGTGTGTGTGAGTGAGTGTGTGAGTGTGTGAGTGAGTGTGTGAGTGTGTGAGTGAGTGTGTGAGTGAGTGAGTGTGTGAGTGTGTGAGTGTGTGAGTGAGTGTGTGTGAGTGTGTGAGTGTGTGAGTGAGTGTGTGAGTGAGTGAGTGTGTGAGTGTGTGAGTGAGTGTGTGAGTGTGTGAGTGTGTGAGTGAGTGTGTGACTGTGTGAGTGAGTGTGTGAGTGAGTGAGTGTGTGAGTGTGTGAGTGAGTGTGTGAGTGTGTGAGTGAGTGTGTGTGTGAGTGTGTGAGTGAGTGTGTGAGTGTGTGAGTGAGAGTGTGAGTGTGTGAGTGAGTGAGAGTGTGAGTGAGTGAGAGTGTGAGTGAGTGTGAGTGAGTGTGTGAGTAAGTGTGTGAGTATGTGAGTGAGTGTGTGAGTGTGCGAGTGAGTGTGTCAGTGAGAGTGTGTGAGTGAGCGAGTGTGTGAGAGTGTGAGTGAGTGAGTGTGTAAGAGTGTGAGTGAGTATGTGAGTGAGTGTTTGTGTGTGAGTGAGTGTGTGTGTGAGTGAGTGTGTGAGTAAGTGGTGTTGTAGTGATGAGTGCGCTTCGCTAACCGCTAAGGCAGCTGCTGCGTTGGGCAATGGTGGGCGTGGTGCCGGCCACCCACCCCCTCGTGTGCCGTGTCGGCCTTCATAGGTGCTCGCTAACAGCCCTTGCCCCAACAGTCTGTTCAGGTTATATACGGGGGATCTTTGTCTTTGTTGTTGCAGTCAGTAGAACCACAGTGGTTTCAAATACTTCACGTGGCCTCGTAGTGCACCTTGCCCAGCACGAGCGCCTGGTGACGTCATTGTTGTTGCTATTGTTTTTGCTGTCAGCACAACATGTGCAACATCGTCATTGCCCACACTATACTAATTTAAACGGGGTGGGGAGGGGGGGGCTGATTCCCATTCAGTCCCATCTGGGTACCGGACAATTGGTCAGTGACCTGCAGAACGGCATCATCGTTGTCGTGGTCGCTCCTGATCTCTGTGCGCAGTTCAGCGTGGATTTATTGCGCTCGCAGGGTCGCCGTGTCCGATTGAAGCCTCGTGCCGCTCGATGAGTCACTCGGCTGCGACGTCGCATCAATTCTCAAGGACGGCCATACAGGCCCCCCCCCCCCATGCGTCAACATTAAGTGCACGGTTTACTTGCTTTACGGTCGGTGCTTGCGAGCGTATATTTAGTTCATGCTGGGCATGGTGGAAATAGAATATTGATCGTCATAAAAGCTTTCTCCTATCGATAACATTCTTTGCGTTTCTAATATGTTTCAGAAACGCTGTTGCTTTGTATGTACTGTATATTGGCACCGTACATAGCCAACCGTGCTAATCGGAAATGCGGGGGAAGGACAACAAACTAAACACAAAAGCAGTTCTCAATACAAAAAGCAGTGCGACGTTTGGTGCTTGCTAGCGGATATTTAGTTCATGCTGGGTATGATGGAAATAGAATATTGATCATATCTTAAAGGCTGTTGGTTGGTCTATAGACGGCTGATTGTCCGGTGACTGGGATTCGTAAATTTAAACTTTTTACCCGTGGCACACCACGAGCCGAGTAGTAGTCAAGGATAGAATGCATGGGAAAAAAGAGATGATATTAATGAAAAAGGATGGAAAATTTACGAAAAAACAGGAGCAAAGAGCCAGGAAAGGAGAGGAGCAGGAGGAAGAGGCTACACGCCCCCACTTAAAACTCTGATGCACGGTGCAGGGTCTGTTTTAACAGGGGGCGGGGAGAGGGGAGGGATTCAGAGTGGGGGTAGCCACTCACAAGTGACGTTATTTACGGGAGCGTGATCTGGTTTATATATATATGTATATATGTGTAGATGAGAGTGGAGGTATTGAAAGTGGTGGTGGCAACACAGAAGTCACGTGATTTACTAGAGGATGGAACTGATCTAGAGAAATAAGTCGTGGTTCAAGTGACGGTGACACCGCAGGCGTATTCACTGCGAATGCTTGACAGTAGACATTATGTTTCACAGTAGACGTCATTGTAGACATTCAATATCCAGTGAGATCAATAAAAAGGGTAGGCCATTGCGTTCCGGTGTCATGGTCCAAATTTGATACATTTGAGAAAAACTGCACAGCAAATGACTCAACTGGGATTCCACAGACAGCAACATCGCCCCCTACTGTGACTCCACAGCAGCAGCAGCAGCTCGTGTCTGGCCACGGAGGAGGACGATCTGTCTTCAGTTAAGGTGGCCCGATGTATCCAGGCCCACTGCAACCTGCAATGGTGAGTCGGGGTGGCGGGCTGTGCAGGATTCCCGGGAGGAGAGGGCAACTAAGGGTACCAAGAGCCCTGTCGGGCCTGTGCTTCAATGTCTTGGTGTCCGCGCGGGACCAGCGGAGCGGGTTCTTCCCTCCGCCATGGAGAGCCCCCATCACTTGCTTCCGATGTGGCCTGCGGGGCCACATCTCTAAGGGATGCCCCACTGATCCGGGGCAGTTCTTCCCGCCTTCGCCATCCTCCGCCTTGCCAACCTCTGCTCCTCCAGGCTCAATGGCAGGTCGCGATGCATCACACACCCGGCCGTCTCAGTCACCGCATGCATCTTCATCGCAGTTTGTGTTGGGTGCGCACGCCATCGGCCCTCATGTTGATCTGGGGCGCAAGAATTGTACATAAGCGCGTGATAATTGGCTACAGGGGTCATGGCGGCGGGAGCGGGCTCGTCCGTGGTAAGGGGGCTTGTACAGGGTGTAGAGGTGTGGGTGCTCATAGATACGGGGGCATCCGCCACCATTTTTTCAGAGTTTATTTATAGGACTTTGCCATCGACGGTGGGTTGCCTTGGTCCTGTGGGTAGTCCATGTGTCACCGCTAATGGCGGTAGTTCAGGTATTGTGGGCCAAATTGTTGCGATATTGAAAGGACGGGCCCAGTATTGGTTTAGAGTTAATTGGCGGTGCCTTCTTAATTGGGGATTGATTTTTTGAAGAGGATGCCCATCAAGATTTTTATTGACCAGGGTTGTGTTGAGTTATGATCGGGGCATCGGTTGGGATTTTTAATGTCCCCTACTAGGCAGCATATGGCTAACGCTGTGGTTCGGGCCCTGGTACATGAAACTGTTCAGATTCCCCCGGGTGCACAAATGCTTGTACCCTTGCGGCTGCAGAAGTGGCTCGATTGGGAAATTACTGAGGGTGGGGTTCTTTTAACCCCTTCGAATAGAGCGGTTCGTGGTCTTGCTTTAATAGGGGCACAGACGATAGTGAGGGGAGTCAGGAGCGTATGATAATACTATTGGCCTTGCACACGAGGAGTGGGGGCGCCTTCAGGTGGAGGATGCCTACTTATGGAAAATACGTCGTCGTGTTGATGCGATGAGCGGTAGGAAGGGTCCAGGGGGTGTGTCCCCCATGGTCCTCCGATGGGATACGGAGGTACAGCGGTACTGTATTGTTGTGCCAACTGTCTGCGGGGTAGAGTAACGAGGGCTGTCCATGTGCGATTGATGCACCTAGGGGTGCAGAAAATGCTATCTACTTTGAAGCGTGACTTATTTTGGCCCGGTATGTAGGAAGATGTCCACAATGTATTGAAAGGATGTGTGGAATGTGCTCGTCGAAAGCCCCTGCCGAGGCTGGCCCGACCATAGTTGCAGTCTATTGGAGTGTCCCGTGTAAACGAGCTCGTTCCCCTCGACATCCTGGGGCCATTTCCCACCACTTCGAGGGGGAATAATCTTTTTGCTGGTAGGGGTAGAATACCTATTCTATGTTTTTTTTGAAAACCCACGTACGTAAAAAAATAAATTTAAAATGACTTTTTATCGCAACAGAAGCAATCGTCTTCTCACCTGAAGACCATTGCTTGTGTTGCGATCGAATATTATTTTTCTTTTTTATTTTTCTATCTACGTGGCTTTACCGAAAGACACATATAATATGTATTCCTGCAGTCACGAAAGCTTTAAGTTAAGGTAGAATACCTGTCACGGTGGCAGGTGGCATGGCTCCTGCCGGATCAACTGGCAGCGTTCATTATGGACGCGTTTTTGTATGGTTGTGTGCTAGATAAGGGGGCCGCGGAACGTCTCCTTACGGACCAAGGTCGAAATTTTTCATCTAAATTATTGCAGGAGGTATGCAATTTATTTAGTACAAAGAAAATTCGGACTTCACCGTACCATTCCCAGACGGACAGAATGGTAGGGCGCCTACACAGGACTCTTACGTTCATGCTGTGCCAACAGGTTAACGAGGCACAGTCCGATTGGGAGCTGCATGTTCCGGGTGTTCTTGCAGCTTACAGGATGGCCCCTCATGCCTCTATCGGATTCTCCCCATTCTTTTGTTGTATGGGAGAGAAAGTGACCCCTCCAAGGAAGCCCAGTTAAATATTGATCCACATAAGAAGAGTGTCGTTGTACCGGCACTTATGAGCCTCACCAAGCGGCAAGCCACGAATGAGCGACTGGTGGGGCTTAAAAAATCTAGAAAACTGTGGAAAGTTGGGGAGAGGGCATGGCTGCATTGTCCCAGGTGCCAATGGGCACGTCTCCTAAATTGTACAGGCCATGTATAGGCCATGAGGTTAGGAGGCCGCAGTGTGTACGGATCCAGGTTGATCATAAGTGTTGGTATGTGCACCCGTCACAGCTGAAACCCTATTTTCCACCTTATGAGGTCGTTTCATCTCTATTGTCTGAAGGCCGGGTGTTTGATGTGATTGATAGGCTAGGACATACGATCACGGAGGTTGCGCCTCCGCAAGACTCTGTTCCTCCAACTGCAGGATCCCAGGCCCTGATGCCCATGGAGTTACTGGCAGTGCCAACCACAGGTGGGCCAGGGTGGACGGCACAACCGCCACCCATTTCTTCTTCCCCTCCATCATCGTTGCAGGAGGGATCGCGCCCGTTGGTCCATCTTCAAGTCGTCCCCGGGATTTCCGGGGGACCCGTTCTTGCCACGTACGAGGGACCGGCGACGAGGACTCGTCCGAAAACGACTCGGTTTCATTGATTGTCGTTGTTCTGATATTGTACGGTTGGAGGCTGTCGGTTATTGTTATGTGTGGGAGGGTTAGTTTTTTCGGTGTTCGGTGATTATTGTTGTTGCATTGATTGTTCCGTTGTACAGAGTATGAAGGTCAGCCGGGACGGCTGGGTTTTTCTTCATGGCTGGGGGGGGGGGGGTGATGTAGTGACATAGAAAGAGTCACTAAAGTGCATGGCATGGGATGCTCTACATTTTATGGAAGGACAAGATTATCAACACAGAGATGTAGTAAAGAACTTGGCATGCCGTAGATATGATTTGGCAAAAGCAGCTACGCTGGGTGGGACATTTTAGTCCTTCCCCCGCACCTCCGGTTAGCAAAGCTCGCTGTGTACGAGCCGAAATAGGTTCAACATTTCTACATGTGCATGATAGAAGTTATCCGGTTACCAAGGCAGGCATTGGAGAGGTATCCACGAGTCCGATGACCTAGGTGGAAGAGAAGAAGGCCTCAGGCTAGATGGTGGGTTACTGTTAAGGCATATCTATGAATCTCTGTGCGAGTCTGTGGGTTTCTATGTGAGTCTAAGAGCAGGTGGCGGGATACTGCTAGGGTAGAAAGCTTTGGCGCGGTGTGATGGTGGTGGTGACGGTGGTGGTGACGGTGGTTACAACGACTTTGGCCGTGACAATGGCTTCAACTCGAGTCACTTGCGGGGTAGCAGCCAAGATGGAGGAAACACGCCCCAGTGAATGTCCACTGCAAAACGTGGAGCAATTAAATAAAAATGTTCACGTGTCAGACCCACTTCATCCGTAGATCACAATATGCTGTGTGTCTCGGCCTCACTGTGCGCTGCGTTGCACCGCTAGCTGAGTAGTTAACCTCGCGTTCAATAAACCCTCGGAGCCAGGATGAACGTCCGACTCCAAACGTCATTTATTGAGTTTAACGAGGTAAAACTGTCTTCTTGGTTCTTTCGGTAAAGTCACGTAGAAGGGAAGTAATAAAATAATAAAAATAAAACATAATAAAATAATTCTCACGACGTTTCGGCTACAACGCAAGTAGCCGTCCTCAGGTGAAAACCAGGTCTGTCAAGGCAACAGCATCTTTTCATTCAGACGCTGTCGCCTCGACAGACCTGGTTTTCACCTGAGGACGGCTGCTTGCGTTGTGGCCGAAACGTCGTGAGAGTTATTTTATTATGTTTTATTTTTATTATTTTATTACTTCCCTTCTACGTGACTTTACCGAAAGAACCAAGAAGATGAATCCCTGCAGTCACGAAAGCTTTAAATCGAGAGGTAAAACTGGTGAGAAAACACAGATACAGCATCTGTTATAACCCGGAAACACCAACGCAATGAACACCACAGCACCAGAACATTGTCCCAGATAACATGTTTCCCAGCAATAGACCCTGGATGGACCAGGCCCCCACACTACCACTGAACAACTACACAAGAGCACAAGCCGCTGCGTTGCATAAAGGCACATCGTGTATTCATCACACTGCACCCCAAATGTACAGCATTACACATAACACTAAACTGTGGATGAGATACTTCGTCATCTTTGCTCTCAGGATCGCAACATAGCCACCTGGGCACAAGTCTGACTTGACCTACTAAATCACAAGTAACATCCACAATAAGGAAAGTTGCAGGCTTCGTTGCTAACTAGGCCTCGCATTTACCACAACAACTTAACAGCACCATAAAGGCATTTACATCACTATAACGGTCATTCCATCATTACAACAGCATTGCCAATATTATAAGAACATAAACAAACTTACAGACAATGCTTCTCAAAGTCCCAAGATGGACAACTGCGACTGGCGTCACTGGGACGCGATGTGTGCCGCCATCTTGAATTACGTGCGTAATGGCCGACGCCCGCGTGGTTAAGCGGGGATCTTAATTCGCAACTTCCTGGTCACGTGACCAAAACCAGCATCAAAAACAGGAAATTCCTGTGTACATACGCCCCACCCCCCATCTGCCGTGAGGCAAAACTCCTGCCGTGAGGCAGAACACTGTGTATTGAAAGCAAGAAATAAACCAAAGCAGGGTAAGACAGCCAAAACTAGGCGAGGGGTAAAGGCCAATTTAACGAGGTAAAGTTTTCAAGGCACGACCTAAATCGCACGAACGACTCTGCTCATGCGTTCAGCCGATTTTCACAATGACACACTGAGTGATGGCGACGGTTTGGGGCGGGGTTCATCATCAATGGCTTCACCACCACCAATGGATGCTGATGATGATGATGATCGTGTGGGTGGTGATGGCAGGTTGCGTGTTCTCGATCAGGGGCAATCCATTCCTGGTAACGACGATGACACCGCATCAACGCATTCATTTTCTGCATTACAAAAGTTGTAGATGGAGATATTATATTACCATGCATTTCACAAAGTAACAGCAGAAGTATTGGATTTTTGCATAGTTTACTGAGAGTTCTTTTTAAAACAAAATAACCATGGATTTAATTAGGGATTTTTTCTTATCGCGACCATGTAACTCAGACAATGTCCAGCATCGTATTAGTTGATGTCAAAAGTTCGTTGAGCTTTTTAAAAAAGAATTAGAATTGACTATCGGAGTTTTTATTTTGTAAAGTAAACATTTGCAATGTGCTGTATATCATTCACAACACATTACTTGTGCAAACAATACTGGAGGTTGTAATTCCATACGCATGAATAGCATTATCTTCGCACACAGATAACACTGGTACATACTGAGAATATGAAATCAACAGTGGCTTTCCGATGAAACACACATTGATATGGGAGTGCTGCCTCCCTCGCTTGCGCGGGTTTTCTCTAAATACTCCGGATTCCTCCCCCACACATGTAGAAACCAACACCTCAATACAATGTTCTTCACTCATTCTCAGAGGGGGGCCTCTTTGACCGCAAGATTATGGGGGATGTTTTCACTTGTTGCGTATTGTCGTATGCCGCATGACCGGGGTGTGCACAAAAGGCCACCAGGGGTCGCCAGTGGCCCACGGGCCTTGCAATGAAGAGCACTTTCTTAACATAGAGGACCACAGAGTGTGGACAATCGTTGGTAGCACCGGCACACGTCGCATGGCTGCAGCTGACTTCTGTGATTGCTCCTCCAGGCGCATCTAAGTTGTCCTCTCTCTCTCCCTACGAGAGGGGTGAGCGAGGAGGGGGGGCACATAAAGCAAAGCATTGGAAAAAAAAACGAAATGATGAACGAAGCAAAGTGCCGGCTACACCGAGCATCTTCTTGTTTCCTCTGATCGTAAAAAAGAGAGCGAACACTGGGCTGCTGTGACGAAGAGCTACAAGTTGACATCGTTATTAATATTGATGGGAATTTCAGTCACAAAGGTAGGTTTCAAGATTGAGCTGCAGCATTTCAGTGAAAAAAAATGAATAACAATTATTTATTTGCAGACCGTTTTCAATCCACTGCTGGATAAAGACTCAAGTCATGCCAGTCACTGAGGTTGTTTAATAATTTTCACCACCTTGGACAATGTGGATTGGTGACAGAGAGAGGGGTTTGGGCGCTTACGGTGAATACATTGCTCGTATGTCACTCGGCACTGAATATAGCCATAGCCTGGAGTCGAACTCAGTTACCCAGGTTCATCGTGCAATGCGTGAAGCACCGAACCACAGTTCCTAGCCGGTGGTAATAATCACGAATCACGTCTCTGTGCCCAGCTGCACCCCCGCTAATTTGGAATGTAACCTCCGATGACCCAAGACAACCTAAGTTACTCGGCCTGGCTTGTGTCCGGGTTCTGCATGCGTGCGTGCGTCTTTGTGCTCACGGTGGTCAACTTGTAGGGAGCGCTAGTGCAGCGGTTAGTGCGTAGCACTACCAACCGCTTATGGCCAACACCAGTGACAATTATCTGAACCAATCCTGGGCCTCCTCTAGGTCGACTCAGCCTCAAATAAGTACCTGGTGCGGTATGTAAACATTGTCATTGGGGAGACAAAGGCGGCCATCCATCCATTATCTGCCGTGTCCGGCATTCACAGCGCAGTAATTTCATAACGGCTATATGGGAGATTTTATTATTTGTATTTCTTCATCACGGAGAGTCGTGGCGCAGGTGTAACCCTCATATGGTGCTACGAATCCAACAACCTGGGTTCGATTCCTTACCCTGGATTTCACTTTACGTCGAGGGTGGTTAAAATTGTGTTTTTACGTGTCCAATGATTGGTTAAAACCGGTTACCGATTAGCCGTACGTATACAAATGTCTACAGCAGCAAACACAACGCATTTGGATTTTTTACTGAGAGACGAAGGAGCTGCCACGGTGACGGAGTAATGGTGTGAACTGAGGTCTGCTTTATTGAGGACAACATGGGTACAATCAACCAACACTGGCGAATTGATGGTCAGCAGCGCGCTGGACTTGCGATCCAGAGGTCGCCGGTTCGACTCCCATCTGGCGGCGCGGCAGTTGAAACGATGGAGGTACAGTTCTTAAATCATTCATTCAGATCACCGTGATTCAATATATGGTTCATAGTTTGGGTTGCATGGCCACATTTACACTCCTTTGGCTTGCGTCTTGAATTTTCCATTCATACAGGAGGCGTGCGCATCGGCCTGTCGATGTTCTGATGCGCTTGATGATTCCTTCCGCAGTGTCTGCGAGAAGGAATGTCAAAGACAGGAGGTGCAATGATGTTTGGGTCTCTGATGAGATGTTTATGCTGCTCTGTTCGCCAGCGTTCTTCCGGATCTGGGTGCGAGATTCTAGGATGGTGACCGCAGCGGCGCGATCCCAGAAGGGGGATCGGGACTTTAGTCGGTGGCGAGGTGACATCGTTGAGGTCTTGGTTGACCGGTAGGTGGTTGTGGTTGGCAAGCAAACGTGTAAAGTCCCTTGCAATTTGCGGATATTTGGTGACAGAATGTTCACCAGAACAAGGATCCAGGGGATTGGTGTCGGTTTTAGTGTTCCAGTTATGATGTGCATTGCGTTATTTAATTGTGCATCTATCAGTGTGATCAACTTATGAAGTATGCGTGACTCACTGCGGCGTAATCGTATTTCTACTCGTGGGACATGGAAGTGCATCGTAAAACCGACACTTAATATCGGGGATCACTCGGCGCCATTTCAGAGGAGATGCGTCCAACGAGTCAAGTTGTATCATTTACACCCCAAGTTCATCGACATATATGCACCGACAACAGCGAATCATCATCATCCTTGGGGTCAAGTGGTCTGACTTGGTCATTGCTGTAACCGTGACATCCCGCGCTGACCTCCCCAACACACAGGACCTCATCCAACTCTGCCGTCTGGGTCTCTTCGGGCACGCCGCCGCGTTTTCAAACGGACATTCGGGCTCGCCTCGTCCTGCGGTTGAGAGTGAATTTAAAAGACGTTCAGCCGAACCTGTAAGATCCCAACAACAACAATCTCCATATATAAGGACTCACACGACCTGTATCGCCAGATAGTTTATTTTATTTGTAGAATGTATCATGCGTCTGTAATATGGCACTCCTTTCAATCATTTATACAAGAAGTATTCATCCGTTCATCCTGTCCTGCCACAACTCATTTGCGTAATCACGTGCGCATATCTTTGCGGCATTGTGAGAGACGTTGCGAGAGACGTCGCGTCCCCCGTAATGAGATGGTGTCGTCTGCGTTGTGTCGCGCGTTCCAGTGATGAACGGCGTCAAATTCATCAGCGGCGGCCGGGCAGTCTTGCAACGCCTCTCCGTCGGCAGTTTGACTTTGCGGCAGGGATGAGGGCATTCATTAGGCTGATCATTTCCATCCCCGTGTCCCCCATCAGTTATTCCTGTCTCCGCCCAGCTGCTCGCCAGACAGACTCTCGCCGAAAGCTCATTTGGTGGCATGCGAAGCTCAGCAGCAGCAATTTCTGACGTGCTGCCCTTGTGTCAAGCCCTGTTGCTGATGTCGTAATTTACAGTCACGTCGCAGTGTACTCGTTAACTATCAGAATAACGAAAATGATCATTTCAACTTGTAATACGCCACACAGCGTTTGCCCGCTCTCGAAGAGAGATTGACTGGCTCAGAGGCGCGAGAAGAAACCACAGACGAGCCGCACGGCAGCAGCAGCAGCAGCAGCGGTGGTGAGCCAGCGCCAACAATTGCCCAAGCTCTGTGGTCCCTTATATGTTCTAAGAGGTCACCGGCGAATTGCGGTGTGTTTACATGTGCGAGGAAACCAGAGCTTGCGGAGAAGACGCACGCACGTGAGGGGGCAACACTCTATCCCATTCGAGAATGGACAGACGACATTAGTCCACAGTTTGCTGTATCGCCTTCGTCTGGAAAGCCAGGGTACAGCAGATCCTCGACGCCCATGGAAAGGGAGTTTCGCAACATCGGTGTGGTGGTCCGCCAACCCTCGCTGCTGCCTCCACGATGCTGGCATACCGGCTAGATGGGAAAGCACACTTATTTGAAGATGTTAATCAATACAAAGTCATATATTCGGAGCATTGTTGCATCATACGATTGTCAGAGATGGCCAAAGATTAGGGAGGCCTTCATTTATCAGTGGATAATTTAAATAATGATGATGATTATAATAATGTTTGTACAATATCCTTATTTCGATTTAAAGCTTTCGTGACTGCAGGGATTCATCTTCTTGGTTCTTTCGGTAAAGTCACGTAGAAGGGAAGTAATAAAATAATAAAAATAAAACATAATAAAACAATTCTCACGACGTTTCGGCCACAACGCAAGCAGCCGTCCTCAGGTGAAAACCAGGTCCGTCGAGGCGACAGAGTCTGAATGAAACAGCACACGGGCTTGGAGCATATATATAAGCTGGGCGCATTGACAAAGGAATTTGCATATCAACAGGAATTTAGCATATTTATGGGAAATGCAGGAATGTAATTAGTACTGCATATGCATGTGCATTATGCAGGATTAACAGCATCAAAGGGAGCTGCAGTTACTGCTGCTGCAGTAGTTGCTGCTGCTGCTGCTGCTGCAGTTTCTGCTGCTGCTGCAGTTGCTGCTGCTGCTGCACTTGCTGCTGCTGCTGCACTTGCTGCTGCTGCTGCACTTGCTGCTGCTGCTGCACTTGCTGCTGCTGCTGCAGTTGCTGCCTTATCCATTTTAATATAACACTATGTATTATTCTACCCACCCTAATGTGTATCATACTGCTATATGTTTACTGTACAATTACGACACCATACATTACTCTGCACACTGCACCATGCCAGTGAGTGGAACGCGGTCTGAAAGTCACCGTTAACGTGAACACAATCAGTTAAGATCCGAAATGGTTTATTACGTCCTTCCAATGATTGCTAAGCCAGAATCCATCTTCTCGGTTGAAATTGTCTCTGTGTTTGTATATGTGGATCGCCTCATGAACGAATCTCTCATGATAGCCAGATGGCTTGCAGAGAACCTCTGTCTTGGAGAAGTCAATGTCATGTGAGCCCACTGAATTGTAACAGTGATCTGCCACGGCTGAGGTGTTTGTCCTACCGTGTTTCAGGTCTGCCTTATGTTCACGGATGCGGTCCGAGACATGTCGTTTGGTTTCTCCAATGTAACTGCTACCACAGAGGCAACTTAGTTTGTAGACGCCAGGGTACTGTATGTCTGGAACCACATCTTTTACAGACGGGACCAGATCACGGATTTTATGTACTGTGTTGAACACAGTCCAATGTAACTGCTACCACAGAGGCAACTTAGTTTGTAGACGCCAGGGTACTGTATGTCTGGAACCACATCTTTTACAGACGGGACCAGATCACGGATTTTATGTACTGTGTTGAACACAGTACATAAAATCCGTGATCTGGTCCCGTGTACTGTGTTGAACACAGTACATAAAATCCGTGATCTGGTCCCGTCTGTAAAAGATGTGGTTCCAGACATACAGTACCCTGGCGTCTACAAACTAAGTTGCCTCTGTGGTAGCAGTTACATTGGAGAAACCAAACGACATGTCTCGGACCGCATCCGTGAACATAAGGCAGACCTGAAACACGGTAGGACAAACACCTCAGCCGTGGCAGATCACTGTTACAATTCAGTGGGCTCACATGACATTGACTTCTCCAAGACAGAGGTTCTCTGCAAGCCATCTGGCTATCATGAGAGATTCGTTCATGAGGCGATCCACATATACAAACACAGAGACAATTTCAACCGAGAAGATGGATTCTGGCTTAGCAATCATTGGAAGGACGTAATAAACCATTTCGGATCTTAACTGATTGTGTTCACGTTAACGGTGACTTTCAGACCGCGTTCCACTCACTGGCATGGTGCAGTGTGCAGAGTAATGTATGGTGTCGTAATTGTACAGTAAACATATAGCAGTATGATACACATTAGGGTGGGTAGAATAATACATAGTGTTATATTAAAATGGATAAGGCAGCAACTGCAGCAGCAGCAGCAAGTGCAGCAGCAGCAGCAAGTGCAGCAGCAGCAGCAAGTGCAGCAGCAGCAGCAAGTGCAGCAGCAGCAGCAACTGCAGCAGCAGCAGAAACTGCAGCAGCAGCAACAGAAGCAACTACTGCAGCAGCAGTAACTGCAGCTCCCTTTGATGCTGTTAATCCTGCATAATGCACATGCATATGCAGTACTAATTACATTCCTGCATTTCCCATAAATATGCTAAATTCCTGTTGATATGCAAATTCCTTTGTCAATGCGCCCAGCTTATATATATGCTCCAAGCCCGTGTGCTGTTTCATTCAGACTCTGTCGCCTCGACGGACCTGGTTTTCACCTGAGGACGGCTGCTTGCGTTGTGGCCGAAACGTCGTGAGAATTGTTTTATTATGTTTTATTTTTATTATGTTATTACTTCCCTTCTACGTGACTTTACCGAAAGAACCAAGAAGAAAAATATCCTTATTGTTGAATTTAAAAAAGATTAAAATATTTAAAAGTTTTCAGTATGCCCATTAACGTAATGTAAACATATTCCTTTTAAGACGTATATAGGAATTTGCTGGCAATGACTACCCGATTAAACCAAATTTTTTTTGCGGGATGAAATGTACTTTGTGTGTTAATAAACAAATGCTCCGAACGCTGAAGCGGACACGGCTCCTCGCTGTCACTGCGACATCTCCGTTATTTACACGTCCCCTGTCACCCCCCGCTCTGCCCAGAAAAAAATAATTGAAAAGCCAGAGCGCACATTGGCGATCCATCATTTGTTCCTTTTACAGCCAGGCCAGGGAAAATCAAATCCCATCAGTGAGCGCCTTTTCTTTCCTCAGCATAATAAAATAAAAAGTATCGTTTAAAAAACCTGACAAATTTAAACGACCTCTTGTGTCACTGTATCCTGGACAGCCAGTCCTGGCTTACCCCTTCGCTGCAACGCGAATTCGATCATTAATAAAAACACCCCGACGTAACCCCGACGTAAGACGGCGTACGAGGTGAATATTAAGATAATGAACAAAGGCGTGCGGGCGGTGAGTTATCGCATCCGTGCACGGCTCCCCCGGGTGCAGTGCAAACCATCCCAGCCTCCGGCGCGTGACGGAAGCGCTTTTAACACGGGTCAGGGGTCCCCAGCTGCGGCCAGCTCATGGGTCTCGGCGCGCATTTCAACAGTGCCGCGTGGCTCCAACCCGGTCACCTCCATGCAGGACCCAGAATATCAGAATATGTATCTCTACTAGAGGATATCCGATGGGCCATAACGGCCTTTTTCACAAATTTCCTGCAGGGGCGGGTCAGTATCGGAAAGAAGATTGGTTGCACTGAGATGTGAACGGATAACAAAGAAGACAATGTGGATATAATGGCCTATATATGGAAAAGTATAAATAGGCCAAATAGGCCAAGGTGCTGCCCTGCAACTGCTTGGTGGCACCACATCTGACGGACGGGGCCTCCGCCACGAAAGAGAATGCCAGAGAACGCCCCCCAGTAGAGGGTAATGGGCCTACTCCTTCACGGTGACCAGCCGCACGCGACCTGCCAATAAACTAGCCGTGCCAAACCCATTTACAGTGTTGGGTAGACAGTGGCGGTGGGGAATTTAATAATTAATTATCAATAATTGTTATTACTATTTAATTTTTTTATTTATATATCCATGAGAGTCACACTGAGTTGTAGGAATCTTTTTCAGGGGTGTCTTGCCGCATCGGGTTTTTATTTTAAGATGTTTTCAGCCAATTAATGATGAGTTGTGTCAATTTGAAACGTGAGACAAAACCGAACCGTACGGAGAAAACCCACGCATGCAAGAGGGCAACACTCTATCCCGGTACAGATAGAAATAGATTGAGTCCACTTGCTGTACTGCCGTCTCCTGGCGAACTAGGGTATGGCACATCCTTCCTCGACACCCACCCACGGGGCGGAAGTTGCACAAAATCTAAAGCGAAGCTAAACACATGTGTTACCAGCTAAGCCCGCCTGAGATAAACAGCTCTTTACACACTCTTATTGAACTTGCCTTGTCTGTTTATATTCTTTTAAATATTTGACGCTTAATATCTGGGATTAAAACGTTAAAAAGTAAAAAAAAACCTAGTCTTTCAATGCATACATTTAATCGCACTTAAAAGTAGAAAATGTATTATTTTGATCTCAGAATTAATCAAATTTGATGTGCTGAATACAAGTGTGTGGCTTGCAGAAAGCAAATTAAAAACTTGATAATTGACTTATCAAGATAAGTGACTTATCAAGTGGAAATGTATAGCTGCCAAATACTCTCAACGCATGTTGATCATAAATGCGGAGGTAAAAACTGGAGCACCCGGAAAAAAATCCACGCGACCACGAGGAGAACATACAAACTCGGGATCGAACCCACGACCTATATATCAACCGAGGTAATTGACATGTCATTACCGTGGCGCTCCTAATAGTTGCGTGCGATCCACCAACTGTCGCTGCGTCCACAGTGTATGGACTACATGCCACGGCTGAAACGTACACCATTGATTCCACTACCGTCCACAGTGTATGGACTACATGCCACGGCTGAAACGTACACCATTGATTCCACTACCGTTCTGGGACATCGAACTGCCTGGCGACCTTTGGATTGCAAGTCCAGGGTGACAACGATGACATCACAGAAGCAGCATCCCATATGCCGTATGTACATACATACATCTTGTTTGGGTTGCCGAACGAATATATTATGAGGTCATACTCATTACACACAAAGTGCATGCCACAAATTACCACATTTCTTTACTGATCTCATCAAGGACCATAAACCATCACACAAACTCCGGTCATCCTCGCAGTGGCTTTTGGATAACTTTTGGCTAACTTTTGGCTAACCAGCCGCCCTGGAACGCTTTTCCTTCTGATCTTAGGAAGCCGCTGGAGCTATGGAATTTTAAATTTCGATTGAAAACTATATTTTTTCAAACTCCTTTTTGTGTTTAGTTTGTCACCCTTCCCCCGCACATCCGATGAGCACCGTTGGCTACATACGGTGGCGACAGAAGTTTATCACACACATACATCTGGCTGCAGTCACAAGCGCACTGAACTTATTCTCACCCTGCGTAACTGATCGATGCAGCTGCTGCCCCCCCGTCCCTCCGCCCCCGTGAACTCATTAGCTGGGTGCTCGTCGCCCTTATTTTTAGCAGAGCACCCTCCGCATTGCCACGACGCGTGGGAGGGCAGTGGCCCCTTCAACTTATTGCTTTGAGGTCCCATCCAACACAAAGTGGCCTGGGAGTCTGCGTGCCCTTAATGAGTTCGCCATTCTTCTGTTTTGTTTTGGTATCTCCCACAAATTCACTTTGAAAAGATGCAGAATTGCTTGGCCAATTAAAATTCCGGCCCAGCGGAAAGTCAAGTCGTGGGTTTTGTGAGCAATCAAATCTTCAATTTGGTTAACATTCTTCTCTCGTGCGCTACGAACCCGGCGACCTGAGTTCGATTCCCGCTCACGGCCGCCAATACCGGTGACAATTATCTGGATCAGTCCTGGGCCTCCCCTCGGGCGACTCAGCCTCAAATGGGTACCTAGTGTGCTGTGTAAACATCGCCACTATGGAGAGAAAGGCGATTGGGTGTGGTGATGGACACCCACCCCCTTGTGTGCCATTCCTGCTAACAGCACTTGACCGAAATGTCAGTTACGAATATACGGGGAGTCTTTGTTTTTGTCATTTGTGCTGAACGAGCAAGCGAAATGTGATTCACAGCCACGCAGACTTTGTGCGGTTGTGATGTACAGCTCTCCGCTGCATTTTAGGATTTGTACCACCGCTGTTCTGGGCGATGTCCAGGCGAATACGACACAGGCGATGTTTCCGATTGCTCTCTTGTCTCCTACAGCTGCGTGGCAATTGAGCCTTCAAGGCGAAATTGGTCTCCGCGTTTCAGGCAATTAGTGGTGGGAGAGACCATGCCCCCCCCCCTCCCCCTGTGTTCACCTCCCAGCGCTGCCCTTTAGAAAGAGGCCCGGAGGAATTTGGTTTCACTCTGTACCCAGCTGGCTCACATTGTCCCCAAATGGCAGTCGACTGCAATTATCAACTTTAATTATTAACCACAGACATCTGCGGTACCATTTTCTTTGCCACTTTGCTTGAGCTGTACGAAACATTTTTCGGCCGATTTAAATTAACGTGAAGCGATCCCCTTGGTTAGAATCCACATATACAGAAGCGTTTTCATAAACTAATGAAATAAAATATTGCAAAATGCACAAAATAGCATGGAATTTCATTGAGAGGCAGAAAGAGAAACACGTGGATGAGAGAACACGCTTAGTAAAGAGACGCGAGTGGTGCTTGGGCAGGACTGGTCACGGCGAGCAGGGGCGAGCAGGCGCGATGGACGATTGTCAGAAAAAGTGCTGGGAGTGGCAGCCGAGGCAAGTGATGCGTATGAGGGAGAACGCCCACCGCAGAGATGGAGTGATGAAATCAGCGTGTGTGCAGGTGACAGGTGGACCATTACATCGCAGGATCATGATAGATGGCGGCTGATTGGGGAGGCCTTCATCCAGCAGTGCATTGATTATGGATGATGACGATGACGATGACAATGTTAATTTAAATATATATTATTGGCACCTTACCTGGATGCTTGAACATTGTATTTGTTTCGCCAAGTGGGATTTGTTTTTCATCTGCCATCAAACCACTTCAGTGGCCCCTTTCATACGATGAAAGTCACCAGTAGCAGTTTGCCTTTTAGAAAATAATTTCATTCCTGCCCCCACCCCAACCTCGCTTCTCCACTCCACATCTATAAAAATAAAATCACAGTGCAAATAGAAAGGGCATAATGTCTAAATTAACCAGGACTGTTTCGATTGCACAGGGTCAGTTCTACTAATAACGGTCCGTGCATTGATGATAATGAAATGAAACAAGTGACAAGTCACTTACGAGAATGGTACAGACTAGGCTGTAGAATTGCGTGGGTTTCTCTGTCAAACATTACCTTATAATGAAAGCAAAACATTCCCCAGTGATTTGATTTGTCCGAAGCTTTTTTTGTTAGTTTTTTCAATGTAACAGCATTCTCAAGGGTGTTTAATTTCTTCTTTCTGCAGGCCTATTTAGAACACGACGTGTTTCGTTTCATTTCCTGAGGGTATATCGTGTACGTGTTACGTTACAGCAGGCCTCCAACAAACGTGACAATATATGTTATATACAATGATAACACACACGCACGCACACCAAATCACGCCTGAATGAATCATAACCAATCTTAACATTCGACAGGTACTAACCATGTGTTAGGGCCATGCTGCAAGATTCACCTCTGCCACAATTGCTACGAATGCCGATCACCAAGCTCGGTTATTTCTTAGGCTGTATAAAATGTTTCTTTACACGAGCGTCTGTGATAGGATTACTAACACTTTTGTTGATTTGTAAACAAGCACTTGTTATTGTTTATCCTGTTTGCAGTGAGAGGTTTCGAATAATAAGTTGTTGTTTGTGCTCCTCGTTAGTTTGCATGTTCCCTCCACCCTGCAGTGCCCTGTATCTGCCACCACTGCCCAAGTGTGGACTGTTAGTCTACGGGTCTCTATTTAACTCTATGGATTTCTTTGTAACCGTAAGGATATATATAACTCTTGATTTCCATGTAGCTGTATGAATAACTATGTTACCCTTTGAATGTCTGTATTATATGAATCTCTATTCAAATATATGCATCTCTATGGAATTATATGGATCTCTATAGAACTATATGGATATCTATGCAACTCTATGGATCTCTATGTGACTCTATAGGTATCTGTAACTCTATATAACTGCAATGTCCTGTTGTCATCCTTGTACCAGAGCAGCTTAGCTCCATGGGGCCTCACTGGCGGACATAATGAAGCCTGAGTCTGAATGCTAACAGTACCGGTTATGTGCACATGCGTATACAGTATGTGTGTAGTCCCTTTTGTCTATCCACTGCTGGATGAGGGCCTCCCGACACCGTACAGATCATGGGGGGGGGGGGGCTATTTGTCCCAGAATCACTACGCAGTGCTGGTTGGTCAAGGCCGGTGAACGTCGATGGGGGCGCATCGAAATATTGTAAAATAATAGATTTTTCCTGCCCTCTGTTGCACAGTGACCTACAAATACATTCACCTGGTAAAATAATTGTTTTTAACTTCAGCTAACTTATGCTCAACTACAACGACGCTTTGAAATTGTTACGCCATGTCCCCCTGAGCAGCCCAGAGCTCACAGAGCCCAGGTAGATGACATATCCTCGTTTGCTACACAGGAGGTCGTGGGGTCGATTCCGGACCCTGATGGTGCCTGTTGTATATCGAGAGTTTGCGTGTTCCCTTTGCCCGTCGTGGTCACGTGGATATTTTTCCAGGTCCCTCAAGTTTTGCCTCCCCCCCCTCCACATTCAGAAACACATATTGAGGTTATTTGGCTGCTTCTATAAATTCCCACGAGCTATGATGATATCAGCCACTTCGACGACCTATAATTTGTGTAATGAGCGACTTCCGCGACACGTCGTGTAGAGGGTACTTCTTTTATTTCTCACACGGGCATAACACAGGCCAACCTTATCCGTCTTACTCTGAGTAGAACACTTAGATATTAACATCTCTACTAGCTACACACAGCCGATCACTCGGCATGGTCCCACCGCCCTCACTCGGCTATGCCGCTGGCTGGCGGCGTGACGAGGACGGCGACGTAAACCCGCAGGAGATCTTCTGCGTGGCCGGACAACGGAGAGAGATGACGGCGAGCGGCGACGCAGTCCGGACCCAAGAATCCACACGTGAACCCCGAGCCCCGGTCCGCCCACCCTTATATTTCCCCAGGCGTGGCTAGGCTCCGCCTCCGGCCCCGCCCTCTCCTGAAACCTTCCAGCAGGTTCCCGGAGCATCTCGGCCAACCCTGCCCATTATTACCTTTGCCCCAGATACCTCTCCCTTGCAGATTGGATGTGCTTCCATTTCCCAGACAGCAGGTGTCATCATGTCATTATATTTGTGACCAGGTTACTTCTGAATAAAAGCTACATAGGGGGGGGGGCTTACCTAGTAAAATAAAGAAAAGTTTAGTTTTCAGATTAATTTTGCAAGGCATTAATCATCACCTGGAATTAAAAAATATATATATTTAGTCCTCTAAGCCACTCGTTCACAGCACACGTCGCTTTGTTGTCACCAGAATGTAACTGAAATTGTTTTTCTTGCTTTTTATTTATTAAAATATAGACTGTCTTTGTATATATTGGCATCGGAATCTTGTCATGAGATGGGTTGTGCCCATTATGAATCCCTCTCAGAGTATTACAGCCAATTAATAAAGTTGTCACGTGAGCCAATCGTGCCAATGTGTCCCTGCTTCAGCAGCACCTCCGGTGTTCTGGTTGGAGAGCAATCCACAGGCATGTTAACAATTTTGTTCACGTGACAACTTTATTCATAGGTTGCGTCGGGTGGAGGAGGATGTATGACACACATTTTAGCTTTCTTGGCGATCTGACCCAAAAATGTCTTGTGAATCGAGCCAGAATTGTTTGCTGTTACTCTCTCGGTGCATCGTGATGTCATCAGTAGCAGGAGCAGCAGCATCAGTCAGTTACTTGACGATAATATATCCACTGCTGGATGGAGACCCCTCCAAGTTATTTGCAATCCCTCATTTTTTTCGAGGTTACAAATGAGCCAATCTCGATTTGAAGCTTTCGTGACTGCAGGAATCCTTACTCTTTGGTTCTTTCGGTAAAGTCACGTGGGTAGAAACATAAAATAAATCGCGACGTTTCGGCGCAACACAGGCGTCCGTCATCAGGTGTCATCAGGTGATGCCTACGTGACGTTACCGAAATAACCAAAGAGTATGAGCTAATCTCATCAACTCACGTCTCTGCGGTAGTCATCCCGCACCTCCGATTAGCACGGTTGGCTACGCACGGTGCGAAAGAAGTTCAACATACAGTACGTACATCCCCTGAGGTGGGTTCTCTTCCTGTAGCTACCAATCCGTCAGCAGTCCCATCGACCGGCGTCCAAGTCCCCGTCCCTCTCGAAGCGATGCGTCCTGCCCTGGCCCGCTGACTTTCCCTCACGGTTGCCCTCCCTTAAGTGTATTCTTGTACCGAGAATCCTTTCTGCACGTGGACAATCTCGCCGTGAGGTGATCACGTTGCACAAGTGAAGCATGACATTATAGCTGTCACGTTATTTTACTTTGGTGAAAGAGAAATACACGCGCCTCAACAACACGTTACCACCACTTGGGTTTGTAATAATTAAACCTTGCGGGCGAATGAAAGGCAAAGTAGCTCCTTTGCTTCGTGTGCAGCAGCTATTATTGAGCAACAGGGTGTTCCATAAAATACCAGGCGATAGAATACCATTTACGCCGTCGGATTAGTGTGTTACTTTGTTTGGATTAAACGGTTGAGATAGCAGAGCAAACGATTTTATTACCAACGAATTGCTCAAGCGTCATGGTAACGCGAAGGGATTATTATTATTGGTAAATGATTATCTCGCTTGCCCCTGTTAGTCGTCGTAGTTGTTGCGGATAAATATCTGCTTGGGTGTAGAGCTGTGTGACGCGGTCCTTCACCGCTCTGCTTTCTGACCGCGCCAGGCGCGTTTGTTTGTGTCATTTCATCGCTCAAGTCCATGGCTGTGCTTTCTCCCTCCCCGCATTGCTTTTTGTCATTTGGGGAATTTTCGAAATTGCAGCGGCGGCAGGTGCAGGAGCGGCGATGAAGCCAACAACTGTGAACGTATTTCAAACGCTCGCATCTCCTCAGCAGCGTAACTCTGAGAATGCTGCTGCGTTGAGCGAGGTCACCGGTTTGATCTCCCGACGGAAGGATTGAAAGAAGGGTTGCAAATGTAATTGAAATGTCCCCCCCCCATCTCGCCTCTGTCCACCGAGCAGTGCAAATGGACATTAATACACTATTGTTAGTCAATTAGTCGGTCGCCAGTGATGGAGTAAAGTGTATGCACCTGACCAGGCATGACATTTTTAGGCCACAATACCCTGCAGAATAGGGGTCAGTAACCAAAATAACAAGAAGATAATTTTTTTTCGAATTCGGTAAAAAAAACTCAAGAGTCGCAATGCTTGTGTATAGTAGATGGTCCTAATAAATTATGCCACGAAGTAGTCCTTCAAGAGCTGCATGGGGCTCTGGATCCGCAGGTTGCTGGCCCCTGTTCTACGGGTTCCGGCAGTGGAAGTTAGTCTACCAGCAACAGTGTAGAAAATTACAGAAGACTGGATATTTCTCTATATTTGAAATTTGCCTGTTCTCCCCATGGTCGAGTGGATATTTCTCATCTGGGTTTTCCCTCCACATTTATTAACCGATGTTTAGAGTATGTTGCTGCTGTAAATGTCCACATGATGAGCCACTTTGTAGAGGTATCATTTGCGGCCAGGTCGCTTCTGAAAATGAGCTTTATAGCTCAGTGGGCCTTACCTGGTATAATAAAAATAGTTTAAATAGTTAAATAGTTAACTGGTTGATGAACAGTGGGTTTTAGCGCCTGCGTGTGTGGTTAGTGCACTGTCCTACCAACCCGGTCACCCGAGTTGGATTCTCGCTCACGACCACCAACAGTGGCGAATTATTTGAAATGGTCCTGGGCTAGGTCGACTCAGCGTGAAATAAGTACTTGGAGGGATTTATCAACATTGCCGCACGTGGTATTATCCCACCCTGCTCGCTCGTGTTCCACGTCGGCCTTCATAGGTGCTGGCTAGCAGCACTTGCCCCAACGGTCTGTTCAAGGCTACACGAGGGGTCTTTGTTTTTCTTAATGTTCGCTAAGCCTATGGCTCTGTGTGTAACACCAAAGCTCACATTGTTTCACATTGCTATGACTTTGCCCATGCACTACTGGTCTGTGTTTAAGTCTGTACCCAGGGTGACAGATGTAGTCACTGTAGTGTAGCGCCAGTACCGACAGAAGAGTGGCACTCTATGTGTGGAGACTCTCTCGAGCACCGGAGTGAGTACAGCACGGAAGGGTGCCCGAGGTGGCAAGGGGGGCCCAAAAGGGGGTGAGAGGGACACGTGATGTAGGGGCCCGAGTCCCGGCTACGTCTTCGGGCGTCACGCACGGCATCGTGGACCAGGCAGGGAGTTCTCTGACCTGGTACCAGTATCTAGTTATCCCGTTGAGTGGTTACGTAGCGAACGGGGGTGGTCACCACCCTAAGTCGTTATCCCGTCGAGTGGTTTTATGGTTACCCCGTTGTATTAAGAATGAACGTGTTGCCTCCGAGTTCGAGTGTGCGCCTCTGTGGAACCACGACACGGGTGTTAAAATAAAACCGAGTGCTTTTTAACTCTGCCTGAGTGAAAACGAGACTTCGCAGGGCCGTGTTCTGAGTGGCACGATTGTTCGGAGCCTATTGAGATGCCGTCAGAGTCAATTTGACCAATGGCTGGGTCATAATTTGTGTAGCGGCAGCAATATTGTAAAGAACCGTGGCTCTATTGTCGGACACTGTGAGCGCTTAACACTCGGCAATGTTGCATTCATTTAATAAAATATATACAAGCACAATACCAATAATAATTAAACATTCTGATGCAGTGTACATATTTACGCCTTCTGTTTCGGGTGGTAATTCAGTTCCTATTGCATCTTCAAAAAATACAGTAATATTACCAATTAATATTAACAACAATACTTGAGTACATGCGGCGCTATCGTTCTTATAGGCAGAGGTATGTCACAAGGAAGGAAGACACCGCTGCTGTGTTTCAGTCACAGGCTGCAGTAGTTTCGCACCAGGCGGCGATGTTGCTGTTGTGTGCGATCCCCATTGATTTATTCTGCAGTCCAATTTCTCGTTTAAGACCGTGACGCCGTCACGCAGTGGCCGACTCGTCTTGAAAGGCGCCACGGCTGGAGAGGTTCACAGGAACAACAAACAACAACAGCACCAGCTCTCACCGATTCACTCGGGTGAACTTCATTACAACTTCAACAGTACTATTTGTTGCTGGCTGCTTGGCATTTCGGGGTCTCTTACGCCCTGTGTTCAGCAACTGCGATAAATAAAGAATTCATTATAATCAAATATGATGTTCTATGCGTGCAACACGAGCTTAGCTCAGTATTCGATGTTAACCCATGAATATTTCTATAATTACATTTCTGATAAAAAGCAACAATAACAAATACCCCATGATGTGTACTATTCTCCCGTGAGCCTCTGATAGCAATGAAGCCCAGAGGGAGCGCTTGCTTTGTGGCCTCGTCGTCCCCCACTTGAACCGCGGCCTCACAACGACGAACCACCTGCGACCTCTCCCTCCAATCCGCCTTTAATCCGTTCCCAGCCTTTGTAGAGTTATTTATTTTAAAAGCCAGTGGCCAAACTAAACAGCCTTTTGTAAGAAGAATATGCTTTACCCTTTCTGGCAATAAAAGAGGAGGTGTTATGATGTTCAAACAACCTAATACTGTCGATACCTATTGCAAGGCATCCAGTCTGCATTACAAAACATGCTTGTGGCAAAACGTGCAAACAAACGTGATACCCTTTTGTAAATGTGTGTCTCAAGTGTTTTCCTTCCATCTCTTTCCTTGCAGGGCTGTGGGCCAGGAGTCGCCCAGTGATGAAATGTACATATCATGTGACCAAGACAATTAATGACCTCCGAAATATTTTTTGCATTCAAACGATTGCTTGGGTGCGGTAATATTTGTTAGATTTTTTTTAATTGCACAACCCCCCCAAAAAAGCCAGCGTTTTGGTTAAAACGATCAATAATATAAATAGTTGATGCTTCTATTTATGCACAATGTTTTTTATATTATCGATAATTATTTTACATCGCAGGAGGCGTCATTTAAAAAAAAGTTCAACAATTGTATTGCATCATGATTGTGAGGCATGGTCGTATCCACTGATGGATTAAGGACTTCCCACCCTGTCGCCCTCGCGGCAACGCGTCGCGACACTCCATCTCACTCCCGCGCTAAGCCGATCCTATCGCTCTGCTCCTCCACCGCCATTGCGACGCCAGTCTTGTTTACCCCCCCACCACCACCTCCCCATCATCCCTTCGTGTCCTGCACAAGCACGAGCAACGGTGCCAGTCGTGACATCTCTGACTTGTGTGTTGTCCCATTGATCTACGTGTTCCTGTTTCAGTGGCCGAGTGTAATTCCAATCATGCGTCCCTCCGATAATACGATAATTTGTAACGGGCACAAATGTTCTTGAAATGGACGAATCGTTGTCTCGATCACTGTTCATTTGCTTTTCTATGTCATGGTCCACATTTCGGCTTCATAAATCAGTGCTTCGTCTCAACTCTTTTCGTTCCATGGCACTCACCTTGCGCATGACGCCCAACCCAGGGAGTTGAGAGTGCCGGGGGTGGTGGTTGACGGCCTTCCTCTGCCAGGCTACCGTGCACGCAGTGGATAGCTTTGGTGAGTGAGTGTCTCCACGCGGGACTTCTCTTCCCATTTATATTTTGTTGCTCTCTTCGTGTGGTCTCAGTGTTGTGTCCAAAATAAACACCTCATTCGAGATCCAAACAACGCACCTCATAGCTTTGACGTTCCTCATCAAAGACACTGGTGGTGGAACCATCAACTGCATCAGAACATCAACAGGCTGATTCGCACACCTTTATACATTGAAAAATGAAAGACACGCAACAGTAGTGCACCCCAAACTATCGACGGCAAAGTAAACCACTGTGGTCTATAATAAAGGTTTTTTTTTGGGTTAGATTGCATAAATATAAATGTGTCGTTAAGCCTGCCACCACACAGCCACGTAGTTTGTCACGTAAACAAAACGTACCAATTAGTTACTACTTGAGCACATTGGTGTGTTGGAGAGTAAACCCACAACATTTACCATTCGAGTATGGAGGAGGAACATCTAAACTTCACGAACAGTCTCTCCTGAAGCCCTCTCATAGCCAGCAGACCTCGACGCTGCGTTTAGCTCTTGAACATACTGCCATACGCAAGCAGAGGAAAGCGTTATTAAATGAAAATACCACAAAAATGTTGTGAAACTAAATCTGTCACGACGAAATGTTGAGAATCTAGAATAAAAATGAGCAAACAAAGTTGGGGGAAGTAACATTTTCGAATCGTAAATAAGTACTGTATGTTAAAATATCTTGTATTTTTTTTTTAATTTTTACTTCAGAAAATCCAGCCAACAAGTTTATATTTCACTGGTCTAAACAAACATCAACCTCCCCTTCCCCACACAACCCCTCGCACACATATTTCAATTTACCCTACGTCCAGAAAGCATTTCCTCCTGAGACCTCCACCGGGCCTCAAGACTTAGCCAAAGCCCTTGTACGGAGACGGTGGCGATGCAGCGTTGGTGCCAGCGCGTGCTCTCTTCGCTGGGGGGCGGCGTGGCGGGGGAGGGTTGCGTGGATCTCCAAATTGGGACGCCAGGTTGGTAGCTTTTGAATAAAGTCAGTGCACAATGATGTACAGTAATACCCCGGTTTACGTCGGGGATGCGTTCCTGAAAGGTGTGACGACGGATATCGAAACAACGTAAATCAAGGCTGAGAGGCGACGGATACGAGAAAGGACGGACGTTGCTGTCAGCGGCGTAAGTGTGGGTTGCGGCAATGCTCATCAGATTGCGGTGTTTATAAAGTGACGACGTGTTTGTGAAACGAAGTAAGAAGGGAGACGTAAACAGGGGTATTGCTATACAGCATAACCACCACATCTATCCACAACCTGCAGTAAATCCTGTCCTCGATCAGATATCTTTCCACGTTTGGTGGCTTTTTATTAGAACAGCGAGGTTGATAAATGCAAAATTCTGTGTGGAGCTTATATGTTCTGCTGCAGAGTGGGAGTGGGAGTGGCTAGCACCAGTGAGTATTATTTGAATCCGTCCTGGGCCTCCTAGGTCGGCCCAGCTTCAGATGAGTACCTGGTGCAGTGTGTAAACATCACCACTTGGGAGACAAAGGCTGCCAGGCGTGGTGGTGGCCACCCACCCCTGTGTGTACCGTGCCAGCCTTCAGAAGTGCTTGCTAACAGCACTTGCCCCAACAATCTGTTAAGGCTATAAGGGGGATATGTGTCTTTATCTTAGTGAGTGTTATCATACACGCTCGCTAAAAGCACTTGCCCGAACAGGCTGAACTGGGTTATCGTTGTCTTTTTGTGTGTGAGTGTTAGTGAGTGTGGGGAGTTGTATGTCCTCCCCCCTGTTTTGCAGAGTGTGAGTAAGTGGAGTTTGCATGTTCTCTCCATGTTCTACATGGGTTTCCTCCAGGTTCTCTAATTTCCTCCCATAGCTACCCCCCCCCCGACCCCACCAATGTGACTGATATTGGCCACAACATTCCAGTGCTGAATATGACCCACAAATTACTCGATTGAAATTACACATTACAACATAATCTCGTAGAGGAGGTCATGGGTTCGATCCCAGACCCTGACGATGCCTGTTGAATATTTGGAATTCGCAAATTATCTCCTTGTGGTCGTGTGGATTTTTCTCCAGGTCCTCCAGTTTTTCCCGCTGAATTATTTAGATTATTTGGCATTTTTAAATTCCCACATATACAAATCCAGGTCGCTATGGTGTGTGTTTGTTATTTTTGTTATTTTCTTTGAACCTCTTTACGTGGTTTTACCAAAAGAACCAAAGAATATGAATTCCTGCAGCCACGAAAGCTTTAAGTCAAGAGTACCTTCGTCTTGGAAAAAATCTATTTCGTGTGTGCCCACAGCGTTACAACAATGATCAGCCACGGCCGAGGTATTGGTCCTACCGTGTTTCAGATCTGCCTTATGTTCACGAACACGGTCCGAGACACGTCGCTTAGTTTCCCCAATGTAACTACTGCCGCAGACACAGCTTAGTTTGTAGACGCCGGGGTATTGCATGTCAGGGATCACATCCTTCATAGATGGGATCAGATCACGAATTGTATGTACTGTGTTGAATCGAAACTGGATCTTGTGTTTGCTCATGATTTTGGAAATCTTTTTGGTAACCCCTGCTATGTATGGCAAGGTGATGGTTTTGATTGGGTCCTCAGATGGTTCTTTCCCAACTGTTGGGGTGATTGTGTAGTCCGAATATCCATTCGTCTTGAGGGCTTGGTGTACGTGCTCTAGTTCACATGGTCGAAGATACATTGAGCTCTATGGTGAAGAGTTTTGATGAGGGAATTATTCTCGGATGGATGGTGGTGGGAGTCAGGTTTTAGGTAGGCATCCGTATGGGTGGCTTTCCTGTAGACAGTGTTCTATTGAGCCATCTGGTTTATTTTCGATGAAAACATCCAAGAATGGTAACTTGCCATCCTTTTCTACCTCCATGGTGAATTTGATGGCTGGGTGTATGGAATTGATGTGGTTGAAGAATTGGCCCAGCGCTGGTAGGCCATGGGGCCAGATGACGAGCGTGTCATCTACGTGCCTCTTCCACAAGGAGGGACGTAGGGTGGATGCCTGGATGGCATCTGTCTCAAGAAATGTTCATGAAAACATTGGCTACAACTGGAGATAAAGGATAACCCATTGGGGTACCTTCAACTTGTTTGTAGAATGTTCCATTCCAGGTGAAGTAAGTGTTGGTGAGGCAGTGTCTAAGACCCAAAGATAATCAATTCCTGCAGTCACGAAAGTCAAGATAAAATAGTTTAGTTTAACATTGCCCCCTATTGCGAAAACTTGGCAGGACCCTTCTGAGAACGAGTCTTGAGACTTGGTGAGGCTCTCCTGGATAAGCAAGCGGAATATTTGTTTTATATAGATTGAAAACTCATTTCTTTCTAACTCCTTTTTGTGTTTAGTTTGTTGTCCTTCCCACACACCTCCGATTAGCACGGTTGACTACGTATGGTGTGAAAGAAGTTCAACATACATACATATTAACAATAATTGTAGTGAATTTAACAGCCTCTAGTTATTGGAGCAATCATCCAATTTATTTCATTGTTACCTATTCCACAAAGGGTTATAACTAATATTCATGATAGTACGAACATGTAATATGTTAATACGATATAATGAGCGGTACTGTACTTTGTGGTGGAAGTCTACAGTGGTTGCATTATGGGAAAACGGCCCCCATCATAGGAATGTGGAATTTGGTATGTTGGAAAAATATTCCATAAGCACACACGGTATAGTGGTGGTGCAGTGGTTAGCACTGCGTTATGAGGTCAACAAACTGAGCTCAAGTCGCAGCCACGGCTAACATCAGTGGCAAGTGATCATCTGAAACGGCACTGGCCTCTGGCACCCTTCACTGACCCAGCACTCTTGATGTCGGTAAAGTTTGGTCAAGTAACCTCCACGACCAGCCCAGCATGAGGAGGCCTTCCTCCAGTTGGCTTGAACAACTCCTCTAGGGTGCCACAGTGCCGACATGTGAACTGCCTTGCCTGGTATATGTGATGTCTTGGGTTTTATCCTGACCCTGACACCTGTTGTATATTTGCAGTTGGCATCTCACTCTCCCTGTAGTGGCATGGATTTTTCTCCTCTGGTTTTTCCCTCCACATTTAGAATCAACATGCTGTTCGAATATTTGGCTGCTCTAAATTCCCATAAGATATTTCTACTTAATAATCATTTGTGGTCAGGTCCCTTGTGAAAAAGAGTGATATAGCTCAGTGGGCCTTAACTGATAAAAGAAAATAAAAATTTATAGTTTAGTAAAAAAAATTGTATTTCCGAACGGGCGGCGAGAGAATATTCAGTGTGCGATCTCTACCCTTGATTAAATCACTCATCCTCACCACAGCCACCGCACGCTCACCACAAATGTGCCCGCTAAATATTGGCTGCCGAGCGTCACACCCTTTTGAAGCTGCCCCACCACAGCACACTTTGTCCGTGCGTCACGCGGTTTCTTTTAAGGAGCATAAAACCTCCTGCCAGTGAACCGTGCAGACCCGGTATTCTCCTCTGCGCTCATCAACAACACAACTCAACACGTTCGTCGATAACACTGTGTGTGCGCGGTCTCAAAATAACAAATACATAATCGGCCATGACGTTTCTTGAAATGTACCATATTCATTGGACATATGTAAAGAGGTTAGAGAGATAGAGTGGATCATGACGGTTGGAGACTGCACTAACTTCAATGGGTCCTGATGAGAATTACACTTTTCAATGTTCCCTGATGACCAGTTTATAAATAGGCATGTAACAAGTTTCGTACTCGTTTTTATTGAGTAATAAATCCCCTTAAATAATCACAAAACGTATTATAACTTAATTTATATTAAACGTACATTTGTAAAATGTTGCTGTAACATTGCATCATGGGAAGATGTGTTCTTGTGAGATTAAGGCACAGTCCACCCAGCAGTCCATTCCTGGGACCAACCGCCATCTCATCTGCACACAGATCGCCGCTGTACAACGGCGATATGACGATCCATCGTACCAGAGAAGGGTCACGATAATTGTATCGTGCGTTTAATTAATTATCTCTAAAGCAGTGGTTCTTAACCTCGCGTGCACGCAACCCCTGGGAGTGCGAGATGCACATTGAGGGTGCGAGACACGCCAGATGTTTTTAGGAGGCAAATAATCGAAATGCAAATGAAGCATGGGCACGTAAGTACAACGTCTTTGTTTCATCGATCCGGTGTGCTTATTAACAGAGCCAAATGGGTGCAAGGCTGCAGTAAAGGTTAAGAACCACTGCTCTAGAGCATGGTGATTATAGTCGCTCGTTTGCATTTGTTGTCATGTTCTACTTTTTCTGACAATACTTCTGACAATACAAACTGTTACAAAAGCAAACCAAAATGCAATAATTACAAATTGAAGTGCTACATGAAGAGCTAGTATCCATCAAACTAGTGCTTTGATGAAATGCCTTCCAGAGTGATTGACGTGTGATGGTTATTAGTTTCATTATTTGATATATTCCGTGACTGATGGCCATGCTCACGACAAGCATGACTGAATGTATGAAGATGGTATCGTTAAAACATTTCTTGTGGTGGGTGACTGATTTTGAGTGAACTGCAGACGATTATCTTTGCAACTACTATTTATCAGTCAATCATCCCTCCTGGGTCGATAATATGAGTATCACTTTGCTAGGAAGTAGGAAGTCACAGTCGTTGTTCTCTGGAGAGACCCCCCACCACCATAGGAATGTGGAATTTTCACCACTGGCTACTCAGAGCTGGACAGTGGAGAAAAGGACCGATGCTTAATTTCTCATCTGAGCAACAAATCACCCTGACGCTGTAGTTGTGAGACGCAATTTGGAATCTCTTTCGTGATATTTTTTTTATCGTGTGGTGAAAACTAATATTGTATCATAACAAGAATGTGATGGTGGCAGAGCCTTTCCCACAATACAGGGAGGAGGGAATCCGTTGCGTCTCATGGCAGCGATAGCGAAGTGGAGAAATGGAAAATGTATCAGGCAAAGGCAACCATGGGTTGGGTGGGATTTGTGAAGTTCGTCTCCACTTCATGACGGACAAGGGGAGTTCTGCATCCTTATTATACTGAACGTGGCTACTGACTCAGAGAATCGAGCCGACTGTGCCCTGCTGCGTGATCAAAGGTGCTGCCAGCACCACAATCAGCATCGATGTCTTCGGTAAGAGTCGTTCGCGCGATTGAAGTCTGTATTGAAAACTCACCTCTTTAAAGTGGCCTTTCCCCCACCGTAATTCTGGCCGTGTATCCTGCAGCTTCTGTTCTTTTTCTTGATTTTAATACACGGGGCGCATTGGGGTCTGCGTTAGAAATGCGCCACTTTACAAATGTAAACAATGATAATAATGTTTAGTAAACGTGCAGACTCAATATTCCCTGACTTTCGTCCAATATTTCTAGTTGGGTGAATCTTAGCTGTATCCACAGACGTTACAGAAGGGTACACAGCCACGACACCCACCCGTGGCTGTGTGCCCTTCTGCTTGGGTCTGCGTTCTCTGTGGGTCGTTGAAGGGCACTCGCCTTAGAGTTCAAGGTTTTGGATGCCTCCACCAACATCCTGGCCAGATGTACGCTCCTTAGCAGACACGCAAGGCCCAACAGACTCGTGTGCCAAGTCGGTTACCAATTTCACACTGCCCGAACCACAGATCAAAAATCCACATTGCTACAGTCTCCGAAATATATTTACGCGATCTAACCCAAAAACCTCTATTATGGATAATATTGGTCGCGAAAGGCTACGCGTTAAACTCCCTGAAAGGTATTGGAAAATGTCATAACTGAGAACATTTCTCTGTCTCCAGCCATTTGTGTAACGATGATGATGATGATGATGATAATTCCAAATGTTAAATAAGGAGAGCCACAAGGCTCTTTTAAGGAGGGTTCTGCATTGGGACGTTTGGGCAATACCTTGAATAATCGGCATGTCAAACAAACACTGGAATATCTGGAGAAAGCCAAGGTAATAACAGGGGTGACGATGACTACCTTGCAGCCTCCACACCTACAACACCTGGCAAACCTTGACAGTCGCCCATCCAGGCACTAACTGGGCTCAACTCTGCTTAGCGTCTGAGATTGTGTAAGATGGTAAACGCACTCGGGGTGTGTTAGTCGTCGGCTGCAAAGAGAAGGAAGAGCGAGTAAACCAATGGATAATGGAGAGTAAAACAAAATGAGATGCTGACAGAAAGAAACGAAAGTGTGAGGAAGACGCAGAATGATAATGACATGGCGTTAAATACATTAATTCGTGATACTGCGTCGGCAGTGGCACACTGGCACAATTAACAACAGCAGCAACGCAAACTCGGACACATCCGGCAGTAGCACTGTGTGTGGCCGTACAAGGAGCAATGTATAAATGGCGACGTTTTGGGCAATGGCCCTTCATGGCACGTGAATCGGTGTTAATATATAGATGGGTATTTGAGATCGTAAGTCGTGTATTGTATTTCGCCAGCTGCAAGCCACGGCCTTGTAAGCTGCGCACCTCTTACGGGCTGAGTTCGTTACTGCTCACTGGGAGACGTCAGCCGTTGCAACACCAACAAAAAATAGCAACAACAAAATAATCCAGAACGCAGCAATGTTTTCGCTTTCTCAAGCGCCTGTTCCCACCGGCCTTATCTGCACGGCCTCTGGAATGGCTGCGTGTTTACTCAAACGATAAGCTAAAAGGGCCTTGCTCTGACACCAGGAAATGTCAATGTCCCAGACCACGTCTTGCGTTTCGTTAATTGATGGGAAAAACAATATTGTATTTCGGTTTGTTTTTGCTTGTGGGGGTAGGGGAGGGGGGATTGTGTTGTGCAGGATGTGGAACGTTTGTTGTTCGCCTGTGGACCTGCGATTTGCATGGTTGGCTACGTACGGTATGAAAGAAGTTCAACATACATACAGTACATGTCTTGTACTTGTCTTCTTACATACGTATATATCTACATTTGTACGGTTCGATTGAGCGTAGATTCTGGTCGAATACTACCTCTTGAGAGCCCACCAAGAAGTCAGAAACATCAACAATTGGGTTGATTTTATTTTGTAAAAAGTTGGGGTGTCTCGAGTTTGATTTAACAATCATCATCATCATCACTCGATCGAATGTATATTTAATACAAAAAATAAATGCGTAGAGGGGAAGAGGTTCGGGACTTCGTGACAAGTAACAGAGAAGGAGAACAAACAACAACAACAGCAAACCAATTATGAGCGCACCAATGTCCGTAAATAAGAAAACTGACCGAAGTTAACATCCATAAACTCACCACTTTCGTTAATCATAACACTGTGTGGCCTTACAATTAGTCATATATAATCGTTTCAGGCATTGACTCTTCTTTATAGCACATTTAGAGGCCAGAAAGGGCAGAGTGGATGAGAAGAGTTGGAGACTGGACCGGGGTACACCGTGGGGCCTCATGAGAATTATAAAAAAAAATTCTGATGACCGGTTTTTAAATGAATATGTGAATAGTTACCAAATACAGCAGTAGCTGTTGAGTAACGGACAATCCCCGCAATCATCAAACAGTATTTATGACTAAATAAACTCATTTCTATTAAAAGTTAAATTGTAAAAAGGTTGCTGGCACAAAGCATTGTGTAAATCTTCGTTTTTGGTAAAATTTATATTATTTTATATCTATAGAGTGCCTTCGCTTTACTAAGTTCAAAAAGCGGTAAGAAAAACCGAGCGGGTTTTTAGATGGCAGGGGCATGTCAGGGCCGAGAAATGAGTGACTGTAACAGAAGGGCGGGAGGGACAGGAAGGAGTGGAGGGGTGAGGGGAGTAACGAAACATTGAATGGGCAATAGAGAAGAGGTGAGGCTTTGAGAGAGGAATAAAAGTCGATTAACGAGGGGAACTGCTTAATGTACAGGGGCAGTGCTGAGTCTATGGGCAGTGTTCAGTCGATGGGCAATCTTGAGTCTATGGGCAGTGCTCAGTATGGGCAGTGCTGAGTCTATGGGCAGTGTTGAGTCTATGGGCAGTGCTGAGTATGGGCAGTGTTGAGTCTATGGGCAGTGTTGAGTCTATGGGCAGTGTTCAGTCTATGGGCAATTTTGAGTCTATGGGCAGTGCTGAGTATGGGCAGTGCTGAGTCTATGGGCAGTGCTGAGTCTATGGGCAGTGTTGAGTCTATGGGCAGTGTTCAGTCTATGGGCAATCATGAGTCTATGGGCAGTGCTGAGTATGGGCAGTGCTGAGTCTATGGGCAGTGCTGAGTCTATGGGCAGTGTTGAGTCTATGGGCAGTGTTCAGTCTATGGGCAATCATGAGTCTATGGGCAGTGCTGAGTATGGGCAGTGTTGAGTCTATGGGCAGTGTTCAGTGGACAATCTTGAGTCTATGGGCAGTGCTGAGTCTATGGGCAGTGTTGAGTCTATGGGCAGTGCTGAGTCTATGGGCAATCTTGAGTCTATGGGCAGTGTTGAGTCTATGTGCAGTGTTGAGTCTATGGGCAGTGTTGAGTCTATGGGCAGTGTTGAGTCTATGGGCAGTGCTGAATCTATGGGTAG
The DNA here is from genome assembly GCF_015708825.2 of Lethenteron reissneri. Classification (NCBI taxonomy): domain Eukaryota; kingdom Metazoa; phylum Chordata; class Hyperoartia; order Petromyzontiformes; family Petromyzontidae; genus Lethenteron; species Lethenteron reissneri. The sequence continues at coordinate 474,303 of NC_083828.1, read as the reverse complement.
TGTTGAGTCTATGGGCAGTGTTGAGTCTATGGGCAGTGTTGAGTCTATGGGTAGTGTTGAGTCTATGGGCAGTGTTGCGTCTATGGGCAGTGTTGAGTCTATGGGCAGTGTTGAGTCTATGGGTAGTGTTGAGTCTATGGGCAGTGTTGAGTCTATGGGCAGTGTTGAGTCTATGGGCAGTGCTGAGTCTATGGGCAATCTTGAGTCTATGGGCAGTGTTGAGTCTATGTGCAGTGTTGAGTCTATGGGCAGTGTTGAGTCTATGGGCAGTGTTGAGTCTATGGGCAGTGCTGAATCTATGGGTAGTGTTGAGTCTATGGGCAGTGTTGAGTCTATGGGCAGTGTTGAGTCTATGGGTAGTGTTGAGTCTATGGGCAGTGTTGCGTCTATGGGCAGTGTTGAGTCTATGGGCAGTGTTGAGTCTATGGGTAGTGTTGAGTCTATGGGCAGTGTTGAGTCTATGGGCAGTGTTGAGTCTATGGGCAGTGCTGAGTCTATGGGCAATCTTGAGTCTATGGGCAGTGTTGAGTCTATGGGCAGTGTTGAGTCTATGGGTAGTGTTGAGTCTATGGGCAGTGTTGAGTCTATGGGCAGTGTTGAGTCTATGGGCAGTATCGAGTCTATGGGCAGTGTTGAGTCTATGGGCAGTATTGCTCAATGTACAGGGGATGTTGATTCCAGTAGAGGGGTGCAATGAGGGTGAAGAATCGAAAATGGGAGTCGGCACAGGGAGAATGAGGGACAGAGAGAGCAGATTGAGAACGAAGAGGACGAGAGGAGGGAACATGGCAGGAGATGAGAGGCGAGATCATATTTTGTTTTTATCATAAATTCAGCTGTTTCCTGTAAAGTGCGTGACAGTAGAAATGAAAGGCATTCCATCTTGTGAGCAAACATTTCTCAGCATCTCCTCACAGTAATGGGTTGATGCATGGCCGGTCATGATTAATTACCGTGTTTTGCAAGCCTTAAAAAATACAACTTTATTTAAATTAATAGTAAAAAAATGGAATGTGCTATAATGTATACCATCAACATACCCAAGTTATTGCTCCCTGATGGGTTTTCAGGTCGTGCTGTCTGTCGTTCGGCACGATGTCCGACGTTTCGCTCCACCTTCCGGGAGCAGAATGGAGTTTTTTTTACTGAATTTAGCTCCTGGAGCTGCAAGTTTGTGCAGCAAATCGTCGGACATCGTGCCACGAATGCGAAAACCTGCACGGTAGTACCATGTCACTCAATGTTAACTCCCTTAGGGTACACCAGGTGTAATCATCCAGATTGCACTCGGTCTAATCACATCAAGTAGGGTTGAGCCTGTATAGTGCTTGCATGGGTGACTACCGTGCACAGGTTGTTATAGCTATGGAACCCTTTCGGCAATATAAAGCCTGATTTTAATCGTTCAATAGGTTTCCATAGGGCTGTTGGACTTTCCAGTAAACATTAAACTGTTGGATCAACGTTGGCCCAACGTTTCCATCCACATGCCGACATTGGTGTGTTTACTGTGTTGTGGTGAACAGAAGGCAGTGCTGCAAAATCCGTTGCTGTACTCTAATTACAATATCATCACGTCTGTGCTCCTGCCTTCACCACCCTGCACTAACCCATGTGGTGAAGTTGGCCAGAGGCCCTCATCCAGCAGTGGAATGACAAAATTATGCCGTACATACACAATCGCGGATCTCCCAAATTCTAAACTAAACTAAAACTATTTTTTATTTTACCAGGTAAGGCCCACTGAACAATATGGCTCTTCTTCAGAAGCGGTCTGGCCACAAATGACAGCTCAACGAAGTTGCTCAACATGTGGAAATTTATAGCAGGCAAATACTCTAAACGCATGTGGATTCTAAATGTGGAGGGAAAAACCCGGGGACTCAGAGAAAAAAACCTCAGTGACCACAGGGAGAGAGAACGAGACATGCAAACTGCAAATATACAGGCAACGTCAGGGTCGGGATCGAACCCACGACCTCCTTCGTATCAGACGAGGTAGTTAACATCTCGCGACTGGGGGCATCGACTGCGGTTGGCCGTGGCACACTTTTATGGGGTGGGGGGGGGGGTGTTTAGGTAGCTGAGACAATATTTTTTCCGTGATTCTGCTGAAGTTCCCAGTGAGCCTGTGGTGCCCATCTGTTGCTGTGGAATCGCCAAGGCTGCACGATACACGTCTTTCATCGCGACTGTTTATGTTCATTTTGCGATCGCCTTTGAGGGCTTCTGTGTGAACTTCAGCAATCGCCGTGTTACCTGCCTGCCGGGAAAGCCGCGTGTGAAGTGTCAGTGGGTCACACCGCGCCGCGTGTGAAGGGTCACAAGGTCACACCGCGCCGCGTGTGAAGGGTCACAAGGTCACACCGCGCCGCGTGTGAAGGGTCACAAGGTCACACCGCGCCGCGTGTGAAGGGTCAGTGGGTCACACCGCGCCGCGTGTGAAGGGTCACAAGGTCACACTGCGCCGCGTGTGAAGGGTCACAAGGTCACACCGCGCCGCGTGTGAAGGGTCAGTGGGTCACACCGCGCCGCGTGTGAAGGGTCAGTGGGTCACACCGCGCCGCGTGTGAAGGGTCACAAGGTCACACCGCGCCGCGTGTGAAGGGTCACAAGGTCACACCGCGCCGCGTGTGAAGGGTCACAAGGTCACACCGCGCCGCGTGTGAAGGGTCACAAGGTCACACCGCGCCGCGTGTGAAGGGTCACAAGGTCACACCGCGCCGCGTGTGAAGGGTCAGTGGGTCACACCGCGCCGCGTGTGAAGGGTCACAAGGTCACACCGCGCCACGTGTGAAGGGTCACAAGGTCACACCGCGCCGCGTGTGAAGGGTCAGTGGGTCACACCGCGCCGCGTGTGAAGGGTCAGTGGGTCACACCGCGCCGCGTGTGAAGGGTCACAAGGTTACACCGCGCCGCGTGTGAAGGGTCACAAGGTCACACCGCGCCGCGTGTGAAGGGTCAGTGGGTCACACCGCGCCGCGTGTGCGTCTCCCTGTCGTGTTCTATCGATGTGCCTGGCCAAAGCAAACCATGTACATGCCATTTGTGATAGATGTTAGCGATATACCACTCCTGACTATGACTCAGTATTGGCTTAGTGGATTGTATTATTCTTCCTGGAACTTGTTATAAATATGTACGGGCAGTCCTACACCTACGAACGTCCGATTTACCAACATCCACACTTAGGAAACAGCTTCCATTAAATATACAAATTTACATTGCTTTATAACGCTAACTCGCACTTGCAAACTGAACTGCAGAACTATTTTGTTCAGCGGAGCGATCCTCCGTGAGATGTAGTGAGTCGGTCTCGCACTCTGAGTGAGTGTTTGTGCGTGTGAGATTGAGTGTGGGGAGCAGCTTCATAGCGCGGTTCGTGCGCTGCACTACGAAAGCAGCGACCCGAGTTCGAACCTCGCTCACTGCCAACACGAGTAATGATTTATATGAACTGGTCCTGGGCCTCACCTAGGTCAGCCTAAAAATGAGTACTTGGTGTGGTGTGTAAACATTACCACTGGGGAGACAAAGGCGGCCGGGCATGGTGTTAGCCACCCGACTCGCTAAATGCACTTGCCTCAACAGTCTGTTAAGGCTATACAGAGGATCTTTGTCTTGTGTGTGGGAAGAGTGGAAGTGCAATGGTTAGCGACCAGAGTTCGATTCCCCCTCCCACTCACTCAACGAGTCACTTACTAACCACTCACTCACCCACTCACTCACCCACTCACTCACTCACACACTCACTCACACACTAACCCACTCACACACTCACACACTCACCCACACACTCATTCACCCACTCACTCACCCACTCACTAACCAACTCACTCACACACTCACTCATCCACTCACTCACTCACCCACTCACTCACCCACTCACTCACCCACTCACCCAACTCACTCACACACTCACTCACACACTCCCCCACTCACTCACTCACTCACCCACTCACCCACTCACTCATTCACTCACTCACTCACTCACCCACCCACCCACTCACTCACTCACTCACCCACCCACTCACCCACTCACTCACCCACTCACTCACTCACCCACTCACCCACTCACTCATTCACTCACCCACTCACCCACTCACTCATTCACTCACTCACTCACCCACCCACCCACTCACTCACTCACCCACCCACCCACCCACCCACTCACCCACCCACCCACCCACTCAACTCACCCATCCACCTCCTCACCCATCCACCTCCTCACCCATCCACCTACTCAACCACCCACTCACTCACTAACCACTCACTCACTCACTCACTTACACACTCACTCACTCACCCACTCACACACTCACCCACTCACCCACCCACTCACTCACTCATCCACTCACACACTCACTCACACACTCACTCAACTCACCCACTCACTCACACACTCACTCACCAATTCACACACTCACCCACTCACCCACTCACTCACTCATCCACTCACCCACTCACTCACTCATCCACTCACTCACTCACCCACTCACACACTCACTCACCCACTCACTCACTCACCCACCCACTCACTCACTCACCCACTCACTCACTCACCCACTCACACAATCACTCACTCACTCACCCACTCACTCACCCACTCACCCACTCACTCACCCACTCACTCACTCACCCACCCACTCACCCACCCACTCAACTCACCCATCCACCTACTCACCCATCCACATACTCAACCACCCACTCACTCACCACTCACTCACCACTCACTCACGAGGGTTGCCACCTGTCTAAATACGAGCCAGACATTCTGGGAATTGGTATCTGTGTACGGGTGGCAGTACATTATTTGTGCTGATATCTGGTACGAGTATTGAGTTGAACTTTACGGAATTTGCCGTTTTGATGGACCTAAGCTGACTGGGATATGTGTCCGTATTTGGTCCACGGTAGTGAGATGTTAACTACCTCGCCTGGTATGCAGGAGGTCGTGGGTTCGATTCCGACCCTAACGCCTGTTGCATATTTGGAGTTTGCATCTCTCTTTCCCTGTGGTCGTGTGGATTTTTCTCCGTGTCCTCCCGTTTTTCCCTCCACATTTAGAAACATGCGCTTTGAGTATTTGGCTGATATAAATTTCCATTTGTGGCCAGGTTGCTTCTGAAAAAGAGCTCTATGGGCCCAGTAGACCATACCTGGTAAAATACAAAGAGTTTAGTTTTACTTTATTTTTTTAAAGGTGGCAACTGTAATACCTCCTCTTGCATGGAACACCTGTTCAAAGTATGAGGAGCCAACTAAATCATCTTGTTGGGCCTGCAGAACACGTGCCATTACACATTACACTCAAAAGGCCTATTTCCATGTCCCATACCACTGCAGTTTTTCTAGAACTGTAAAAGAATATTTTGTTTTCGTTATTTATCTGTTTCTACTTCTCTTTCACTTCGTAGAGGTGGCTGCTGCTGTGGGGCATGACGGTCGCCGCTTGGTTCAGCAAGTCCAGAGCCACTGCCTCTCTACCTCGTCGTTCATCTCTCCCTCGCCACTGCCTCTCTACCTCGTCACTGCGTCTCTACCTCGTCACTGCGTCTCTACCTCGTCACTGTGTCTCTACCTCGTCACTGCGTCTCTACCTCGTCATTGTGTCTCTACCTCGTCACTGCGTCTCTACCTCGTCACTGCGTCTCTACCTCGTCACTGTGTCTCTACCTCGTCACTGCGTCTCTACCTCGTCATTGTGTCTCTACCTCGTCCTCTACCTTCGTCACGTCACTGCGTCTCTACCTCGTCATTGTGTCTCTACCTCGTCACTGCGTCTCTACCTCGTCACTGCGTCTCTACCTCGTCATTGTGTCTCTACCTCGTCACTGCGTCTCTACCTCGTCACTGTGTCTCTACCTCGTCATTGTGTCTCTCCCTCGTCACTGCGTCTCTGCCTGGTCGCTCCATCTCTACCTCGTCATTCCGTCTCTGCCTGGCTAGTTCCGGATCTACCCAGTCGTTCCGTCTCTACCTACCGCCATTGACGCCGTACGGCACTTTTGCTGTTTTGGTCAACACTCTAAGGCTCCAGAAGCCGGCGGCAGCAGTCCGCGGCTCTCAGTGAGCGCTATTGTCCAGTATCAGCACGCGGGTAAACATCGAGCGGGGAAGGCAGGCAGCGTTCCTTGTGCCAAGGCTTCTGAAGTGGGGCAGGGGGAAATGTCAAAAAAGCAAACGGCAGTCGCTCTCTTTCATTTGCCTGGTGTTTTTTGCTTTCTGTTATTTCTCCTACGGCTCTGTCTTTTTGCTTGCGACAGCTCTGGGAATTTATCGTGGGTTTGCGAAGCCATTTACTTTGTCCAGATTTATATTAATCATGGTATTGCATCCAATCACGCGAGCCGTAATTCTCGAGACCCATCGCCCTGATTTGTGCTGGCATGGCGTGCGTGCAAGGAGGGAGGCTCTGTGAAATATTCCAGCGATTCCAGACCTAGCGTCTGTATATATGAAAAATGTAAGAAAGCAAACTTGGTTTTCATTTTGGAACAATGATCGTCCTAAATTGTCGCTATATAATATCAAGTGTAAACAGATCGGATATGAATTTACATTCCTGCGTCTAAACAAATATGTTTTTAAATTAGTATTTTTAAAGTTTCGTTTGTAATTAAATGTGGGGAAAATATGTATTTCTGTTTTTCGTTCGAGGTTTTTCTCGTGACTACAATGCAGCAGTGCGGGAGCAGTGGCGCATTTGTTAGCACGCTGTGCGACGAACTCGGTGGCCAAAGTTCAATTCCTGGTCACGGCTAACCTCAGTGGCAAGTAATACCAGCTCATTGAGGACCCCACCGTTACTTTGTTCTGCCAAGGAAACTACGGTGGCTCCACCAGTCGCTTTGGAACAGCAACCGCTCGCTACGTACACCTCTTCCACACATGGGGCGTTAAAAATAACCCCCACGCACAATACAGTGACTGAGGCCACCTGAAAGTTTGTTACCGCATTACCTGATTTCAGATGCGCTTCTGCAGCCGTCTGGAACGCTCTTCCTTCCGATATTAGGAAGTTAATGGAGCTATACACTTTCTCCCCCATAAACCAATGAGACCAAACCAGAGATAATTAACTTGTCGGTACTACATGTGATAGCGTCACTTTAGCGGCTATGTTCCCAATAACGGTGAATTATGCGATAACCGTTTGAAATGAGTTGGATTATCAAGTAATCCGCTCTTGTTGGCCATGTAAATCAATCGGCGTGACTAAAGTTGTGCTACATTAGGTGGTACTGCCATCTGCTCTGGGCCCAGGGGCTGACTCCCAGGAAAGCACAGATTGAAAATAGCGGCATGCAATTTGGCAAAAAAATAGCTACGAAGGAAATGCTTTGTTACGCTAAAAATTAAGAGAAAAACATTGCATTCCTAAGCCGCCTCATGCTTTGCCCCACATGATACAAAGATTGGCTGCAAAGTAACAATGTTTTCTTTTTTGTTTTCATATTCTTTGGGTCTTTCGGTAAAGTCACGTAGAACTTTTTTTTTTAACTACGACGTTTCGATCGCAACACAAGCAATCGTCATCAGGAGAAAGAAGAGCAGGAAAGCTGCTCAAGCAGGCTGTTTGAAAGGTTTTAAATGGGCGCGGAGGTGGCTATTAATCTCTCACCATACCAAGGCAGCCGGGTGCGGTGCTGGCCACCCACCCCCTCGCGTGCTGTGCCAGTCCTTCATAGGTGCTGCTCGCTAACAGCACTTGCCCCAACAGTCTGTATAAGGCTGTGCGGGGGGGGGGATCTTTGGTGTAAATTGAGGGTCATCCCGAGATTCATCTCTCACAATACAATGGCCACCTCCGCGCCCTCGCCGTGGAGGCCGCTCTCCGATCTCACATTGACTTGCACGTTTCTCACTTCAACATCACGAGCCCCGCCCACTTCGTTTATGACCCTTGGGCTACACTCATTTCAAACCTCTCAAACAGCCTGCCTCAAGCAGCTTTCCCGCTCCTTTTTCTCCTGATGATGATTGCTTGTGTTGCGATCGGAACGTTGTAGTTTTTTGTAAAAAAGAATTGTTCTACGTGACTTAACCGAAAGACCCAAAGAATATGAACTCCTGCAGTCACGAAAGCTTCAAGTCGAGATTATTTTTTGTTGTTTAAGAATAGGGTTAACATTTTTATTAAGTTATAGATAAGTTCATAATTTACTTTAAAATTATAAATTCAAAACACCACAAAATAATAACTGCAAGCCCGCCATATTAGAAGGGGGCCTGCGCACTTTAAAAATATTGACAAAATGCCAATTAAAATCTGAAACACATTTTTATTTATTCATGCAGTGGCTTCTCAATGAACATCCATGCACAATGCATGTCTGTGTATGGATTTACAATGTAAATGTAACATTCAGTGTATATATATACACACATTAATTTACAAAGAGGATGCTACTTTGATGTACTAGCTAGCACATCGATCGTGAGGTTTGATTCCATCTTCTGGCGTGGCAGTTTAAACAATGGGCTATTGTCTCTCCATCCAGCAGGAAAGTTTATGGGCACACCGTAGTTCACCGATCGGCACGTCACATATGGTAGTGCTGGGCGCCACGGTGGTAAAATGTTAACTATCTCGCATGGTATACAGGAGGTTGTGGGTTCGATCCCGGCCTTGATGCCTGTATATTTGAGTTTGCATGATCTCCCGGGAAGTGGTCGCGTGGATTTTCCCCGGGTCCTCCGGTTTTTCCCTCTCTATTTAAAAACATGCGATTTGAGTATTTGGCTGCTATACATTTCCACATGATAAGCCACTTTTTTAGGCTATAATTTATTACCGGGTTGCTTCTAAAAAAATTATATATAGCCACATGGGCCTTACCTGGTAAAATAAAAAATTGTTTATAGTTACAAAAATGTTACATCAGTTTCAAATTAGTACGTGGTGTGGTGTGTAAACATCACCACTAGGGAAACAGGCAGCCGGGTGTGGTGCTGGCCACCCACCCCCTCGTGTGCTGTGCCAATCCTTTATAGGTGCTCGCTAACAGCACTTGCCCCAACAGTCTGTGAAAGGCTCTGCGGGGGATCTTTGGTGTAAATCGTGGGTCATCCCGCCTCTTCCAAGACGCACTGGCGAGCATAAACAGTAGGCCAGGACTCCCCTCTGGACGTGCTCTCGAGAGCTCCCCTTCTCGTGGAGGCCAGCAGTGACGTGGGCTGGCAGTGCAGGGCTGTGCCTTTATCTTCACCACTGCCTAGACGCTTTCGACTCGGCCCGGGAACTCTGCAAGGGGTGGCGAGGTGACTCACTTGGCACCGCTCGTGAATTTGCACAGTCAAGGAACGAGCAGTTTCGAGCCTTGGCTTCTTCCACCTTCGAGTCGCATTATCATTACCCCGTCAGTTTGACGCGTTCACAATATCAGCATAAAGCCGTCCTCGGCTGAGTTTTTGGCACTGCTCTCAAGGCTAAGCGAAAGCAGATGTGCTGCTCTCCTCTCGCGTCCGCGCTTCTCGGAATTGTTCATGCAAAATTTAAGTGCATCAATTTAAAATGCTCCGACAGTGAGTAGTGACTTACATTCTTACTTTGAATTCCTTTCTATTTTCATGTGTGTGCGTGTGTATATCTATATGTGTGTGTGTATACATATACAGCATCTCGAGTTTGATTACCGCTCATGACCAACACCAGTGACGATTATCTGAGCCCATCCTGGGCATCCCCTTGGTATACTCAGCCTCAGATGAGTACCTCGTGCGGTATGTAAACATCCCCCCCCCCCACCCCCTTGTTGTGTGCCGTGCCGGCCTTCATCGGTGTTGGCTTGCGGCATTGCCCCAACAGTCTGTTAAGATTATCGGGGGGATCTTTGTCTTTGTGTGTATATATTGACGCACACGGAGCGTTATTGCCACATGCCATCCTGTAAATAACACAAATGTATAATTAATCATTTAAGAGGCCCTTACAGGCAATAGAGAGAACGACTTCTAGTGAAAATCCGAAAATTTTTCATCATTAATTTCAAGTTCCTTCCTTCAATCCAGAAAAGCGTTTTTATATTTCTGTCAGGATTTTATTGTTTAAGTTGTGGCATGAAGTGAGAAGTGAGATTTATGTAGCAAGTGAGTTCCACAGTACCACAGTGTTTGTGCTAAACAGAGAAATATGTGTGAATCTTGAAAGTGTAGTATAGTGTTTCCTTTTATACGCAGGTTTTCACGATGAATAATACGATTGACAATTGGTTGTATTTGAGTCAGATAGTCGTGTCGGTGTAAATTTAATTTTACAATTATAACCCTCCACCACCAAACAGAGATAATCGAATCAAGTTTGTGTTGTAGTAAAATTTGTGAATTGATTTGGTTTTCCAACAAACCCGAGAAATGTTAAAGTGAAAAGCTAAATGTTGACAATTTGTGTGCAACGTTTTTTGCTGTAGATTACATCCGCCATCATGAGGTTATTTGACAGAAACTCATATCGGATGATGGTAAATTACCTCCTTATATTTTGGAAACAAATGGGTATTTTAATGCTTAGTTTTTCTCAACCAATTTCATGAATCGTAATTGTTTTTTGGGGTTAGGCCATATAATGATCTGGCCACCCGATGCAGTCGAATACATTAAATGGTCATGTGTGCCGGCGTTAAACAATGCACCAATGATTGTGTCAACTCGCTCACTGCGGCAAAATTGAAGAAACATTCTCACAACCAAATCTAGCAGTTCGATTTGTGACGTTTCACTTTAAGGGAGCCCCAAAGGGAGGGGGAGTAGTGCCTAAAACGGTGGCCACAAACCCAGAGACCCATAGACTAACATAGCGACCCATAGACTAAGATAGTGACTCAGAGACTATCATAGTGACCCAGAGACTGAGAGAGTGACTCAGAGACTGAGAGAGTGACTCAGAGACTAAGATAGTGACCCAGAGACTGAGAGAGTGACTCAGAGACTAAGATAGTGACTCAGAGACTAAGAGAGTGACCCAGAGACTGAGAGAGTGACTCAGAGACTAAGAGAGTGACCCAGAGACTGAGAGAGTGACCCAGAGACTGAGAGAGTGACCCAGAGACTGAGAGAGTGACTCAGAGACTATCATAGCGACCCAGAGACTAAGAGAGTGACCCAGAGACTGAGAGAGTGACTCAGAGACTAAGATAGTGACCCATAGACTGAGAGAGTGACTCAGAGACTATCATAGCGACCCAGAGACTGAGAGAGTGACCCAGAGACTAACATAGTGACCCAGAGACTAACATAGTGACCCAGAGACTAACATAGTGACCCAGAGACTAACATAGTGACCCAGAGACTAACATAGTGACCCAGAGACTAACATAGTGACCCAGAGACTATCATAGCGACCCAGAGACTGAGAGAGTGACTCAGAGACTATCATAGTGACCCATCGACTAAGAGAGTGACTCAGAGACTGAGATAGTGACCCAGAGACTATCATAGTGACCCAGAGACTGAGAGAGTGACCCAGAGACTAACATAGTGATCCAGAGACTAATGCAGAAAACCGTAGACTAACATAGAAACCCATAGGATAGCACAAAGACAAATATAGACTCACATGGAGATCCATAGACTCATACGGAGACCCAAAGACTAACAAGGACCCAGATACTAACACAGAGATCCAGCGACCAGATATCGCAAACGGGTTTTGATTCATCTTTTGATTCCTTACCCGTACCCGTACCCGGCCGCACCAGGGTCGCAAATGGGTACCCGTACCCGGCCGGTACGGGTACGGATATCGGGTACCCGATTGCGACCTCTGCCAGCGACTAACATAGAAACCCATATACTTACTGTAATCATCCATGAATGTCTGTCCTTAATGCTCGTGACGTCACGCCACATCGAACAGCCCCCCTCATTAATAATGATGAGCAGGTGACGTCCTCCAAATGGACACCCCTCCATTCATAATAATTAGCGGCTGACGTCACTCCACATGGGGGGCCGAGGCGCCTCCTCCCCACTCCTCAGCATCAACTGACAACCCTCACTCACAAGGCAGAACCCTCACGTCACGCGATCTCCGTCACGCTGTTCAGACATCAAAGTAAAAAAGGACGTCACGATGAACAAGGGATTATAGCCTTAAATGAAATAGCTCTGTGTCACCGCGCCCTTACTAATTGCACACGCATTGATGCAATGAAGATCACGTCGCGGTTTGCTTTTCGCTTTCAAGTTTCAGATTTACTGCAATACACCCGTCCTTGGATGGAAAGAGGCTAGTACAGTCCTTACATATTGACCCAGAGACTAACACAGAGATGCAGTTGCTAACCATAGAAACCTGTAGACTAATATAAAAACCCATAGACTCACACAGAGACCCATATACTCACGCAGAGACCCAGAGACTAACATAGCATAACCAAAAGAATTAGCCGACACTCCGACGAGCACAGAAGCCTTGACCGGGTTCAGAAATGACCGCCCTTGCTGGCTACCGCAACTTCCCCGGCATTTGGCTGCGAACGATACACACGCTTATGGTTAAATGCTTTTCTCCAGCCACTCTTGTGCACCCGCTGTTATTCCTTACACTTCAAATTTCCTGAATTAATGTTTACTATTTTTTTTGCGAAGTATTTTATTATTATGCTGTATGTGCATGTTTGTATGTTTGTCACGGTTAGCATGCTGCGCTATGAACCAGGCGAACCGGATTCGATTCCCGTTCACAACCAACACCAGTGACGATTATCTGAACCGGTCCTGGGCCTCCCCTAGGTCGTCTCAGCCTCAAATGAGCACCGGGTGCGGTGTGTTAACATCGCCACGAGGGAAACAAAGGCGGCCGGGCGTGGTTACTGGCCACCCACCCACCCCTCGTGTGCCGTGCCGGACTTCACAGGTGCTCGCTAACAGCACTTGCCCCTACAGTCTGTGAAGGCTATATGGGGCGTGTTTGTCTTGTATTGCGGGGGGAGTGGTAGTGCAGCGGTGAGGACACCGCTCGACAAACCGTGCAACCTGAGTTCGATTCCTTTTGCGGGCCAACGTTGGTAATATTTGAACTGTTCCTGGGACCTTCCCTACCTCGACTCGGCCTTAGACGTGAGCACTGAGGAGACACGGTGGGCCGAGTGTGGTGTTTGTCCTGGGTCTCCCATGGGTCACCTCAGCATGACATGGTGCCGTATGGTTAACAACAGCACGAGGCATGCATGCTTTGGCCACGTAACCCCCTACCGTACCACTCTGGCCTCAAATAGATACTGGCTCACAGCGCTTGGCCCAACGGTGACAATAAAATACGTGATGAAAGTCAGGAACTCTTTGCGAGCATCACAAGCAATAGAGATACTTCGAAGTGACGTTTGACGTAGTTTGCTATCCGGCGCCGGGGCATCGATTCCATTGTCCTGCTGCTTCTGCATGTGCAACCACTTCCTTTTGATTCCCCCCCCTACCCCCGCCATAAGAATATGGAATTTCCACCACTGGCTCTGTGGGACCGTAAATTCGCACCTCCAGTTAGCACGTTTGGCTCCGTGGTGCGAAAAAAGTTCATACATAAATAGGACATGAGCATCGCCTCTAAGCTAACTCAAGCTGGAAATCTCTTCGACGAACTTGCTTAAACAACGCAACCCTATCTCACAATGTCGCGTTGCGAGATAGAGCCTTACTACACACTCGACTCTACATTACAAGCGGTATTTTTGTTTTTACTAAACAAAACAAAATTACATTAACGATTTTGCACTCGAACCAAGAATGAAAGCCTGCGTCCTTTCAAAGCAGTGGCCCCAATGGGATTAGAGGCCTTGACGAGACGCAGCCTCAGTCGTGTGTCCCTGCTGTAGCAAGCAGAGGCTTTGCCAAAATTATCTGGCCGGCTTGGCTTCACCGCCAAGAGATAATCTGATTGTGTGACCAGTCGAGGGGCTTGGGGGGAGGCGGAGACAGCACGACCCGCGGTGGGGGGCATCCCAACTCTCCGTGGCTATTGCAGCAGACGCCCCCCCCCCCCCCGCCACCTACCCCCCCCCCCGCCACCGATCCCCCCCTCCACCGCCCATCTCACTTTTGGAGCCACGTCTGGCGCTGCTTGCGTGGATTTTATCGTCTTCCGGAGGTTCTGGAGGAGGGTGGGGGGGTTGATGGATTGAATTACAGAGTTTCTGCAGAGAGGGCCTTGCTTGTGTGCTGGTGGCTGCTACTGCTGCGGCTGCTATTGCAGTGAAAGTTGGGAGTGGCGGCATCGTTTGGGTTATTTTACTTGGGTCGCAGGGCCAGAAACGCTCGCCGTTTTTATGCAAAATTTGTAAGACAGGGTTTTTTTTAACCATCTTGTGTACTATATGGGATGCTGCCATGGTATTATTAATTGATAGTACGCTGGAATCGTATGTAATCCAGGGGTTGCCGGTTTGGTTCAATCATCACCACCCTCTCATCCGAGACATCTTGGTCTGGTTACGACGGCATCTCTGGTCCGTCTTGGGGATTTCCGACCCGACATCACTTCCCTTTCTCATTTCCCATTCATTACATCCTTGACTCTACTACCATGAGACCTCCTTTACCAGTGGCAAAATATAGTAATAGGTGTTTAACCTTTCAACTGGTACAAAAACTGACACCTTTATACGAGGTGTCGTTTTTTTTACCAGTTGAAAGGGTTAAAACCTATTACTATATTTTGCCACTGGTAAAGGAGGTCTCATAGTGTAAATGCTTACCCCGAGCTCTCAATACTCTGATAGTGCGCTGGCTTTGAGTTGTACGTCTTTTGGCGTCATCTGGTCCAACACCAATGGAGACTAGGCTCTAAGAAAAGCTGTCTCGGGTGTGGACCAATCAACTTCAAGGATAGTGCATATCATTATCATTATCAGAGTTGTTTATTTTTGTTTGCATTTTGACTGCTTGTGTTGTGGTTATTGCAAACATGATGCCTTGTATAAAGGTGTCCGTTTTTGTACCAGTTGAAAGGGTAAAAACCTATTACTATCCTTGACTCTACTTCCATTCCCATGGTGTACGACGGGTACAATATTTTATCAAGCCTTAAATAGAGGACTTTCATTTGTTTGAAATGTTTTGTTCAAATGTTTTAACAGGTATTTATAATTTTTAATCATCGTGTTTATCCGTTGTATTATTTTTTCCACTATCATACAATATCTCACTTTCCTGCTGTGCAATTGCTTTTTTACGTTTGTCTTTGTCTTTTGTAACAAATTTCTCTCTTGAGAAAGAGACTTCAAGTCTAAACTGGATTTTCACCCGGTTGTAAAGTAAATAAATTAACAAATAAATCGCAAATAACGGTGTAAAAATATCCATCGACACACCACTGCGGAGGCTTTTCGCAGTTGCCCCGTACCCCATGTTGTTCGGCGCGGTGTCTGACGTTTCGCTCAATGTGCTGGAAGCTTCTTCAGGACCTGAACTTATTTCCCACACAGCACGTGGAGTGGACCGTAACGCAACGTGCCGAACAATAATCGGTACAACTCGAAAAGCCTCGAAGCGGCTGTTCATCCCTGAATTTGGACAGTGTGGTGCATCGTGCTGTCTGTCCCATATTCAAGCTGTTGTACAGGACAACCTCTGTTGACGCGACCAAGCAACCTTGGCTGTGTCTGCTGGGTGAGAGATCCCCTCACGTCTCGCCCGCAGCCCGCCACCGCCGATGTTTGTTTGTGATTACTGTGCCAGCCTGGTTAATAACGCCATTGGCCTGTGTCAACGTATGAGGAATTTATTTTCTAAAACAAATTACGATCGTTATGTCTCACACGGCCGATTTACCGCAGGCATCAAGATAACTATCACTTTGAGAGATTGCAGCGTCATTTTTCCTCGCCCCCACCCCATGAGAAACATAGAACTCGTTGAGTCCAAGTTAGGTCACTGAGCTGGTGAGATGTGAAATCTACTTATCGGGTCGTGGATTCTGGAATCTTATATATGCATGTTGAACTTTCTCGACCTTACGTAGCCAATCGTGCTAATCCGAGGTGCGGGGGAAGGGCAACAAACTAAACACAAAACGCAGTTCTAAAGAAATTAGTTTTCAATCTCGATTTAAAAGTGCTATAGCTCCAGTGGCTTCGCAATACACCGTTCCAGACGACCGCAGAAGCGCATCTGAAAGAACACGATGCTGCGACCGTCTTTGTTCGATGGCTAGAACCGTAGGGCGTTTGCAACTTCTTTGACACAACCTTTGCTCAATGTGCCAATCCAAAGTTAACTTTTATTTCCAAACTCCAGATCTTATTCAGTTTGGGTACATTACCTCAACTGATATTTGCAGTGGAATTATCATTAGAACAAGGCCCTGGCTTCTTGGATCCTGTCCTGATGATGCTTGACGTAGTTTCAAGGGAAACGTCGCATATCTAACATAGCTAAATCCGCTCATGGGGATAGTTTCTTCTTCGACAGTGCGGATGCGTAAGCGTGTACACCACTTGACCATTCAATTTGTTAATTACCTCGCCTGGTATACAAAAAGTCATGGGTTCCATCGCGATCCTGACGTCTGTATGTTTGCTTGTCTCTCTCTCCCCATGGGCGTGTGGATTTTTTTCAGGGTCCTCCGGTTTTTCCCTCCACATTTAGAAACATGCGTTTAGAGTATTTGGCTGCTATACATTTCCATGTTATAAGCCATTTTATTGAGCTATCATTTGTGACCAGGTCACTTCAGCTCAGTGGGTCTTACCTGGTAATAGTTTCGTTTTGCTATGTCGGGTGGCAGAGGGTCTCGACAGCACAGATTTGGTTAATGTATCCACGAGCACGGCGGATAACGAGATTGCCACACAGTCACCCATTTACTTAACGGTTTCGATTTACATTTCACGTCCAGACGTTTCTCGTCGTGAACCAAGCAAACCCGTGCACCGATAAATGTGTTTCCGTGCTCACTGACCCACACATGGTGCGGGTGGGATTTATAGGCTTCGTCGAATAAAATAATAAACACGACGACCGATCGCAGTGTCTCACCAACTCTGAGACACAGACGCCATGTTTGTTTTCTTTGTCTTGTACTCGTAACGACAGTCTTGCAATGGCGTTTCTTGTTGTGGGTTTTTTCATGCCGTCTCAATGATTCGGCAATGAAGGAAACCAACACAACCTCAACCCTAAATGCCACATGGGCTCAATGTTTACATTCATGTCAGACTGACCACGGATGTTGCTGCACCGAGTTACAGAGTTTTCTGCAGAGAGGGCTTTGTGTGGTGGTGCCGCTGCTGCTGCCGCTGTGAATCTGAATCTTTATTTAGACTACAGCAAGAGGAATCCGATGAGCTACTAAGCTCTTCTTCACAGATGTCCTCCAGTAGGGGCAGGTGATCAGCAAGTTACAACAACAAACAATACAACAACATCGTAAGAGTGCAACATAGAGAAGAAGCTAATCAAGTAAATATAAATAAGTATTTAAAACAAAAATTGCAACACTAAATGCAAGCTTGGGCAAGGCAGCAAAATAACAACAACAGTCTCAGACTACACCAAGACAACACACAATAAAGTGGCACATTAAAATGTAACTATCAATACACGGGTAAGCATCGACGTTAAAAATCACATTTGCAAACGTGATTGTACGGTATGTTGCCACTGCTATTGCTGCTACGAAAGCTGTATGTTGAACTTCTTTTGCACCGTACGTAGCCGACCGTGCTAATCGGAGGTGCTGTTGCTGCAAATGCTGCTACTAATACTTGCTGTTGTCGCAAATGCTGCTGATACTCATGCTGGTGCTGCTGCTGCTTATTCTATTGTTGCTGTTGCAAATGCTACTTCTGCTGTTGCTGCTGCCTGTGCAGTGAAAGTTGTTAGCTGTGTCGTGTTTTCCCCTTAATTGTCGGGCCTTAAACAATTGCGGTTGGAGGTCTTGGAAAAATATTGTGGAAAATGTACAGACTTACAAGTCGTGTATTACTATGTGGGATTCTGCCATAATGCGCAGCACATTTGACTTGCCATCTAAAGGTCGCTGGTTCTATCTACCAGGACGGAAGTTGAAAATGAAGTTGCTGAAATCTCTCCGTCTCTGTCCTCCCAGCAATGTAGATGGGAACACCGCGGTTCTGTTATTGGTAGGTCCGCGTGGCAGGGGGGAAACGCGTGGGTGGTCCACCCTAGTGAGATGTTAACTCCCTCGCCTGGTATGCGGGAGGTCGTGGGTTTCGATCCCAACCCTGACGAGTGGATTTTTCTCCCGGTCCTCCATTTTTTCCCCTCCACATTTAGAATCAACATCACACGTTGAGAGTATTTGTCTGCTATACATTTGCACGCGATAAGCCACTTAGTTGAGCTGTCATTTGCGGCCAGGTTGCTTCTGAAAAAGTGCTTCATAGCTCATTGGGCCTTACATGGTAAAATGAATCAAATAGTTATCCTCTGGACAGCGTGGAAGAGTAGGCGTAATACCGTTCGGAGGGGGGGGGGGGCTCCCTAGAGCTTCCTCTCATGGGAGGCCCTTCCACCAGCAGTGGCATGAACGAGCAATTGCAGGGCCGCAACTTTATTGAAGCAGCTAGGAATCAGAATATTTATACTGGAGGATCCGATTAGCTATGAAGCTCCTTTTACAGATGTCCAGTAATGAATGAAGACGCCTTGTTAATTCGTCCACTGGACAGTCACACGAGGAATACGTGGGACACGTGGCCACGTGTATCACCAAACCATCGCCCTCAGTCCATCCCTCCAATCCCCGCCACTCCCTCGTGCCCCGCGCCTACTCAGTCACGCCCTACGAACCTCCTCGTCAATGTGCCTGGGACCAAACCCCCCGCGGGCAGACACGTGTCGCTCACAAACGCGCGGCTGTTTAGCCCCAACGAACTGTTTATTTGGTTAGCTTTGTAACTGACAGGCGCTCAAACACCCAGCAGGGAAAGCTAACACACACACACACGCGCACGTGCTACATTACACGAGCGTGCATGTTTGCGTTCCATGTAACGTGGCTTAAAAAAACCGGACCATTACAAATGTGTTTCACTTGCAAGACACCTTTGTTTTGTTAATCCAAGTGGTAGATCCTGGGGGCTGAGGGCAGGGAGGGTTGTTGATTGGCGGGCAATTGCAACAGCATCAACAACTGCAGTTCACCACGAAGTGGCGGTGACGTCAACACGGCGCTTGTACCATACTAGGTGCACTTTGAGGTCAAGTGAAGTGTCAAAAGCCCACTGGCAGGAGGTCACGGAACAGACCCAGGTGCCATGGGTTGACTGACCGAGATGGCTGGCAGATGCACCAACTGTGCCCCCTACTGTGCCAACTCTCTGCGCTTTAGCCACCCGGCGCTCAGCTCATGTTTGTGAGTGGCGCTCCTCTGTTCTCCGTTGTTGCTGGAGGGCGACTGCCTCCAACTCCCCAGCAGTGTCCTCCATGGACCTCTACAGGCAACTGCCATCACCCTGTCACACCCCTCCGCCCTCATGGAGACCCTAACAATGGCTATTCTATTGAGTTGCCATATAAAAATATATGGAATGGTTTCGTATTTTAGCGTAGGTCCCTATTTAATTAGATGGACATTTCTGGACCTCCCCGTGTTCCCCACCTCCAACCCAAGGAAGTTTTTAGATCTGGCTCTACTCAGTCAACTCGTGGTGGTGAGATGTTAACTACCTCGCTTGGTATGCAGGAGGTCGTGGGTTCGATCCCGACCCTGACGCCTGCTGCTGTATATTTGGAGTTTGTATGTTCTTCCTGTAGGCGCGTGGATTTTTCTCCGGGTACTCTGGTTTTTCCCTCGACATTTCGAATCAACATGCATTTAGACTTTAGAGTATTTGGCTGCTGTACATTTCCACATAAGCCACTTCATTGATATATCATTTGTGGCCAGGTAGTTTTTGAGAAACAGCGATATTTCTCAGTTGGCCTTACCTCGTAAAATAAATATAGTTTAGTTGAATGTTTTTAATTTAACTCTTGTACATTTCACCGAGGCTTCTGCAGATGTTTATCAAAACACGGCCCTCTCGCTGTGCGTCAGTCGCAGCTGCCGGCGTCTCATCCGGCCTTCAGAGCCCGAGAATGAAATGCAAGGCATGTCCTGTATGTACGTTGAACTTCGTTCTCACCGTATGTAACCGACCGCGCTAATCACTAAGGCGCGACTAAACCGGCGAGAGTTTTTGCGATTCCTTCAAACCAGTCCGCAATGATTCAAGACCTTTGCATAAATCCACACTGTGGCGGTTGAGATGCACAAATAAACTCTCACGCGAAGCCGGTGAGGTGCTGACATGAGTCCACTGCTTGTTGCACCTTATTCTGTTTCTTTGGACATGTGGGGGTGGGAGTTGTCCTACGCAACCTCTAGTCCCCCCTGCTGCGATCTGTATCTCGCAGTGGCAGATGTATATAGTTTATGATCATTTGGTTCCAAAATGTTCTTACTGTGGAAATCTCTAACATTCCAGATGCTTCTTCGGGTGACTTGGTAAACATGGAGCACTGGCCCAAAGCTTGGGCAAACGTTGGTCAAAAGGTTTCATCCACATGCCAACGTTGGACTAATGTTGGCATATTTACTCGGGAGGTGCAGGTATTATCGCTTGTGTGCATATTCGCACCATGATCTTACCGTATTTGTCGTTTGGCACCTCTGAGCGCAATACTTGTGTTTATTGATTCATCGTACTTTTTGAGTTAAGCAACATGATTTGACCACTTCTGTCATAAAACCGTCCATCACCCAACATAGCCAAACAAATTAAATTGTCAAGTACAACTTACTATTGTTTTAGTTTGGATTCTGGCAGAAGATGCTTCACGCAGTTTCAAGTGAAACATTATCTCATTACCAAATTTGTTTGTGAGAATCGCTCAACTTGCCAAAGAGACTCAAGACACACGTCAGCAACAGTATCAAAGAAATATAGAACAGGTGCCGTTTCTGTCAATGGCCCTTTATCATAACACACAGTGGCCAGAGAGAGAGAGAGAGGATAATGAGTTGGAGATTCCAATTAACGCCATGGGGCCTGATGAGAATTAATAATAATAAAAAATAGCTTAGCGGTGGGTGAGCTATAACATTAACTTGTCGGTACGTTGCTGAACACTTTGTACACCACGTGAGTGTGGCATTCGAGTTGGTTATCTCAGGTGGTGGGGGGGTTTCACAACAACAAAACATTTGGCCACATCATTCCGTATGTGGCCTAACCAAATACAAATATAATTATGAATCCAAATATTGCCTGGGAAAACCGACTGTGCGTTCAGCTTCTGTTGTTTTTGGTGATTTTGGCAGCTGATTTAACATCACCTCTGAATGTGTTGCTTTGCACCATTCCAGTCTGAAAATGTCACAAATTTGAAAGAAACATTAACACCAACAGAGTCGAAAAAGCATTTTAATAAATAAATGCAATCATAATTATAGAAACGCTGCATTATATTGTCAACAATAGCAAATACGGCAATTCAAATAACTAAACTTGGGAATATTTGTGAAGCTTGTAATATATACCGTATATTTGAAAATAATTATAGATTAGCTTCTATGTACATTATCTACAATAATATACCAACAAAATCACGCGAGGCAGTCTTTACACTAAGTATTTAACATTACAGTAGGAACCTCTTGAGAAGTACAAAAGGCAACGATATAGGCTGACGTCTCTTAAAGGTAACAAGTCATAGCAGCTTGATGCCAATGGTTTACAAAAAGGTGCCGACTGAAAAAAAATACCATGATGACAAAAAAAACACGAAATAAAATAAACATCACATGACGATTAATACCTCTTCTCCACCGGCATAACCGGGCCGAGCCAGCACAACATGGGTGGATTTTCCACTCGATATTTGCCATGCCAAGCCGTAGCAAAATCGTGATATGCTGGCCTAATAGGAAGGTATTCTTTGAGTCTTTTGGTAAAGTGAGTAGATGGCTCAAAGAAAATTACAAAAAACTACGACGTTTCGATCACAACACAAGCAATCGTCATCAAGATTTAATAGGAAGGTGTTTGAGTCTAGCTTGGGGCCAAGCAGGGCCAGAGGCGTAGATAATGAAGCATTCATTTCACGTGACATCAGTCAGTGCACTGTGAGGACGCGCAGTCACTGCGTCACCGACAGGAAACTCAACTGCTCTAACTATTTTTTATTTTACCAGGTGTAAGGCCCACTGAGCTATATCGCTCTGTTTCAGAAGCGACCTGGCCACAAATGATAGCTCAATTAAGTCACTTGTCACGTGGAAATGTATTGCAGCAAAGCACTCTTAAGCACACGTTGATTCTAAATGTGGAGGAAACAACTAGAGAACCCAGAGAAAAATCCACGCGACTACGGGGAGAGAGCGACACGCAAACTCCAAATATACAGCAGGTGCCAAGAGTCGGGATCAAACCGACGACCTCCTGTATACCAGGTGAGGAAGTTAACGTCTCGCCATCTCGCATCTCAACTCATCCATTCCATGTGATGTCAGTTGCACGGCTCGGCTTCTGTAGTGGAAAAACAACGCTGGCGCTGCCTTGAACCGCGTCAGGCACGGCCCCAGCGCGATGCGGGTTTGTGCCAGTGGTACATGGCATCAGTGTATAAATCTGCTGGGTTGTTTTGCTCACGCACATATATGTAGTTTTTTTATGTTTCTTTACGCCACTACGAAATCATTGGATATGCACTCGGGGGGGGGGGGGGTGGGGGGTGAGAAAACAGAACGCGCGTCGTACGGGAGGACTGCACGGCAGCATCCCCTGGGGGCTCGGCTAGAGGAGCGGTAAACAGTTCGGACTCGAGCGCTCGCTAGCAGAGCTCGTTCAACGTTTCCGGGTCCTCTCCAAGAAGCCAGTAGGTGGTCATCTTCCCCTTCCCCTGCAGACAAAGCGAGACGCAAGGGTAGGCAATTTTTACGGCGTTTAGGGCGTGCGCCTAAAACGCGTCCATAGAAGGCAGTTGGGCGTGCTTATTTCATTAGGGAGAAATAGGCAGGAAGTTATCGGAAAACGAGTAAAGTCTGGAGACTGGACTTACAACTGGAGCCTGGACCTTCAGAGAGAGAGAGACCCAGAGACTCGCATACACGTACGTGATCGACACATAGACTTACACAGAGACTTGTATCTTATCAACGGAGAGACCGGTATCCTGCTTTTAAGCCAGTAGTCCCATCATTACATCTGGTTGGCTGTTCGGATTTTCTTTCTCCACGTGCTTCTATTTATAAGTGCCGCATCTCTAGTCACATAAACTAAAAACTAAACTATTTTTTATTTTACCAGGTAAGGCCCACTGAGCTATGTAGCTCTTTTTCAGAAGCGACCTGGCCACAAATGATCGCTCAATTAAGTCACTTATCACGTGAAAATGTATTGCAGCCAAATACTCTAAACCCGTGTTGATTCTAAATGTGGAGGGAAAATCCGGAGGACCCGGAGAATAATCCATGTGACCACAGGGAGAATATGAAAATTCCAAATATACAGGCGTCAGGCTCGGGATCGAACCTCCGACCTCCTGCATACCTGGTGAGGGAGTTAACATCTCACTACCCTTTCACAGCGTGAAGTTGTAAAACGAGCGGCACGCGATAAGAAATGTTTGGAGCCCTTATCTGAGTGAGTGTGCACTCACGCCGTGCACCATGGAATTGAAAGAAACATTTATTTTTTTAATCGCGCTGATTGACTATCACGGGCGGCATCACGGACATGCTCGAGCGATTGCATCGCGAGTAATTTGACGACGCACTGCTAATGGCCCTGCTAATGCAGGTTACGGGATTATTTAACGTTAACCTCCTGCCACCTCAATCTGAAGCGTTGCTTCACAGCAGAATGAGATGCTATCAAATGTCAGCTGTTCCACTCGAGTGATTAAATCAATACCTACTGGGTAGTTTTCCACGAGAAGCCTGTTTTGCTGTATGTGCCACGAGCTCGCTACGACTTTACCGGACTCGGCTACATTTCCTGCACTTTATTCAGGCTCAGATGTCTAGCGCCTCCGAGCTGGACAAACTGAGATGGCGGGTAGCACTCCGTTAACGATTGAGCTTACATCGGGTTTCGCAAGCTCAGCATGGTGAAGTATGGCCAAGTTTCAGACACAAATTTCAAGTTGATTTTGTTTACCAAGCTGAGAACTCAGCAGCCCAGGATAAGAATCTCATTTGCACAGTGACCTGAGTCATCACAACGACAAAAGCTTGAACGTAAAATAAAAGGACGGCAATGGCGTTAACAGGACACCGTTAAAATACTACACGGACATAAAGATATAGGAAGTGAACTAAATGTGTCGAAAGGAAACTTGCCTCCAACACAAAAACGATGTGAGTAAATAAATAAATAATCGCCCCAACGCTGCACCCCCTCTCCATTCCCCTCCCCCGGACCCTGCACAGTGAGAGGACTCGCTTACCCAGCAGCCAGCAGTGAAGCCACAAAAGCAGTTGAGGTCTGAACATCGTGGGGCCATGTTGGTGACACGGCGATGGTTGACCTCACCTTCATTTCCACGTCGCCTCGTAATTCCAGCTGGAAGGACCCCAACTCATCGAGCACCTCTTTTGTTGCAAGTGACACGTGTATCTTCAGGGCTGAAATGGAAATCAAACAAAAAAACACAACAAATGGGCAAAGCAAGGCATGTGGTTACAATTGGTGGGGCTGGTCAGACCCTGAAAAATCGTGTTTTATTGATAATTACCGGGAAAATATACACTGAGTGTTTCTTGTAAGAATAATGAAAGTGTGACTCCCCTCCCCCTCTTCCCATTCCTTCCCCTCCCCTGCAAATACACTACTCCCGATCGTCATCCCTACGATGGTAGGCTGTGAGCCCAAGTGCCTCCAGCAGGTCCCCTCTTTGAGGTTATGGGGTGAAGGTCATGGGGACGGGTGGGTGAAGGTCATGGGGATGGGTAGGTGAAGGTTATCTATTTGTAAATTATTTCTCACGTCCGGCACGGTGATGTTGACGGTGCGGACCTGGTGACCGGGTGAGCAAGCGGGCGAGTGTACGAGAGAACGAGTGTGCGAGCGAGTGAGCGAGTGTGCGAGCGAGCGGGCAAGCGTGCGAGCGGGCGAGTGTGCGGGCGAGCGGGCGAGTGTGCGGGCGAGCGGGCGAGTGTGCAGGCATGCGAATGGGTGAGCTTGTGGGTGGGCGAGGGAGGGCCTCGTCCTTCTCACCTTGGCTGTTGGACTCCATGCGTGAGGCCGTGTTGACGGTGTCACCGAAGAGGCAGTACCTCGGCATCTTGAGGCCCACTACCCCAGCGCACACCGGCCCTGTAGCCACACGTGACGCAACACAGACGTCACGTGCTCGATAATGATGATGATTAGAATTTTTTATTACTAATAATATTGTTCACCCTGGAAAGCCTCGCCGAGTCTCAAGACACTTTTTCAAGAGGTCCTGCCAAGTTTCCCGATTGCGTATGTACGACCGTGCTAATCGGAGGTGTGGATCTTGGCGTGGTACCCGTGTGGATGCCGATGCGGAGCTTGAGCTGGTCATCGGGGCAGTGGCGGATCCGGAACGAGCGCACGGCGTCGAGCAGCGCGAGCGACATGCGAGCGATCTCACGCGCGTGCTGCTTGCCGTTCCGCACGGGCAGCCCTGACACCACCATGTACGCGTCGCCAATCGTCTCCACCTGCCACCACCACCAACACCACCGCGATCGTCACAACTGTCACCACCACCACCGCCATCGTCACCACCACCACCATCACCGCCGCCACCCTTACCATCACATTAAAGCCACCACTGCTATCACCGTAAACCTCCACTACTATCACCGTCACCACCACTGCCGCCATCATCACCATCACCACCACCACCACCGCCGTCACCACCACCATCACTGCTACCACCACCACCATCATATCACGGCCACCACTACTATCACCGTCACCACCACTGCCGCAATCATCAACATCACCACCACCACCACCGCGATTTCCACCACCACCATCACCGCTACCACCACCACCATCACATCACGGCCACCACTACTATCACTGTCACCACCGCTACCGTCATCGTCACCACACCCGCCACCATCACCTTCACCGCCACCACTACCATCAATCATGTGCTCCCACTCTGTGCCACGCACATTGGTTAGTGATCAACTAGCGAGGCAGGTGATAGTGGGGTTTGAGTGCTGTTGAAAACCCTGAACTTATGAAAAGGAAAGCAACGTACTGAAGTGCAACCCTTCGTCTTGCCCCCTCCTCTCTCACTCCCCCCCCCACTTTCACCGACGATATCAAAGTGATGACTCAAAGGGGAGGGACAAAGAAGATTGCAATGCTTTAACGACGGCAACAAAAACCCTGAGCTTAACAGTGCAAAGGAGCAAGATGGTGCCGTAATAATTAAACCGACTGAACCACATCAGCAGGCAGTGGCATGAGAGTGCGATCCAAAACATGTTTACTGCCTTCACAATCATCAGTGGCTGCATTGAAAAATGAAAAATATGACTGTGTAGGAATCATACTGTGTGGAGGTGGAGTGGTGTTGTGGCGGTTGGTGCATTATGCTGCAAACCCGGTGGCCTGAACTTGATTCCCGGCCACAGGTAATAAAAGCCTCCTGATGCCCCCCACCCCACCTTCATCAGCTCACACTGACCATAGTGTTGAAGTACGGCCAAGACCAACACGGCATGGGGTATTCATCCAGCAGTGGATTGACAAATGGCAGCAAATTCGTACATATTGTTAAACTTCAAAGGTATTCCTCACCTTATAGACGTCGAAATTGTCGATGATAGCATCGAAGCAGGTGTACAAGTCGTTGAGTAATGTCACCACCTGCGGTCACACACACCCGGGCGCATTGTTCACGCGATTAACACCGCCGCCCGGTGAGGATTTGGAACCAAACTCCTCAGCGGGTTCCCACTGTCGGCAACTCACTATCGCCAGGCATCCATGCTGTGGACTTCCTGCTTCGGGTTCCCACCTCGGAGGTACGAAAGAAAACGCACTCGAGTGGCCGTCACTACATAAAAGTGGGATAGAGGGAGCAAAACAAGAGAAAGAAATGGAGGGAGGGGAGCTGCCAGCTCACCACCATGTGTCCTGGTTGAGCCTCCCAGGAATTTGGTATATTTAGGCAGCAAGTTCAACCTCAGGTGCTGTAATTACAGGTGAAACTAGCATGTATTGAATTAAAATGCAGTCAGGGAGCGGAGGCGATGCTTAATGTACCAGTGAGTGTTGCTGTGCTGTCGCCAGACCTGTCCTCCCAGGGGGTTATACGTGGATTTCTGTTGGCGGTAAAATCTGAAGCGGTGCTCCCTGCCTGCCTGACTATGGGCCAACTACAATGTTCCTGGTGAAGGCAGCAGGAGGGTGAAGGCAACAGGAGGGTGGAGGCAGCAGGAGGCAGCAGGAGGGTGAAGGCAACAGGAGGGTGGAGGCAGCAGGAGGCAGCAGGAGGGTGAAGGCAGCAGGAGGGTGAAGGCAGCAGGAGGGTGGAGGCAGCAGGAGGGTGAAGGCAGCTGCAGGCAGCAGGAAGGTGGAGGCAACAGGAGGGTGAAGGCAGCAGGAGGGTGGAGGCAGCAGGAGGGTGAAGGCAGCAGGAGGGTGGAGGCAGCAGGAGGGTGGAGGCAGCAGGAGGGTGGAGGCAGCAGGAGGGTGGAGGCAGCAGGAGGGTGGAGGCAGCAGGAGGGTGAAGGCAGCAGGAGGGTGAAGGCAGCAGGAGGGTGGAGGCAGCAGGAGGGTGGAGGCAGCAGGAGGGTGAAGGCAGCTGCAGGCAGCAGGAAGGTGGAGGCAGCAGGAGGGTGAAGGCAGCAGGAGGGTGGAGGCAGCAGGAGGGTGAAGGCAGCAGGAGGGTGGAGGCAGCTGCAGGCAGCAGGAAGGTGGAGGCAACAGGAGGGTGGAGGCAGCAGGAGGGTGGAGGCAGCAGGAGGGTGGAGGCAGCAGGAGGGTGGAGGCAGCAGGAGGGTGGAGGCAGCTGGAGGCAGCAGGAAGGTGGAGGCAGCAGGAAGGTGGAGGCAGCAGGAGGGCGGAGGCAGCAGGAGGGTGGAGGCAGCCGGAGCGTGGAGGCAGCTGGAGGCAGCAGGAAGGTGGAGGCAGCAGGAGGGTGGAGGCAGCAGGAGGGTGAAGGCAACAGGAGGGTGGAGGCAGCAGGAGGCTGAAGGCAGCAGGAGGGTGGAGGCAGCAGGAGGCAGCAGGAGGGTGGAGGCAGCAGGAGGGTGGAGGCAGCAGGAGGGTGGAGGCAGCAGGAGGGTGAAGGCAGCAGGAGGGTGGAGGCAGCAGGAGGATGAAGGCAGCA
The DNA here is from genome assembly GCF_015708825.2 of Lethenteron reissneri. Taxonomy (NCBI): domain Eukaryota; kingdom Metazoa; phylum Chordata; class Hyperoartia; order Petromyzontiformes; family Petromyzontidae; genus Lethenteron; species Lethenteron reissneri. Next base: position 446,034 of record NC_083828.1, on the reverse strand, counting down.
GGAGGGTGAAGGCAGCACGAGGGTGGAGGCAGCAGGAGGGTGAAGGCAGCAGGAGGGTGGAGGCAGCAGGAGAGTGGAGGCAGCAGGAGGGTGGAGGCAGAAGGAGGGTGGAGGCAGCAGGAGGGTGGAGGCAGCAGGAGGGTGGAGGCAGCAGGAGGGTGGAGGCAGCAGGAGGGTGGAGGCAGCAGGAGGGTGGAGGCAGCTGGAGGCAGCAGGAAGGTGGAGGCAGCAGAAGGGTGGAGGCAGCAGGAGGGTGGAGGCAGCAGGAGGGTGGAGGCAGCAGGAGGGTGGAGGCAGCAGGAGGGTGAAGGCAGCAGGAGGGTGGAGGCAGCAGAAGGGTGGAGGCAGCAGGAGGGTGAAGGCAGCAGGATGGTGAAGGCAGCAGGAGGGTGGAGGCAGCAGGAGGGTGGAGGCAGCAGGAGGCAGCAGGAGGGTGGAGGCAGCAGGAGGGTGGAGGCAGCAGGAGGGTGGAGGCAGCTGGAGGCAGCAGGAGGTTGGAGGCAGCTGGAGGCAGCAGGAGGGTGGAGGCAGCAGGAGGCAGCAGGAGGGTGGAGGCAGCAGGAGGGTGCAGGCAGCAGGAGGGTGGAGGCAGCAGGAGGGTGGAGGCAGCTGGAGGCAGCAGGAGGGTGGAGGCAGCAGGAGGGTGGAGGCAGCTGGAGGCAGCAGGAGGGTGAAGGCAGCAGGAGGGTGGAGGCAGCAGAAGGGTGGAGGTCTCGCCTGCATGGGCGTGCTGGCGGCCGAGATGGCTGTGAAGCCCACGATGTCGCTGAAGTAGATGGTGACGCTGTCGAAGGCCTCGGCCGCAACCATCTCCCCGCGCTTCAGCTGCTCGGCGACGGGACTGGAAAAAGGGGGATGAGAAATAAAACGGGGAGGCCCAGAACCCATTCAAATATTTTGCCAATGATGTTATCCATGGCTGGGAACTCAGGTCGCCAGGTTCGTAGCAGTGTACGGTAAACCGTTGCACCATCTCTTTCCACATACAAATCAAAAGCAATATATTCCTACATGCAAGATTTCACGCAGTCTTCAGTTTAAGTATGAGACAGACAAGGCCAAGGCGAGAGTCAAAGCCTGAAAGATCTTGAGATTGAGGCCAGTGTCAAGGCCGAATCTTCTAGAACATGTGGTCTGCAAACCACCGGTGGTCTGCAAGGCTGTGGGAAGCAGTCTACAAAAACATTGCAGATACTGAGATTTAGTCGTTTTCATTTTTAAAAATTTGCTTTTTGGTGGATGGCAGTTTCATGAAACCATGTTGGTGGTTGACAGTGGTGTAGGGGCCCAGAAATGTTATAAAACACTGCTCAAGACTGAGGCCAGTGTCAAGTCCAGTCAAGGCCAGATCCTTTTGACTGAGGCCAGTATAAAGGCCGGTCAAGTCTAGGTTCTCTACACTGAGGCCAGTGTGAAGACTAGTGCCTCTAAGACTAGTCATTGCATTGAGGTCACATACCTGAGGCCAAGGTCAAGAACGAGAGTCAGGAAAATGTCCCCGAGCCGGCCTCGAGGACTGGTCTCGAGAACCCGAGGCTGACTGGATGCCCTGTCATGAGCGTAACGGTGGCTTAGACCGGTTTTAATTGATGCGTTGGAAGCGCGCTCACTGGGGCAGGATCTGGTAGAGCAGGGCTTCGGCCTTGCGTTTTTCCTCCAGGTAGGCCTGTGTCCGTTCCTCCACGAGCCCTTCCAGGTTGTTGGCGTACTGCTCCATCCTGGACAGCAGGTTGTCCAATATGTTGCTGCTGCGCTCTCTGTGGGCAAAGCACAACAGTTTTTGTAGAAAAAATAATTGCCATAATCTCTGGATTAGAAGATGCTCGGTGCACTGTAAGACACACCCCAAAACTTGTGCCCGGGTATCAATGCAGTGAAACAAATCTGGTATCACACACATGCACATAGCTACCAGATTATAAGACGCACCCCAAAATTAGCTTGGAAATACAGAGAATATGGTAAAAGCAACGCAATTTAACAAGGATAATATTTTATATTCACACCATTCTCATAGCGCAGGGCGGTCACCACGAAAGAAGGCGTCGTGTTTCAGACACAGGCTGCTGCTGAGGTAGAGTCACGGCAAGGAGCGATGTCGCTGTGCGTGACCCCAAATTGAATAATAAGCAGTGTCATTTTTTTTTTATCTGGCAAGTTGGGACCTTGACAATTTTCTATTTGCTTCGAGTGACGTTGGAGGATCTCAGAGGATCTCTGATGGCCACTTTGAATCAGATGGCATGTATTTTATGGTTGACACACCCAGAATAATAACCCCATGTTTGTTAATGTTATTCCTCGATCAGAGATCTTGCCGCGGCAAGATGGACTGTCCTATGCCAGAGGGCTCTGTCCTCGGTAGATCTTGAGAATTGTCCCATACTCAGCCCTGTCCAAGTAACAACAGTGTCGTCAATCCAGGTTCAGGCCTCACAACCTACAATTAGGGTTTATGGATCATCTAAAAGCAACCACATCTCAAGACACTATACATATGAGAGGGAATATCTGCGACTGCTGAAAACGTTTTTTTTAACTCAACTAGTTTTATTTGACCAGTTAAGGCCCACTGAGCTACTATATAGCTAATTTTCAGAAGAGACCTGGTCACAAATGATAACTCAACGAAGTGGCTTCTCATGTGGAAATTTAAAGCAGCCAAATACTCTAAAAGGATGTTTTTAAAATGTGGAGGGAAAAACTGGAGAACCCGGAGAAAAAATCCACGCGACCACAGGAAAGCATGCAAGCTCCAGATATACAGCAGGCGTCAGGGTCGGGATCGAATGCATGACCTCCTGCATACCAGGCGAGGTCGTTAACATCTCACCACCTTGGCAAGATGTTACAGGCAGCAGAGGCCGGTCCAGTAACATCCATGTTTGTACTGTACTTGTGCTCCCAAACGTATGCTCTCCCTGAACTTCACCAACTTGGCACTGACCAGAGTGGTGAAGTACGGTAAAACTACATCACCAACACATTTGTTGGGAGGCCCTCATCCAGCAATGGATTGACTAAAAGCGCTGCGCGTGTTTGTCTAGAGAGTTTGAAGAAATATTTAATACCAGGAAATTATGGGTAGAATTCTACAGGCCCGAGAAGAAACTGAGGCAGCACTGGTAGAAGGAGGCCTGTCGAAACTCATTTTCCCTCCTCCACACAGGACATTGATGTGGACCCCCAAATCAATGTCCATCTTCCCTATCGCCATATTGAGCGTGTGTAAATTAGTATTGTTATTCACTATCCCTCATGTAAATTTGCTCTATGCTCGTATCTGGCTTGTGTTCATCAGTTACACAAATGAATTTTTATTTAAATTTCAGGCAAAATTGATCCTCCTGACTGAGTCCAGTGGCAGGGCCACTCAAGACCAGATTTACACTCGGGGCCACATGGCGTTACTTACACCGACGCTAGCTATATTTACTCTCCAGTTGATCGTGAAATTAAATAAAACATCTTACAATTGGTGCAGTTGTACTAGTGGCAGGTGGATGCAAGGTGGGAGAGGGGGCGGTGGAGGGGACATAACCCCCCTCCGCCACACCCCATCCCCTTTGTTGAGACACAAAAAAGTGGTGTTTTTATTGATATTTACCAAAAAAAATGCATTGTCTTTGTTCATTATAATTAATTCTGCTACTCTCAATCGTTCCCCCGTGTGTTGTAGGGCAGTGAGCCCAAGTACCTCCCAGATGCCCCCCCCCCCCCCCCATTTGAGGGTGTATCGTTCTGGGTTTGGAACATGTTCGTGATTTGTAGCTTCCTCTGTGATGTTTGGGTTCTTGAAAATATATATATAATGAATCCAGGGCCCTATTTAATTAAAAAGCTTCAAATTTCGGGATCCCCCCCCCACCCCGCCGCTTCCCACCCCCTTTGGGAAGGTTCTAGATCCGCCACCTGTGAGTGGTTGTACCTCCTGTGCCCCTCCTATCTTCTGGGTAGGAGGAGCACGTAGGGAGGAGACACTTGATGGATATACCGCTCATCTTGGGAACGCAGACCAAGCTGCCATGGGAGGTCCGAGGGACGTCCTCCCACCAACTGCTCAAGTCGCGCGCGGGCCCTGCACTTCTATTTTTGGCCTCTCTTACAGCCGAGCGAGACACTGCAGCTCTGAGCGGCAACTGCCGCTGAGGAATGGCGTTTTTTGTTTACAATTTTTTTTTACTTTATTATATTTAATGACTAACAATCGAAATATATTAAGGACATCATAGTTCATAATGTTCCTTTCCATATTCGGAAGCGACTGGAGCTATGCACCTTTAAATCTAGATTAAAAACACATTTTTTAATAACTGCTTTTTGTGTTTAGTTTGTTGTCCTACCCCCACACCTCTGATTAGCACGTTTGGCGACGTACGTGCGAAATAAGTTCAACATATATACATATGTGGTGGTCATGCCGGGACACGCGCGCGTCAAGCCACAGTGCTTACCATTGCGAGGTGGTGGGTCAGCCTCCCCTAGGTCCAGCTAGCCGGAGGGCCATGGGAGCAGTTAGCCCGGTGGCTAGGGTACGTGAGCCCGGAGACTGCACCTCCCTAGGTCGTGGGTAGGCCTCGGCAAGGTAAGGTAAATTACCCTTTTTACCGGGTAAAAGGGTAAAGGTGTCGACATGCCAAGGGGTAAGGTAAAGGGTAGGGTAAAGGTAGCTCGGAAGAATAACCCGGTAGGGTAAAGGTAGCGCAAAGTATTACCCGGTAAATACGGTACCTTGTTTACTGCTAAAAGCTCCGTGGCGCAGTCCGTGGCCTCCATTTAATAAGTAATATTTTAAAAAGTTTTTTAAAAACATGCTTTTATTAAATGTACTAGTTATGGAAGAACTCCACGACTCCAGGAAGTGGCCCCGAAGCTTGCCATAACGTAAGGGACCGTGGCCAATTACAGCCAACGTCAGTTGAGCGTGGACAATTAGAGCCAAGCCGAAACATAACATAAAAATAATGTTTAAAAATATATATTTTTTGATAGAATATAGTATTGTCATCAGTATGACATAAGTATACCAAGTTTGCAGTCGATACCACATTGGGAAGTGGGTTAAAATTGAGTTACAAGATTTGAGCATACGACAACGACGATGACAACAACGACAACAATGACAACGACAACAAGCGTGTAAATTTGGAATCATTGAGAGTATTCTATATGAATAAAGCGCTCTACCTAGCATTTACCGTTATAAACCTTGTTCATGTGTAGTAGTTCCCTAGTAATTACCCTGTAATAGGGTAATTTGTATGGGGTAAGGTAAAAAGGTAGGGTAAAGGTAGGCTCGTTGTTTTTACCTTTTAACTTTTACCTTACCTTGCCGAGGCCTAGTCGTGGGTGGGAGGGGCCGTTACCCCTCCGTGTCAGGGACCTCGTCGTTGTGTTGCTGTGATGATTCTAAATAAAACGTGTTGCCTCCTACGACGACTCTGTCTCCAGACGAGACGACTACACGGACATTATACGTAACGTGCAGAGTATCAAAGCTTATCGAGCTCACAACACGGGTGCGTCGACTACTACAGGACCGCTCCACAACCGTGCAAAATTAGGACATTGTCATTCTCATTCAGGGGTGCCACCGTGGCGAGATGTTAACTCCCTCGTCTGGTATGCAGCAGATTGTGGGTTCAATCCCAACCCTGACCTTTGTATATTTGGAGTTTGCATGTTCTCCCTGTGGTTCCGTGGATTTTTCTCTTGGTCCTTTGGTTTCCCCTCCCTATTTTAGAATCAACGTGCATTTAGATTGAGCTGCTATAAATCCCCATGTGATAAGCAACTTCGTTGAACTATAATTTTGTGGCCAGGTCACTTCTGAAAAATAGCTATAAAGCTTAATGGGCCTTACCTGGTGAAAAAAATATATTTTCATAGTTGAGTTATTATTATAGACTCAACTCTGCACCAAAGACGAAGGACTGCCATAGATTCAGCACTGCCCATAGACTCAACACTGCCAATAGACGCAACACTGCCCATAGACTCAACACTGCCCATAGACTCAACACTGTCCATAGACTCAACACTGCCCATAGACTCAGCACTGCCCATAGACCAAAACACTGCCCATAGACTCAACACTGCCCATAGACTCAACACTGCCCATAGACCCAACACTGCCCATAGACTCAACACTGCCCATAGACCCAACACTGCCCATAGACTCAACACTGCCCATAGACCCAACACTGCCCATAGACTCAACACTGCCCATAGACCCAACACTGCCCATAGACTCAACACTGCCCATAGACCCAACACTGCCCATAGACTCAACACTGCCCATAGACTCAACACTGTCCATAGACTCAACACTGCCCATAGACTCAGCACTGCCCATAGACCAAGACACTGCCCATAGACCCAACACTGCCCATAGACTCAACACTGCCCATAGACTCAACACTACCCATAGACTCAACACTGCCCATAGACTCAGCACTGCCCATAGACTTAACACTGCCCCATAGACTCAACACTGCCCATAGACTAACACTGCCCATAGACTCAGCACTGCCCATAGACTCAGCACTGCCCATAGACTCAACACTGCCCATAGACTCAGCATAGACTCAGCACTGCCCATAGACCTCAGCACTGCCCATAGACTCAACACTGCCCATAGACTCAACACTGCCCATAGACTCAACACTGCCCATAGACCCAACACTGCCCATAGACTCAACACTGCCCATAGACCCAACACTGCCCATAGACTCAACACTGCCCATAGACCCAACACTGCCCATAGACCAAAACACTGCCCATAGACTCAACACTGCCCATAGACTCAACACTGTCCATAGACTCAACACTGCCCATAGACTCAGCACTGCCCATAGACCAAAACACTGCCCATAGACTCAACACTGCCCATAGACTCAACACTGCCCATAGACCCAACACTGCCCATAGACTCAACACTGCCCATAGACCCACACTGGCCCATAGACTCAACACTGCCCATAGACCCCACACTGCCCATAGACTCAACCACTTGCCCATAGACCCAACACTGCCCATAGACTCAACCACTGCCCATAGACCCACACTGCCCATAGACTCACACTGCCCATAGACTCAACACTGTCCATAGACTCACACTGCCCATAGACTCAGCACTGCCCATAGACTCAGACACTGCCCATAGACTCAACACTGCACCATATACTCAACACTGCCCATAGACTCAACACTGCCCATAGACTCAACCTGCCCATAGACTCAAGCACTGCCCATAGACTCAACACTGCCATAGACTCAACACTGCCCATAGACTCAAGCACTGCCCATAGACTCAACACTGCCCATAGACTCAGCACTGCCCATAGACTCAACACTGCCCATAGACTCAACACTGCCCATAGACTCAGCAACTGCCCATAGACTCAAGCACTGCCCATAGACTCAACACTGCCCATAGACTCAACACTGCCCATAGACTCAACACTGCCCATAGACTCCAACACTGCCCATAGACTCAAGCACTGCCCATAGACTCAACACTGCCCATAGACTCAACACTGCCCATAGACCCAACACTGCCCATAGACCCAACACTGCCCATAGACTCAACACTGCCCATAGACCCAACACTGCCCATAGACCTCAACACTGCCCATAGACCCAACACTGCCCATAGACTCAACACTGCCCATAGACTCACACTGCCCATAGACTCAACACTGCCCATAGACTCAACACTGCCATAGACTCAACACTGCCCATAGACTCAACACTGCCCATAGACTCAACACTGCCCATAGACTCAGCACTGCCCATAGACTCAACACTGCCCATAGACTCAACACTGCACCATAAAATCAACACTGCCCATAGACTCAACACTGCCCATAGACTCAACACTGCCCATAGACTCAACACTGCCCATAGACTCAACACTGCCCATAGACTCAGCACTGCCCATAGACCAACACTGCCCATAGACTCAACACTGCCCATAGACTCAACACTGCCCATAGACTCAACACTACCCATAGACTCAACACTGCCCATAGACTCAGCACTGCCCATAGACAACACTGCCCATAGACTCAACACTGCCCATAGACTCACACTGCCCATAGACTCAACACTGCCCATAGACTCCACTGCCCATAGACTCAGCACTGCCCATAGACTCAACACTGCCCATAGACTCAACACTGCCCATAGACTCAACACTGCCCATAGACTCAACACTGCCCATAGACTCAACACTGCCCATAGACTCAACACTGCCCATAGACTCAACACTGCCCATAGACTCACACTGCCCATAGACTCAACACTGCCCATAGACTCAACACTGCCCATAGACTCAACACTGCCCATAGACTCAACACTGCCCATAGACTCAACACTGCCCATAGACTCAACACTGCCCATAGACTCAACACTGCCCATAGACTCAACTGCCCATAGACTCAACACTGCCCATAGACTCAACACTGCCCATAGACTCAACACTGCCCATAGACTCAACACTGCCCATAGACTCAACACTGCCCATAGACTCAACACTGCCCATAGACTCAACACTGCCCATAGACTCAACACTGCCCATAGACTCACACTGCCCATAGACTCAACACTGCCCATAGACTCACACTGCCCATAGACTCAACACTGCCCATAGACTCAACACTGCCCATAGACTCAACACTGCCCATAGACTCAACACTGCCCATAGACTCACACTGCCCATAGACTCAACACTGCCCATAGACTCAACACTGCCCATAGACTCAACACTGCCCATAGACTCACACTGCCCATAGACTCACACTGCCCATAGACTCAACACTGCCCATAGACTCAACACTGCCCATAGACTCAACTGCCCATAGACTCAACTGCCCATAGACTCAACACTGCCCATAGACTCACACTGCCCATAGACTCAACACTGCCCATAGACTCAACACTGCCCATAGACTCACACTGCCCATAGACTCAACACTGCCCATAGACTCAACACTGCCCATAGACTAACACTGCCCATAGACTCACACTGCCCATAGACTCACACTGCCCATACTCAACACTGCCCATAGACTCAACACTGCCCATAGACTCAACACTGCCCATAGACTCAACACTGCCCATAGACTCAACACTGCCCATAGACTCAACACTGCCCATAGACTCAACACTGCCCATAGACTCAACACTGCCCATAGACTCAACACTGCCCATAGACTCAACACTGCCCATAGACTCAACACTGCCCATAGACCAACACTGCCCATAGACTCAACACTGCCCATAGACTCAACCTGCCCATAGACTCAACACTGCCCATAGACTCAACACTGCCCATAGACTCAACACTGCCCATAGACTCAACACTGCCCATAGACTCAACACTGCCCATAGACTCAACACTGCCCATAGACTCAGCTGCCCATAGACTCACACTGCCCATAGACTCAACACTGCCCATAGACTCAACACTGCCCATAGACTCAACACTGCCCATAGACTCAACACTGCCCATAGACTCAACACTGCCCATAGACTCAACTGCCCATAGACTCACACTGCCCATAGACTCAACACTGCCCATAGACTCACACTGCCCATAGACTCAACACTGCCCATAGACTCAACACTGCCCATAGACTCAACACTGCCCATAGACTCAACACTGCCCATAGACTCAACACTGCCCATAGACTCAACACTGCCCATAGACTCAACACTGCCCATAGACTCAACACTGCCCATAGACTCACACTGCCCATAGACTCACACTGCCCATAGACTCAACACTGCACCATAGACTCAACACTGCCCATAGACTCAACACTGCCCATAGACTCAACACTGCCCATAGACTCAACACTGCCCATAGACTCAACACTGCCCATAGACTCAACACTGCCCATAGACTCAACACTGCCCATAGACTCAACACTGCCCATAGACTCAACACTGCCCATAGACTCAACACTGCCCATAGACTCAACACTGCCCATAGACTCAACACTGCCCATAGACTCAACACTGCCCATAGACTCAACACTGCCCATAGACTCAACACTGCCCATAGACTCCACTGCCCATAGACTCAACACTGCCCATAGACTCAACACTGCCCATAGACTCAACACTGCCCATAGACTCAAGTACTGCCCATAGACTCAGCACTGCCCATAGACTCAACACTGCCCATAGACTCAGCACTGCCCATAGACTCAACACTGCCCATAGACTCAACACTGCCCATAGACTCAGCACTACCCATAGACTCAGCACTGCCCATAGAGTGTGGCGACGCTAAACTCGGGCACGCACTTGTTAAACTTCCTCAGCAGGATCTTGACGTAGCCAAAGTCTGGCCTCTCGGAGGGCTCCTCGGCCCAGCAGCGCCGCATGAGCGTGCCCAGCTCCTCCACGTGGCGGCTCGTGTCTGTGCTCGGCCGGAAGTGGGGCCGCTGCCCGTTCTTCACCTTCTGAACGATCTCTGTGGTGGGCGCGCGCAACAGAGTGCACGAAGGGAGGCAGGGGAGTAGGCAGGAAGGTGTCTGGGGTCAGGGCTCATGGCACACGGAAGAAGTATATTCCATTTAACACGTCGGATTTCGCGACCAATATCATCCATAATCGAGGTTTTGGGTTAGATCGCGTAAATATATAAATGTGTTGTTAAAACCCACCACCACCCAACACAGCCAACTAGTAAGAAATCAAAATAACTTTAACCGTTCGGATAGTTACCGCCTTAGTGCTGTGTGGAAGCAAATCATCAAATAATACGTTATTTAAATGCATTCCTACAAAGGGAAGCGTACTTCAATAGTGATATCCGTTGGTAGGGCTATTTTAATAAACACAATAGACAGGAAGGACAAGTTCAAAGGGCTCACATAATGCACATGCATAATGTACGTTGCCTCAATAATTCCCCCCCAACCACATGGTGCAATATACGTTTGATGATCGTGGTTGTTTCTTGTTGTTGAATTATGCATAACCTTGACATTTGAGCATAATCGAATGTTTAGGGGTCGCTATTGGAGAGAAGAACCTTCCAACTAGTATACCTTTCAACTAATATACCTATTGCAAAAAATATTCACTTAAAGGCATCTCAGACATGCTTCTGTGATATCTGCTTTCTCTGCTGGCTGCTCTAAATCAATTATAAATGGCCACTTCAACACACATTAAATAAGATCGCGATAAATCTATTAAAGACATCCTCATATCTAGATGCTTGGTCGGGGATGTGCAAACTGTTTCCGCATACCCAGCACACCACATCCACCATACCTCTTGCTGTGACTGTAGCGACGACAAGTCACGTCCCATCTACGCCGGCCTACCGGCAGTGACCCTGAAGAGACTGAGTGGGGAAACGATCGAGTGCCCGGCGCAAGGTGCAAGCGGTGCCTTTGGGACTTAGGTCCATGTTTTCGATGTAGAAGGGGCCGCAGCGGAACGCGACCTCCTGCAGGATGATCCCGAAGCTGTAGACGTCACCCTTCTGGGAGCCCTGGGGAGGGACCACTTCCATCCTTAGCAGCTCAGGGGCAGTCCACAGGACCTCTGTAGCAACAACAAACGACAGCGGTCACGGATTCACTCGGGTCAGTCGCACACTGTCCGTCATCAGTTGCCCGCTTATCGTGGCGATTTTTTTTACTCAAGAGGAGCCCAGTACAAAGCATGAACTTTAACCATGCGCAGAGGGGGCACAAAAACTCCGTGGACAAAACTCCCAGGGCTCGTTGCTCCTGGGTTTAAGGAAGGGGCGATAAATTGGGGGAAGGAAGGATCGGGGGGTAGGATAACAAAAGTATAGAGTACTTACTCTTAGGGTCTTTCGGTAACGTCTCGTAGATATAAAAACAATTTAAATCATGACGTTTCGATTGCAACACAAGCAATCGTCTCCAGGTGAAAAAATACAGCAGGCGGACTGCTGAGGCAGGAAGAAATATAGCAGCGTACTCCATTTGTGCAGGTAACTATAGAGTACTTACCTGCACAAACGGAGAGGCAGTCAGACACATGCGTGAGCATTATCTGGACCGTGGAGCCGACGAACGACATGGCTCCCTATTGGCTGAAAGAGCGCACCTACGAATAAACTCACTTGCCGTTGGTGGAGGAAGATGAATGACGTCAGACGTACCTTCCGACTCGGAAGGTGAGAGGTCGGAAGGTGCACGCAGAAACTGGGAGATGAAAAGAGGTATGACGAGGGACTGGAGGACAGAATTGATTGGATGGACAGAAACGGGAGAGAGCAGGAAAGAGAGAGGAGAAGAGAATGGGGGAAGGCTCGGGGCTTTTGATGGTGGAAGTTGACATGAACGCAAGTTGCAGAAGATAATCAAATCTTCTCGCACCTTTTCTACAACCAACGTGTTGGAGTTATTACAGTGGTGGCAGTGGTGGGATCGACGACAAGATGTCTCACGCTGGTCGCAAAAGGAACCCCACTGAGACTCCAGGAGAAGACGAGGATGGGGCAGCGACCACCCCAAGCGCCCCGGGCCGAAATGGCCCAGAAGACCGACCATTAAGAAGCCTGTTAGTGGCCACATTCCATGAAGGGGCAGAGCTGGGGCAGCAAGCTGAAGAGAGAGATGCTGGATACAGAAGGGCCACAGACGACCAGGGGATGGAGACGGATGGAAGAGCGAATGGATCGTCTCACAGATGCCGTATTCCTGCTACTACAACAAATGTCGGAGGGAACCGGTCAAGCAAGGGGACTACCTTGCTTGGCCGGTCAGACAGGAGATACCACAGCAAGAACCACCTCCAGGATCGTCAAAAAAAACCACATCATCAGACAGTGCTTGCAACAGGGATGGTGTCCACCATCACAGGCCCAGCCACAGAGGCTACCGCGCTACCCAGGGAGAATCCTCGATTGGAGAGAGAACTGGAAAATTGCTCTCTCTTCCTCGGGGAGAGTGAGTGACAACAGGTGAATATACCTGTGGAAGAAGAGAGAAAGTCACCTCGACAGTCACAGAGGACGGGCAGACAAGAACGAAGAGAGGCAAGCAGGAGACAGCCATCTCCAAGTGACGAACGTGGAGACCATGGAAGGAGGGCCTGGAACCACAAGCTGGGTCCCATGAAGGAGTTGATGGTGGTGAGAGGCGACTGGGGCGCTTTTGTATGGCGATTTTAAGTGTCCTACAAGAACCTGGAGTGGTCAGAGGAAGAGGCGCTGAAAGCCCTACCCACAGTCCTCGATGACGACGCCTTGACCATCTTCTCAACAATTCCAGAGGCAAGAAGGACCGAGGTCGCGGGGGTGGATACCCAACCTGGGGTGCTCTCTGTGCAGGCTCTGGTCAGAAAGTCTGTCACTATTCTGCCGGCAGCACAGATGCTGGTCCCTCTTCGACATCGAAATCCCTTTGTTACAACATGGCCAGATTCCCCTATTCTGGTTACTCCGGTGGAATCCCTGCCTCACTTGATGCAGCAAATCTGGCTGTGACGGTCCCACCTGATGACGGAGACTTGTATTGCCTCCGAAACGTCGTGATTTTATTGTTTTATTTTTATTAATTTTAATTTCATTTTTTACCTACGTTACTTTACCGAAAGAACTAAGAGTATGAATCCTTGCAGTCATGAACGTTTCAAATCTAGAGATTCTGGATACCAAATATTTTTCAATAAGTGTTGACTCCACCCCAGACCTGTCACATGTGGACCAATTGACGTTCATATTCTGGTTTGTTAACATCAGCGGGAATGTGGTGGAGCGATTCATGGGCTTTGAGCCAATTGAGAGCCACACTGGTAAAAGTTTAGCAGACTGTGTGACTTTGATGGTGGAGGGCCTTGGGTTGGACCTCTCAAACTATGGAGGTCAGTCATATGACAATGCAAGCAACATGTCAGCAGAATACAATGGGCTACAGGCCCACCTGAAACAAAAAAAACCTCTGATAGAGTATGTGCCTTGTGCAGCACATTCACTTAACATAGTTGGTGTTAACACCTTAGACAGCAGTAGCCCAGAGGCTGACGAGTTTTTTAACATGTTGCAGTCACTACACATTTTGCTCTTCATCCACACACAGATGGGGGGAAAGTCTTTCGGAAGACAGATGTCAGACTGGCGTTATGTGACAGGTGTCTCTCACTCATATAAGCACGATCTTCAGCGAAAGAGGAAACGCTAAACATTTGCAGATTAGAGCTCAGAGCCAGGTGTGACACTTGAGAGGAGGGAGAAGTAAAAAAAAAACATTTTATGTGGTCATTAATAAGCTAGTGGCATGCCTTGAACATCGCTTGGACGCTTACAAGCGCTTGACCAGTCTCTTTGGAGTTCTGTTTATGTCAGAACAGGTGTCTAACAGTGGTGTCATAGTGGAAAAGGTCAATGCACTCTCCGCTGCATATCCATCAGACCTGGACATGAACTTTTCTAACGAACTCATCCAATTAAAGTATTTCATGTCTGACTCTGAGGGTGAGAATTGCCCAACTAAATTGCTTCAGACGTTGCAGGCACTTAATCTGCAGTCAGTGTTCCCCAACGTTTTCGTGTCACTTCGGATTTTTCTTACTTTGTCAGTGACAAACTGCCAGGGTGAGCGGACATTTTCCCTTTTAGATGTTATCAACCATGCAAAAAAGATTTAACTACACATATTTGGAGCATTTTTGGCAGCGATTTCAACCGCACCACCTCTACATAATAATAGGCTCAGTCAACCATTCTACACAACAAAGACTAATTTCCTGGCAGCGATTTCAGCCGCATCATCTCTACATAACAAAAAGGCTCAGTCCCTTTTACATGCACCTTTACATCATCCGCACCTAGTTTACACAACAAAGGCTCATTCCCAACAGCGTGCTTCAGCCGCACCGAACTTCACAAAAATAATATTCAGGTCCTACCTTGGCTCCTCCCACCCTCAACCAGTATATATAAAGATGCGGTTTTCTTGGAATTTCTCTCACTTGATACAGCTATCGTGCTGTGACTGTTCCACCTGAAGACGGAAGCTTGTGTTGCCTCCGAAACGTCGTGATTTTTATTTTTATTTTTTATTTTACTTTTATTAATTTTAATTTTTTACCTACGTGACTTTACCGAAAAAACCTAAGAATATGAATCCTTGCAGTCACGAAAGCTTCAAATCTAGAAAGAATAAAAATGAGCTGCAGAGTAGCATGTGCCATACACGTCTCAGCTCATTGTCACTTATGTCAATAGAGTCAGACCTTGTCAGACAGCTAGATTTTGATGATCTAGTGGATGATTTTGCGAGGAGGAAGGCAAGAAAGACACGAATATAGGAAAGCGGTCGGGGGGGGCTCCAAAAGACATGTGCCCAGAGACCTCACGGGACCATGATCTGGCCCTGTTCCGAGGTCAGGAGGTTTGTTGGCTTTGTGTTATATTACTGCCGCTTCCTGCTGCAATTTACGAGCATTGCCAAGCCCCTGCATGCACTGACTGGCAAAAACCAGAGGTTTCACTGGGGGGAGGCCAAAGAAAAGGCCTTCACTACCTTGCGTGATCAGTTGACCAAGGCTCTGACTCTAGCATACCCTGATTTTTCTCTGCCGTTCATTCTTGACACTGATGCGAGTGATGTAGGCATCAGGGGAGTTTTGTCACAATTGCAGAATGGAGTAGAGGTGGTCATAGCCTACAGCAGTCGCGTGCTGTCTCCGGCCGAGCAACGCTATTGCATAACCCACAAGGAGCTACTGGCGGTTGTCCACTTTGTACAGCAATTTAGGCCATATCTCTGTGGACGACTGTTCACGGTGTGCATAGACCATGCAGCACTTCAACATTCGTTATGCATAGCCCATCCATCGGGTCAGATCGCTTGTTGGATGGAACGACTCCAGAAGTTCAAATACAAAAGTGTGCACCGGAAAGGCTTGTGACACAATAATGCTGACGCACTATCACGACTGCCACCATTGGAATCCTGCTCATGTGATTCAGGGGCGGCTCATTGCAGACAGCAGCGCCCTAGGACATCATCTGTGGTTGCGCTGGTGCAGTCTATAGGGGACGGTCATGCTATGGCTCCAACAGACTGTCACCTGGCATGGAATAGATCACGCTACAATTGGCTGAGAGCTCCTTTCGAGCGCTACAAGAACGGGTAGAGACACACACACCACAAGGGGAGGTGTTACTGGAGCTGCACTTCATTGTGTGCCACGGATTCTCGATGTCTCAGAGGCGTTGTCTTGTACTACCAGAAGCTCTGCATCAACAACTATTCCACGAAATCCACATTAACCGCTTGGTACATCTGGGTCACCGAAAGATACTCTTAACCTTTAAACAGAACTACTATTGGTGGGGAATGTTGGTGGATGTGCAGAAATGGGTAGCGGAATGCTTGAAGTGCATGAGCCGGAAACTACCCGCTCAACCCATACAACCCATAAAACCCATACAACCCGTACAACCCATACAACCCATAGAACCCATACAACGTCCCTTTCAGTCCATTAGAAAAGGGGATAAAGGGGCGGAGAAGGGCCCTTATCGTGCTTCTATTGTGACCACCACAGACCCAGTTGTGTGAATATATGTTGATTATTATCTTATCTTATACTTATATAACGCTTTTATCCAAGGCGCTTTACAAGGGTTATGAGTGGTACAATTAGGGGAACTAAAATGATATGGTGAATAGGGATGGAGTATAGGGAGGGCGGTTAGTGGGTACCGGAATTACGGGGGTGCCTAGGGATGGAGGGAAGGATGCACCAGGGAAAAGCGGTGGGTTTTCAGGGAGGAGCCGAAACTGGACAAGGAGGGTGCTTCTCGCTTAATGTGGAGGGGAAGTTCGTTCCAGTGCAAGGGTGCAAGTGGGAATAAGGAGCAGAAACGGGATTGTGCACAAGGAGAGGGGGGACGGTTAGGATTAGGAGAAATTGAGAGTGGAGCAGGCGGGAGGGGACACGAGACGAGACGAGGGAAGCGAGGTAATGAAGAGATTTAAATACTCGTGTAAGGAGCTTTAATAGACACCGGTAGTAGATGGGGAGCCAGTGCATTTCTATAAGAAGGGCAGAGGTGTGGGAGCAGTGTGGTAGGCTGTAAATGAAACGCGCAGACGCATTTTTGATCTGTTGTAGTGGAATTAATGCATATGTAGTGTCATAAATGGTGTCACTCTATTGTAGCAACAGTCGCGAGTGAAGAGTGGTACTGTATGTGTGGAGCCCCTCTCTAGCACCAGAGTGAATATGGCATGGAAGGGCTCAATAGAGGACGTAACAGTCTGGGTGAACCCGTGAGGGCACGTGACTGGACGAGGTGGTAACGAGGGCCAAAGAGGAGGTGAGAGGGACACGTGATGTGGGCCCTGAGTCTCCGAGAAGGAGCTGGAAAGGGGCGTGGCCAAGGGCTGGGCCTGGCCACACCGGAGTGGATAAAGGCCGAGTCCCGAGAGTGATCACGGCGGTTCATCTCTGGGAAGAAATCCTCCGTCTTCGAGCCTGGGTTCTCGGTCTCGCGCACGTGGAACAGGCAGCGTGTTCGCTGTCCTGATCCGACTTAGTAATTATCCCGTCCAGTGTGTAGATAGTCAGCCGTGGTGGTCACCACCCTAAGTCATTATACTCTTAATGTTAATCTGTGGTTTTAGTTAATAAACGTGTTGCCTCCAAGATCAAGAGTAAGCCTCAATTGAACCCACTCCACATATGCAGGGAGACCGAGTAGGAGAGAGTTATAGTAGTCTAACCGAGGGAAGATGAGTGAGTGTATTAGTAGTTTGGCAGTGGATTGAGTGATGAGAGGGCATATTTTGTGAATGCTGACAAGGTGGAAACGACAGGTGCGGGTGATGGCGGAGATGTGAGAGGGGAGGGAAAGGGAGGAGTCAAAGAGGATACCAAGGTTGTGGGCATAGGGGAAAGGGGTGAGTGAGAAGGGTGTGAAGGTGATGGTGTGGGTGGGTGAAGGAAAAAGAGCAGCGGGGAAAAATATAACCTGGGTTTTAGAGGGGTTGATGGCAAGGAAGTGAAGCGACATCCAAGACTGAAGGGCAGTTAAGCAGGCTGAAAAGCGAGAAGAGAGGTCCGGAGTTAAAGTGGAGAAAGAGAAGAACGTTTGGATGTCGTTGGTGAAGAAGTGGTGGGAGAAGTTAAAGGAGGAGATAAGTGTT
Organism: Lethenteron reissneri; assembly: GCF_015708825.2. NCBI lineage: Eukaryota > Metazoa > Chordata > Hyperoartia > Petromyzontiformes > Petromyzontidae > Lethenteron > Lethenteron reissneri. The sequence goes on along the minus strand of NC_083828.1, from coordinate 427,876 downwards.
TCGAGAGGGGAGATGTAGAGAGAGAAGAGAAGGGAGCCCAGGATAGAACCTTGGGGAACACCTGCTGTGACGGGTGAAGTAGCGCTGCAGAAGTGATTGAAGGAGACCAAGGATGAGCATGAATGGCCAGGAGTAAGTAGGGAAGGATAGCGGGTAGAAGGGAAGTAGGGATCGGGTCAACGGGTGAGGTGGTGAGATGGACTTTGGAGATGGTAACGGAGAGGTCCGCTAGACTCACGGGGGGGATATTGGTGAAGGCAGACGGAGTCGGGTGTTGGTGCGCAGCTAAGGATGGAAGGGTCTGGATGGGATACGGGGAAGCTTAGAAAGAGGAGCGAATGGCATACGTTTTGGAGAGAAGAAAAGAGCAAAGTCAGTAGCAGAGATGCCAGTGGAAAGGGCGGGGAGGAGTTGGGGAGAAGTGTGCAGAGGTTATTAAGGGTAGAGAAGAGTAGGAGGGGATGAGAGGAAAGGGAGTAATGTGTTAATGTGTTGATGGTGGAGTGAAAGATGGCAGAGGCAGCATCTGGGTGGAGGGAGGAAAAAGAGGGCAAGGAAGGCAGAGAGATTGGGGATGCGGAGTCTCTAGTGAGCAGAGATCGTGGGAAAGAAAGTGGTGGGGTAGGATGGGGCTGGTAAGGGGTGGAATGGGTAAGGTGATGGTGAGAGAGAGGAGGAAGTAGTCCGATGGAGGGTGGGGGACGGATACAATGGGGGAAGCCTACCAATCTGATATAAAGATGAGGTCGAGGGTGCTGCCAGAGGTGTGAGTAGGGGGCGAGGGAAGGAGATAGAGATCGAAGGAGTTAGTGAGGGGAAGGAGGGTCGGGGCAATGTAGAGAAGACTAAGATCCAGACTTAAATCACCTTGAAGAATAAAAGGGTGTGGGAGAGGGAGGACAGTGGAAAGAAGACAGTCGAGGTGGTCAAGGATAGAGGGACTGGGGGGACAATAGATGATGAGGAAGGTGATAGAGTGGGGGGAGTAGAAGGAGGATAATTGGTGTTAAAATGAGGGAAGGACAGGATAGAGGGGAGTGTAGGCGCAGGGGTTCAGGATGGAGGATTGAGCAAGGATATGCCTCCAGCTTTGCCCACCCAACGAGGGGTGTGGGAAAGGAGGAGGCAGAGGATGAAAGGGCGGCAGGGGTGGTGGTGTTTAATGGGGCGATCCAGGTTTCTGTGATAGCGAGGGCGGTGAATTTAAGGGAGAGAAAAGCATCCAAGGTGGAGGCAGATTTATTGCACACGGAATGAGAGTTCCAGAGGCCTAATTTGAGGGAAAAATCAGCGGATGGCGGGGTCGGAGGGAGTGCAGGTGTATGTTGAACTTCTTTTGCACCGTATGTAGCCAACCGTGCTAATTGGAGGTGAGGGGGAAGGACAGTAAACTAAACACAAAAAGCATTTCCAAAGAAATTAGTTTTCAATTTAGATTTGAAAGCGCAAAGCTCCAGTGGCTTCCTAATATCGGCAGGAAGAGCATTCCAGAATGCCGCAGAAGTACATCTGAAAGCGTGCGATGCGGTGACCATATTTGTTTGATGGTTCACCAAAAGCTGCTGTGAGGATGGCCGGAATTTGCGTGATGGTGTATGTTCCTTTAAGAGACTAGAAAGGTATTATGGTTAATTTCTGGTTAACACTTTGTGTGTAATGAGCTGTTCCCCTGCACTTGACTCGTTGTTTCCTACAGGTTTAATGGCATTAGGATGCCAATTGATATTATTTTTCTGGACACATAGGCCTGATGCTGTAGGCCGAAACACCTCTGCGGTGTCCAGGATTGCTTACAAGTCTGAAATACATCATTTGAACCAGGCTGGGAGGCACAGTTTTAAGGACAATTAAAAAAGAAAAATTCCCCACTCCCATTTGTGCATTATTATTTAAGCAAACAAGTGGTAGTCAAACATTATAAACTTACGAAAATAAATATTTCAGCGTTGTCGTGCCTGTCTCGAGTTAGGCAATAATAGAAGATTTATGTTTTATTATTTTACGGTGGAAAAGCACATCGCGATTTACAGTCGCGTATCCATTAACCACAAATATTTCGCTCACGGCCGCCGGGTAGGGCGGGCGGTGCTGCTGCAGCTCAGCGATAATGCTCTCGCACGTCAACCATAAAACACTCCTGTATGCATCAGGCACTTGAAAATATAATGGCTTTTCCATAAAGGTATCGTCCGTTATTAAAGAATCATTATTGGGCCTTCCCTGTAAAAAAAAGTCCCTACATAAAACTAAAATAAACTTTCTTTTTTATTTACCCAGGTAAGGCTCACTGAGCTATATAACTATTTTTCAGAAGCGACCTGGCCACAAATAATAGCTCAATGAAGTGGCTTATCAAGTGGAAATTGATAGCAGCCAAACTCTAAATGCATGACCCTAAATTTGGAGGGTAAAACCAGAGGACCTGGAGAAAAATCCATGCGACCATGGGAAGAATATGCAAACTCCACATATATTATCTTAAAATAATGTATACAGTGCCTTAACAAATATACAGGCATCAAGGGTGCCTCGGTGGCGAGATAGTTAACTACGTTGAAATATTTATTTCGAGATAGTTAAATATTTATTTAGTTAACTATCTCGCCACCGAGGCACCCGACATAAGTGGGGCAGTGAGCCCATTATCCCCCCTTTCCCGCAACCCGTAAGCTCTGTGATCGGTCTTCTGCCCACATAAATTCTGTACCCCCCTTCCTTATTCTTGCTCGCGTTCTGTTCCGGGCTGTTGTCTAATAAAATTAACAAAATTATAAATGGATGGCAGTTTGGACCGTGTCGACGAAACATTGGCAACGTTTTCCTTACGCACTTAAAGTAGTTTTTTTATGTCAATGTCAACACTCGAGCAATCTTCAACGGCACGTAACAAAAGTGTTTCCAAATGATCGGAGGCGACACACTAGCGAGCCCCTGGCACTCTCTGGAATGTCGGTTAGATTCGTGCCGCCAACACTGTGGAGGTGGTGGTGGTGGGCCACTGGTATCAGAATTCTCATTCTCAGTACCTGGATCTCGATCATTTGCCACACCGACTTTGAGACATTTTGGCCGGCACTGTGAGCTTCTTGACTCAACGTTGGGGGTCTGTTCGCTGCCAAGCACAGCTGAATCAGCGGCTGTAACTGCCGACACTGCCGACGGTCCTGGGCTGTGGTCTATCTCCATATATATAAAAGGCAAAGTTGTGAATATGTGTGTCTGTTCAAAATGTTTAGCTTACAACCCGACATGCAACAAACTGCAAATTTGCCATGTGGGTACTTTCCAGACTGTACACCATGCAAAAATGAGAAAAATACACTTTTTTGGGGGGGAGATCAATAATGCATATGTTTTTTGCACGGCAAGTGAGCTGTGACGTAACATCTGTCACGTGACCCGCGCATGTGGAAGCGTAATGCATTGTAGTGTAGTGGTTAGCGCGCTGCGCTACGAACCCGGCGACCCGAGTTCGATTCCCGCTCACGGCCACCACCGGTGACGATTATTTGAACCGGTCCTGGGCCTCCCCTAGGTCGACTCAGCCTCAAACGAGTAACTGCTGTGGTGTGTGAACATTGCCACTGGGGAGACAAAGGCGGCCGGGTGTGGTGAATCCAAGTCCCGGGCGATGCCGGGTAGTACAGCTAGTTGGTTTATATGTAGCTCTATATTGGTCTCTATGTACCCGATGGATCTCATGCAACTCTGTGTAACTGCAGTGTCCTGTAACTAACCACTGCAGTCTTGGGCTGTGAACTATGGCTCTCTATGTAACTCTGTGGATCTATATGCAACCCTATGGATCTCTGTGTTACTCTATGGCTCTCTATGCAACTCTGTGCAACTGCAGTGGCCTGTAACTGCCACCACTGCTGACCGTCCTCGTTTGTAGTTGTCCTTGCAACAGAGCTACTGAGCTCATTGGGGCCTCATCAGCTGAAGTAATAAAGCCTGAGTGTGAGGTTTGAGGAGGCTTAGCCACCGTCAGCCAGAGCCACACACCATCCTCCCACCTGTGATTACCACCACTTACTTGCGAAGAGCATGGTGCCCTCCGCCGCCTCTGGGTCAGAGCGGAGGGTGGCCAGGCCATAGTCGGTGATCTTGAGGACAAAGCGACTGTCCACCACGCAGTTGGATGACTTGAGCGCGCCGTGCGAACCGATGACGCTGGCGTGGAGGTAGGCCATGCCCTGCCGGGATGGGAAGAAAGACACAACACACACCGTGCTTGGAGACACGACTTGTAGCGACGCTTGCAAGCGCGCTAGCTGCTACACCACTGCTCTCTCCAAAACTCGTCCATGGTTTTGTAACGTCCAGGCCAAAGAGCTTCCCAATGGCTCAGGAGACAGACAGCTGAGCTGGCACCACAGGGATCCTGATGATGAAACCAGGGTCATCTACAGCAGCGAGCGATTTGAAGTTTTTGGCCCAGTTGCCAGTGACTGGCTACACAAAATAATGTTACATTTGCATTTCCACTTAACTTTGGCTAAAGTCTAGCTGTGAGAATTTAAAGCATCACTGTCTTACTGTCACGCGATGAACATTTCTGCACCTCCGATGAGCACGGTTGGCTACGTATGGTGCAACAGAAGTTCAACATATGGTACATTTTCTTGGTTCTTTCGGTAAAGTCACGTAGAAGGGAAGTAATAAAATAATTAAAATAAAACATAATAAGATAATTCTTCTACGTGACTTTACCAAAAAAACCAAGAAGATGAATCCCTGCAGTCACGAAAGCTTTAAATCGAAATATGGTACATTCTTTCTGAGCCCAGCGACCTGAGACAGATTCCCAGCCATGGCCGGTCGTTAGCAACGAGTGAAATCTCAGGCAACCCTGGGCTGCCCCACTTCACCAAACCGACAATGACCAACATGGTGAAGTATGGCCAAACAACCCCCAACCACCGACACAGCATGGAAAGGCTGAAAATATTGGTTGATAAAGGGTTGAAATTATGAATATTAATTTATTACATCGTTTTACCTCCACCTCTCTAAAATAAATACAAATTCTGATTCTGTTAAATGTTTCGTCATTTAATTTTTACTGATCGATATCATCATTGTCAGCCATGATCAATACACTGCGGGATGAAGGCCTCCCCCAAGCCGGCCATGACCTCTCGTGATCTCATGATGCAACAAACCACCCAGGACCTGCCCGACATGAGAACCGATTGCAAGGCTCCATCTCCTCGGAGCATGTCCTCTCGTGGCTCGTTCTATCCCTGTCCCTTGGCTGCCCCTCCGCTATTATTCTTGACCGTCAGCCGTCGTCCCCTTCTAGCCCACAACACGCATCGCCCAAGCCCCACTCACTTTCCTTAACGGTCTGAATGATATTCTTGGTTCTTTCGGTAAAGTTGGATGCTGCTAATCTTGCATAATGCACGGGCATAAGTAGTACTAATCACATACCTGCATTTCCCATATCCCCTCCCTTGGATGCTGCTAACCTGCATAATGCACGGACATAAATAGTACTAATCACATACCTGCATTTCCCATAAATATGCTAAATTCCTCTTCATATGCAAATTATTTTGTCAAGGCGCCCTTTCCCACCCCCCCTTCCAACCCAGCTTATATATATGCTCCAAGCACGTGTGCTGTTTCATTCAGACGCTGTCGCCTCGACAGACCTGGTTTCACCTGAGGACGGCTGCTGGCGTTGTGGCCGAAACGTCGTGAGAGTTGTTTTGTTATGTTTTATTTTTATTATTTTATTACTTCCCTTCTACGTGACTTTACCGAAAGAACCAAGAAGAAGAAAAAGTCACGTGACTTTACCGAAGGAACCAAGAATATGAACCCCTGCAGTCACGAAAGCTTTAAATCGAAAAAGGTCTGAATGATGTCATTAACCTGCGCGTGTCCTCCAATCCACGCGTCCCTCTCCCTGGCTCCTTGTGTAAGGGGACACCACGGTTGTAAGATGTTAACTACCTCGCCTGGTATCCAGGAGGTCGTGGGCTCGATCCCAACCCTGATGCCTGCTGTATATTTGGAGTTTGTGTGTCTCTTTCTCATCATCATCACGGTTGTAAGATGTTAACTACCTCGCCTGGTATCCAGGAGGTCGTGGGCTCGATCCCAACCCTGATGCCTGCTGTATATTTGGAGTTTGTGTGTCTCTTTCTCATCATCATCACGGTTGTAAGATGTTAACTACCTCGCCTGGTATCCAGGAGGTCGTGGGCTCGATCCCAACCCTGATGCCTGCTGTATATTTGGAGTTTGTGTGTCTCTTTCTCATCATCATCACGGTTGTAAGATGTTAACGACCTCGCCTGGTATCCAGGAGGTCGTGGGCTCGATCCCAACCCTGATGCCTGCTGTATATTTGGAGTTTGTGTGTCTCTCTCCCCGTGGTCACATGGATTTTTTCCAGGTCCCCTCCGGATTTTCCCTCCACATTTAGAAACAACATGTCTTTAAAGTATTTGTCTACTATACATTTCCACACTATGAGCCACTTCGTTGAGCGATCATTTGTGGCCAGGTCGCTTCTGAAAAAGAGCTATCTTTATAGCTCATTGGGCCTTACTTGGTAGAATAAAAAATTGTTTGCTGGAGTTTAGGAATTCCACACGTATCTCTCCCAATCGATCCACTGCTGCGCCCGTCGCAGACAAAAGTCGGAAGCTGCCATTAAATTTAAATCCATTTTACTGAGGGCCGGTGGACCTTAAGCACTCAATAATGTGCCCCTGACAGTGGTATTCACCTTGACGATGTCGTTGATGAGTGAGAAACGAAACATCCAATCCAGGTTTATGCTTTCGTTTTCCAAAATATCCTGAAAAAATAGTTGGTAAAAAAATACATAAAGGTTAAAATGCATTATGAGCTCACGAGTTTAAAAAAATATATATATAAATAAAGAAAAACCAGGTACATGCTTTAATTTTCCTAAATATTTCTTTTTATAATTTACAAGAAGCTTAAAATGCATTCCGAATTGACAATGGAATTTTCTACTTGCATGTATATATAATTGGGATTCATGCACAATGCTTTATTAATTATGATCATATTTACTGCCAAATCCAAGCCAGTCTGCGTTAAGCCACCACCACCACCATGAGGAAGCAATTATATTGTTAAGAGCTCCCATCGTGGACAAATTATATACTGATGCAGGCTGTGCAATTTCATCCCATCATTATGCGACGATCCAGTGTACTGTTACGACTTATGCAATTACTTCCAAACCAGAAGCAGCCCATCATTTGAGACCTCCGGAAAAATGGAGCGTGTCACGTCGTGAACAAATGTGCCCGCCGTTCGAAGGATGCTAACACCGACGACGTAAGTCATTAACTATTTTAAATCGTGCCGGGCCATATGCTGCATGCAACGTCTCAATCGTGCCGGCTTTAGTTTGTTTTGTTCCTAAAAAAGCCAAAATAAAAATGTAAACATAAAGCAAAACAATCAGGTATGTCTAAGATTTTGTCAACAATGTAATCGCTCATGGCACCTGGAGAGAATACTTAGTGGCACTTATTTTATCATTCAATGCAGGTGGCCCATTTTAGTTTGTTTTCACTGCTTAAACGGGCGACGTAGCAATTGCGTTATTCAAGCAGCCAAAATAGAACATGAGTCACATTTTCTTAAGACCACACACTAACGGAGCTCTTTTTTTCAGAGCCCATGTTAATCAATAAAATGTATTACAGAGGAAAACAATTAAATACAAGTATCCATATATTTATATAGAGTACACACACAAGACAAATATTCCCTATGCAAACTCCACAGGACATGAGGGAAAGATGCAAGATGAGGTGGGGTGGCCAGGATGATGCCAGGCCACCTTTGTCTCCCCAGTGCTGAAGTTTACACACCGCTATGTACTCATTTAATCGAACATGGATTGCTGTATATGCAGCGCAGTGCCGATCCCCGCACAACATTTTCACGCAAAATTACACACACATTATAATAGACACATATAATGGAGCTACACGACATCGGACAAAAAACAAAGCAGTCAGCATTGCAGCAAATTAGACTCCAGAGTTTTACCCTGAAGCATGTAGCATCGAAAGCAGCCACTTGATTCATAGCTGTTTATATCGGAGGGAGGGAGCGAAGTGGAGGGAGAGGGTGAGGCCTCTTTCCGGCACGGATGCTCACAGCTTGACACGACTGACCTTCAGGCTGCCTCGGGGACAGTACTCGGTGACGATGCAGATGTTGGGTGGGTCGATGCAGGCTCCCACGAACCTGGTCAGGTGGTCGTTTTGCACGTCCCTCATCTGCACAGACAAGGGGCAGTTTCCACAAATTAAGCAACCTCCCAGGCCAAAATGTCAACAGCCGAACGATACGACGAATACTCAGCACGAAAATGTATTTTCGGTTATGTGTCATCACTGCATAATGATGCGTCGAACTAGAACCCATGACGTAAATCGAGGGTCCTTGCCTTTTAGATCGTCAATTCGCCACCATTGATTCAAACCAGCGTGACTCTGCTAATGATTGAAAACTACTTTTCGTGTTTAGTTTGTTGTCCTTCCCCCACACCTCCGATTATCACGGTTGGCTATGCACGGTGTGAAAGAAGTTCAACATATGGCGAAATCAGCCAAGAGTTGTGTTTATTTGAATGAACGCTGCTGACATTATTTGCCTCCCACAAGGCAATGTCGGCAAGTGCGTTGTGCCAGAAATAATTTTATTTTTTATGTAGAAAGCCGAATCTATGGAGGAGACATGGTCTGCTTATTTACGTTGCAATTTATATTCCCCACAACAGCGCTATTTATTAATTGTTGTTACTAATATTCATAGTGAGTTCTTGCTCAGATGAGCGGCCCTGAGCCAGTGATGGAAATTCTACATCTCTCTGGCGGAGACGAGTCTATCCATAGGACACCCTAAAAGTGGTGCATCTAGAAACTTTCCATTAAATACAGTCCTTACAATGATAACATAGCATTCAATCTACTCTCTCTGGTAAATATAAACTAAATACCAATTTTTGAAGTCTCAATGGTTCACTTCGATCTGTTTATTCAAATTCATGATGTGGGGCTGACTCGATGCGTTTCATCAGGCCACTCATCTGTACCTCCTGCGAGTTCTGTTTGTGCGATTTCGTGGACATATGGCTAACCTATATCTACCCAAAATTAGCGATGGTCTGTGCACTTTGAATTCACTCATACCCAGATATGTGGTTGGACGTGGGATAACATTTTGTGCATTGCATTACTTTCCCAAATTTTACTAAGTTTGTTTTACTAAGTTGGTTTTCTCTGTGTCTCTATGTTGTCTCTCTAGTATTTCCTGCAGTCACGAAAGCTCCAAATCTCTCATTGACATGCTCATTTCTTTACCCCCCCCCCCCCCTCTCTCTGTGCCTCCCTCTCTGTCTATTTAAGACCTCGACACAGAGGCGTTGTTTCTCTGTGTGCCTATTTGTGTGTCTCTCTCTGTGTGGCTCTGTGTTATCTCTCTCTGCTTGTGTGTCTGTCTGTGTGTCTCCGTGTCTGTGTTTTGTCTCGCTCTCAAATTTAGCACTCTTTGGAAGAACGTATTCAACCAGGTAGGGTGTTGACTGTTATGTTACCCGACTATCTGTGTTGTGTTGCATTATATTTCTAAGTTTACTAGTTTTTTTCCTCATTCATTCGTACCTGATGATGATTGCTTGTGTTGCAATCGAAACGTTGTATTCTATTATTTAATGTATTTTCTTTCTTCGTGACTTCACGAGAGCTCCGAATGAACATTGTGTGTTGTATTGTGTCCTTGAGGACGGCTGTTTGCATTGTGGCCGAAACGTCGTGAGAATAATTGTATTATGTTTATTTTTATTATTTTATTATTTCCCTTTTACGTGACTTTACCGAAAGAACCAAGAATATATAGTTTAGTTAAATAAATAATTATTCCTGGCCACTTGCCAAGTGTGTAAGCACGGTTTGTGCCAGACGTTAACTCCCTAGGACGTTTCCCAATGGCGTGTGAACGTCGGCTTGCTCTGAAATCCCTGGGCCCTCTGCCTGCAACACGTTGCTTCTTTCTGCTCCTTCACTGGCACCGCTCAACTTTGGGATTCCCACCCTTCGTCCCTTCCCCCCCCCCCCCACGTTCTTACTATGCAAGTGCGTGTGTTCTTTCACACCGTCCGTAGTCAACTGCACTAACCGGAGATGCGAGTGAAGGACAACAAATTAAACACTAAAAACAACACCAGTGATGATTATCTGAACCGGTCCTGGGCCTCCTCTATGTCCACTCTGCCGCAAATGAGTACCTAGTGTGGTGTGTAAACATCGCCACTGGGGAGACAAAGGCGATCGGGTGTGGTGCTGGCCACCCACCCCCTCGTGTACATTACCGGCCTTCATAGGTGCTCGCTAACAGCACTTGCCCCTACAGTCTGTTAAGGCTATACGGGGGATCTTTGTCTTTGTTGGGAGCGCCAGGTGGCTAAACACAGCAAGTTGGCACAGTAGGTGGCACAGGTGGTGCATCTGCCGGTCATCTCAGTCAGTCCACCCATGGCACCTGGATCTGTCCTGTGACCTCCTGTCAGTGGGCATTCGACACTTCACATGGCCTTAAAGTGCACATAGCCTGGCACAAGCGCCGTGGTGACGTCACAGACATTTAGTGGCGAATGGCAGTTGTTGTTGTGCTGGGAATGGTGCAGGTTGCCCCAACAGTATGTTAAGGCTATACGGGGTATCTTTGTCTTTGTGTTGGACATGGCGCAACGGTTAGCACGCTGCTTCGAACCCGGCGACCCGAGTGTGGACACAAAGACGGCCGTGAGTGGTGCTGGCCACCCACCTACTCATGTGCTGCCATGCTGGCCTTCATAGGTGCTACTCGCAAACAGCACTTGCCTCAAGAGTCTACTGTGGCTATACGGGGGGGGGGGGGGGTAGCTTTGAGCTGTGTGTGCGCACGCCATTCCGTCGTCTGTTACTTACGTGCTTCATCTCAAACAGGACCTGGCGGGTTAGCTCGATGCGTTTCTTTGGCACCCGCTTAATTGCCACAATATTGCCCTGTAAGCAATTCATACACACAGACATAGTCATTTTAAACTTCATAAAATATATATGTAACCGTGTGTGTGTATGTCTGTGTACGCCATATATTATAATAGTAATCATTTATTTCCCTTTGTCAATTACACTACGCCGCTATTCGGGACAACATTACTCAACCCTAGTGGCCCTGTGCTGTGTCAGGAGGCACGTGAGGCAGAGTCACGGCTCACCGGGCCTTCGGGGATGGCTGGGGGGGTGCTGCACCACCATGTGTCCATTGAGCCCCCCACCCAAGTTGACTTCCCGTAGTGGTGAATCACTGTTGCGGTGCCCCCCCCCCACCCCCCCACATGACAGGTCCACTGGCCCCCTCCCCATCCGAGAGGAGCAGGAGCCGGGCTGAGTTGTTCCCACTTTCGTTTATTCTGGGCAAGGTGCTTCATGTCGATATTAACCCTATCCTGTTCCGAGACAACTGCAAGTTTCAGGACAAGTTTCGTTCACTGCTGAACACATCAGCAGTTGGCGTTAATGGTATGTAGAGAGGCGTGGCGCAGCTGTTTTTAAAGACTTTCTACTGTACCCACCGCAGAGAACTGTCGCGACACGACTGCACTCTACCATAGCTAGCTCCAAACTGTGCCACATGCCTCCCACGTGGCCTTGTGGGAGCCTCGGTACTGATAAAGGTATTTTATTTTAATTTTAATTCTAGTTCCGTTCTGATGACGTACATGTACGTACTCATACGGCATTGATGTCTGGTGCTAGGGAAAGAAAGTGCCCCTTTAGGTCATCCCCCTCCAACATGAACCGCTTGGCCACCCGGTTTTCAGTAGAAAGCCTTAACACGTCAGTTTCCAGGTGGTGGAGGGTCTTACGATACACACTTTTAGCCAGATCATTGGCCGTGCGGTGGTAATAGCGCAAATAGATCCATCTTGACATCTGTGCCTAGTGGATGTTGGATGTTTCCCTTCAACTTGATATTCAAGTTTCCATTTTACTTTCGTTTAGCCATGTGGGAACTCGAGAGCAGGATGGTCTCATTTGCAAGAGTGATCCAGGTGACCAAAGGTACAAAAAAATAACGAACCAAATAGAATTCAGAGAAAAAACAACATTGCACAATAAATCAAAACCTTTGCGCTAGTATATATGACAATATTATATGAAATACATTTTCTGAAATAATATTGGCTTGGACAAATAACCTTTAAAAACCATTCATAGTAAAATTAAGTAACTGAAACATCAACATGGATGTGAATGTAAAAATCACTAGTATGGAAACAGACAAGGATATACATTAAACATTTAGTTAATCTGTTGATAAACATTTGACCGTTGGATCTTTATACAGTAAAGTAATACCCCGTGTTGCGTTGGTAATTTATTTCTGAAAGGTGTGATGCCGAATATCGAAACGACGTAAATCAAAGCGATTTACAGGTGGAAGTGCTTGCACAAAGTATAGTAACATCTCATCCTGTGTTCTTGGAATCTAGGTGGAGGTGAAGGTGGAGGTGAAGGTGAAGGTGAAGGTGGAGGTGAAGGTGGAGGTGAAGGTGGAGGTGGAGGCCGAAAGGCGACGGATACGAGAAAGGACGGGCGATGCTGTCAGCCACGAGACTGTGGGTTGAGGCAATGCTCATCAGGTAGTGGTGTTTATAAAGTGACGACCCATTTGTGAAACGACATAAAAGGGGGAGATGTAAATCAAATGTCTTACTTTATTATAATGACACAGGCTGTTCGTGAAGCTATACATTTTTTTTGCTTGACAAAAATATTTTATTTCGATGTTTAACCATGATTTCTCAATTGGGAAACAGGCAGCAATCATCGTCCCCTCCTGCGAAAACCTCGCAGCACCCTCCTGAAAACATTGATTCTTGAGATCACACAGTGGCCACGGAACGTAGTTTAAGGTATTTACTGACGGAATTTGACTTCCAGCTGTTGTTCAGCTATTGAAACGCTACTCTGACCTCTGACCTTTTCTACTCTGGCCTTCATGTCAGAGGTGACATCTCTGTTGTAGAAAATTATACTTCAAGGACAAGAGGCTGTTTCCGGTCTACTCTGCAGCTGTTCCCGATCCAACAAAATGCTTTACTTGGAGACTCGTGTTTTACAGTCATAATTTAGTTATCTATTTAGTTATATATTCACATCAACAGCACAATCCATTTTAACAAAAAATCTAAACTATTTTTATTTTACTAGGTAAGGCCCACTGAGCTATATGGCTCAATTTCACAAACAATAGCTCAACTCCAAATATACAGCACGTGTCAGGGTCGAGATCGAACCCATGACCTCCTGTATACCAGGTGAGGGAGTTAACATCTCGCTACCGCAGCACCAAACGTAAAAGTTAATCATTTGACCGGCACCTTGTAATATGCTGTCTGTACAAAGAATTGTTTCTTTCCCTGCAGGGTCATGAAGGAGTTGTAGCTGGAGCCATGCTGGGAGAGGAGAGAGAGAGAGGGAGACAAACCATAAGCACGAGGTCACATCGTACACGTCAGTACATCGGGGCAATAACCGACGACAACAGCCAAGTTATGTAAAACGACAAAGCACTATCTGGCACGCGACGACTTTTTGCCACAACGGAGAGACATGCAGCCAGGAAAGCGGGGCCTCAGCGTGAGTGAACTACATAAATAGTGGACATTAGCAAAAAAGTGCTGTGTAGCTCAACGGATTCCTCTGGTCTAAATAAAAAATTCTGATTCTGACATCTGAGCTCATTTGTCAGTGAGAATATTTATTTATATTGGAGGAATCCAATGCGCTATGAAGCTCTTTTGCAAAGATGTCCAGTATGTATGTACGTTGAACTTATTTCGTGCCATACGTAGCCAACCGTGCTAATCAGAGGTGTGGGGGAAGGACAACAAAAAATCGCTTCAAGTTATTTCGGAAGTAGTTCTGTGACATCTGCTTTCACGGGTCATTCACCAACGCGGGGGGAGGGGGGGAGGGGTGATGCACGCTTTGTCTTGAGTCGTGACGCAGAGAGCCCTTCAGAATGATAGTGTGCAGGGCAGGAGAAGAGCCTCGGTGCACGTTGCTCAAGGCTCTCACTATCTGCGAGCCGACAGTGGTGCTGTCAGCAAGGCAACAATGCACAGATCAGAATCTAAATCTTGATTTAGACTGGAGCAGGAATTTGATGAGCTATTAAGCTCTTTTTCACAGATGTCCAGTTGGGACAGGTCAAAACATAACAACAAACAATAAAAAACACGATCAGAGTGCAAAGTATAGGAAAGGTAAGAAAATCAAATTTACAAAATATATATAATTAAAACTAAACTATTTTTTTTATCTTATCAGGTAAAGCCCACTAAGTTATTAGATTTTTTTTTTCAGAAGCGACAAATGAAAGCTCAACGAAGTGGCTTATCATGTACGAAGTGGCTTATCATGTGTGTAAATATCACCATGAGGGCGGGTGAACAAGTTACAACAGCAATCAATACAAACAACAACACATCACAAATGAAAGCTCAACGAAGTGGCTTATCATGTACGAAGTGGCTTATCATGTGTGTAAATATCACCATGAGGGCGGGTGAACAAGTCACAACAGCAATCAATACAAACAACAACACATCACAAATGAAAGCTCAACGAAGTGGCTTATCATGTACGAAGTGGCTTATCATGTGTGTAAATATCACCATGAGGGCGGGTGAACAAGTCACAACAGCAATCAATACAAACGACAACACATCACAAATGAAAGCTCAACGAAGTGGCTTATCATGTACGAAGTGGCTTATCATGTGTGTAAATATCACCATGAGGGCGGGTGAACAAGTCACAACAGCAATCAATACAAACGACAACACATCACAAATGAAAGCTCAACGAAGTGGCTTATCATGTACGAAGTGGCTTATCATGTGTGTAAATATCACCATGAGGGCGGGTGAACAAGTCACAACAGCAATCAATACAAACGACAACACATCACACGGCCCGGAGAGGAATTCGTTTGTGATGGGTGACGTGTTGGACTTGTTCTGCGTAGCAGGGAGAGATCGCTCAGCCCCTGGCTACCGAAAGTGTTAAGGAGCCCTCCCATTATGGATGGACAGGGCTGATGTGTAGACACTTTCAACACTTTGTTGGAAAATTGTCATTAAAATATTTGGAAAAAGGACGATAATAATCGTTAATCTTTGCATTTATATGGCATTGCTTAAAATGCCTCAGCAAACTCAAAAGCACATCTCATCTCAAACGTTCTAAGGGCACCCCTAGTGGCAGCTGCCCCTGTGCGGCACATGGTGACTTGGCGGCTGGCCTGCGAGCGGGCGTGAGTCGGCTATTGGAGGGTGATGATTGCAGCTATCACCCACGAGTCATTTTTGTGAATTTGTGCAACATTTTGGACCGCACACAATGGCCTCCTACCCGCTTCAAACAACGTCATGGAATCTTTAACGTTCCATTGAGAGCGAAGCTGATGGCGCGTAGTTTCCCCGCTTCATACACACGACCGCAGTATTAACCAGGGCAGCCTGCCGAATCGGAACTGCAAACCTCTGCAGAAAGCGGCGAACGCGCTAAGGTCGGGCCGTGTCACCACCCCCCGCCGATGGCGGTGACGGTTGCGGCGGTGATGGTGGCAGTGACAGTGGTGCTCACCATGGAGAGCGTGAGTCGACTGCCGGCCGTGCGCCTGCTCTTCTCGAGCTTGCTGAAGTGGATGTCCTCCCACTGAAGCCGCCACAGCATGCTCGCCAGCTCCTTCTCCACCTTCAGCTTCCTGGCAAAGCGACGTCGCAAAGCACAATTGACATTCAACTCCTGCAGAGGCTCTCGAAAACGAATTGAGTCTCGACAGATGCTTCGCTTCCAACTGAATCTAAAATGACAGGCGGTTTCCCGCTGTTTACGACGTGGCAATGCGTTCCCGGAAACTTGGTAGATGTAAATCGGACCCCATTTTCCCATTGACGAAGAAACAGTAGAGACATCACTTGCCGATGTTTTCCCATTTATCGACCATATTTAACAAGGCTCAATAGAAGAATTCCCTCATCAAAACTCGACACCATAGAGCTCGTTGTATTTCCCACCATCACCACCTAGCCAGTGAACTGGAGCACGTACACCAAGCCCTCAAGATGAATGGATACTTGAACTACACAATCGGTAAAGCTATCACCCCAACCGTTGGGAAAGAACCATCTGAGGACCAAATCTAAACCATCACCTTGCGATACATAGCAGGAGTTACCAAAAATATTTCCAAAATCATGAGCAAACACAAGATCCAGGTTCGATTTAACACAGTACGTAAAATTCGTGATCTGATCCCATCTGTGAAGGATGTGATCCCTGACATGCAATACCCCGGTGTCTACAAACTCAGCTGTGTCTGCGGCAGTAGTTACATTGGGGAAACTAAGCGACGTGTCTCGGACCTTGTTCGTGAACATAAGGTAGATCTGAAACACGGCAGGACCAATACCTCGACCGTGGCTGATCATTGTTTTAATGCTGTGGGCTCACACAAAATAGATTTTTCCAAGACGAAGGTACTATGCAAACCCACTGACTATCATCAAAGATTTGTTCATGAAGCCATCCAGATATATAAACACAGACACAATTTCAACCGAGAAGATGGGTACAAACTGAGCAATCATTGGAAGGATGTTATTAATCAGTTTAAGTCATAACTGGCTGTGATGTTTCCATCCTTCCTGCTGATGTTAGCAGTTATTTCCGACTCTCTGAGTTACATTACCAGGTTAAATGTCTTTACATTAACAGGCTAAATGTCTCATTAACACAGCCACCGTTGCGGTGGTTTTCTTACATTGACATGCTAATCTTACATGAACAGATTGACATGCTAATCTCTCACAATACAATGGCCACCTTCACAGGTTCGTAGTCGTGGAGGTATATCCGCTCTCCGATCTTACATTTACATTTAAATTCCATCTCTAGCCACACCCACGTACCCTTGGGCTACACCCATCTCAAACCTATATAACATCCTGCCTTAGCAGCTCTCCCGCTATATTTTTTCACCTGATGACGATTGCTTGTGTTGCGATCGAAACGTCGTGATATTTTAATGTTTTTTATTATTATTTTTCTATCTACGTGGCATTACCAACAGACCCAAAGAATATGAAATCCTGCAGTCACGAAAGCTTTAAGTCAAGATTTAAGGCTCAATAGGTATACATCATCTAAAAACACTCTAGAATAACAAAGCTCCATGCCAAGTCATGTCAGAAACCAGACCGACTGTTCAAATGCATTCGGAGTCATGTTGAAAGGTGCGTCGTAAATCAAGTTTCTGCGTTGATAATCGACCCATGGTGGCAATTATATAAATGTCGTAAATGTGGATTGTCGTAAGTCAAACTGTTCTAAACCAGAGACCGCCTGTAGTTGCTTATAAGGAGTCAAACAAATGTAAGAAGAAGAAGATGATGATTCAGAAAATTATATATTTTGATAATAAATTAAAATGACCAAGCTCAACCCTGCTCGGCTTGCCAGGATGCTATAATATCGGCAGCACTCACCGGTAAATCAGGAAGAATGTCGCAAGCACCACCAGCACCAGGAGGCTCACCACAATCAGCAGCTGCTGCACCATGGTTATGACTGCAAGGGAGGGAGATGGGCCACCTCAATAAAACGCAGCACAAACACAAGACTCCAATGGCTCAATCCCCACCAAGCGAGGGCATTCTTCTCATTGTTGACGTACTACTGGAGGGCACAAAACTAGCGGCACAATAGGATTAATTTGTGTCAGCGCAGTAAGATTCGTAAACGAACCCTACACTTCGGTCCTTGGGAGAATGTTAAAGTTTTGTGACTCCACTTCTGAGCGAAGGCCTCCCCCGCGAGCCACGTCAGTCACTGGGGGGCTGTGTGACTTTACTTCACCATGCTGGTCATTACAGGTTAGTGAAAGTGGTGTGTGTGGGGGGGGGGGCAAGTCCATCTCTTCAGGAACGCTGTCGACGGAGAGCTGAGTTACAAAAAAAAGAAACTAAAAATGTTGACCAGGTGAGGCCCACTGAGCTTCATAACTATTTTTCAGAAGTGACCTGGCCACTTTTGATAGCCCAACGAAGTGGCTCATTATGTTGAAATTTGATTGCAGCCAAATACTCTGAAACACATGTTTCTAAATGTGGAGGGAAAAACCGGAGGACCTGGAGAAAAATCCAAGCGACCACGGGGAGAACATGCAAACTACAAATATACAGACGTCAGGGTCGGGATCGAACGCACGACCTCCTGTATACCAAGCGAGGTAGTTAACATCTCACCAACGTGGCGCCCAATCTGATGGCTGGCATAGTCAGGGCTACCACCCTTCCGACTGTAGACCAAACCTGGACGTCATATTTCTCAGTCGACACTAGGCTGATGAAAACTGTCCAGTGTCCTGTCATGAAGTTCGACACAAAAACGGTCCAGGATCTCAGTGCAAATCAATTATTGCCACCTAGACACAGACGCCAATTCCCAAACTGTCGAGATTACAACGGGCATCTAACAAACAGGTCACACTTTTTGGATTAAAACGTGAAAAACACAATGTCTGCTCATAGGCCATCATCTAGAGGACTACCATGCAGTTCTCCAGGAAGTACTGATGGTTTTCTGCTTAATGCACAAAGGCCGAGTGATTCGTGTGCACATTTCTTCCGTGCTGTTTGATTATAATCAGAGTCAAAATATTGACACTGGAGGAATCCGATGAGCTATAAAGCTCTTTTTGTCCAGTAGGGACAGGTCAGAACCTTACAACAATACAAAAACACGATTTGAGTTAAAAGTATAGGAAAGGTAAAACAATTACTTTCAAATATACAAATAAAACTAAACAATTTTTGTTATCTTACAAAGGAAAGCCACTGAGCAAATGGCTTATTTTTCAGACACGACCTGGCCACAAACGATAGCTCAACGAAGTGGCTTGTCATGTGGAAATTTATAGCAGCAAAATAATCGTGACGGTTTAGTGGCCTGCACCATTACTCCATTACAACGGGGTATGGAGAGGGCGGGGATTATTCTTCATTGTCTACTTATCTGACTTGAGCCCTTCGCAGTACAGAGTCTGGGAGAAAGGTGCCACCTTTGTTGTCGGGCAGCAAGTCGGAGGGGACGTAGCCCCCGGGCCAGTGGATGAGGACACCAGGCATGGGCACCATCTCCTGCCTGCTGCCATCGTAGTTGTAGACGATCTGCCCGTGATCGAGACAGCAGCAGCAGCAGGGAGCAGCAGGCATCAGCAGGAGCAATGAGACACAATAGCCAAACAACCCAAAGAGAGTTCCTGCTCAAATGAGCACTGAGGCAATAATGGTGCTAATTTCCCGTTCACAGCCCCTGAGCTGGTGATGTGATGGAAATTCCACGGTGCTATGGCAAGGGTGAGTCGTCCAAAGAACAGCCGCTGTTGACTCCCCCCCCCCCCCCCCCCCCAAGTTAGAAGTTTATTT
Source organism: Lethenteron reissneri (assembly GCF_015708825.2). Taxonomy (NCBI): domain Eukaryota; kingdom Metazoa; phylum Chordata; class Hyperoartia; order Petromyzontiformes; family Petromyzontidae; genus Lethenteron; species Lethenteron reissneri. Next base: position 408,321 of record NC_083828.1, on the reverse strand, counting down.
CCACAGCAAAGCCCGTTGAACTGAACAAAGCTCTTTCAAGGGCCACTTGGTCAGCAGACAATCGCGGGCGGTGGGATTAATTGTATCGACCATAGAGAGAGTGGATGAGGAGCTGAATCAACTTTCCGACCAGGAGTTTAACTCACAACGGTTCGACTGCGAGCTGTCCACTCTGCCACTGAGCCACCCGCTTTTGTGGTCACGAGGAGTGGGTTTTTTGAGGAGGGGATCACGTCCAAGTGGATGTTCGCCGTGGAGATGGAGCGATAAAATAAACTCGCTTGCAGGAGCTACATATGGATTGTTGGATTGCGGTACCTTAAGGTACTGCAGTGACGGGATGGTCAGGTCTTCATCTAGCAGTGGATTGATCATGACTGATGACGATGGGGTCTTTTTTACTTGACCTCTTTTGCTTGGTTGATGTTTTTTACTGGTTATTTGTGTGCATGTGAATGTATTGAACCCAGTCAACCGAGTTCGATTCCCGCTCATGGCCACCAACACCAGTGACGATTATCTGAACCGGTCCTGGGCCTCCCCAAAGTCGACTCAGCTTCCACTGAGTACCTGGAGCAATGTGTAGTAATCATCGTCATGAGGGAGACGAAGGCGGCTGGGCGTGGTTCTGGCAACTGACCCCCTCCTGTGCTATGGCGGCCTTCGTAGGTGCTACCCGCAAACAGCACTTGCCCCAAAAGTTTGTGAAAGGCTACATGGGGGGTCTTTGTCTTTGTGAAGTATTGGAAATGACGGCAGGAACTTCTTGACGGGTAACACACTTTTATTAAATCTTGACGTGTCACAAAACAACGTGTGGTCTCTATTCTTTGTACTATACACTCCACTTAACTCGTGTAGACTCTATGCGTCTGGCTACACACAATACACTTGACTCGTGTAGACCCTATGCCTCTGGCTACACACAATACACTTGACTCGTGTAGACCCTATGCCTCTGGCTACACACAATACACTTGACTCGTGTAGACCCTATGCCTCTGGCTACACACAATGCATTCGGCTCGTGTAGACCCTATGCCTATGGCTACACACAATACACTCGCCTCTGGGTTACACAGAGTCCCGGTCCCGTTAGGACAGCGGGACTAGGTACCGCAGGGCCCTATCTCTTCGATCCCCGTCTTCATTCTTCGCTGGTTACATACTGCCCTTACGCCTGTGTGCATCCCCTTTTATAGCCCCTGCTCACGGGAGACGGAGCTGATGCGGACGTCTACGTGAGCATCGCTCCTTAGTTAACCAATCACGACGCGCTCTCTCTACGATCCGTTTTTCCCCAGCGCGTGTTAACACTACTCCACCAATCACACCGCGCTGTCACCTGATCACTCCCTCTCAGCGCGTCACCGGCACACAGCCAATCAGCACCCCGTAACCCACGACCCCGCGCTGACCCCTGATCCTCCACCGTCAGCGCGCGTCACCACATACACAGCCAATCATTACGCGCTGGCATACGATCCCTAATCCCAGCGCGTATCACCACTACATCACCCCCTCCCACATAGCTTGCAGCCGGCCCGGCTGTTAACCAACAACACAACCCAACGTCAACGCAATAATAAAAAAAATAACCCCACCCCCCAGTGTGCCCCGTAACGCAACAACGACAACACAACAACAACACTTAAATAAGAAGCAATATACAGCCCGACGAACAACACAATAAAAGCGAACTCCAGAAACCGAACGCGCCAAGTGTCTCTGTGACTAAACGCAGTGACGAGGCGCTCTGGCTGCCTCGACTCCTCACGTGGTAGGTCATAAAAAGTAGCGCGACCTAGCGCGAGTCCGTCTGGCCGGTCCGTCGTATGGGACGGGACGCTGGCGACCGTCCGGTGGCTCCGGCAGCTCTAGACGGCGCGGATCGGGCCTGGAAGGACCGGCCCCGCCGCGAAGATCCGGCCGCCGATGGTCGGCAGCTGTCAGTTCCGAGACACCTGGGAGCGGATCAGGCGGAGACATGTGAGGATCAGGCAAAGACATTTCCCCCTTAGGGTCGTCGGTCACGTCACATGCTCGGCCCTCACGACACAAGGGGAGGCCATGTGGAGGCGAGAACGGTTTCAGTCGGGAGGGGTGGACGTACCAACGGCGTTTTCCCCATTTTATCTGAACGCACTGGGGGCGTGCAACCCGCACGACCTCCACGGGTCCCCGCCATGGCTTCAACAATTTAGGCGACGTAGCCAAAGGTGCCTGAGGGCAATGCAGCCAGGCCCTGTCACCTGGTTCCCAGTTGTGCACGGACACCTTTCGTGCACGCAACCGCTCGTTTGCAATTTGGCGAGCCCGCGAATTAATCCGTGCGGCCTCCCTCGCCTCTGTCAGCTTATGAATATTAAATTTAATATGCTCTGCCAATTTTGAATTAGTTCGTGGTGCGGGCAGGCCCAGCTGCGTTTCCATGGGCGGGTCGGCCTCCCGACCGTACATCAGATAGAACGGGGAAAATCCCGTAGCTGCATGGGGGGCCATTCTATACGCGGCGAGGACCCCAGGGACCTGCAGGTCCCAATCAACATGTGCCTCACACACTTGCTGGCACAGCATAGAAGTCAATGTCCTGTGGAGTCTCTCCACCATCCCGTCCGTCTGCGGGTGGTACGGGGAGGTACGCACCTTCTTAGTACCCAACAGGTCGCACACCTCTTGCAGTAATTTACTCGAAAAATTTTTCCCTTGGTCGGTCAGCAAGCGTTCGGGAGCCCCCTTGTCCAGGACGTAGCCCTGGACAAAGGCGTCCGTCACAGCCGCCGCCGACTGGTTGGCGAGTGGCCACGCCATAGGCCACCGGGTAAAATATTCGACCCCCACCAACAGGTACTTATTACCTCTAGGCATGACTGGAAAAGGCCCCCGAATATCGAGTGCAACGAGCTCGTTAGTGCGCGAGACCTGAATAGATTGCAGCGGTGGATTAGCTGCCACAGGCGGTGGTTTCCGTCTGGCGCACTCAACACAACCCTTCAGAATATTCACCACGTCACTCCCCATTCCCGGCCAATAATAGTCACGCTGAAGCAGGGCAAGCGTTTTGTTAACTCCCAAATGCAAGAGGCGTTCGTGTGCGGCCAAGACAACTTTCCCCCTCACAGCAGAAGGCACCACAATCGCGTGCCGCCGGGACAAACTGTCCCATCTCATTAACAGGCCTTGCTTAAGTACGTAGGAGCCAGTTCGTTCATGGTCACCTTCGGAACCCCCCGTCCTGTGGCGCAATGCTAGCAGGGAGCTGTCCGCCATTTGGAGATGGCCCCACTCAATCAGCGACAATGAGAGCAGCGAGTCCTGACCCCCTGGGGTAGCAGGAACATCCCCAATTGGTGTGCCCGTGGTCGCAACCAACGCCCCCATACCTTCCGTAACTGGCGGTTTACAGCGCGCCGATCCCGATAAGCACACACATTTGTGACAAGGCAACAATCGCGACAGAGCATCGGCATTTGTATGTCGCAACCCCTTCCGGTATGTAGTCGTGAACTGATAGTCCTGGAGGACTTCCAACCACCGTGACAATTGGCCCGAGGGCTGGGCGACCCGCAATGAATACTGGAGCGCCGCATGGTCCGTCCGGACCGTAAAGTGACGACCATAGAGATATGGTCTGAATTGTTGTACGAAAAAAACAATGGCAAGCAGCTCGCGACGGGTGACGCAGTAGCGCTGCTCTGCCGGCGACAACACCCTGCTACCATAGGCGACCACCCGTTCGACCCCCCCAACGACTTGGGACAGCACCCCCCCAATGCCCGTGTTGCTAGCATCCGTGTCTAGCATGAAGGGACTCGCAAAGTCAGGATAGCGCAAGGGTGGGGCACCTACCAAGGCGTCCCGGAGGGAGCAGAATGCAGCCTCCTCCTCCGGTCCCCATCGGAATTTCACTCCTTTCGCCGTTAGAGCGTGCAAGGGTTTTGCAATGGTGGCGAAGTGCTCAACGAATCGGCGATAATAAGAAGCAAAACCGATGAAACTGCGCACGTCCGAAACTGACGTGGGCGTCGGCCATGAACTGACACAGTCCGTCTTCGCAGGATCGGTAGAAATCCCCGAAGAGTCGACAATGTGACCCAAGTATCTAACGGGTTTACGAAAAAGGTGGCATTTGGCCGGTTTAAACTTTAATTTAGCCGATCGCATTCGCAAGAACACCCCTCTCAATCGCTGGAGGTGTTCTTCAAACGTTTTACTGAAAACAATGACATCGTCAAGGTAAATCAGGCACGTATCCCATTGCAAGCCCGACAAAACCAACTCCATAAGGCGCTGAAATGTCGCAGGAGAGGAGTGAAGTCCCATGGGTAACCGGTTAAACTGAAACAGGCCCCCTGGAGTCCGAAATGCAGTCTTAGGTTTAGACTCTTCGTCGAGTGGCAACTGCCAGAATCCAGATAATAAATCAAGAGTCGAAAAGTATCGCGCACCAGACAATGCATCGAGGGACTCGTCCATCCTGGGGAGCGGATACGCGTCGGCCACAGAGATCTTATTCAGGCGACGGAAATCGACGCAAAATCGCAAGGACCCGTCCTGCTTTTTAACGAGCACAATAGGTGCTCCCCAAGGACTGGAAGAAGGCGAAATAATGTCGGCTTCTAGCATATCGTTAACGGCCGACTGAACATGTTCCTTCTCAGCAGGACTCAGTCGGAAGGGATTTAGCCTGACCGGTGCCGCATCGCCCATTTCAATGTGGTGGCGTAACAGGTCCGTGCAGCCAATGTCATACTTATGTTTACTGAAGACATCCGAAAATTCAATCAGCAAGCCGCGCAGCACACCCAACTGTACCGCTGACAAATCGTCAGAATCCGCGCACAGCGAATCGACCCATTCGAGGTCCTCCTTTGGTTTAACGTTTTGCGTGGGGCTCGAATCAGCCTGCGCAACCAGCCGCTCTTCCGCAGGGACCCGCGCCGCGTGAGCTAGCACGGTGCCCTGCTGAATGACGGCCGGCCGCGACCCAGCGTTTAAAACCATCACAAACGGATCCCTGTCAGCCCCAACCAAAGTGTGAGCCACTGACAAATCGAGACCTCCAACAGCCCTATTAGAAGGAGCCAAAAGCATGCCTTGTTCCGAGGCCTCCCTCACCCATGGTTTCCGCAACCGGAGGGGAATTAACATTTGTGAACCCGGGGGCACGTGCACGGTCTGTGTTGCTAACGCTTGTATCGTAGCGCACGCCGTCCGAATTTCAGTAGGGTTCGTCAAAAAAGAAATACGGCGACCCGATGGTAGTTCAATGCAACGCTGATCAATGAGAATTTTAATGGGCATTTTTGCCAAAAAATCAGTGCCCAATAGACAAGGAACCGCCAGGGAGGACGAAACGAAAACGGGTCCCGACAATTTGATATCTCCAATGCAAATGGACGCCCTAATCTGACCGATAATGCCCAATGATCCCCCGTTAGCGGCGTAAAATGGCACATCCACCGGAAGTAGCGGACGACATTGTACAGGGAGAATGTTATAAATGAGGTCCGATATAATAGTCGCCGATGCCCCCGTGTCCACTAACACCCTGACCTCGACCCCATCAATAGATCCCGTAACGACGGATGAACCCGCTGAGGCAGCCACCATTCTGTGCCCCAACTCCGACCATTTAATGTCTCCCCGGTCCCGGCCGAACCCCCCTCGCCGAACCGAATCCCCGAACCCTACTCGGCCCTCCTCCGCCGCAACGCGACGGCCCATGCGTGTCGAGTGTGCGGGCCGAGCATGTGAGGTGCCGCGACTTGCCGGGGTTTGTAGGGATTACTTGGGGCCTTGTTCGTCGTCCAGCCGAGGTCCCATGGCGCGCTGACGTGGGGCGCGGCAACCGGAGGCCACGTGGCCCCGGAGGCCGCAGTTATAACACGTGATGACAGTCGTCGGAGATCTCGGTTGCTCCAGCTTGTGGGCCGATCGCAGAGGCGAACGACCCCCCGACCTCCAGTCCCCCGGTCGTCCCGCGATGAACGCCTCCTCTCGTGGGCTGACGACTTGGGGTACGGTGACTACCGGGCCCGGAGCTGAGGCCACGGCAGCGTTGCAGACGACCCCCTGTTTACGTTGAAGGACCTCGTGCGCTTGTATACTCGTAGCGACCCGTAAGGAAGAAATATCGGTCTCGTCGGCCGTGTTGATGGGGACCCCCAGGTTCTGCGCCAACTTGAGCAGCTGCTCCAAAACCATCGCATCTTGGCCCTCCTCGTCCATACGAGGGAACGCGGCGTCGGCGAGAGCCAGCAACGCCGTGCGATAGGCGAGCACGGTCTCCGTGTCCGCCTTCCGTCTTGCATAAAAATGATGGCGACACGCCGAGGGAGGACCGTAGACCTTGGCCATGAGAGCCAGCGCATCCTTGAGCGAGGAGCGGTCCGACCTGCGTGCGGACATGAAGGCCGCGAGCGCGTTGTCGTCCAGCATGGCAGGCAGTGCCCGCAGTGCCGTAGCGTCGGACCAGGCGGACATCTCCTGATGCGCCAAAAACCTGCGCTGAAATTGGCCCCAGTCCCCGCCTTCCGCCTTGAAGGCTGACAACGTGGGAAGGCGCTGTTGAAAGATGAAGTCGTCCTCCGCCTCGTGGTTCCTCTCCGCCGCCCCGTCGGTGTGTAAGATGGCGGCCCCAGTGGCGGGTGTTTGATGGCGGTCCGCAGCGCGCGTTGGTGACGTAAGCGGGCGCGCTTGGAGAACCGCTGCCACGTGGTGATGGCCGTTCCCGCCAAAAGTCGGCGCAGATGAAATGGCGGGAATCGCCAAGTCATTTTGGCGGGAATCTGCGGGGCGACCCTGTAGAATGTCCGCCGCCGTCCCCGCTCCTCCCGACGAGCTGATCTCCGCCAGGATGGACGCGGCGGCGAGCAGCAGCTCCGCCAGACGGGAGTGCGCCTCGCGGAGCACGGCGTCGGTCCCCCGTCGCTCGTCCGGCGCCGTCGGCGGATCCTGCAGCGTGGGCAATTCCTCGTCCTCACCCCCCGATGCCAGCTGGCCCGAGTCGTCAAGGTTGTCCCCGCGGTCAATCCCGTGGGTCCGACGGGTCTTCCTTGTATCCATGCTTGGAAGACCGTTTCACTTCTGACGCCAGTTGAAGTATTGGAAATGACGGCAGGAACTTCTTGACGGGTAACACACTTTTATTAAATCTTGACGTGTCACAATACAACGTGTGGTCTCTATTCTTTGTACTATACACTCCACTTAACTCGTGTAGACTCTATGCCTCTGGCTACACACAATACACTTGACTCGTGTAGACCCTATGCCTCTGGCTACACACAATACACTTGACTCGTGTAGACCCTATGCCTCTGGCTACACACAATACACTTGACTCGTGTAGACCCTATGCCTCTGGCTACACACAATGCATTCGGCTCGTGTAGACCCTATGCCTATGGCTACACACAATACACTCGCCTCTGGGTTACACAGAGTCCCGGTCCCGTTAGGACAGCGGGACTAGGTACCGCAGGGCCCTATCTCTTCGATCCCCGTCTTCATTCTTCGCTGGTTACATACTGCCCTTACGCCTGTGTGCATCCCCTTTTATAGCCCCTGCTCACGGGAGACGGAGCTGATGCGGACGTCTACGTGAGCATCGCTCCTTAGTTAACCAATCACGACGCGCTCTCTCTACGATCCGTTTTTCCCCAGCGCGTGTTAACACTACTCCACCAATCACACCGCGCTGTCACCTGATCACTCCCTCTCAGCGCGTCACCGGCACACAGCCAATCAGCACCCCGTAACCCACGACCCCGCGCTGACCCCTGATCCTCCACCGTCAGCGCGCGTCACCACATACACAGCCAATCATTACGCGCTGGCATACGATCCCTAATCCCAGCGCGTATCACCACTACATTTGTATCATCCGTTAAATTCTAAATGTCCTGCACATTCCGTTAGAAGGCATCCGATCTGAGCACTGATCTGCGATGTTGTGAAAGATAAGAGAGGGGGGGTAGATCTTGTGGGATGCAGAATGAAGCTAGAATCAGGGAATTGCCCTTGGATTGAGAACGATGTGCTTCTAAGAAACTCCAACTGTTTCACATTACGAACAGAGGCAGCTTGTAAATATTGCGCTTATACAGACATTGTTAAATGTAATACAAATTCACGGCCAAGTAAGGGCACCAAGATGAAAAACACCTTGTTTTGATATCAATCTCCTGCCATATTTGTTTTTTATTTGAAGATGTTTTCAAAAAATTAACAATAAGCATTTATTATACACATGGGAGTAAACCGGACCACCCGGAGAAACCCCACTCGTGCGAGAGAGCAACGCTCCATCCCTGTACAGATGGAAACAGATGGCGATTAGTTCACTTTGCTGTATTGCCTTCTCTTGGCGAGCCAGGATATGGCTCCTCCTTGATGCCAGCAGGAAGAGAGTTTCACGACAATCTGTGTGTGATCCACCAATCCCGGCCTCCACAGGCGTGGACCACCACATTATTTATCGTGCACAAACTACGATGGGGTTCAAAGGCGAAGAAGGAGGAGATGGCGATGAAATTCTGGCAAACAAAACAACGAGCAAAGATTTACCAGAGCAGTAAGTTCATAATTCTTCTTCATTTGTGATTATTTAAACCATTGAGGAATTGGTGAAAAAAGCAGACTCATTCCTGCTGCAGTGAAAAAAGCGAGTGCATTTCCGGTAAGTGCCGCCTAATGCATTTCTAAATGGCACGACGCACGCCGTTTCTGAGATCCCTGCGGTCTGCCCCATGAGGCATTCACATTTCTCGTAGCTTCGACTCCCGCGCGTGGCGACGTTCGTGGCTTTCGCGTTCTGCGTGTGCGGTAGAGTGTCCCCCATGTCGTCCGGCATAGCGGTCGACGGACCTGGCAGACCAGGATTCGTAATGGCGCGATTCCCACTTACGGCCACCAATATCAGTGACAGTTATCAGACCCTACCCTAAGTCGATTCAGTCTCAAATTAGTTATTGGTGCAATGTTGTAAACATCGACACCGGGGAGGCAAAGGCAGCACGTACGTGATGGCGGCGCACACAGTTGCAGCAGCTCAGTGTCTACCCGGTCGGTGCCTTGTATGGTTGTTTATGTTCGCGTTATGTCTTGTTTTGTGTTCATTTTGTCGGGCGAGTAACACCTTTAGCCGGCACGATCTCCTTAAGATCGGACTATGTTACGATCGGAGTGTTACAAGCGAGTTTCTCCGTCTTCACAAGATTCCAGTGGAGTTAGCGAGGAGGCCCGGCTCTCCGTGGATTATCATCCCGGTGGGGAGGAGGCGAAGGCGGCGTGGAGAGAGAAGACGGAGGCGAGGCTGCAGGGCCGGTGCGCTAGCCAGGCTACGGAGGCAGCCACTCAAACCACCGCTACCCAGCCTATTTCTCACGAACGCCAGATCCATCGCGAACAAAATGGATGAATTGAGGCTACAGACTACAGCGAGCAACGTAGTGAAGGACAGCTGCATTCTGCTTTTCACAGAAACCTGGCTTCATTCATCCATCCCGGACTCTGCTATTGAGCTTGCAGGCTACACAGCACAGCGCCAGGACAGAACAGTAGACTCCGGTAAGAGCAGAGGAGGGGGGCTCTGTGTGTACGTGAATAAGAGCTGGTGTACTAACACTGTGACTGTAGACAGCCACTGCTCCCCAGATCTGGAGTATGTGACTGTTAAATGCAGGCCGATTTACCTCCCAAGAGAGTTTACTGTGGTCATGATAACTGCTGTTTACATCCCACCGGATGCTAATGCTAACTCAGCTATTGGACTTTTACATGGCAGCATTAGCATTCAGCAGAGCAAGTATCCTGACGCTGTGCTGATTATAGCAGGGGATTTCAACCATGCAGACTTAAAAGCAGCACTCCCTAAATTCCACCAGCATGTTAAGTGTGCTACTAGGGGAACTAAGATTCTGGACAAGGTCTATACCAACATCAAACTAGGCTACAGGGCTAGACCACTACCGCACGTGGGCCAGTCTGACCATTTGTCCCTGCTTTTGATCCCTGCATACGCCCCCATCAAGAAAACGGCTCCTACCATCACAAAAACTGTCGCCATCTGGCCTGAGGGTGCCACCCAGCAGCTGCAGGACTGCTTTGATAGGACCGACTGGGGGGTCTTCGAACATCAGGACCTGGAGGTGTTCACATACAGTGTATTGTGCTACATTAAAAACTGCATAGACACTGTCACTGTGGACAAACGCGTTCGGGTTTACCCCAACCAGAAGCCCTGGATGACCCGAGAGGTCCAGCAACTGCTGAAGGAGAGGAATATCGCCTTCAACTCCGGAGACAAAGCTCTCTACAGTACAGCCCGAGCTAACCTGAAGAGAGGCATCCGCAAGGCCAAAGCAGACTACAGGAGGAGGATTGAGGAATGCCTGGACAGTCACGACAGCAGGCAGGTGTGGCAGGGAGTCCAGCACCTCACCAACTACAGGGCCAACCGCGGAGCTGCTGATGGTGACAACGCTCTGGCAGAGGAGTTGAACCTCATTTCCAGCTACAACGACTACCGGCCGGTAGCACTCACGCCAGTGGTGATGAAGTGCTTTGAAAAACTGGTCCGGAGTCACATCATAGGAAGCTTGCCCCGAAACCTTGACCCCCACCAGTTTGCCTACAGAGCGAACCGATCCACGGAGGACGCCGTGGCCACAGCACTACATGCTGCACTGTCACACCTGGAGCAGCAGGGGAGCTATGTGCGGATGCTCTTCGTGGATTACAGTTCTGCGTTCAACACCATCCTCCCACACAAACTGGTGGAAAAACTGGGCGACCTGGGGATTCCACATTCCACCTGCATGTGGATATATAGTTTCCTCTCGGGCCGCAGACAGAGGGTCAGAGTGGGCCGTCATACATCCACAGCCCTGAGCCTCAGTACCGGCTCCCCCCAGGGCTGTGTACTGAGCCCCCTGCTCTACTCCCTCTACACACATGACTGTGCCGCCGTCCACCATAGCAACACCATTGTGAAGTTTGCTGATGACACCACAGTGGTGGGGCTCATCTCTGGGGGGGATGAGTCTGCCTACAGGGACGAGGTGGAGCGGCTGACAGCATACTGCAGGGGCAACAACCTGCTCCTTAACACCGCAAAGACCAAGGAGCTCATAATAGACTACAGGAGAAAGAAAACGGACACTCCACCACCACTAATCATCAGCGGGGACTGTGTGGAGAGGGTGGCAGACTTCTGCTTCCTGGGAGTCCACATTGGGGAGGGCCTGACCTGGAGCGCCAACAGCACTGAGCTTCTGAAAAAGGCCCAGCAGAGACTTTACTTCCTGAGAATTCTCAGGAATAATAACATCACACAGAAACTGCTGGTGTCCTTCTACCGAGCCTCCATCGAGAGCATTCTTACATACTGCATCTGTGTATGGTACACCAGCTGTACAGTGGCTCAGAGGAAAGCGCTCCAGAGGGTCATCAACACAGCCCAAAAGATCGCCGGCTGCCATCTCCCCACACTGGAAGAACTACACAGTTCACGTTGCATCAAAAAAGCACAGAACATTATAAAGGACTCTTCTCACCCTGGACACTCACTGTTTGAGCTGTTGCCATCAGGCAGACGATTCAGATCAGTCAAAACAAGGACAAACAGATTCAAACAGAGCTTTTATCCTACAGCGATCACCACACTCAATAATGCTAATTAATTATTAAGTAATAGTGTTTACAATTGATTGTGAAATAGAGATGTGCAATGACAAAATGTAACCTTATGTGGGTATGTGGGTATACTTGGGCTGTTTTTATATATAGTATAAATTGATTATCTTTCATTTAATTTAATTTTTATTTTCTTGTTTTATTTAATTTAAATTTATGAATGATGCCCTGACTGGTGAGCATTTTAAATTTCGTTGTACTGGTGACAATGACAATAAACGATCTATCTATCTATCTATGGTGCTGACCACCCACTCATTCGTGTGCTGTGTCGGCTTTCACAGGTTCTACTTGCTAACAGCACTTTGCCCAACAGTCTGTTAAGGCGATGCGGGCGGTATGTCTTTGGACATAGAATGGTGGCAGAGCTCGGTGTGTGAGCAGTGTTCAAAATGAGGTGACGCCTGTCGTCTTACGAGCTGATCAGGCGAAATTAAAAGTTTTAAACGGACGCAGTACATTATCCGTGAATCATACACGCGAGTTTACATTTGTGCACTACAAGCTCTCACTGTTATGTATGTTTAATTGTTGAAAAGTCTTAATCGATTTATTTATTTGGTGATACCGTTCCTGGTTCTGCGTTGGCAGCCGTGTGCGAGCACAATTAACAAACTCAACGTGTTCGTCGATAGCACTGCGCGGCCTTAAAACGAAAAAAAAAAACTATAACAGGCGACATTTAGGCAATTTCCCTTCATAGTGCATGCGTACAGGGAGCAGAAAGAGACTGGACAATGTGAGCTGGAGACTGCACTTTACACTATGGAGGCCTGTTGAGAATTAGATTTACAAATTTAAGTATTTAATGTTATTTATATTCTTCACAATGACACAAATTATTATTGAGTTGTGTATTGTAAAATATTTTTTGCATTGAACCGAGACCCCACATCATAAGGGGAGGAGGGGTCCTTGACTATAAGACAGGTAGTTCGCCACCATTGATTAGAGCGAGCCTCATTCTGCTGATGAGACACTGAAGGTCGAAACTGGGCCAGAGCTTGCTTGCATTAAATCGATGCTACCAAAATGACACGACTCCCACGGAAGGCCGTGCGGATGGCGGCTTTTGCGTGAGAGACAGAGAGTGAAGGGGAGTTTATCGTCCGATGATTTACAGCGGCAGCCTGGCTCGGTGCATGTGAAGCCAGCCAGGCTCTGCCGTGCAGAGAAGAGGCACCCAGGGAGACACCAGGGCATTTACATTCTTTGATGACCAATTTTTCTGAGCATTGCACGTAGACAAAATGTTTTAAAGTAAACACAGAGACAACTGGGATATAATGCCATGCATTGCCAATTGGCGTGGCCCCAAACGTATGGCGAGGATACGAGCCTGGCAAATGTATGCATCTATGTTGAACTTCTTTCGCACCATACTTAGCAAACCGTGCTAATTAGAGGTGCGGGGGAGAACAACATACTAAAGACAAAAGCAGTTCGAAACATGATTATATGTACGTATGTATGTTTAATTTCTATGTTGAACTGACAAGGACTGAAAATCTGTTTTTTCTCATGTACTTTACTTGACATACTCTTTATCCCCACGCCTGCCCCCAACCCCCACCCCCCACTCTCATAACACTCATTCTTTCTTTGATCCGACTCTGGCCTAAATAAACACGTAGCATCACCCTGAAAATGAAACCTCTACTCGGCCAATATTTATTAACGAAATATCGGTAGTTGTTTTTGTTAACGTGAAGAATTTTCATTTGTACATTTTACAAATGTTTTGTTTAACAAGTGCCCGTACATTTGCCATGAATGCACAATGAATGTAACAAAATGAGCATTTCATATTTGTTTAACAAGGAAAGCCGAGCTGAGTCTCAAGACACATTTTCAGGAGGCGCACTGGCAAATTTTCTCAGTTGGAAGGGGCAATTCATTATGTCAGCATGTGCGTGGCTGTATGTAGTTCCCATAGAGGTCCCCTGAATTCAGTGGACAATTATTAATAACACGCGGCACTGTTTGTACAGAGCCACAGCTGCAGTGCGGATTGTCATGAAGACTACAATGGTGGAGGCTGGCTGCAATTAGACCTTGCCCTGTGTCCAGCAAGGACCACTGCCGCCGTGGCAGGGGTGAAGCCAGGTGGACAAACTGCAGGATCTGGGGGTGCGATGATTGCTATGTGTAATCCCAATTGCGTTATCTTTCGGCACATTTGGACCGCGGTGCCAGCACACAATGGCCTGCTTTTACGAATGACGTCGCAGGACATTCGCCGTCCACCATGGTGAGTGAAGCAGATGGTGCGTGGTTATTATTTTTAAGGTCAATGCAAACACTGCCGCAGCGATAACCGGGGCTTCCACTGGAGTCGAACCGCAAACCTCTGCAACATAAACAAGTGGCTAACATCCCACCGCTGGGCCACGTCGCCGTTGTAAACGATTAACTTTCTTTTATTTTACCAGGTAAGGCTCACCGAGCTATATAGCTCTCTTTCAGAAATGACCTGGCCACAAATGATAGCTCAACGAAGTGGCTTATCATTTGGAACTGTATAGCAGCCAAATACTCTAAACAAATGTTGATTCTAAATGTGTAGGGAAAAACCGGAGGATCCTGAGAAAAATCCACACGACCACGGGAGAACATTCAAACTCCAAATATACAGGCGCCAGGGTCAGGATCGAACCCACGGCCTCCTTTATACCAGGTGAGGTAGATAACATCTCGCCACTGAGAGAGATCTGATGAGATCGGGCGCATTCAAGGCGATTTGGTCACGGTCCATTTGTATGTATGTTGAACTTATTTTGCGCCGTACATAGCCAACTGTGCTAAACAGAGGTGCAGGGGAAGGACAACAAACTAAACGCAACACTCAGTTTGAAAAATAAATACATTTACATTTTAAAGTGCATAGCTCCAGCGGCTTTCTAATATCAGAAGGAATAGCGTTCCAGATGGCTGCAGAAGGGCATCTGAAAGTGCCGATGCAGTGACCGTCTTACAGTATTTAAGCATTTCATTGTGATAATTGAACATACATGTTTCGATGAAAGTATTTAGATATAGGATATTTTGTACATTGTCATACTTGTACTGAGTTTTATCAATCCCTTGCTAGATGAAGGCCTCCCCACACCGTGTCAATCATTGGGGTTGTTAGAGCATATTTTACCGTGCTGGTCTAGTGCGGGTAGGTGAAAGCGTGGAGGCCAAAAGTTGTGGCCAAGAATCAAACTCGGGTTTCTAGGTTTGTAGTGCAACGCTCTGACCACCGCATCGTCGCCCCATGAAAATGAAGTGTTGTAAACAAAACTATATGAAACGACGTGTAATGAGCTCACTGGTGTCTGTTTTATAAAATACCAGCGACACACATGCTCTAGTTTTCTGTGTGCCAAATGTGTATATGGGTCAAGTCTCTCACTGACTGAACCCAAATGAAAAACATATTTGGTTATGCTGCTGCATTGGCAGTGGTGGACAAGCATAATTAACAAAAGGAAATTCATCACATTCGTCAATCACAACATTGTGCGACCTTAAAAGGAAGAATATATAATATGCGACGTTTCGGGCTGTGGTCCTTCATCATAGCATATGATTAATGGCCCTTCAGCGTGACCCTTCTACACAGCACTTGATTCATGTGCTATAAAGAAGGGCAATTTCCCTAAACGTCACCTATTATATATTGTTTCCTTATAAGGCCACACAATGTCATCAAGTGAAGCAGCAAGACAACCCCAAGTTAATTGAACCGTTTGAAAAAAAAATCTTAAAGCAAAAGGGGTCTCCGACTCGAGCGAGATTTCAGGCATCGTTGCTCATCTTCCTTCGACACCCTTGAGCCAGTGTTGAGAATGTCACGTTTCTATGGCAAGTGGGGGGGGGGGGGGGGGGGGGTGCGTGAGTCTGTCCTTAGATCTGTATAGAATATTTGATTTTAAAGTGGCCTCTCTTACCTTGAACTGGCCCGCCTCTGGGTCCGTCATGTCCCAGATGGAGAAATCAACTTCCCTGTCTCCATTGGCATCGATTGTGACTCTTCCTATGACACCTGAGCACGGGTACACCACGTACAAAGTACACCACTCGCTGCGCTTAGTACCACTGCAGGCGCAACGCACACAGGGCACACGCCGTTCAGCTGATCGTACTGACTAAAAGATACGGGCAAAGGTGCGACCCTGCAATTGCCATAGTCGAGCTAAAGCAGTTTAACACGTAGGCTTTTGCAGCCAATATCATCCATAATATAGGTTTTTTTCGGTTGGATCGCATAAATATAAATGTGTCGTTAAACCTGCCACCACCCGACACAGCCAATTCAGCCAATTTAGTAAGGTTTTTCACGTAAACAGAATGTGCCAATTCATTACTAGTACAGCACACCGGTGTGTTGGAGAGCAAATCCACAACATTTACAATCCGAGTACGACGTTTCATCACTAATTACAACTAGCATCAAGCGTACAGTCAAATTTGTGGAGAAATCCTGTTTCGTTCCTTAAATAGAGGGATGACATCACTTGTGAGCTCTTCACGTGTGAAGGGAATGCATATAAATTACAATGTGTGTCTATTGCCGGTTGGCTTATTCATGGTAATCAACGTCATTGTGCATGAAGGTGAAGCATGCACTCGGCTCTTGTACCTCCCGTCGTCGTGTCTGCGTACTCCCCATTGGCGTATGGTGTACTGTATAGGCATTTAACAATGTGTTATTTTATTATTCGCTTCCAAGCAGCACTAAGCCTGTAGATTTCTCTCAATTTCAATAGATTCTCTAATTAGTCTTGGCCAGTAGTAACTAGTTTTGCACAGAACTTCAACATCAAATTCAATCGAGCGTTCTTGTTGGCACGTGTGTTCTGCCACTGCTGACAGTTGTATTTGGGAGTATTTAATATTCCTTTGGTGTTCTTTTAGTCTCATGCCCGTCATTCGTTCTGTCTGCCCAAAATAGCATTTCCCACAAGTGCAATAAATCCGGTACACACCTTCTGTTGATAGTTTCGGCAATACATATTTAGTACCAGATATTAGTTTCTGTATTTTATGCACCGTACCAAATCTGACTCGGATGTTTTGTTTTTCCAAAAGTCTGGTTAGTTTATCAGTTACTCCCACAATGTACAGTATTTTAATATTTCGATTTAAAGCTTTCGTGACTGCAGGGATTCATCTTCTTGGTTCTTTCGGTAAAGTCACGTAGAAGGGAAGTAATAAAATAATAAAAATAAAACATAATAAAACAATTCTCACGACGTTTCGGCCACAACGCAAGCAGCCGTCCTCAGGTGAAAACCAGGTCCGTCGAGGCGACAGAGTCTGTTTCATTCAGACTCTGTCGCCTCGACGGACCTGGTTTTCACCTGAGGACGGCTGCTTGCGTTGTGGCCGAAACGTCGTGAGAATTGTTTTATTATGTTTTATTTTATTTTTATTATTTTATTACTTCCCTTCTACGTGACTTTACCGAAAGAACCAAGAAGAGTATTTTAATAGTTTAAATTATTTGGTGAGTTTCAGCTCTCATGAAATTTTATGGTTTTGGCATTCAGTGGCCTGTTGATTTGTGCATCATTGTAACCGTTCAATTGCAGCCGTGCTTTAGCATGTTTAATTTCACTTCAGAACTAAAGCAGCTTGCACTTGTGAAATGAGGCCGCCAGACAAAAGGTTAAAATGCCGTTAAGTACGCAAAGGAGCCGAGCGGAACTCGGCGTGTGCACAGGAAGCCCCCCAAATAAAAGTATTCGTCAGTGGAGATTTTGCATCATGAATTGTAAATCAACACCGCCGTTGGCCAAAATCACCAACATAGCTCAAATCCCATTTGTCACCGTAAACCCAAATTACAGCTGTGAAAATGTACACTGCTGGCTGGATTGAGGCGGTGCAATGGTCAGCAGCACGACGGCCTCGCGATCCAGAGGTTACCAGTTTGATTCCATTTCCTCGCCGCACGGCAGTTGACCCAATAGGAGTGATTTCCTTAAACTCCCCTCTTCCCCCACCGCCTCAATCCACCCCGCAGTGTAGATGGGTATAAAACCGCAGTTACTCATTCGGTAGGTTGCGCGGGGTGCGGTAAAGCGTGGGTGCTCTCACCTCTTCCGATATGTCTGACCAGCGTGGAAGAGTTGGCCAAAACATCTTCGACAGGGGCTCTCTGGAGCTCCATCTAGGCCTGCACCTTTAGCTTTATACAGCAAGAGCTCTGTTATCGAGCACTTTACCGTCCAGAATGCTCTATTAACCGGCATCTATCATAGACGGAAACTTTCAGATGACCGGCATATTTCATGCACCGGCACCTTCTATTCCCAATGGATGCCTGATAAGGTCGCACTCATTACACGCAGACTGCTTGCCACAAATGAACCTCAATACCTTCCCGATGTCGTCAAGGAGCATAAACCCACATGCAAACTCCCGTCATCCTCGCAGCGTTTTTTTGGCTAACCATCGAACAAAGATGGTCACTGCATTATGTGCTTTCCGATGCGCTTCTGCGGCCGTCTAAAACGCTCTTCAATCCAATATTAGGAAGCCACTGGTGCTATGCACTTTTAAATATAAGTTGAAAACTAATTTATTTATAACAGATTTTTGAGTTTAGTTTTTTGTCGTTCCCCCCGCACCTCTAATTAGCTCACTTAGCTATGTACGGTGCAAAAGAAGTTTAAAATACATACATACGTTGAACATATACGTTGAACTCCTTTAAAACCGTCCATAGCCAACCATGCTGATTGGAGGTGCCGGGGGAAGGGCAACAAACTGAATGCAACCAAAGACATTCATACATGGCAGAGCTTTAGCTTTGAACGTAGAACACAAAACTGCCATCCCTTTAATGCTCCCAACCCGAGCATCGTCGCTCACCTATTTTTTGCCATACCATTGGCACGAAAATGGTGATGGCGAATCGCTCGGCACTCTGGTCATGCGCCGCGCACACCGCGCATGCCGCACACACCGCACCTTGAAATGTTCGGTTCCACATGTATCGCTTGAGCACCACTCCGTCTTTCACCAGCCTTCCTGCGGTGAGGGTGTCATTAAGAGCTAACGCGTAGAGCAGAATCCCATCGTAGAAGCCAGCAGGAATGATGTTTTTCTGAAACGGTAAATATAGAAATCAAAGGAGTGTGCGCTTTGGCAGAAATGGGCGAGACCCGAAATAGAGGCATAGTCGATTTAAAAACAGACGGGTTTATTTTTTTTGCATAATTTTACACAAAAATACATGCACGTAAAGATACCTGAAATAAACATGCCAAGATATGGTTTCCTAGGATGAATATGTACAATGTTACTTTACCATTTATGAAACGGCCAGTGAGTTTCGTGAGTTTATAATGGCCGGCGATATTAGTCTTCGCGTTGGATTAAGCAATCAAGTCGAGTCGCAGTGTTTACGCCCCGGGAGCTTGTATTAACCGAGGCACGTGAGTAAAATAGGCTGTCGAGTCCTCTAAACTCAGAGCGAGAAAAGGCATGCGCCGTCTCTCCTTGAAAACTAATTTCTTTAAAACTGCTTTTTGTGTTTAGTTTGTCGTCCTTGTCAAAATGGCGAGAGAACCCGTGAAAAGACAGCTGCCATCACTGGCCAGAGAGTCACGCTTACCAGCGAGTCGCTAGCTGTGAAGTTATACTGCTCCGGTGCTCGCCTCTTCAGCTCCTCGATGAATGTCCTGTACTCAGCGCCCTCTGGTTGCTTGTAGGTGATGATTAGAACGGACTGCAGATGCACAACAGAGGGAGGGGGGTAACAATGTCTACGATTCGTCAATCAATATATCGATTTTCTCGAGCGCAAGATCAAAGGTGATGTGGACTTCATGGCGCAGCCCTGCAATTTCTCGCTCAGGCCAATGCCAGCAGAAGGGGTCTCCACTCGTGGGAGTTCCATCTATTGAGTGTTAATGGTTTACTCTGCATCGCCAGCCAGTACGTCCTTGAAGAAAAGCTCAACTATAAAAAAAAAATGTATTCTATCAGGCAAGGTCCACTGAGCAATATAGCTCTTTGTCAGAAGCGACATGGCCACAAATGATAGCTCAACAAAGTTGCTTATCACATGCAGCCAAATGCTCAAAATGTATGTTGATTCTAAATGCGGAGGGAAAAACCGGAGGAGACAGAGAACAATCCACGCGACCACTGGGAGGTGTTAGGGTCGGGATCGAGCCCACAACTTCCTGCATACCAGACGAGGGAGTGAACGTTTCGCCACCGCGGCGACAACTGACGGAGGTGGGAGACCACAACTTGACCCCACCACGACCACACGTGACCTGCCGACTGTGTGATTCTCGCACGGGGAATTCGGGAGCCCTCATCTCTGGCCACGATGACGGTTGCACTATCCTAAGCTCGGCCAGACTTGCAACAGCGTCTAACCTCTCTGGCGGCCTTGCTGCAAATTTATAGATTTATATTCCACCCGATTATTACTATTTTTTCTACGATCAAAGTGCAAAGTGAGCACTCATGGCCGAGCCCTCTCTCAGGCCCAGTTGAAATGTTTTTAAATTGTATGATTACATCATGAGCTTAATTCACAGATTCGCGGATACTGTTTTGTTCTTGTTACATTGGACTTATTCTATGGAGTCACAACACAAAAACTGCCTAAATATTTGGAGTGGCCACTGTGCCCCCCCATTGAACTGTATCCACCCAGCAGCAGTCAAAACGGGTTCTCCACAGTTCATCGGTAGGACGTGTGGTGGGGTAAAGCGTGAGTATTTACTCCTCTTCCAAGACGTCTGACCAACGAGGAATAGGCCAAAAACAATTTTTAAAAATACCCTTCGGGTGGGCCTCTATAGTGCTCCCTCTCGTTGAGGCCCTTCCGCCAACAATTTAAACTGAAACTAAACAATTTATATTTTTCCAGTTACGGTCCATTGAGCTATATAGCTTTTTCAGAAGCGAAAAGCCACAAATAATAGCTCAACGAAATGGCCTATCATCATGAGGAAAATTATAGCAGCCAAATACTTTATATGCATTTTGATTCTTAATGTGGAGGGAAACCCGCAGGACCTGGAGAAAAAATCCATGCTACCACGGGGAGAACATGCAAACTCCAAATATACAGGTGTCAGGGTCGGGATCAATCCCACGACCTCCTGTATACCAGGCGATGTAGTTAACATGTCGCCAC
The DNA here is from genome assembly GCF_015708825.2 of Lethenteron reissneri. Taxonomy (NCBI): domain Eukaryota; kingdom Metazoa; phylum Chordata; class Hyperoartia; order Petromyzontiformes; family Petromyzontidae; genus Lethenteron; species Lethenteron reissneri. Next base: position 387,467 of record NC_083828.1, on the reverse strand, counting down.
CGCGGTGCCCTTGGAGAGAGAAGGCCATTGCAGAGCTGATTTCTCAAACCTTCAATGCGCCCCCCGGTTGAAAGGAGATGGGAAATTCACGCTCGTAATCCAAAAAGCGGTTCATCCCTTCTGATTCCCTGCTGATAATGGACTCTCCGAACAAAAAGCACGACCACCCTGCAATTTTAATCCCCAGCAGCTGCAAAATTCCTCGCTGAGTCCAGACTAAGCTATACATACTCTATTACGGTATTATTATTACCGTGTTATTAATACACAACCGCGGAGATGTTCGCGGTTGTGCTGCAGAGCTTCCCGATGCATTTTAGGGTTGTAGCGCGTGTTATTGATGTCCACCGTTTCACTCCACGTGGTTGTAAATTCTTCTTCAGCAACTGGATCGAGCAGTTACACCCTCTTCCTCGTAGGACTTATGATTTGGCGACGGTCCTATTGCTGCTGCTGTGTTGGCAATGCTGCACAAGCACACTTAACAACAATGCTCAACACATTAATCAATCTTGACTTAAGGCTTTCGTGACTGCTTGTGTTGTGATCGAAACGTCGTATTTATTTATTTATTTATTTATTTTTGTTGAACCTATCTACGTGACTTTACCGAAAGACCCAAAGAATATGACATTCGTCAATTATAACCCTGTGGCCTGAAAAGAAAAAATATAATCTGGTGACATTTTGGGCTATGGCCCTTATTCATGGCAAATAAACAGAGAGGCCAGAGAGATGGAGTGAATAATAAGTCTTTGAACACCGCACTTAGCACCTTGTGGCCTAATGAGAATTTGTTTTGTTTTCCGACGACCCGTTTTAAATGGGCATACAGAAGCTCTATGCATCTTCCTCGATCGTACAGCGGTCAACTCAGGTGGGGGCCCCAGGACCGGGTTCAGATACCACCATAGTGGATTCAACTGAATCGCAGACGTACTCTTTGGAGGCAACACATTTATTGACACCAACACATTAACACAAAGGGGTTACTGCCCCTTTTTCAGATAACCTATGGTGGTGGGCCACCAGGCTAACTATGCTAGTTACTGGGAGTAGCTACAACGGACAGGACCCTGACTTGGGTCCTCGTCCACGTGTTAGTGACTTCTTCTTGGATGTAGAACGTAGATCGTAGATCTTCAAATGACGGCAGCAACGCAGAGCCCCGGTCCCTGTGGGGACCCAGTTTATATGCTCCGGGACGTGGCTGGCCCTGCCCTTGGCCACGACCACCTTCGAGAAACCTCTTGTCGTTTCTGGACCCTTCCCGTAAGATCTCACCCTGACACGTGACCACCCCCTAGCCCCCACCTGGGGCCCCTGTGTAGATCTTACCGGTCACGTGCCTTCCAGGGTCAACCAGAGTGCCATGGCCTAGGGTAACCTCATCCCATGGCTGACACTCTCACACTCCCTCCTGTAGGAATCAGCACTGCACGCCACGCGTGGTGCCACTGCGCTATCCCAGCGCTCACCGAGCCCCCTCTGGGGCTGGTACTACACCCACCTACGGGGTGTCCGCGATGGCGATGCATCGCACGCCGTGTCTCGCTAGAGCCACATTACACAGCGACATTCACGATGTCGCTACATACGTGATGTCCGCGATGCGAGTACATTGCACGCCGTGCCCCTCTAGGGCCAGCACCACACAGTGACATCCGCACAATGCGCCAGGATAGCTGCGTCACCACTCTCCCAAGAGTTGAATCACTCGAATAACGTTGGTATCAAAATGTGTTTGGTTCTTTGTGTGCATAAACAATCGATTTGCCGGAAAATGAATTCCAAAGAATAGCAATAGTCACCCCCTACTGGCAGACTGATAGCCGCTTGCAGGCCACGTGCTGAGTCACATTGTGTCACGCAGGGGCAGCTGCTACTTGGGGTCCCCTCGGCTAGATCACATTGCAATTATCGTCCCCTACTGGCAGACTGATCCCAGTTTGCAGGCCAGGTGCTACCAAGTCACCTTGCCCCACACAGAGACAGCTGCCACTGAGGGTGCCGATTCGAACGTTTACGATTGTGATGTACGACGCTTTGGGTTGCTGCAGCACCGAAGCAAACGCCATGCAAATGTAATTTATTTTTTTGTAAAAGTGATTTATCATCTAGCACCTCATTCGATGCCCACAGGGGAAGTTATTCTTTTTCACAACATCTCCGTGTGATCCACACGAAACCCTCCACATCGCTGGCAAGAGGGTGCATTGCAGGAGGCAAAGAGAGCGCTGCGGAGGGCCCAGAGGGTCCCCAAGGGTCTCCGCCGCAGAGAGAAGCGATGGCGTGCACCTGGTAGGCCTTTTTGGCGACGGGGTCGTTGGCGTCGCCGCGGTGCCAGGGGGGTCGTGGCATGCCCTGGGCCCCCACCAGGCTCTCGCCATAGAGGTCCACGTAGATGAAGGCGTAGTCGTCGAGGGAGAGGCCCACGTAGAGCGCATGGATCATCAGGCGCCGGAAGTCGTCCGCCCTGCAGGAGAAGTAGATCACTGCAACGACACGACGGGGGGCCTGCGTGAAACAACTGTTCGTAGCAGCAGCTGGCACGGAATAACGTTGGGAATTGAGCTCACTTTGGTATTCGCGCCATTCCTATTGCTGTCGCAAAAGTAGGACTTGCCTTTCACAGATGCAGTCTTTGGCAGTTTCGCAGGAAAGTGCCGTTGTTGTTTTTTTAGCTGGGCGTTGGTGGCTATGCAAGTGGCCTTTAATCCGGCACTGTGAGGGTGAGGATTTGTGTGGATTGCACACAGACGTTGTGAAACTCCGAGCACCCTATGAAGGCACGGGCACACGAGGGGGTGGGTGGCCAGCACCACACCTGGCCGCCTTTGTCGCCCGAGTGGCGATGTTCACACACTGCACCGGGTACTCAGTCGACCTAGGGGAGGTCCAGGACCGATGCAGACAATTTTCACTCGTGTTGGCTGTGAGCGAGAATGGAATCCGGGTCGCCGGGTTCGTAGCGCAGCGCGGTAACCGTGACACTACCGTGGCCGTTCTCATTGCACACGTACAGACTTCTGATTTTCTTTGTTGTGCATATTTCTCTACGGGGCATTAAGGAGATGTATGCAGCCAAGGTGCCCCCCTCCCCCCCCATGAACAATAGACGTGTGCGTCGTAAGTGGAGCTCTTAGCGCGTGCTTTGTGTACGCGCATAACAGTCTGCACAGAGTGTTTTAGCATCTGTACAGCTCTCGTAAGTATTGTGCTCACGACTCGTAAGGTGCCAGTGAGTACCGTATGTGCAATACATACCGTGTAAGAGTACACGCACATCCCTTCTCCCAGTGTGTATCCCGCTGAATGATCAGGGCTTCCCTCAATGCCACGTGGGTCATGGGGGTCATTTTAACATATTTCACCGTGCTGGTCAGTGCGAGTTGGAGACGGGCATTGAGCATATAAACGTGGCGCCATATAAGCACACTACAACAACAGAATTCATACTCTTTGGTTCTTTCGGTAAAGTCACGTAGAAAAATAATAATAGATCACGACGTTTCGATCGCCACACAAGCAATCGTCCTCAGAAGGAAGAACCAAAGAGTATGAATTCCGTTGTTGTAGTGTGCTTCTATGGCACCACGTTGATGTGCTCAATGTCCGTCTCCTCAGGAGGACGATCGCTTGTATGGCGATCGAAACGTCGATATCTATTATTATTTTTCTGCGTGACTTTACCGAAAGAACCAAATAGTATGGATTCCTGCAGTCACGAAAGCTTCAAATCAAGAACGGAATTTACCACACCGCCCAATGCTGCCCATCGCTTAGCCCAATTGCCCTATGACCAAATCCTTTGGAATGAATTTGTTACAGGCAATTGGGCTGGGTGCATATTGCAGATTTAGATATAGGGAGCTCAGCATGGATGACTCAAAATCCCGGGCAACAGGTTGTTGTTATAGGCAGCAGCTCTACTTGGACATTCTTATGAAAATAATAAATTGATGATTCAAGGCAGAGTGATTTCCCTGCTGCTCAAATATGCATTGAGGCATTGGTGCTTATCTCCAATTTACAGCCCTGCAGACGCCGGTGGTGGAAATTCCACATTAATATGACTGGGGTGAGTCTTCCCATAGTTGATTTATGAAGATGTATACTTTATGGGGCGGGGAGTATCAGACTGATCTGATTAAATTAAGAGGAAACAAAGAATAGGAAGGACTGCTTTTGAAAAAGTTACTTTCATCACGAAATAGAATTTTAACTGAAGAACACGTTTTCAACCAGTGCGCATTTGCCAGCCGTGCAGGACGATTCAGAAACGCTCGCAAAGAAGGAAGTCAAACACAATTAGAAAATTATACAAGCACGCGCGGAGAGATGCACGCTTGGAAGTTGACTGACAGAAGTTCAAGTTTACTTTGTTTAACTAGGTGAAAACATTGGAGACCAGGATAGTCTCATTTGCCAGAATAACCTGGGACATTAATCTGGCAGTAGGAGGTAATGATTGCTGCTATGTGTGCATTATCCCATTTTAGTGATTTTAGAATTTGACTTCGGCAGACCCGGGCCTACTCTTGCGATTATTTGATCTTACACTGTGAAGCAGATGGCGTGTAGTATTATTTCCGTTATCACTCACCGAAGTATTATAAACTAAAACTGTAAAAAAAGATCGTTTGTATTTTATCAGGCAAGGTCCACTGAGCTATGTAGCTCTTTTTCAGAAGCGACCTGGCCACAGATGATATCTCAATGAAGTGGATTATAGTGTGGAAATGTATAGCAGCCAAATACTTTAAACGTGTGATGTTGATTCTTAAATGTTAATCGGTGCGGCTGCTGAATTCGAACCGTGAACCTCTGAATCTGATTTTCGTAGATGTACAGTAGGGGCCGGTCAGAAAGCTACAACAACAAACAATACAAAAACAAGATCGCAGTGCAAAGTATAGGAAAGGTAAGAAAATCACCAAAAAATTACCTGAACAATTTTTTCACACCGACTTTCACGACCAATATGAAAATATTCAAAAACCTTTCTTTTAATATTTTTTTTTACCAGGTAAAGCCCACTGAGCGATAAGCTTCTTTCTCGTAAACGACCTGGCCACAAATGATAGCTAAACGAAGTAGCTTATGATCATGTGAAAATGTATGGATTGTGGAATCACAACACTGCAGTTTTAGTGTCGGCCTTCAACCTTCAGCAGAGGATAGACAATGGCTGCCAATGACGCTTGATGGCGGTGTCTATTGAAAGGCCTGCATGCATTGCGGACAATGGCGTACTGTGAGGGTGTCATCAACATCGTGATGAAACGAGCGGAACGCATCACTTTGGCGACTCGCCCCCGGCGGCAATGGAGTTATAGGCACGACTTTGCCAACACTCTGATTACAAGGAGATGCTCGCTAATGCGGGAGTTGGCACCAACCTTCTCAACAAATTTCAAATGGACTAATCATCGCGTCACGGAGCCAAGGATGGAAACAGCTGCTGCATTTAAAGGCCGATTTGCAAGTCCCCGTTGACCAAACATTGACAGGTAAAGGTGCATTACTGCAATTTCTTGCTCATGCCACTGCTGGCAGAAGAGGCCTTCCACTAGACAGAGCGCCTCTCGAGTGGGCATTTTTTCACTGCTCGTCCACGCTGGCCAGACCTTCTTTAAAGAGGTGAGAATACCCACAGTTTACCCCACCACACGCGCGACTTGGTGATTGACTAACTGTGGTGAACCCATCAATTCCGCCGAGGTGGACAAAAGTCAGCAGGAAGAGTTTCAGGCACAGCAATTCCCCGACTTACGTGTCCTCCTTTTACGTCGTGTCACAAATACGTCGTCACTTTAGCAGCCCCCCCCCCCCCCCCCCCCCCAGTGGCGTAGCCAGGATCATTTGCGCCCGGGGACGAACTATAAAATTGGCGCCCCCCCCGTTTAATCACATACCAAAATGTAATTACATGACATGTCGGCTGTGTGTGGCGGGATATATAAACTTTTAGGTTGAGGTGTAGATTTGTGCAGTAGTTTCAGGCTGCCGCGCCCGCCGCAATAAGTTATAATGTAACGTTGTAAGCCTCATTTTGGCGCCCCTTTACCTTGGCGCCCGGGGACACGTGTACCCCCCTGCCCCCCCTAGCTACGCCTCTGGCACCGCCCCCTGATTAGCGTCGCCTCAGCCCCACACTTACGTCGCTCACGGCACCGTCCGTCCTTTCTCGCCTCCGCCACCACCTGCCCTGCACACGAACGACTTTGCGTCGCGCGTAAAAAAATTACTGTATTGCAGAGTACAATACATGATTTATGTATTTTGGCTATTCATAGTGTACTTTATCTTGTTGTACCCTGTATAATTTGTGTTTAAGTTTACTGCAGTGCACTAGTAATTTAATAAATGTACGTATGTATGTTGAACTTCTTTCGCGGGACAAGGACAACAAACTGAACATTAAAAGCAGTTCTAAAGAAACGAGTTTTCAATCTAGATTTAAAATTGCTTAATGTCACGTTGTGGGTACACGTAGGATGAAGATGCGCGCGTTCACATCGCTTTCACCATACCCTCCGTTGTGTTTGTTTGACTCGTGTGGAAACATCGCTTTGATTTACGTCGTCTCGATATTCGTCATCGCACCTTTCAGGAACGCATCCCCGACCTAAATCATTCCAGAAAACCAATCGCCACCCCCCATTGTTTAGAATGCCGCGCGGGGAGATGGAATGGGATTGCAAGCCAGTGCCAGCGTGCCTACCATTACGACAAGCAGCACTGCAAACATTGATGCACGGCGTTAAATGAGGCATACAAGGAACAATCGTGCGTGCGCTCTCCAAAAATGTGCCCTCGTCTCCACACCGAGTGTGCGAATGAGACTAAACAGCGAGCATGGTTGAGCAGCGTTCATCGCCTTCACCAAGGGGCACAACTGGACTGGTACACTGAAGTTAAAACGGAAACAAAACACGTCGGGCCAAGAGTTTCATTTTTTTTCTTTGCACTTATTCGGGTAAAAAACACACGGCCAGAAATGCGCATTTGCGGACCTCAGCGATCCAGCTGGTGGCTTGCACGCGTTTATTTTCTGGACGGACTATTTATTTATTAAACTAAAACCCATCAGTCATCATTGGGGTTGTGTTGGGTTATGAAACCATGACGTCGTTGATTACAACACCGCCGCGTAACCCCAGCCCTACCCCCACCCAAAAACAAACACATCTCCGATTAATGCCTCTATTTGGTGATGCATTCAATAACCCAAGACCATACGAATGTCATAATTAGATGGAATCACAAAGGTATCGTAGTAGTTTATCGCGCCCTTTCTCGATCCACTGCTGGATGAAGGCCTCCCCGCGGCCGCGTGTTCATCTCGAGAGTGGTTTGACGAGAGACGCCGCCGTGCAGCCAGTCGGTGCGGGTCGGCGCACGGGTCGTGGAGCACCAGCACCGTGTCAGATATCGGGTCGGCGCACGGGTCGTGGTGCACCAGCAGCACCGTGTCAGATATCGGGTCGGCGCACGGGTCGTGGTGCACCAGCAGCACCGTGTCAGAAATCGGGTCGGCGCACGGGTCGTGGTGCACCAGCAGCACCGTGTCAGATATCGGGTCGGCGCACGGGTCGTGGTGCACCAGCACCGTGTCAGATATCGGGTCGGCGCACGGGTCGTGGTGCACCAGCAGCACCGTGTCAGAAATCGGGTCGGCGCACGGGTCGTGGTGCACCAGCAGCACCGTGTCAGATATCGGGTCGGCACACTGGTCGTGGTGCACTAGCACCGTGTCAGATATCGGGTCGGCGCACGGGTCGTGGTGCACCAGCAGCACCGTGTCAGATATCGGGTCGGCGCACGGGTCGTGGTGCACCAGCACCGTGTCAGATATCGGGTCGGCGCACGGGTCGTGGTGCACCAGCACCGTGTCAGATATCGGGTCGGCGCACGGGTCGTGGTGCACCAGCAGCACCGTGTCAGATATCGGGTCGGCGCACGGGTCGTGGCGCACCAGCAGCACCGTGTCAGATATCGGGTCGGCGCACGGGTCGTGGTGCACCAGCAGCACCGTGTCAGATATCGGGTCGGCGCACGGGTCGTGGTGCACCAGCAGCACCGTGTCAGATATCGGGTCGGCGCACGGGTCGTGGTGCACCAGCACCGTGTCAGATATTGGGTCGGCGCACTGGTCGTGGAGCACCAGCACCGTGTCAGATATCGCCGCTAACCGCCGATGTTCTATATGTACTGTATGTTGAACTTCTTTCGCACCGTACGTAGCCAACAGTGCTAATTGGCCATGTTTGCCATGGCCGGTAATTCAACTTAGGTTACCTGGTTCGCTGCACGACAGAGGAATGATAAATAATGAATTAAACCCTATTAAAGTGCCTCACGTTTGTTTGCTTCTAAATCGGAGGAGCATTCACAAGGGTGTGTAATGTTCGCCCATTCCAGCTGAATCTATACATGCTACCTTTAAAAGTTACTTTAAAATCCTGTACTAGGAAATAAATAAGCAGTAAATATGCCTCCTTCACATAACTGTCCTGCCACACAAAGAAAATATTAACTTATTTATTTCACACATCCCATTGGCCACACAAAATTCATTCTGGGATTGCCTAATTTCAGAAGCATTTGTTCAAAACAAGCAAATCTCCGGACCGGTTTCAACATTCAACGTCTCATCAGCAGAGTCCGGCTTGCTTAAACTAATGCCGGGCACACTGCCAAAAGTTCACAGGCAAGGCTCCTTCCTCTCTAATACAAACGGGTCCTAGATGGCTTTAAAATTCGATAAAGCACAACACTTCCTCTCGCTGTCTGTTTCATGGCCCTGTTGATGACATCATAACAAACAAAACGTGAAATTGCTATCTCGTGTTTTCCAGCTGCGGCGCAGCATTCAGTAGAGCAAGAGTCATCTCAGTGTGACTTCTATACCTTTTTGTTGTAAAAGCCGTCACTCAGTGCTCACACTGATCATTATTCCACCAAACAATTTATTTTTGCGTGTGAGGCCGAATGCTGCTGAATTGCAAATCATTGTGCTATTAAGAAGGCAATGAAGCTATGCACTTTAAATCTCGATTGAAAACAAATTCCTTTCAACTGCTTTTTGTGTTTAGATTGTTGTCTATCTCCCGCACCTCCAATTAGCACGGTTGGCTACATACGGTGCAAAAGAAGTTCTACATACATACATGCACGCACTCGAATACACTGGGGGGTTTTGTGTCTCTGTTGTTGAGCAAAAAGCGCAACACACCAAGCGGCCAGCAACAAACAGCACAATGGAAGGTGCAAGAGATACGAGTTAATCTGTTCATTGAATTGACAAAGACCATATAAACATTTGGGAAAGGAGATGATGGCAGGGAATTCCAAAGTGGAGCGGTGCGAGAGAAGAAGCAGGAAGAGAGGTGAGGTGACCTGTAGTGTGGCGAATGGGTGGGTGAGTGTGTGAATGAGTGAGTGACTGCATGTTTACAGTGGTTGAACACAGTGTGATGGATGAGACGAAACAGTTTGGTAGACCAATAAGTCCTCAACATGGGTGGAGGAATCAACGAGTGACGTTCACGGGAACAGCAACCATGGTAGCAGCGATATAAGAGTGCTAAGGGGGCATTTGACCGCCCAGTGAGTGAGCGATTTACTGGAGTGAATCAGTGAGTGCTGGATCATCAATCAACTTGACTGCTCTCTGCTTATAATTGTATCATGCAGAGTGAGATGAGTAACTAGGAGCTGTGCGCACCACCCCAGATGTAACCACACACGGTACAGACTATGGAGCGACTTATTCAATGCCACTGCACTGCATTCCTATGAACCCTCGTGCGTAATCTTTGGGGGAGTTTTAAACTGTATTCAGCTTGGACGCTGGCTTTATTAAAGACATATTGCCGTTAACACAGTCCACGCTCGCCAAAATACTAAGCGGTGGAAATGTCTTTTGCTTTTGTTTCTGATTGGGTCCAGTGAGCGGGGCTGTTGGCTTTTCGCTCGGGATCTCACTCTGCAAACCACGGTCCTCCAGGGAGGAGCGGGCAAGTGGTAACCCAAGCACAACGTGAACACAAACACACACGCGAGCTTGGGAGGATGCAGCGCTTCAGAAAACAACCATTTACCGCATCCTCCGCATTATAAGACGGCACGTCTCCCGCCCCACCACCCAACACGGGGGGTGAGTCTTATGATCCGGTCACAAATGTATTGTTAGTGTCATTGTGGAGCAAAGAACAAAACAATAAGGAGACAATAATAATGGTATTATTAAGCAGACAATACGCCGCCTTCCCATAGTTGTCTATACACGTAAACTAATCGACGTTTCATCTATATGTATACTGTACTTATCGAGAACCCATGGCTCTGCAACAAAAGCTAAGAGACAGCTGTCATTGGTCATGCTCTTCCCACAACCGTCCTGTACTCCAAGCACAACCACTAACATTAGGGGTGCCACGGTGGCGAGATGTTAACTACCTTACCTGGTATTCAGGAGGTCGTGGGTTCCATCCTGACCCTGATGCCTGTATATTTGGAGTTTGCATGTCTCTCTCCCCGTGGTCACGTAGATTTTTCTCTGGGTCCTCCGGGTTTTCCCTCCACACTTAGAAACATGCGTTTACAGTATTTGGATATTATACATTTCCACGTGATTAGCCACTTCCTTGAGCTATCATTTGAGGCCAGGTCGTTTCTGAAAAAGAGCTATATAGCTCAATGGGCCTTATTTGGTCAAATAAATATAGTTCGTTTGATCAGCTTTTTTATGTACGAGTAAAACGCCGAGATAATATGTATTGTGATTGGTATATTATCTGGGATTTAATATTCTGGGGAAAGAATTACATTAATAGGAGCACAAATTGAAAAGTTAGAGCGATGCTAAAAAAGTCGTCAGACTTCTGTATTCATTAATCCCACATCTTCTATGACATAGTTGTTGCTCAGTTTGATTCTTTGTATGTGTTTTATGTTGACAACATATTACAAAACCGTGTTAATGTACCAATTATCGACAGCATTTTCAATAATTTTATAGAAATAAAATGTGTTTTACTTTGTTGCAAATATTCAAGTAACTTATAAATCATAAGTTTTATTCTTGGCAATATAAAATAATGTATACGTTGATTGTTTGCAATATAAATTAATCATGTGCTTATTGGTAATAAAAAGGCATTTATGTTTGACAATCGAGGACATTGTGCATTCTTGGAGGTCCGTGTGTGGTTGATGGGATATGGAAACAAAAACTTTTATTGGTTTTGTGCAGAGGGCCGGATATGGGACGAGAGACGTGTTTTGTATGTTTATTTTACACATTTGTGAATGATTTGCAAGTTTTAAAATGCATCCTTTATTGGTGTTTTCGTATTTACATTAAGGGGGCGGATAGATATCAACGGTGCGTAGTCATCAGGTATGAAAAGGGTTAGGGGCCTCAAAAGAAACGGGACGCCTTTGGCGCTATTCTAAATTGTTGATTTCCGCTCTAACCAACAGCTTCCTCGATTAAAATGTTTTCCGATGGACAGATGGCTCCTCTTCAGTGGAACATCCCGGTGTATTGTGTTACTGCGGGAGTAATTTGCCCACTTTGAAAGAAACCTGCAAGCCATTATGATGCATTCGCCACATGAAGGCACTTCTCTTAGAGGCTCAGGCAGCAGAGCAGAATTGTGTTTACACCCAAGACAAAAAATTCCTGTATAGCCTTTAACAGACTGTTGGCGAAAGTGCTGTTGGTGAGTAGCACCTATGAAGGTCAGCACGGCAAACGAGGGGTGGGTGGCCAGCACAATGCCCGGGCGCCTTTGCCTCCCTAGTGCGACATTTACCATTGCACCACTTACTCATTTGTGGCGAAGTCGACCTCGATGAGGCCCAGGACTGGTTCAAATAATCGTCACCGATGTTGGCCGTGAGCTGGAATCAAACCGGGATCGCCGGGTTCGTAGCAGCACGCTAACTACTGCACTGCCGCTCTCCAACAGGCACCCCGTAAAAAAAATACAAAATCCCCTACATAGCCTTAACCTACCTGTTGGGAAAGTGCTGTTAGCGAGCGCCTATGAAGATCGGCACAGCACACGCGGGGATGATACTATACTGTACAACACATAATGTAACAGAAAGCGCTAGAAGGCACACGTTGGGATAATTGGAAACAGGTGGCCAGAAGGCACTGTAATCATTCAATAAAGAACCGAGTGTTGTAGTAGAGTGGGAGGGCCACTGTCCGATAGGGGCGTGGCCGAGCGAGTATATAAGGGGGAGCGAGGCCGCGAGCATTTGCTCGGGGACTAATCGACGACCAAGGTGGATGACATCGGGGCTGACGGTTACGTCAGAAATAGAGCTCTACTTCTACAAACATGGATGTCTCCAAAGAGTTTTTTTTACACTGGTGGCAGCAGTGGGATGCAGTCTACTGTATCCCGAAAGAAGACCTGCAGAGGAGCTCCCTTGGAAGAAGCATCGTCCCTAAGCGCCCTGGGTCCCTGAGACCCGGAACCCCGTGGGAGCCGGACCCCGTCGCCAATTACGTTCCCAAAGGAGGTGGAGGGCCCGCCACGGATCAGGGAACCAGTGTCGCCCAGACAGGAGAGCTGGGAATAGATAGCGAAGAGACTGGACGGACCGTCTTACCTCCACAATTGATCGGCTGATGACGGTGATCATCAAAGCGAGAGAGGAAGAAAGAGCCAATACTGCGTGTCCTGAGCAGCCGCCGCCTCCACCTGCCGCGTGGTGAGCTGAAGCTCCGAGGATGCAGCCACAACCTCTCCTTGCAGCGCAGCGGATGGAGATGCACGAGCCAGAGCCACTGCTGCCACTCGATTTGTGGCGAGCTAGGGCTCCGGGGAGGCAGACGCCGCCGCTCCCCCTCGCAGCGCAGCAGGCGGAAACTGATCAACTGTCCGGCCACTGTTACAAGCTGCATCGTGGACCTCGACCAACTTGTCCACGCAGGAGCTACGGCCAGCAAGGATCTCGGATGAAGATGTGCCGCACGAGATACCACTGCGGACCTTCACTGAATCAACCTGAGGTCCGGCAGAGCACGACGAAGGCTGGGTCCCATGAAGGAATTTACGGTGACCGGAGGCTAATCATCTAACAAAGACTGTCACTGTATCGCACGCTTTTGAATGCGCTTCTGCGGCCATCTGGAATGCTCTTCATTCCGATATTTGGAAGCCACTGGAGCTACGCACTTTTAAATCTCAATTGAAAACTCATTTCTCTCTAACTGCTTTTTGTGTTTAGTTTTTAGTCCTTCCCCCATACCTCCGATTAGCGTGGCTGGCTACATATTCAACATACG